>NC_090449.1:997988252-998639681 GCF_031143425.1 Pleurodeles waltl
CCCATTCCCGTTCCCTGCCGGATGACCTTCTCGCCGGACAAGGTAAGTCATGTGTCTGACATTGGAGGGGGATGGAGGGTGCTGTGTGGGCATGTGTGAGTGGGTGTTCTCTCTGTGTGTCAATGTGAGTGTTTGTATGCATGTGTGTATGGGTGTTTGTATGTGTGTGTGTGTAAGCATGTGTGTATGCATGTGTGTATGCGTGTGTGTATGCATGTGTGAATGTATCTGTGTATGCTTAGTTGAATGTGTGTATGAATGTTGAAGTGAGTGCATGTATGAATGTTGAAGTGAGTGCATGTATGAACTTTTAAGTGAGTGCGTGTATAAATGTCTAAGTGAATGCGTGTGTGGATGCTTGTGAGTGAATGTATGTATGCCAGTGTTGTGAATGAGTGTATGTGGGGTGCGTATGGGTGTCTGTGTCCATGTTTGGGGGGAGTGGGGCACTGTACTAGAAGGAGGGTGTGGGTGATGGGAGGGGTGTGGAGAGGTAATGGGCAGGCAGTGCAAATGCCACAGAAACCCTGGTGGAAAGCCGACTACTAATACCGCCGGCGGTCTTCATTGGACTGCCGGGACGGAGATACTAATCGGGTTCGGAGTAATTTTGTTTTTAGGGGTGGGGGTTCGGGGTAATTTTATATTTAGGGGTGGCAAGTGGGGGGTTGGGGTACTATGGTTGTCAGGGTGGGGGTGAGGGTTCAGGGTGATTTTTTTTGGCGGTGGGGGTAGGGAGGGACGAGGTAATTTTGTAATTAGAGAGGGTGGGGGTGGGTTTTTAGGGGTGTGGGTTGGGGTAATTTTGTATTTAGGGGCAGGGTAGTTTTATTTTTGGGGTGGGGTTAGTTTTTAGGGTGGGTGGGGGGTTGGGTAGGTTTTAGTGCTCAGGGTGGGTGTGGAGTTTCAGGGTAGTTTTTAGGAGTGGGTAGGGGGGTCGATGTAGTTTTATTTTTAGGGCAGGTTGGGGGTGGGGGTAGTTTTATTTTTAAGGTGGGGATCGGGATAGTTGTATTTTTAGGGCGGGTCGGGCCTGATATGCGAAAAGCACGCATGCCGTTCCACACATGCCTTTACTAGGCATATTTCAACACCAGGACAGTGCGTGCTCTACGGACAACGTAATGCAATAAACTAACTCTTATGAAATGTAATAATTCATGCATTATGTATTAATGCAGTATGTTAACCTTTTAACTTGCAGAAATTCATGTTGAAACATCATTAATGCTGTTTGCAATGTATTGCACATTTTCAAGGCTTTGCTGCAGTACTACAGGGTGTGGTCCCTATTCTATGCCTTTCTAGAATCCCTTCCTGCAGCCTGGCTGGGTGTGGCACGTGGGTGGGGCCAGGGTCTATATAAGGGACCAAGCCCAGCTCCACGTGCTCACTATTCAGAGGTCCCGGTGCAGAGCAGCAGCATTTTCCTGAGCTCCTGTTCCAAAGGCCTACCTAGGATTTCCAGGCCCTTTCCTAATTTCCTTTGGTGATCTTCAAGCAGGATAGTAAGACGGAGGCCAGGTTAGGCCCCCGACTCCATTTTCAGAAATACTCGAGTTTTGGGCCTTTTGGTTACATCGCGTGTGCAATGTTTTTCTTGGCATTTAACTCCTGCAGTTTGGATCAGCAGTGTGCGCGATCGTATCTTGGCATTTAAGTCTTTATGGTTGAATCGGCATCAGAGTGCTCGATTCATTCTTGGCATTTAACTCTTGCAGTTCAGATCGGCGGTGTGCGCGATCGCATTTTGGCATTTGAACCTTGAAGGTTGAATCGGCAACAGTGTGCACAATTCATTCTTGGCATTTAACTTTCACAGTTCAGATCGGCAGTGTGCACAATCGTAATCTGGCATTTAAATCTTGATGGTTGAATCGGCAACAGTGTGCACGATTCATTCTTGGCATTTGACTTTCACAGTTCGGATCGGCAGTGTGCGCAATCGTATTCTGGCATTTAAACCTTGGTGGTTGAATTAGCAACAGTGTGCACATTTCATTCTTGGCATTTAACTTTCAAAGTTCGGATCAGCAGTGTGCACGATCGTATCCTGGCATTTAAACCTTGATGGTTGAATCAGCAGCAGTGTGCATGATTCATTCTTGGCATTTAACTTTCACAGCTCGGATCGGCAGAGTGTGCGATTGTATCCTGGCATTTAAACCTTGGTGGTTGAATCAACAGCAGTGTGCGCGATTCATTCTTGGAAATTAAAACTTGCAACTCAGATCGGCAGAGTGCTCGATCGTATTTTGACATTTGGATCCTGATGGTTGAATCAATGGCAGAGTGCGAAAGTTATTCTTGGAATTTAACCCTTGTGTTTCAGATCGGCAGAGAGCGCAATAATTTCTAGACATTGAAATTTTGATGCAGTTTTGATATTTAAAGTGAATAATAATTTTTAAGCAATTGAATCTTGAAGATCCAGAAAAAAGTGTGTCCTTGCAGTATCATTCATGAACCTAACGCATATTATTCCTGAAAACTAATGTGATTATTGATCACTGTTATTAAGTAGTTTCTAGTCAAAGAATAACTTGAGTTAGTTCAAGGTTCAGAGCCTCAGATTGTATTCTAAAGAAACCCTCTTATGAAAGCTTGCATAATCCTTATTTATTTTCCAGGTACTCAGAGCTAATAAGGTTATGATATATAAAGGCTCTTAATCATTCATGTTATCACTCCATAGCTATCCTGAACAAAGACTATGAAAGTCAAAGTGTATAATCTGATTATTGTGTTCTTAACATTTCCTTCCACAGGTCTCTTTCCACGCTGTTCCCAACCTAAAACCCCTTCCACCACTTGGCCATTCTTTAACTCTGTGCTATAACGGCTAGTAGAGTTTGGAGCTGCCAAGAGGTGGACATATTGGGAGCAGGCACAAACCCCGAGGATCCGGACTCCCTGACAGCATGCTTTTACAACGAAAAATCGTTGCAAAGGAATGCGTGGTAAAGGCATTCGTGGAAACAATGCAGTTGTTTTTCCGACCTCATTGTTCAGGCATGTGTGGTTCGGACATTAGTTGGTCCATCATACAATCGTACAACATGTATGTGCATGTCAGCATGAGCTGTGCATGTTGTATGAGTCATTTGAGAATCATGTGAGCAATGTGCATAGTGCCACAGATCTTTCAAACAACATCTAGCTTGCTAGAATATTTTGTGGAAAGCATACCATGACTCTCAGTGCCCTTCAGGTTGCCACACACACCACATGCCAAATTGCTGATGGTCACATGATGTACTGTCATGTATGGAAGTGATTAAAATGGAGTGTCATGTAGGCTCTGTATGCTCAGCCTGCAGAGACCATAGTCTGTCAAATGTATCTCGGAGTAGGGGAACTGGTCCAGTTTGTAGGAGAGCACTATGGATATACAACTGTGGCACTGTGCCCACTCCCTGTACCCCAGCAGGTCCAGGTATGTGGCCAAGGTGAAGATCTAGTGGCCAAACCTATCCTGAATGCCTCATTCCTTTGACTAGACTAAGAATGGGTACATAGGTAAATCATTCATTTAGTCCATATGTGCATTTTGCATCATTGTCAATGTTGCCTTCGACTCATGACAGGCTCCTTAATCCCACAGCTCTGTTGTCACCTTCACACAAGTTATATTTGTCCTGTACAGGCTTATTGCATAAATGACAGTCCCACAGTGCAAACAGTGTGCCGATTCCTGGGAGGCCATGATAGGTGACTCAGTAGCTTGGGCACAATGCAGAAATTGTACAATGCATGGCTGTGTATGTTGGATGCCATTTCTGTAGGATTGACACATATGTCCAAAAGACTGTTATGTGGTACAGGTACATACCACAGAACCCACCCCTGAAGAGGCATGAGTCTGCATTTGTTATTCCACATGTCTACACCTGGACAAGGAAGATACATTCTGTACCCATAATGCCAGTCCCTTGATTGTTACTCAAGTGTAATGGTGAAGTTTGTACTATGGCAGTTGCCTCAAGGGACTGTATGCAGTGAGTTAATCCCACAGACTATGAATGTGTTGGTCCATTCACACCTAAGGAGTATACCCTTCAGATCCCACATAGAGGTATAGTGTTTTATTGCGGTTCATATCACAGTACAGGTTGCTGGAGCAGGGGCTACCTGATGTCACTAAGTTTGCTTAGTCATTGTAGGCAATGAGCAGGGTAGTGGATTTGTCTGCAGATGCAAATACATATGCCTGTAGTCATATTCCTCTACTTATGGGCCTGTAGCTTTCACACTTGTGGAGTGTTAACAAATTGAAACATTCCTGCCTGTTAGATTGCCAAGGAAATATGTTAGGTTCTGACATCCCCCCTGATGATTAGGGATGAGCCATGTGCAACACAGTACTTGAGTCACTGTTTGTGTAGACATGTCATGTGTTGCATACTGATGTGCCTTGCCTATTGGCCTGAGAACCTAGGACACAACTGTGTACAATCTGCAAACAATTTGCTGTCCGGGGACAACATTTGACTGTGTACAGTAATCAATCAAGTACTGTTTGTTGTTGTAGTGGGTGTAATTTCTGTGCACCATGCCACAACTCCTCAGTGTTACAGGCCAAAAGAAAGGTAGTGATGGATCACTGTCCTCAGCCATGCGTCTTATGAAATGAGTATATTATCCTCTACCACCCAGAGGCTACTTATCTTCAGCGTATGACGGGTGCTGGTGTGTCACTATGGTCTGTAATGTGAAGATGGCCATCATATAAGTGACAGTGCATGCATTTTCTGGGGGTGCAGCTATAGATCAATACTTTCCTGTGTAAAGTGGGGAATGACCATTGCCATGATTTATGTGTCATTACGGTTGCCAACATTCCTTGTGCCAACAAGTTAGTGTGTGTCCCTTTCTCTTCAGAAAAACATTTGTAAACTGTGGTTTCATGCATTCATGCATGGTCTACCTGTGCTGAAGGGAAATGTGTGTATTCCCTCACAAATATGTGCATGCCAACCTATGTGGAATAGGACATCTCCAATGGGAGTACAATTTTGATTATTGGATGACACATACCCTCACCCATCATAGCATGCCATTTGGAATGTACAACTGCAGTAGCAATGAGGGACATGATGGGTAGGCCTAAAGTTTTTACCCATAATGTGCATTCCCATGCCACTGATATAGATTAATAAATCAAAGTGCTTTGCACATGTGAAATGGGAAAGGTTTGTAACCTGACTGTTGGGCTGCATCATGGAGCGACTTTCAGTTATGTTGGAAATACATGTGGTTTGGTACAAGCATTCACCCACAGACATCTGGGTTTTCATTGCTACAATGGAAATAATGATGTAGCTTCCAAATGGGCACTATGTTGAGAGCCTTCTACAAGTACTTGCAAATATCTGGGCCTCTCCAACATTCAAAGGACTAATGGTGTCTACTGGTGCACTCAGAGTATGTCATTGCAAGGGGTGCCAGACATTAGTGGTGATTATCCTAGGACTTGCTGATTCATTGGGTTGTGGATTTTAAAGACATATCTCCATGAAATCTCCTTTGGCATGAGTACCTCCACCCCAGACCCTGTTACCCCTGCTGCCCTAAGTGCAGATGTCTGGCCACTCCAATGGAGGTTAGGAACTGCCCATGACCGTCGGGTGAAGTCGTCATGGCGGTAGGTGCTTGCAACCACAGCGGACAAATCCCTAGGCTAATGTTGTTGCCAGTGATGAATGGTATCGCTACCGCTGTAACCAAAAATAATTGACTGAATGGAATGACCTGCTTTTGACACCTAGGGTGATAATTGCCAAAATGTAAAAGTGTATTTCTTGCCGTGGGTTTGGTGTATAATGACACTTCAAGATGCCCATCCTGATGTTTGATCCAGAAATCAAGAATCCTCATCCTCATCATCAATGGATTCTTTCTCCAATGGCCACTCCCTAGTGGTGGCAGACCCATAGGGACATACCCCTGTGCCATCTTTGCCCACCACCCCGTTTCTATCGGCACCCTCGCTATTGCTTCCCACCCAGTTGGGAGTGCCCGCTCACCCAAGAGGGTGGGCATCTGCTTTGTTGCAGGCAACTCCACCCCAGTCCCTGATACCCCTGCTGTCCTCAGTGAGAAGGCTATTGACCCCTAAAGGAGTATCTCTGTGGGTCAGACAGCCACTGTGAGTGCCATCCAGGGTTGTCCACCCAGCTGCAGCAGACAACTGAATTCCTGAAAGGCATTCATAGTGCAATGTCTGGCCTACAGAGATCTTTTCATGCTCTGACCTCCACACTGACAGCAGCCAGTCACCCCCCACCCTCTCTCCCCTCACTCTCACCAACTGCCCATTCCCCTATCTATCTCAAGCACACAGACCAATCCCCACGCATCAATCTTAACGCATAAGAGCAGCACACATAAAAAAACCATAAAACACACCTGCACACAAGCACTCAACAGACAACCACATACACAACATCAGCCACCACATTCCCAGGCACCCCACCAGCCCACACACCACATCAAGCATACCCAAAGGCACCACCATAAAAGTCAGTCACACACTCACCGCACCCATCATACCCGTAGACACAACCCCAACAGATACACAGACATCCACCATACACACAGACACCACCCCAACAGACACACAGACATCCACCACATCCACCAGACCTGCAGACACCACCCCAACAAACACACAGATATCTACCACTACAAGCATACCCAAAGACACCACCCCAACAGGCACACAAACATCCACCACTCCCACATCACAGGCACCTCCATCTCTAAGCACCCAAAACAGGCAAACACCCAAATTCACACATGCAACAGACACCACCCAAACATAAACATACCTCACATACGCACACACCCAAGACATCCAAACCGACAGAGCAGACATCTACTTCCTTGACCTCCAAATCACCACCACCCCCTTCTGATGACAGACTTTTTGTTTGAGCTTGCCCTTTCACCTGTCCCCTCCACCTCCAGGCCAAACCCAAAAGACCCCCACCCACCTCCCAACCCATCCCTTCCACCTCCAGGTCCCTCCCTTTCACATTGGCCTTCCTGCAAGCATCAATATCTCTTCCCCACGAAGAAGCCCACCCCTTCCCAAACTCAAAACCACCCATCCCAAATTCATCCCTCCAAGGAGATCCCTGAGGTGCCTGTCTATCCACTTGATCCCTCTTCCTGTGGAGGATTCCTGGCAGTAGAGGAGTCAAGTGTGAGCACCGCAATGTGCATGGACAATTCCATATGGACTGGCTAATCAATCAATCAATCAATCACAGACATTTATAGAGCGCGCTACTTACCCGTTAGGGTTCCAAGGCGCTGAGGGGGGGAGCGGGAGACTGCTACTGCTCGAAGAGCCAGGTCTTGAGGAGTCTTCTGAAGGCGAGTAGGTCTTGAGTCTGTCGGAGGTAGGTAGGGAGCATGTTCCTACTCTTGGCGGCGAGGTAGGAGAAGGATCTGCCACCGGAGGTGGTTTGTTGGATGCGGGGGACGGTGGCGAGGGCGAGGCTCGCGGATCGCAGTTGGCGAGTCGGTGTGTACAAGTTAAGTCTGTCGTTGAGGCAGGTGGGGCCGGCGTTGTGGAGTGCTTTGTGTGCGTGGGTGAGGAGCTTGAAGGTGACCCTTTTGTCGACGGGAAGCCAGTGGAGCTCTTTGAGGTGAGGGGTGATGTGGCTGTGGCGGGGTGCGTTGGTGATGAGTCGGGCTGAGGTGTTTTGGATGCGTTGGAGTCGTTGGAGGTGTTTTGCTGGGATTCCTGAATAGAGTGTGTTGCCGTAGTCCAATCTGCTGCTGACGAGGGCGTGGGTCACTGTCTTCCTGGTGTCGGTCGGGATCCACTTGTAGATCCTGCGGAGGGTGCGGAGGGTGTTGTAGCAGGAGGAGGTGACGGCGCTGACTTGTCTGTCCATGGAGAGTGCGGAGTCAAGGATGAATCCCAAGTTGCGGGCGTGGTCGGTGGGCGTCGGAGCCGTTCCAAGGGTGGTGGGCCACCACGAGTCATCCCAGGTGGAGGGGGATGTCCCTAGGATGAGGATTTCTGTCTTGTCGGTGTTGAGTTTCAGGCGGCTATTTCTCATCCAGTCGGCGACTGCTTTCATTCCTTCGTGGAGGTTGGCTTTGGCGGTGGCGGGGTCGTTGGTGAGGGAGAGGATGAGCTGGGTGTCTTCGGCGTAGGTGATGATGATTGAGGTCATGACAGCGGGCCACTTGTGCGGGGGTGCCATGTAAATGTTGAACAGCGTTGGGCTTAGGGAGGAGCCCTGGGGGACGCCGCAGATGATGTTGTTGGCTTCTGAGAGGAAGGGTGGAAGGCGGATGGTCTGTGTTCTGCCAGAGAGGAAGGATAAGGTCCAGGCTAGGGCTTTTTCCTGGATGCCGGCTTCTTGGAGGCGTGATAGTAGGGTGCGGTGGCAGACCGTGTCGAAGGCCGCTGAGAGGTCTAGGAGGATGAGGGTGGAGGTCTCGCCGTGGTCGAGTTGGCGTCTGATGTCATCTGTGGCGGCGATGAGGGCGGCCTCGGTGCTGTGGTTGCGTCTAAATCCGGTTTGAGAGGGGTCGAGGACGTTGTTGTCTTCGATGTGGCGTGTCAGTTGAAGGTTGACGATCTTTTCTGCAACTTTTGCTGGGTATGGGAGGAGGGAGATGGGGCGGAAGTTCTTGAGGTCCTTGGGATCGGCTTTGGGTTTCTTGAGGAGGGCGTTGATGTCTGCGTGCTTCCAGCTTTCCGGGAAGGTGCCTGTTTCGAAAGAGGCTAATGGCCTTGGACCTTTCCAATTACCTTAAAAATAAACTCAAACATTTGGTTTTTTGGGTACACATTTGTCCTGCAATTTCTTTTCTATCATTATTTTGTTCCTGAGTACCTAGTGTTGTCTGCCCACTGTTGTATGTGTTTCAGCCTGTTTGCTGATCCATTTGCTGTTGTTTGCAATATCTGACTTTGTGGGCAGTGCTGCTGTCCTCCAAGACACGGGTATATGTAGACTGTACAGATATGTGGGTGTAAATGCAATTGTGGTGTCTTCGCATTGTGTTATGTTTGGTATGGTAAATATTTCATCTTGTGTTGTCCAATGTGAGCATGTATGGTGTTAGACTAGTCCCCCTGATATGGACTGTAGATTTGTCTCATGTGTGGCAGCTTGAGTTTCCCTTGTGCAGACATGGAGGGTGTTCAATTGTGCTACCTTTGTTTGCATTTGACTGTGCAGGTGTCAATTTAGCTGTGTGTACCTTGCAGCTACTTCATGTAGATTACTGTCCCGTGCAGTTGGAGTTGTATTTGCTTTATTGGCTTGCACTTCCACATTGTACAAATTGGCATGCCACTTGAGTCTAGTATTATTTGTCCCAGAGATACCTGAAGGGCCAGTTCATGTGCAAATGTTGTTTAAGGGCCATGTGCAAAGTGATATGTGTACCAGTTCAGCCTCCTTCCTGGAGTGCTCCTGATTCCCCAATTCCTATTGTGCAGATAGTGTTTCCATTGTGAGATTTGTATATTTGTCTGTCTGTCTATTGTGCATCCCATTGTCCTTCTATTGTGTTGCAATGTGGGTGATGTCTGGGTCCATACCAGGGCTGTTTATTGGGAGTGGTGTTTGTGTTCCATTCTACATCCATACATATGCGTGTTAAATGTGACAATAGTCCATGGCATGTGTGCAATGTGAATGTGTGAGGTGTAATTGTAGAGTGGATACTGCTGTGTTGTTGGTTTTGTGTGACACAATGTTGTGAATATTTCACTTTCTCTGCCTGAAATGAGCAGATGTGTGTTTTTGTGTAGTGTTGCAGTGCAGTGTGATTGACCTGCCCATAGGGGACGTTTAGTGACTGTGAATGTGTCCTTCTTTGTGTATAATTCTGACCTGAGACACAATGACAAGCGTACTTGGTACCGGTAGCATGATCCCCATATAATGTGGCTGACGGTGCGATCATCGGTTATTAAGGTTAATGACACAGGTAGGTGTGTGTACTTATGATTGGTTGGGTCCAGGGCAGCGTCAATTGTATGCACCTTTTTCAGCAGAAGAAAAACACGGGGTGTACCACTTGTGTTTATGGCCTTTGATCATCAGCAGCAGGAGTGTGTGATGAGCTCTATGGCTGCACCAGATGTGTAAGGCTGCCTGCAGGAGAGTGTCTCCCTTCGTACTCCCCATTTCCGCCTACGGGGATGTGGTGGTTGGACCACCACAGTCACATTGTGTTCAGCAGAAAACCTTCCTGCACTGGCTTGTTTGTGCTGCCTATAAACTGCATGGTCTGTGCTGCCTGGTGGTGCCTGTGATGCCAGCTGTACCGCTGCAGTCTTTGCTCCATAGGCCCACATGACTCATAATATGGGTGTCCAACTGCCAATCCCACAGCGGTAAGGCTGCCAACGCCACCCCAGCGGTCCACAGACTGCCAAACTCGTAATGAGGCACTTAATAGTTTTATATATTACATGTATCACTCAACCTCTTATAGTTCCCCTGCTCTGGAACCATTAATCCTAATCAAAGAACACAAGCATAAGGGAACCCTAAAGATATCCACAAGGTTTACTCCACTTTCATATCAGTCCAATATTAATCACAGAACAACAAAGACATCAACTTGTATTTCAGTTCATCATGAGTGTTAGAAATGGGGTCTTTGGTTGACAGTCAGGTTACCCCCTGTTCAAGCAAGGACCCTCACTCTAGTCAGGGTAAAAGAGAATCACCCTCAGCTAACCGCTGCTTACCCCCTTGGTAGCTTGGCAGAGCAGTAGGCTTAACCTCAGAGTGCTAGGTGTAAAGTATTTTTACCAACACACACAGTAACTCAATGAAAACACTATAAAATGACACAACACCAGTTTAGAAAAATAGGAAATATTTATCTAAACAAAACAAGACCAAAACGACAAAAAATCCAACATACACAAGTCAAGTTATGAATTTTTAGAGATTAAACTCAAAAATAGCGCTTAGAAACAAAAATGCTTTGATGAGATGTTAACACGGCGTCGTGACAGAGTCGTTCCCAACAAGCCGACACCAGCAGCGCCAGACACGGAGTCGTGTAGACCCCCAAGTACAGTACCTTTGGTGAAGAGTGAAAACAAGCCGATGCGCGAAGTCGGGGATCGCGGCGTCTGTGCGAAACATTGAATCCGTGCACTTCGAGCGGCGTCGGTCACGACGTGGTGCGGTGACTTCCACGGAGTCGCGGACTTCAGCGGGGCTGCAGCGGCGTCGGGCCTGCGAAGAGCGTCGCGTTCCAGCGAGGGTCACGGCATCGGGTGCAGGCGGCGTTGCCGGATTCAGCAGCGTCGTCGGTCCAGAGTCGTCCGAAGTCGATTTCCTTGGATTTCCACCAGCTTTCCTTTCAAGGGCCCAGGAACTGGATAGGGCACCACTTGTCAGAGCAGGGGTCTCTCCAGAGACTCCAGGTGCTGGCAGAGAAAAGTCTTTGCTATCCCTGAGACTTCAAACAACAGGAGGCAAGCTCTAAATCAAGCCCTTGGAGATTTCTTCACAAGATGGAAGGCACACAAAGTCCAGTCTTTGCCCTCTTACTCTGGCAGAAGCAGTACTGCAGGAAAGCTCCACAAAGCACAGTCACAGGCAGGGCAGCACTTCTTCCTCAGCTATCAGCTCTTCTCCAGGCAGAGGTTCATCTTGGTTCCAGAAGTGTTTCTAAAGTCTGTAGATGTGGGTGCCCTTCTTATACCCATTTTAGTCTTTGAAGTCACCTTTCTTCAAAGGGGACTCACACCTACTTGTGAAATCCTGCCTTGCCCAGGCAAGGCCTCAGACACACACCAGGGGGTTGGAGTCTGCATTGTCAGAGGCAGGCACAGTCCTTTCAGAGGAGAGTGACCACTCCACCCCTCCCTCCTAGCAGAGATGGCTAATCAGGAAATGCAGGTTACACACCAGCTCCCTTTGTGTCACTGACTAGTGTGAGGTGAAAAACAACCCAACTGTCAAACTGACCCAGACAGGGAATCCACAAAAAAGGCAGAGTCACAGAATGGTTTAAGCAGGAAAATGCTCACGTTCTAAAAGTGGCATTTTCAAACGCACAGTCTTAAAATCAACTTTACTAAAAGATGTATTTTTTAATTGTGAGCTCAGAGACCCCAAACTCCACATGTCTATCCGCTCCCAAAGGGAATCTACACTTTAATCAGATTTAAAGGTAGCCCCCATGTTAACCTATGAGAGGGACAGTTCTTGCAACAGTGAAAAACGAATTTAGCAATATTTCACTGTCAGGACATATAAAACACATTGCTATATGTCCTACCTTAACCATACACTGCACTCTGCCCTTGGGGCTACCTAGGGCCAACCTTAGGGGTGTCTTACATGTAAGAATAGGGAAGGTTTAGGCCTGGCAAGTGGGTACACTTGCCAAGTTGAATTTACAGTTAAAACTGCGCACACAGACACTGCAATGGCAGGTCTGAGACATGATTACAGAACTACTTATGTGGGTGGCACAACCAGTGCTGCAGGCCCACTAGTAGCATTTGATTTACATGCCCTGGCACCTCTAGTGCACTTTACTAGGGACTTACTAGTAATCAAATATGCCAATCATGGATAAACCAATTACATACAATTTACACAGAGAGCATATGCACTTTAGCACTGGTTAGCAGTGGTAGAGTGCTCAGAGTTCAAAAGCCAACAACAACAGGTCAGAAAAAATAGGAGGCAGGAGGCAAAAAGATTGGGGATGACCCTGCATAAGCAAAAAAGTCCAACAATGAGGTTGAAGCCATTGTATGGTGTCCAATTGATTTTGTTATTGTTCTTCAAAATTGCAATCCAGTCCAGTCCAGCCAACATTGTTCTTCCTAATTAACAGCACATTACAACACGTATACTGAACAATAACAAGTTACACTTTGTGGCTCCCCCACTTAAAAGAGAGAAAAAAGGGGGTCATTATGGGTTCGCTGATGGATCATCCTCCGAACTTCCGCTGGCGAGGTTGCTGCCACACAGGCTACCTCCCTGCCAGGCCCATTAGGAGTTTCCCACTAGGCTGGTGTGTGGAAACCTCAGTTTCCGCCAGCCATCCTAGCGGGACAGAGGCTATAGCATTGTCACAGACTCGTAATCGAGCCAGTGGCATTGGAGTAGCCTGCAGGGCGCACCAGCACTCTTGCAATGTTCACATTGCGATGGTGCTGGGCAGGGGTCCCCTGTTGCCCCCTGCCCTTGCTCTCCACCAGCCTTTTCATGGCAGTGTTACCGCCATGAAAAGACTGGCGGATTAGGATCTCTGCCACCTCCAGACCACAAGGATCCTGGCGGTGCTGGATGTCAGACCGCCAGGGTTTTACTGTGGTGGTCGGACCGCCGCATTGGCCCAGACTGCCACCACGAGTATGGCAGTCTATAGGCCACCCCACTCGTAATGACCCTCTTAATGACAATAAAACCAATGTCCATACTCAGTATATAAAAAGTCCTCAAATTTTCTTGATGGTGTACACACCAATACACATATAATACAATTTTTTTTCATAAATTCACTAAAGTAAAGAGATTACTGTTCCTAAACTTTAAAAAGAAGAGAATATGACAGCATAGAAATCAATCAGGCTAATACATTTAGGGGGTCATTACAACCTCGGCGGTCTGCCTTGCAGACCGCTGAGGTTGTGGGAGCCAGAATACCGCCAGTGCTGGCGGTCTGGCTGGCTCCGTATTTTGACTTTTCCGCTGGCCCAGCGGAAAAGTCACATAAACATTGCCGCCGGCTCGTAATTGAGCCGGCGGCAATGCTGATGTGCAGCGGGTGCAGTAGCACCCGTCGCGCATTTCACTGCCCAAAATTCGGGCAGTGAAATGCGCGACGGGGCTCTGCCTGGGGCCCCTGCACTGCCCATGCAAAGTGCATGGGCAGTGCAGGGGCCCCCAGGGGCCCCCTGAGTCCACTTACTGCCAGCCTCTTCCTGGCGGTGCAAACCGCTAGAAACAGGCTGGCGGTAGGGGAGTCATAATCCCCAGGGCAGCGCTGGGGCAAAAATGGCGGAATACCGCCGGCCACGGCGGTGCGACCGCGGCGGTACCGCCGCGGTCATAATATGGGTTCTCGTACCGCCAGCCTGTTGGCGGTACAAACGCCACTTTAACCCTGGCGGTCACTGACCGCCAGGGTTGTAATGACCACCTTAATCTAAAATGTTCAATCCTATTAACCATTGTTTCTTTAAAAAAAAAAATATATATATATATATATATATATATATATATATATATATATATATATATATATATATATATTGTACATTCTGCTTTTTATCAGAATATTAGACTGGTTGAACAAGTATGTCGCTCCCGAGTGGGTCCTAAAAATAACAAAAGAAACTTTTTAACTACAAATCACATCTAGTTCAAAAACACACACCCCAAACATTCAAAGAATACACATCAATCATATAATATTGTATCCTATATTTCTCTAAACCCAATCATTCACATGGTTATTCCATGGTCCCAATATACAAACCAAATTGACATCAACCAGTAGACTCTCAATCCACACGCCATTCACACCTCCTTGCTCATCGCTATCTCAAGTTATCACCCACCACATTTTCCAACACACTAATCATCATAAATAAATGTCACTAATTCTTAAAACTATCTAACAACATAATCTTAAAATCATCCACATAACATATCCAGCAGTCCTCTAGTACTCTCCCCAACACCAGATTTCAACCAGCTAACATGCAGAATCTAATGCATAAAATACACTGTGATCAACGCCCGTAGACTCAAATTAAACAATTACGCAGTGCTCAAAATATCCCAGTGATCGGGCATTTCACAATCTTCTTAATCAAAGGCGCCTTGCAAAAAATGAAATGCCAAGTTTGAGCCAATTCTCTGATACCGTCATAACAACTGGCCATACCCCATTATCAAAATTTACCACTATTACTAATAAATATAAAGAGATTCTCTCCCAAAAAAGGTTTGCTGGTCACCAACCTGCAAAATCTGGTGACATACACATGCTGCAGTACCAGGGCAAAGGTTTCTTTACACTAGAAACATTTCCAAAGATCTCTACCTGAGGAGGCTGACAGTCAATCCACTCTTCCCAAAATGAACACCAGCCAATCAACCAACATCACAAAGGCACACACCATGGCATCGATACAAAGCTTCTTCACAATACGGTTTTTTCACAACCCTCTCAACCACAAGCGTCTAGCAAAAAAGACACACCAAGTTCAAACCAAACCTCTCATACTGTCACAACAACTGGCCATACCCGATTATCAGTATTTACCACTATTAAATATAAATAAACTATCTCCCACCAAAGGTTTGCCTGCCACCAACCTGCATAATCTGGTGACAAATGCATGCTTTGGTACTGGCACATATGCTTCCTTACAATAGAAAAGTTTCCAAATACTTCTATTTAAGGAGGCTGACAGCCAATTTATTCCTCACGAACAGGATATCACATACAATTTAGCAACAGGTCTCTTTCAACCCACACTCTTCCCAAAACAACAGGATATAACATGAAATTTAGCAGTGGGTCTCTTTCATCCCACACTCATCCCAAAATACCAGGATATCACATACAATTTAGCAAAGGGTCCTTTTCAACTCGCACTCATCCCAAAACAACAGGATATCACATGAAATTTAGCAAGGGTCTCTTTCAAACCACACTCATCCCAAAACAACAAGGCATATTGTGAATTTAGCAACAGGTCTAGCAGTACAAGTTCACCCTCTACTGAATCCTCCTCCAGGCTTAGGGATGTTCACCCTATACTCTTGCAGGACCAGAGACCTAAAGCACTCCCCTTCCACTGCATACTCTTGCAAGACAAGGGGCCTAATTAACACAATACATTGCATGTAATGCATATATCAACATATTTTCCTGACAACTTCACTCATACTGGAGCAAATGAAAACATATTCTCTGGCAACAAATTCAGCATGGCATAAAAAAAATTGCCTTTAGAAGCAAATTAAAAGTCCTCTAGCATGGTGAGCGACGCCTCACCAGAACATACAACTTAGAGCACAGACTGTGGATCCAATTGAAACAGTCAATCATCCCCAAATACCAAGTGAGGAAGAGCTGTGGCATACATCAAGTGCCCAAAACAATGGATGGACATCCTAAATTCAAGTTGTTTTGTTGGGAGACCACACCCTGCTTTGCATCTCCAAAAACAGCTCCAGTATGAGCCGCTTTAGAAAGCGTGCACACTCCTATTTGAACTGTCCCCTGATTTTCCTTTGGTTCAGCTTCCATTGCATCCTTCTCCACTGAGTACTTTCTAGCTTAGTCCTACTTTACTGTTCGCAACCAATGTGTATCAGCCCTCTAGTCCAATCTCACTTTCATCATCAGTTAGCAGGATACGTCCTAAGCCTTCACATTGATTTCCTGTGTAGGAGGCTGGATTGGCTTGTAGTGAGTACCAAGGGGTACTTACACCTTGCACCAGGACCAGGTATCCCTTATTAGTGTAGAGGGGTGTCTAGCAGTGTAGGCTGATAGAAAATGGTAGCTTAGCAGAGCAGCTTAGGCTGAACTAGGAGACGCGTGAAGCTCCTACAGTACCACTAGTGTCATTTGCACAATATCATAAGAAAACACAATACACAGATATGCTAAAAATAAAGGTACTTTATTTTTATGACAATATGCCAAAGTATCTCAGTGAGTGCCCTCAGTATGAGGATAGCAAATATACACAAGCTATATGTACACAATACCAAAATATGCAGTAATAGCAATAGAAAACAGTGCAAACAATGTATAGTTACAATAGAATGCAATGGGGGCACATAGGGATAGGGGCAACACAAACCATATACTCTAGAAGTGGAATGCGAACCACGAATGGACCCCAAACCTATGTGACCTTGTAGAGGGTCGCTGGGACTGTAAGAAAATAGCCCACCCCAAGACCCTGAAAAGTGGGTGCAAAGTGCACCTAAGTTCCCCAGAGAGCACAGAAGTCATGATAGGGGAATTCTGCAAGGAAGACCAACACCAGCATTGCAACAACGATGGATTTCCTGACGAGTGTACCTGTGGAACAAGGGGACCAAGTCCAAGAGTCACGATCAAGTCGGGAGTGGGCAGATGCCCAGGAAATGCCAGCTGTGGATGCAAAGAAGCTGCCACTGGATGGTAGAAGCTGTGGATTCTGCAAGAACGACAAGGGCTAGAAACTTCCCCTTTGGAGGATGGATGTCCCACATCGTGAAGAGTCGTGCAAAGGTGTTTCCGTGCAGAAAGACCGCAAACAAGCCTTGCTAGCTGCAAGGGTCGCGGTTAGGGTTTTTGGATGCTGCTGTGGCCCAGGAGGGACCAGGATGTCGCCAATTGCGTGAGGAGACTGAGGGGTTGTCCAGCAAAACAAAGAGCTCACTCAGAAGCAAGCAGCACCCGCAGAAGTGCCGGAAAAGGCACTACAAATTGGAGTGAACCAGAGCTCACCCAAAGTCACAAAGGAAGGTCCCACGATGCCGGAGGACAACTCAGGAGGTCGTGCACTGCAGGTTAGAGTGCCGGGGACCCAGGCTTGGCTGTGCACAAAGGAAATCCTGGAAGAGTGCACAGGAGCCGGAGCAGCTGCAAATCACGCGGTACCCAGCAATGCAGTCTAGCGTGGGGAGGCAAGGACTTACCTCCACCAAACTTGGACTGAAGAGTCACTGGACTGTGGGAGTCACTTGGACAGAGTTGTTGAGTTCAAGGGACCTCGCTCGTTGTGCTGAGAGGGGACCCAGAGGACCAGTGAAGCAGTTCTTTGGTGCCTGCGGTTGCAGGGGGAAGATTCCGTCGACCCACGGTAGATTTCTTCAGAGCTTCTAGTGCAGAGAGGAGGCAGACTACCCCCACAGCATGCACCACCAGGAAAACAGTCGAGAAGGCGGCAGGATCAGCGTTACAAGGTCGCAGTAGTCGTCTTTGCTACTTTGTTGCAGTTTTGCAGGCTTCCAGCGCGGTCAGCAGTCGATTCCTTGGCAGAAGGTGAAGAGAGAGATGCAGAGGAACTCTGATGAGCTCTTGCATTCCTTGTCTAAAGAATTCCCCAAAGCAGAGACCCTAAATAGCCAGAAAAGGAGGTTTGGCTACTTAGGAGAGAGGATAGGCTAGCAACACCTGAAGGAGCCTATCAGAAGGAGTCTCTGACGTCACCTGCTGGCCCTGGCCACTCAGAGCAGTCCAGTGTGCCAGCAGCACCTCTGTTTCCAAGATGGCAGAGGTCTAGAACACACTGGAGGAGCTCTGGGCACCTCCCAGGGGAGGTGCAGGTCAGGGGAGTGGTCACTCCCCTTTCCTTTGTCCAGTTTCGCACCAGAGCAGGGCTGGGGGATCCCTTAACCGGTGTAGACTGGCTTATGCAGAAATGGGCACCATCTGTGCCCATGAAAGCATTTCCAGAGGCTGGGGGAGGCTACTCCTCCCCAGCCCTAACACCTTTTTCCAAAGGGAGAGGGTGTAACACCCTCTCTCTGAGGAAGTCCTTTGTTCTGCCTTCCTGGGCCAAGCCTGGCAGGACCCCAGGAGGGCAGAAACCTGTCTGAGGGGTTGGCACCAGCAGCAGCTGCAGTGAAACCCCAGGAAAGGCAGTTTGGCAGTACCCGGGTCTGTGCTAGAGACCCGGGGAATCGTGGGATTGTCTCCCCAATACCAGGATGGCATTGGTGGGGCAATTCCATGATCTTAGACATGTTACATGGCCATGTTCGGAGTTACCATTGTGAAGCTACACATAGGTAGTGACCTATGTGTAGTGCATGCGTTTAATGGTGTCCCCGCACTCACAAAGTCTGGGGAATTTGCCCTGAACAATGTGGGGGCACCTTGGCTAGTGCCAGGGTGCCCACACACTAAGTAACTTAGCACCCAACCTTTACCAGGTAAAGGTTAGACATATAGGTGACTTATAAGTTACTTAAGTGCAGTGGTAAATGGCTGTGAAATAACGTGGACGTTATTTCACTCAGGCTGCAGTGGCAGGCCTGTGTAGGAATTGTCAGAGCTCCCTATGGGTGGCAAAAGAAATGCTGCAGTCCATAGGGATCTGCTGGAACCCCAATACCCTGGGTACCTCAGTACCATATACTAGGGAATTATAAGGGTGTTCCAGTATGCCAATGTAAATTGGTGAAATTGGTCACTAGCCTGTTAGTGACAATTTGGAAAGAAAATGCGAGAGCATAACCGCTGAGGTTCTGGATAGCAGGGCTTCAGTGAGACAGTTAGGCATCACACAGGGAACACATACATATAGGTCACAAACTTATGAGCACTGGGGTCCTGGCTAGCAGGGTCCCAGTGACACATAACAAACCTACTGAAAACATAGAGTTTTCACTATGAGCACTGGGCCCTGGCTAGCAGGATCCCAGTGAGACAGTGAAAACACCTGACATATACTCACAAACAGGCCAAAAGTGGGGGTAACAAGGCTAGAAAGAGGCTACTTTCTCACATCCTGCCACTGCACGGCTGTCCTGACACTGTATAGCTGTTCCCAGGATACCTTTCCTGCTGAAGTCAGACCCGCCTCCAGCACTCGGTGGGTGCCTTCCTGCCATGCCCAACTTCCGTTCAGTCAAACGCGGCTCTCCGTGCTCTTGTTTATGATAAAAGTCCTCAGAGTAAGCTTCCTGGTTGAGCTTACACCTTTGACATGCACCTCCAAAGACCTGCACCTACAAAGACATGTACCTCCAAAGACCCGTGCCTCCAATGACATGCGCTGCCCTCCTCTGACAACACTCAGCAACATGCTTGATGCATTAATGTGCCTCCTTGGCAACGTGCTCATGTACCTCTCATTGCTTGGAGACACCAACTCCCTTCATCATGCTTCCCCTGGCAATGTGTGTCATGATCTTGGCAACGCTTCACCAGATAACTTAATCTCCAGTCTCACACACTGAGTTAAATTTAAACCACAAAACACAGCTCATGCCTTAACAGTTACAGCACAGGTTAAGATTAAATGTGGGGCTTTAAGTGCAGGTGCAAATAACCCGTAAATTCACTCACCACCTGTTGTATCTTTACAATTGAGCCAAGAGTCAAACTCAATTACAGTTCCAAAATTGTGTAGAAGCTAAGTGGTAGCACTATGGCCTTTCGTGTGGCTCAAATCACTCCCTGCCAATTCACTCGCAACCAATATTTTTTCCAGTAATGTCAAGCCAACTCCACTTTATTATTGGCACTTGTTAGCTGATTATCTATGTACATCTGTGTACAGATCAATAGACCACCCACTCAGTCCACAGGTTGTCTGATGGAAAAGATACTGGTGGGGTTTGGGATGTCCACTTTTTTTCTCTCCTTGTTTTTCTTGTATTTTCTTATGCTTCTATATCCCTTCACTTCTTTGTTTCATCAGTTCCCATATATATGTATAATAATGAAAACTACACAGGAACACATAAAATATAGTTGCAAATGTCCTTGGATCTATCCAATATCATTTAATACAGGTGTATTGTAAGTATGCAGGTCAAACAGGATAGTAGTGCAGTCAAAGTTCCTTTATTTCAAATGAAGCAAATGCAGCCAACACATGTTTTGTCACAGACGACCTTCGCAAGGCTGCAAAAATGAATATTAAAAAAAAAAAAAACAATACTACAGGACGTAAAAAATATTTACAAAATGAGTAATAAACCATCATCTAATCCATGATATAGGAGACCCGAGAATCAAAATGTGCAATGTAATCAGAGGACCCATCACCAATTCAAGAAGTATGGAGAGTAAGGCACATAAATGTAGGGCAAGATAGGACATAGTAAAATGTCAAAGAAATAGGTTTGTGTCAAAGTTCAGGCATGCGTAGTGCAGGGCCCCCCTCCTCAGCATCGTCAGAATGTGCACTGTCTGCTGTGCAGACAGTGCACATTCCTAGCGTGCTAGGGAGGCCCCCTGTACGATGGCACTGGACTCGGTTCCATGTAATGCCGCTGCACTTTTTCCATTGGACTGACTGGCCGAAACCTTGGTTTCTGCCTGTCAGCCCAGTTGAAAACTCTTAATTGAGCCTGTTGGGAGCCCCATAGACCGTAATGGATTATAAAGCAATAACAAGTATTTTTTGTAGGAGAGACCTGGGGTGTGTTTCCAAAAGCGGAAATGCCATTTTTCAGCCCGAAAGTGCATACTCATGGTGTAGCATCTTCCACATTGTGTTCTCATGGCACAGACAATGGTTATCAACTAAGCTGTTTTGTCCAGCCTATATCGCTACTATCAACATATCAAAACCCATTGTCTCTCTGGACAAAGACTTTGTAATGAATAATTGTTAACTTTACCCTCATTTCAGCTGCTACCAAGCTGGTACGTGGTAAACTTGTCAAAAAGTCATAAAGCAAAGCATCATGACAGTTTTTGTGATTTAAAGGAGCTTAACATGGTACATCCCAAACTCAACATTGCGCCTACTGATTAGTAAATGGTCTCCCAAAGGTTCAAATGATAGATGTATGTGGGTTTTTAAAATTGTGATCAAAATGAAAACCTCTGGATGAAGTTATCATGCCTCAATTTATGTTATCATGTGTGTGGGTGAATGAATGAATGATCGAACGGATAAGAATGAATAGATTAACGAATAAATGCACACATGATTGAAACAAAAAAATACATGGATTAATGAATTACATAATTTAACACCAAAGGGTAAATTGTTCAACTATGTCATCAATTAAGAGCATTAAAAAAACGTTTACTTTTTTTATCTCGAGCTCTTTTCTTCATCACTTCTATTAACCAAATTGAATGTCATCATCATTATCATCATCATCATAAAATGTACATTTCATATACAAAAAAAACATTTGCTAGGAATATCCGTAATGCACTTATTTGCCAGTCAGTTGGCGTTGAAAACGGTGCCGACAATTCATAGGGAGATTTTTGCCGGGGTTTACAATTTAGGGCATCCTTGTTTTTATTTGACTGATAATATGAACAATACATATTTTATTTATACTGTTGAAAAATGCCAAGTGCAAAGAAGAGCAACGGAACTAATTGCAGCATTGCCCTGCTGTAATCTTGGAAAAAGAATAGACGCCCCAGTGTTTAGATCCTGTTTGAACCGTAGCACATGACATCTTTCAACGAAAGATACAATTAATGGCTTTGGTTGTTCTTGTCAAATCGCATGGAAACACTTTGTTTCCTGTCTATCAAAATCTGAGCAGCAGTCACAATTCAAAGGTTCCCCGTTTTACACAAAATCGTGTGATTAGGATTAAACTACCAATTATATGAAACACAGGCAGAATTTCAGAATGTCTAATTAATATATTTTGACAAAAACCTTTCCATCCTTCCCTTTTCCCAGTTTGTCAAAAATTTAAAATACCCTGTTGCGTGAGGAGGTGCAGTTGACGGTAACCTTTATTGAGTGGGCACATCATATTAATGGCCGTCAGATAACTAACATACCAGGGGCAGTGATGGTGGCATCACTTATCCTTTGACCTTCTTAAGACTTCATAGGGGTGATCCTTCATCCTGTCCGTGTCTTCCCAAAAGGCTCCTGGTTTCTTACAAGTGGCTAAGCGGAGGGCTATGAGTTTACAGAAAATTAACATGACTCCTAGAACCCTGTTCACTTTCTGTTACCGGTGTTGCAATCATGCTCCCTCACATCAGAAGTAGCAAGGGCAGTGCCAGGAGTACAGAACATGCCAACATGTGACTGCAGATTCTTACCCTAGCTACCCACAATTGAGGCCCAAGGCCCCACAGTGGCAACCAACTCTAAGTCGATTGACTGTCATCCACTTGCATCTGGCAGACATCTCTGGCCAAACATTTAGTACTGAGCATCCGAATATTTATGGTAAAGGAAGAATAGCTGCGTCAGTTACGACTCTTTGGCTACCTGTTCCTCCTGTTACAATAAAGAGTAATTTCATCAGATGCCAAAGATTGCATTTATTTGCTTTGTGCTTGTGAGTTTCCATGGTTAATATTGGGACTTTCATACCACTTTCATGTTACTCAGAGAATCTAAAGATCACAAACACCAGAAAAACAGAAACCTATGGGCTCTACACAAAAAAGGAAATGTGCATGCAGAGATCTATGCACACTTAAATTTCCACCTACACGTGGGTGCAATTCACTTATTCTTGACAGAGATTTCCCTTTGAGGGCATGGAGACATACAATTGAAATTACACATATAAAATTCCAACTGGTACGTTTATGGTCTCGATTACGAGTTTGGTGATCGGGCCTCCAGACCGCAGCCGTGGCAGTCCCGGAAAGACCACTGCGGTGGAGGTCTCTAGACCACCATATTATGATATATGCAGGCTGAACCTCCACTCGGTAAGACAAATGGCGGCCCGCCAGCTGCACCAAGGTGTGCTATCTTGGCGGTGCTCACCCCGCTGCAATCTTGGCGGTGCTCACCCCATCGCCATCATGGCCACGGGGATCCATCAAGCCAATTACAAAAACACAGTCAATGTGGTGGTCTCCTTGCAGTGGTTAGCTCACAGTGGTTGGCTGCCACTGTACACATTAAGCAAAGCAACAGACAAGTGCCCATTGGATGGATTAAAAAGCAACACAGCTGACATACATTGGCCCTGTGGACACACCTGCAAATCACACTATAAAACAGGTCCCTTCCCAGACCATGATTTCTTTCCTGTCCACTACAGCACTCCAAGAAAGAGACCAGAGACCACGTTTTATTTTTGTTGATATATATATTGATAGATAAGACACCCCTTTCTGTCACAGAGTCTGGAAAGTTACAACACAAATGCTGTCATAAATCTCCAATGTCCTGCTTGCTCACATCTCACCTTTTGCACTGCATTGTTCAACTACCTTCCCAACATGCCATACCCAGAGTAGCCCAGAGTAGCAGAGATGTTAGCTTGTAAATGTGTATTGTCATTCATAACATCACATGTATTAATCCCCATTACATGCCATATGTTGGAATGGGGTCTGTAAGTGTTTCAATATCGAACGGTCATCCCAGGACCCATGTGTAAACATTTAAATGTATGGGCCAACCTAACTGAAGAAAGCAGATATGTTAGACTAAACATTTTTCAAGTGTTGTGAAGTAGAGAGAGTGGCATGACTACAACCACTAGAAGGCCTTGTTTCTGCAACTCAAACCAACAGGCCTTTGTGCTCTTGCCCAAACATACCTATTTGCCATATCACAACTGGTGTTCATGCACCTAGGAGTTTAGCATTTGTGTAGTGTTGGGTGTCAGCAAGTGCCATGCCTACAACTACCAGGAGGCCCTGTTTCTGTAACTCAAACCAACATGTCATTCAACACCTAAATATACTTGAGTGACATCTCAAAAGATGTACCCTCCCTTGGGAGTTTAGTATTTGTGTAGGGTGGGGAGTCAGCAAGTGACATGACTACAACTACCAGGAGGCCCTGTTTGTGTAACTCAAACCAACAGGTCTTTGTGTTCTTGCCCAAATACTTTGGTGTGCCATCTCTCAAAAGATGTCCCCTCTTCTGGGAGTTTAGCAGTTCTGTAGTGTGGCGAGTCAGCAAGTAACAGGACAACAACTACCAGCTGCTTCTACATCACAGACAACAACGTGCCCCCAACCTGTGTACCTAGCACAGTTGCTACCATCTTGTGCCCCCCATTCCTGGATCCTGAGGTGCAAATCAACAATCCTGACAATGAGGGTCCAGGACCCAGTTGGAAAGGGCACTCTGTGCCAAGGGCACAGGCTCGTGGGGGTAGGGTCCTTGGGAGGGATGCTGTGGGCCTGCAGAGTGAGGCCACTGGGGCCACTCATGACCAAGATCCCATCAGCCAAGTCTTGGCGGGTCTATCAGGAGTCTCAAGGCATGATGGGCCATGTGCTAACTAAACTCTGGGAAATCAAGCAGCGTCAGAGGGACATTAACCAACAAATGGAGGACCATAATTTCCAAAAGGGAACCCTAACGGAGTGCTGAGGGACATCTATACAACCCTGAGCACGACTTTTCCCTCACCTTCTACCCCTTCATGTGGGCAAACCACATCAAACCCAAGTACGTCTGAGGCGGATACAGGAAGCGAGGTCCTGCCAGGGGACCAACCACCATCAGAAACTTCTGCAGAAGATGAACCCCCAACACTCTCGCAAGTGGGGACTTTCATGTAAAAATCTAGGATGCAAGACACTCATCGCTGCCAGCAAGAAATCTCATCCTTAATTCTATTTCTGATAGGAGGAGTACTCTGCACTTTTGACTTTCAATGGTGTGGCATTTACTCCCATGATTTTATTCACCATGATTGACCCCTTCACTTTTCATTTATGTTACTTTTTGCCTTAAGTTTGTTTCACTTTAGCACTGTAGTAAGCTCACCAGTCACAAACTCATTGTTTGCTGTCTTAAATTTCAAATTTAGCAATGTAGATATGTAAGAACCTGTGAACCGTACAATGAAAAAACAAGCTACTTGTGGAAGCAGGGATATGCTACATGTACACATTGCCCATCTCCGGATTATAACCATTCAACACAAACACATGCATACAAGTACCTTGTCAAAGAAGACATTTTATTACATTGTTAAGTTCATAGACTGCCAATATGTCTGAAACAAAGCAAATCATACATGGTTGAATTATACTAGGGAAGGGATAAACTTTACAGGTACTGACCTCCAGAACATGGGAGGAAGGGATATATCAGGCATTGTCCTGCATCATAGGCAAACATGAAATTGGTTGATGTCATCAGCTGGAGCCCTATTACCTACCTCACAGAAGGAATCCAACATCATATAATGCAGGACTCAGACAGATGGCAGTACAACAGCTTCTGATTGCAGGGCTATAACAATCCAATGCTATTGCATCCGGTGGTGTGACACAAGCAAATGTCAGTGATGTGTCACAGGCACTTTGGCCTACAGTGATAAAACACATCAACAGCTACATACAGTTCATACAAAAAGAGTGTTTAGGCAATGTGAAGGGAAACTAACGTATTCGGCCTAGGACTACATATTTTCTGACCATATGATGACACATCATACATCAGGGCTGCCACACGAAAATGAACAAGTGCAATGGAGTCTTCTAAACTGCCATCCTATCACTATGCAAGCTGTCTTGACACAGGTCTTGTACACGCAAAGTCTGTGACATACATTCCCAGGAATGATCCATGTCCACGTCATATGTCCCAACAGCATTATAAACCTGCCAATGTAACAGCTCTGAAATGTCCCAATGAAGATGTCATGGTGAAGGCACCTGAACAAATACATGGAGTACAGTTATAAAGCCATACATATCACACAATTCACATAGCAAATGTCAGGAGAATGCAGTCCATGTTATAAATCTCACACAAGCAAAGCAACATCTCCAAAATGTGATTGTGTCAAATGCTTCATTATCAGACACACTTTGCCAGTATTTGCCAGATATTCAGCTTCCTAACATTTCCCACAAATATACTCCTCACATCATCAAAACAAGAGTTCATTGTTCATTCAAACTCATGACATCTCATAACATACTTACACTCATTTAGGAGATGTTGATGAGATCTTGTTGTAAGTCAGCTACTTCCTCTTCACCACTTTCATCTTCATTTGGCATTTCAGGATTCTCACCCGGTGGCACCGCAGACTACCCCTTCTGGGATGTAAGGGATGTTCCTTCACAGAGCAATGTTATGGAGCATGCAGCAGGCCACAGCGATTTGACACATCCTCTGGGGTGAGTAGAGGAGGACTCTTCAGTCTTGCCCAGGCAGCAAAATCTGGCCTTTAGGAGCCTATAAACCTGCACAACTGGCTGCCGTGTACTTCCATGGGCCTCATTGAAGCAGGCTTCCCCTGGCATAGTTGGATTGCTCAGCAGCGTTAACAATCAAGGATGGTTGGGATATGCTGAGTCTCCTGTTTTGTAATGAGATATAAGTGATACAATGAGTGACACATTTCCTGATTGTAGCACCTGATATTGCACACACAACATCAGGACAGATGTGACTTACCAAGAAGCTAGGCCCTCTCCAGTTGCAGTTGTGACATCAGCTGGGGTATGGTGATGTTCCGTGTTACAAAGGAATCATAGGCTGAACCTGGGAACCAGGCACATGTAATTGAAATGTACAGATCTGATGAGCCGAAAAATTGCACATTGATAGAATGAAAGTGCTTCCTGTTTTAACAGACTTGCTCACTGGCATGCGGTTGCACTGATGCATTAAGGATGCCACCAATGGCTCCCACAACATGTGGGAGGTGACCAAACCAACAGAAGTCAACCTTCACATTGGCTAATCCTCAGATTTGGGGAACCTGATATAGCTGTCAATGTGTTTCATCATTGCTGATAGCACGTCTTTTAAAACACCACTGAACAAAGGTTGCGACATACCATCAGATAAAGTCACTGTATACTGAAATTAGTTTTTGGCCAGGAAGTGGAATACTGCCATGAGACTCACAATGGGTGGCATACATGTCGGATTATTGCTTGAGGCATGAGATCTGGCTCCAACTGATTACATAAATCTTGGATTGCTTGCCTATTCAGATGGAACAGCTTTATTACGTCATGTTCTTCCATGGTCTGAAGGTCTGGAAATGGATAGCAGACTGGAGGATGTTGCCTCCTCTCTCTCCCAGGGTACCTATTTGTGGAATGAAATGAGTTGGAGCATTAGTCACTGGGTTCAGACCAACATATTTGATGACTAAGACCAAAGTCATGGGACAAAACATTACTGACTGGAAATACATTACACCCATTACACATCAAAATTGTCTACTACTCAAGGTCCAGATATGATCCCCATGGTTGTCTAGACAGCTGTCAACATACATGTGCACATAACATACCTATCTGCTCCTCTAATGGCTCTTTATATTGTAAAGTGTGTTCCAACCACCAAAAATACCTGCACCGGCGGTGTACAGTGCACAGCGGTTATGTGACATCTGTGACCAGCAACACACTACACTGATGATTGTGTAGGAGAATCTACATATCAAGGGACCTTTAAATATGTTGAGGTGTGACTACGCATTTATAGATGATGTGATGCATTTAACAGTCACCAAAAAGTGAAGGATGCCTGACCTCATTCGTTGGACATTAGTAACCTCCACCCACCGGCAGAAGTCAACAGCATGGCGGGCACTTTCAACTGCAGCAGAAATAGCCATAGGCTAACGTTGTTGGCTTTAAGAGTCTTGATCCAATGGCTGTGCCCATCTATGGTGATGACTGAGTACAAGGCATCAAGTGCCCCACGGTTTGGAACATAACTTACTTGCCTCCTGACACCGCTGCCATTAACACCTCCACCACTTCAGCTGCTGTGTCACCTCTGGGAGCAATCATGCCAGGGAAAACAGGTGAAAGGGACCCTGCCTTCTCTCCAGCGTAGTGGGAGAGGCTTGTGGAAGAGGTTCTGCCTCTGTATGAGCAGCTCTATGGCACACCAGAGGAGCAGATGACTACCTCGTTTGCATATTTGACTCTATTCAACACCATCCTTTTCTTCCCCGCAGGCTACAATGTGCCTCTGTCATTCGGTTGCCTGTTGTCACAATCTGTGGTCCAAACATAGGATGTACAGGTTGTGGATTTTGGAGTCCTGTACTCTGTGTATTTCAAATGACCATTGGGTTGTGTGATGTGGGATAAGCACTAAATCCTCCTTCTGTTGTATTCATCTATCTATGCAAGTTGACTTTACAGCCAAACAATGATATATCTGATGATCTAATGATGGTAAATGACACAGTAAATTTATTTGCACTGCAGCATGAGCTGTGTACTGTTTGAGCCAGTTAGGATGTTGTTAGCAACCTGTAAGGTCCCACAGATCACTCTGCCCAGATCAGGCCTTGGCAAACTGTTGTATGAGAACTATGTAAAACTCACTGCACCATTCAGAGTGCCACACAGAGTGCCACACAACCCTGAACTCACATTTAGGATGGCCACAGGATTTGCTGTCATGCATGGAGGTGATAGAAATGTGATATTTATGTAGGTTCTGCATGCTCAGTCTGCAGCGAGCAAGGCCTGTCAAAGCCTTTTCACAGTATGGGATATAGCCCAGGCTGGTGCACAGTAGCTGTGGCTTTGCAATGGAGGCACCAGGATCACTCCCTGCAGACCTGCAGATCCTTGGATGTGGCCAAAATGAGTCTTCAGAAGCAAGATTTGGCCTGGATGGTTTTACATTAACTACATTAGTAATGGGGACTGAAGTAACCACCTGACCTGGTACTTATTTCCATTGACTCTCACTGTCAATGTGTGTCATTGACTTATGACAGGCCCCTTACCCCCACAGGTCTGCTGTCACCTTTCCATAAGTGTTGTTTATACAGTACAGGCCTATTGCACAAGTGAGAAACCCACAATGCAGATAGTTGGTTAATTAAGGGGAGATCACAACATGTGAATCACTAGCTTTGTTACATGCAACCAATCAGACAACACATACCTTGGTATGTTAAATGTCATCTCTGTAGGAGTGTCACGTATAGTAAAAGGTGTCTCCTGTGATACCAGTACATACCACACAAACCCACTCAGAAGTGGTCTGAGAATCCATTTGGTAGACCACATGTCAACACATACACAAATGAGCTTGCAGTGACAGTGACACCTATGCCACCCCTTTCATTGTCACCTAAGTCTTAGGGTATAGTCTGTACCATGGTAGTTGCATGTATGGACCGTATGCAAGGAGGCAATGTGCCTCAATGTAAAGGTGTCTGTACAGTCATGCACAAGTAGTTTACCCTTCAATAGGTCACAATGGTGTGTGTTGTGTTTCATAGTTCACAGCACAGTACATGTTATTTGGTCCTGGGCCACAGGTTGTCAGTGGGCTGCTTAGTCAGTGTAGACTATGACTAGGGTTGTGGATAGTCAGCAGATGACTGCAAAAGGGTGTATTTATTTCCCTGTACTTATCACCATGTGTGTTTTACATATGTAGTGTGATAACAATTACAAAATGCTTGTGCTAAGAGTTTCCAAAATGTGTGTTAAACAACCAGTTACCCTAACAAAGTACAATTGTGACCCTTTAATTTGTCTATTTCTTCCATACAGGTCAATGCCTGTCAGAAGCAAGAGATTTGGAGATCCGTCACCCGGAAGGTGCAGACCGTGGGGGTCCATTGTCGGCAGAGCGTCCACTGTTGCAAAAGGTGAGAGGATCTGAGACATGGGGCCTTGAAAATCATGGAGCTCTAGCTGGGGATATCCTCCCAATGTAAGCAGATTGCACACAGGACTCTGGCCCCCCCGAAGACCTGCTTACTGGTAGTGGCCTACCCAGAGCTTGATGGGCATTTAGGGAAGCACACCAGCTACAAGGGGGTGAGTCCTGCCCGATTCCTACCTGTTACATTGCCAGGTTGATTTGTTAGAGGCAGCTATCTCCCCATGAATTTTGGAGCTGGCCCATGTGCGATACACAAGATGTGTTTTTGTTTGAGAAGGTATGGTAAGTGGTGCGTGTTGATGTGCCTTGCCTATTACCCTAGTGACCAGGGACACAACCGGGTACAGTCCACTACCAATATACACACTTGGACAGACACATGGCTGAGTTCAGTGGTCAATCATCTCATGTTGTTTCATGTTGTTGGTGTCATTTGTACCCAACAGTCCACTTGTCTCCAGTGTGTCAGCCCCAGCATTAAACAAAATAAGCTAATAGATCACTGTACTAAGCCATGTGCCTGCTCAAGTGAGTATATTGGCATCTGTGCCGAATAGACCACTTGTCTTCAGTGTGTCAAGAATACTGGTGTGTCACTACTGTCTCTCATGTGATGGTGGCCATCATACATATGACATAGATTGCATTGCCCTTTGTGTGCAGCCACTGAACAACACTTGTCCTTTGTAAGCAGGGAATTTACAGTTACATGATTTGGGTAACATCACTGTTGACATCAATATGTGTGGTGACATGTTGGAATGTGTACCTTCCACTTTTGTAATGTCATTTCCACTACTGTTTCATACATGATCTGTCTGACTTCATTAGATTATATCTGATTCCAGTACATAAGTATGCATGCCAAAATGTATTGGAAAATAGTTTTCTATGATAGGTATACAGTTCATGTGGTATCACAGAGAGGTGTGTGTCAACATTGTTTGCTGGGTCATACATACCATATCCTGGTACTCCATGTCATTATAACAATTTCTGAAGCAATGAAGGACATGACTGGGAGACCTACAGTAATTACTCACAATGTGCATTTACATGCCATTGATGTTGAATCATTTGGCTAAGTGCTTTGCACATCTTAATTGGTGAAGGTTCATTATCTGACTCTTGACATGCATCAGGGAGTGACATGCAGAAATGTTGGAATCATATGTGAGGAATCAAATGTGAGTGTGTACACTCAGTAATACAATTGTGCAATGATATGCCTTCCATTGAGAAACATATTAAAGGCCCTCTTCAGATAATGGAGATTCCCTGAGGCACAACAACATTCAAGGGACTATTGTCTTTTAGTTATACAATGTTAAAAGTGTTTTCTCAGCAGTATCAAATGAGACAGGTGATTTCCCTAGGCCTAGCTGATTTATTGTGCTATGGATATTTGTAGACAAATCTCCCGGACATTTTGACTAGATTGTCTCCAGTGTACTTTTTTATGTGAAATGTGTTATCTAGTGAAGCAAGAGTAGCACAACTTCCATAAGACTATTTAGACGATGGACATATTGTGAAGTTACCATTGGTGAGTTTTTACAGTGTGACATGGGTGTTTTCATGTCACCTTTTTCCACTACTGTACTTCTTACTGCAATATGGCTGGAGTATATTCCCACAATTTCATCATGATGGGGTAGTGTGTAAATGAACATTTGCTAATTGCAGGACCTTGCTTGGAATCTGTGAGACTGAATTTGGCAATGACAGAAGATTTGATGTCAACAGATTACTGAGGGGTACTACAAGAGTCAAACCATTCCTCTACTTAATCGATTAAGTCTGTGATTCTGATTTTCCTGTGAGCAATTGTTTGCAGTTTGTGTTATATGCATGAATGTGGTTTTGCAAATGTTGAAGCCATTTTGGAGGACATTGTGGCTGGGGGCTACTGTACACAATGTTTTGCAGTCATGTTCATGTGTGTTCAAGCACATGGAATAACCCTATTTGTATTTGTCATTTTAGCAGTATCACAGGCAAGTGTGAGAAACAGGGTTGACATCAGTGGGAAAGCAGCTGGCCACACTACCCCCAGTCATGAAACATCAGACACAGAGGGGCCCAGTGGCCCAGGGGGTGAGGGGAGTGCCACAGAGGACACCGGCTAAACATTGTCTTCTTCGTACTAGACCTCCAGTGGACACTCCCTACGGGTGGCAGAACACTCAGGACCTACACCTGTTCCATCTGGGTCTGCCACCCTCAGTTCTTTCTTTACCCTCCCTGTTGCTATTCACCCAGTTGGGTCGGCACGTTCTCCCAAGAGGGTATCTGTCTCGTTTGTGCCAAGCACCTTACCCCCTGTTACCTCTGCTGCGCTGAGTGAGGAGGCAATTGGCTTACAGAGGTCTTTTCAGACTCTTGCCTCCTCTCTCACAGCAGCCTTCCACCACTCACGATCTTCCCCTACCTTTTTTTCCCATCCAATTTCCCTATTTCCATACCTGTCCAAAGCACACTCTCACATACGCACACACACACACCTCAACAGCCACAAGGAACACACATAAACACAAACAGCAGATACACAAGCATGTAAGCACTCAACAGATACTCACCCTACTCACACCTACCACCACACACACCATGCTCCCAGACACCACCCCAACACCCACAGACAGCCACCACTCACCCCATACCCCCAGATGCCACCCCAATACCCACAAACACAGCCGCCACTCACACCATACCCCTAGATACCACCCCAACACCCTCAGACAAAGCCACCACTTACGCCATACCCCGAGATAGCACCCTAAAGCCCACAGACACAGCCATCACTCAGCCCATAACCCAGACATCACCCCAACACCCCAGACACTGCTTCCTCTCACCCCACACCCTTAGACATCACCACAACATCCACAGCCACCACTCACAACATACCCACAGACATAACCCCAATACCTACAGACACACCATACCCCTAGACACAGTCCTCACCCACACAGACAGATCCGCCACCCTACCTTACCCATCACATGCCCATCAGAGTCCACCATGGGACCAAAGCACCCATACTCACACAGGCAACAAAACGCAAACATACTTCAGGCACATACACACCAATACCAACAAGAGCCACGCCCACAACTGACACAAGCACTACCTCAACCTCCCAACCCCTAATCGCGCCAAAACACCCTAGCCATTTTCCCTTGCCCTTAGCCCTGTGAAACTCCCCTCCCAAAGAAAAAAGGGCCCCGCCCACCCATCTCTTCTTTGTCCAAGTCATCCCCTGTGACACCTGCCCCCGAAACCAGCCATACCCCTACCAAATCCAAAAAGAAGTGCACTCCTCCCAAAGTGAAGCACATCCCTCTCAACACCAAACTAACCCTTCTGAAACTGAACACCACCCCACCCAAGGGTGATCATTGCAGTGCTTGCAATGCCCACTAGATGCCCCTTCTTGTGGAGGTTCCTGTGGCAGTGATCTGTGAGGCACGTTGTGGGACAGAGAAGTTTGCTCATCACATTTGATACAAGGACTGACCATTGGCCTTAACTCCATTTTTGGAGTCCTGTAAATAACAACAGTTGGCTGTTTTGCTACACATTGGTTCTGCCATTACTTTTCTACTGTTTTGATGTTCATGAATAATTTGTGATGTTGTGTTTGTTTAACCCTGATTGAGGGTCCATTTGATGTGGTTGGTAAGATCTAACTTTGGAACCAATGCTAAAGTCACCTAGGACAAGGAGAAATGTTTTATGGATGGATGTGTGGGATTTATCCAATTGGGGTTGCATTACATTGGGTGGTGTTTCAGATGGTAAGAATTTTCTTGTCTTGACCAATGTCAATATCTATTGAGTTACATTTCTCCCCCTGATAGAGATTAGACATTCGTATCATGTGTGCAAGCTTGAGGTTTGTATGTCCAAACAAGGAGGGCGTTCAATTGTGCTACTATCCCATACATTTGAAAGGACATGTGTCTATTTTAATCTGTGTGCCTTTCACCTACTTTATTTGAATGTGTGACCCCTGTTGTTACTGCTGTATTTGCTTTTTAGACTTGCACTTACAAATTTGCCACATAAGCATGCAATTTGGTTATACTGTTGGTTATCCCTGATATTCATCAAGTCACAGTTCCTGTGCAAATAGTGTTTTTGAGGCATGTGCAAAGTGAAATGTGTCCCAGGACAGCAGCCTTCCTGGGGTTCCCCTGAAGCCGCCACTCCTATTCCACAGGGATTGTTCAAATTGAAAGCATTGAATGTTTGTTACACAAATTATTCTGCATCCCATTTACCATGCATTCTCTTGCAATGTGGGTAATATGTGTTAGTCTATGACAAGGATTTTGCAGGGAAGGTGTGTTGGGGTTCAATGACACATCCATACAGATGTATATGATATATCAGGAAAGGCTATAGCATGTGAACAATGTGAGGGGGTTCACTTCAATTTTCAGGTGTGAAATTGATAAGGATTTTGTATTGTGTGACACAATGTTATGAACACATAACAATCCCTGAAACTGGGATGTGCACACATATCAAGTTTTGGAGAGTGTGGTGGGGCAGTGTCAGTGACCTGGCTAAAGGGGGCGTCATGGGACTGTGATTGGGTCATACGTTGTGTACAACTCCGAACCAGGCGCACAAGATATATTTGGGCCACAGAGCACAGCCAACATACCAGCTCAATAGTGGCCCATCGATTTTCTGTGGAGTTGGAGGAAATGGGTGTCAGCCGTACCGTCGGTTGCATCCACCACAACATGATTTTGTGTTCCATCAAGCAGCACAAGCTGGGGCAGGATATGAAGGATTGGCTTCATGGTGGCACAAGATGTGTCACACTGCCTACAGGAGAGTTTCTGCCTTACATCCCTCAGTTTCCGCCAGCTCAGATGTGTTGGTTGCACCACCACAGTCATGTCAGCAGAAAGCAACATCATAATTGGGCCTGCATGAACACTGGTGGTCTGCAGTCTGACAGGTGTATTGGCCTATTTTCCCACGGTCTGGTGTTGGCGGGACCACGGTGGACTTTCGTCTATGCAACTGCATGTATTGTAATACGGTGGTTGGACACCCAGCACGGTGCGGTCGGACCACCGCTGCTGTGGCAGTCCTCGGACCGCCAAAATCATAGTCAAGTCCTATGTCTGTATTTTAGCCTTACACCTTTAGATGTAGTTAGAATTAGATGCAGTTAGCTCTCCACAGATTAGGCAGGGATTCGGCCTATGCCAAGTAGAACTATGAATTAAAAAGAATAAGGAAATAACCTTCACCTGAGAAATATCATAGACACATGACACATATTATTCTTGGAAACACACAACTACAGCTTACATATGGGTTCTTTTTGCGCCTTATTGTATTGCATGATGTAGTGGAGGCTGAAGACCAGCTCCAGCCTTGAACATGCAGCCTATCCAACTCAAGAGGAGAAGAAACTCCACTGATGAGGAGTCAGCATTTGTAGTTATCTTTGTAATGGATCACTGCAGGGAACAATATGATCTGCTTTCAGACACTCTCGGACATGATAGGGCACTAATAAGGTGAATGTATTGTGGGTGAAGCTATGATCTGTGGGGCAATTTTGAAAAAATTTCAGGATGAAAGGAAATGGGAGGAGGAGTAGTTTGAAAAATGCAAGTGTCCAAAACTATGCTTTGTATGAGACCTAGAGACTACCTCTGTCTCACCACTCCTCCCCCCAAAGTGTGCCCCCTTCACTATACATCCTGACCTCTTAAAGGCCTTCTATTTCTTGGGAATTTAAATGTCAGACCAGGTAAGAACAAAATAGCTCTATCTTTCTATCTTTCTTCCTCATTTTAATGAACAACCTGTGAGAAACTACGGAAAATTCACCGAAAAAAACAAACATATGAGTGAACTTACACTTAAGTATGCTAATAAGATCTTACTTTTCACTAAAGATACTATTGAAAGTTACCAAAAAAACAAAGTGACATTATAGTTAGGTACCATAATAACATCTGTATGAAAAAACTCCATGTTATAATTAGGTATAGGAAAAAGACCTTAAATTATGTTTGAAAAAATCCTAGAAATCCAATGAAATATCAAAGGTAAAAGAACATTATATTTAGGTATAGAAAAAAAAGCCCTTAACTGACTTTAACAAAAAACCCTAGAAATTTGCTCAAAAAGCAAAGGTTAAAGGGCCATCATAACTAGGTGACAATGTCAGTCATAATGTCTTGTTTTATACCTGAACAGCCACTGAAATTCACCAAGTTTAGTTTACTGACCCCACTACAAGATATGCACTCTTCAGGCACTGCTTATTACCTCAGATATTATATCATTCATGACATGTTAAATTACATTATTGATGGTATCTCAAATGCCTTAACAGTTTTTTATTGAGCCAGCCGAAGCTTGCGATTGGCTAGACACTGACCTGCTAAGTGGTCAATGAGATGACAGGTGAAGGCTGAAACAGTGACATTGGTAAAGCTGAACCAGAGGAAGAAAGGTGATCATAGAGCTAAATTGTCATTTAATGACAGCCAAAAGAAATGTCTTAAACAGTGACACTCTACAGGATGGGAAGCTGTATCGCTATGTCCTGCACCCACAACTGCAGGTAGTCTTAGAATGAGGAGCAGCGCTATCCAGGACATATACACCTGGACTACTAAATGGCCAACAGCCACTGTGGGCAATGAATATTTCTTGAATGGAGAAAAAAGGAGGTTGACCCCTGGCATGTTTGTTTCTGAAATTTCTGTGCAGTTGTAAAAAGACAGGCAGTGCTAGCTAGCCTGAGAGAACAAATTTGAATTGTGACAGTCTAGTTGTCCCCCTCATTATTCTATTTCTAGTGACATGATTGCTGGAGAAAAAAACATTTTCATGCCTTGGTTGTCTGTGAGGTTTAGGCAGTTTGGGCACAATACCATTGTGTCTTGATTCAAAGGAATGCAAGTTGGGATGTATAATGGTTTGATTTTTGCTCATTCTGACAATTTGAGGGACAATCTGAAATGGAAAAGTATTGGTGGTAATACTAAGGAGGCAGGGTTGCTTTATTGTTCAGCTAATAGAAGGAAAGGAAGGTTTGCAATAGGAAACACTCCTACTGGCCACATGATAAGCAGATGAACCCCATAAACAGCTACACATTGTTCACTTGGAATGTGAGGGGCATGAGTATCATCTCCAAAATATTTAGGGCCTGATTTAGATGTTGGCGGATTTAGTCCTGTTGTCGCTGTTCAATTGGAATATCCATCTGCCTACTGGGTGGTCTGCCCACTCCATTCAGATGCTGGCAGGCCTATGGATGATAGTCTGTCCAGATGCCTCTGACAACTACGTCAAAGGCATAATAGGGAAAAGTGGCTGTTGGCAGGACCATAGTGAATAATTCCACCGGCTCAATCAAGATGTGCTTTCCTGTTAACGTAACTGTGGCGGGAAAACACCCACATCTGTGTTGACAATTTTGAAGGGATATAAGACTGAAACTTAACTTTCCTATTTTTTCTACTTCGGTTTTCATCATGAACCCGATCATCCAATTCCTCCTTTCCTGTTTTTATTTGACCAAGAAGCAAATCAACCCTGTCGTCATCGGAGTCAATGGTAAGCATCATTTTAACTTGTTTCCTTTTGAATAGTCTGCTTACATGAGCTCTGGACTAGTGCTTTTTTAAATTTTACTTACAAGCAATTTTTGACAAATGTGTGATGCATTTGTGTGTAATGTTGTCATTTAAGTAATTTTAAGAAGCACACCTGTATTAAATTAATTTCATTATGATCAAATTTGGTGCAAGCCTCCATCATGATAATGTTCACTTACACAAAAGATGACAGTAAGCAAAATTCATAATGTTTTTATGCAGGTGTGTTTCCTCATATTTCACAAACTATCAAATTATAAATATATGCATCACACACTTTTTGAATAATTGAAAATTAGTATAATTTAGTAATTGCACTAGACAAAGTAATATGTTTTTTTAATATATAGTAAAATCAATATTAGTCCTATACCTAAATCATTTAATATATGTATTAATGTAACATTTCTCCTTTTCTACTGCATTTTCTGTATTTAATTACATTTATAGTAACTATTTTTGTAAGGTGTAATGCATATGTGTTTATTCATTCACTAATTAAGTTTTAAAAAAAACACACCTGTATTAAAAACAAAGCTTTCAATATTTTTTGGTGTAATTGTCAATTGCCATGATGAATGCTTGGACAAACATTTTATGTCCATTACATTCCTTTTTAACTAGTGTATGGATGCTACATATAAGAATTTTAAAAACTGTTATCTTTCCCGTCATAATTATAAGTAAAACATATGTAAATCACATTTCCTTTATTAACATTTTTATGAATCAATGAATTGTAAAAGCAAAATAATGTTTAGACAAACTCTGTCAAAATAAATTATTTTTATTTTGTAAATTAGATAACTCTCTCATATATTTTGAAATAAAATCAAAACATAAAAGGAGAACAAAAGGCTTAAATATGAAACATATTAAATACACTGGTCTATGAAAACCGTCCACTTTTGTTCCTCCACCACACTCTCTCCCAATTGAAGTACTGGCTTTTGAGAAAGCTGTTATGGCGGATCTTGAGTCAGTCCGTCCCCAAAAAACATTTGTGAACTCATCGTCCACAGAGAGGAAGGCCTTGAAAGATCTATCTCTGGATCAATCAATAGTAATCAAGCCAGCACACAAGGGAGGTGTGATCGTAATTATGAACACCTCAGACTATAGGCAGGAGTGCCTACGCCTTCTGAGTGATACAACTCATTATGCCCCCCTTGCTCGTGATCCTACCAATGATCTCCAAACCAACATCAGGAGTATGATCGAAGAGGCCCGTAATAACTCGTTGATCTCCCCTAAAGAAGCGGAGTTCCTCGACACGGCACATCCTCGCACTCCATACTTCTACTGTTTGCCCAAGATACACAAAGGTACCTTGCCTCCTCCAGGACGTCCCATTGTATCAGGCATCGGTTCAGTGCTAGAACCCCTGTCTGTTTTTTGCGACTTCTTTCCCCAACCTTTAGTGAAAGATTTGAGCACTTTCCTTAAGGACACGACACACGTTCTGAATCTTATTGAAAACATCAACTCTCATACCCAAGTTCAAGCCCTCATCACTTTGGATGTAGAGGCCTTATATACCAACATTCCTCAGGAGGCCACTTTACAAGTGGTGGAGTCAGCTCTCCTTGCTAGTTCATGGTCATCTCCTACTCAGGTCCACTTTGTGATGCAATGCGCGACTCTAGCTATGAAAAGGAATTTTTTTCAATTAGAAGATTCCCTGTTCCATCACATTCAAGGGACATCAATGGGCAGTACGTTTGCACCTAGTTTGGCCTGTTTGTATATGTTTAACTTTGAGGAGTTGTTCATATTACAACCATCCAATCCTTTTCACGACAACATCACACTGTGGCAGAGGTACATAGATGATATTCTGATTATCTGGAAAGGGTCATATGAAAATATAGACAACTTTAGTCACTGGGTCAACACCTTGGACCCATTCTTGAGATTTACTGCCCATTTTTCATCTACACAAATCTCCTTTCTGGACCTTGTGATTAAGATAGATAATGGCAAACTTATCACCAGCACCTTTCACAAAAGTACTGATCGTAACAGTTTACTTCTGTATGATAGCAATCACCCTAAGGCCCTGCGTGACAACTTACCTGTTGGCCAATTCCTTAGGCTACCTCGCAACTGCAGCTCCATCCAAGCTTTTGACATCCTATCCCTTGATCTTAAACAGAAACTCCTTGATCGACACTATCCTAAAAATATCATTAATCCTGCTTACAAAAGAGCTCGGAATAATCACAGAGATGCCCTACTGGCACCTGTACTGAGAGAGCCGGGTAATCATCTGACATGTGTTTCCACGTTCACCCCATTGTCCAACTCTATTTAGAAACTCATTAATAAACGTTGGAACATCCTACAAAGTGGCGGCATTCAGATCCCGAGGCCCCTGTTTGCTTTTAAAAGATCTCCCAATATACGAGATTTAGTTGTCCACACTCGGCCTCGCTTACATCCTGACTCAGTTAAACAAACTACTCTATGGAACTTACCTCCGGTCATTGGGCATTATCCGTGTGGCTCCTGTAATGTCTGTCCTCTCACTAAGCGCATTGACAGAGTGGACCTTGACCATTTCGGTACCTGGCATTTGAACAAACATGCCAACTGTAACACACGCCAATGTATTTACTTGATTTCTTGTCCTTGTGATTTTAAATACATTGGGATGACAACCCGCCCGATTAAACAACGTATCAATAAACACCGGAGCAACATCAGATGCTCCCGCATTCCAACGAAACTGAGCTCACACTTTCTAGAAGCTAAACATGGTCCTGATGACATGTGATGGATTGTGTTACAGGTGCCGAGAAACAATGGTAACGATCCCAACTTCTTATTTAAAATTGAACAACGATGGGTGTTCATACTCAAGACCTATAGTGAAGGTCTAAATGATGAGATTCCTTGGAATTCTTTAACACTCTAGAACTTGTCTACAGTTTTAAAAAACTTTTTTTGTTCACCATCCATTTTTGGCTCTTTGCTATCCTTGGTTCTCAGATGACACATGTTCATTTTTACGACTCAAGACTAAATACCTCAATATCCTCACTCAGTGGGGACAACTATTTTCTGTTTTTTTGTGTATCAGGACCTGGATATGAGCTTGATATCCATTTTTTTAAGTATAGATGTACGCCACCCACTTAGTTGAGTGACTACATATGGATTTCATACAGTTGCATTCCAAGTTGATCCTGGCATTGCAGATTTTGTTCGTTTTTGACTAAAAACTACCTTTGGTAAGATGGCCGCCATTTTAATACACTAGGTGCCCATGCATGATCCCAATGCCCGTTAACATTTGTTTATACATTTTGTATATATGTACTTGACAACTTTTATTCGCTCAGTTCTTAAATTAAAATTGATTCCAGTATGTCGAGTTTTTATGGGTGTTTGACACAATCCTTGTCATGTATGTGGACGTTTTAGGTCCTTTAAATATGGCGGACGGGCCAGAACAATGGTCCTTCTTTTATTTCTATGATCTGGAGCAACCGTCTGGTTGCTTTCGGATCGAGACGCATGTAGAAGCATCTCCTCTATCACATAAAAAGAGCCTGAAGACGCCGCTCGAGCGTCTACAGGCACGCAGCACGGGGCAGGTGAACTGCGACCATGGAGATGGTAGAAGTAAGTTCTCTGGAGGCGTGGGTGCTCTGAAGCTCGCCCCCCCTCCCCTCTCTTTTCCATTGGGTTGCCATCTTTTTGCTTCCACTTTATATTGATGGATGAACGCGAGTTGTTTGCAGACTTTGCATACATGGGCTATTTATTGCCTTTTATTTAACCTCATCTTCTTGGCTTTTTCCACCTTGCTACTTTGTGAGTAAGTTCTCCTCTATGTACAGGGACCTTGCACCTGCATCTAATGTTGAAATTGAACCCATATAGGAATTACGTTTTTTTAAGCTATTAGTTCCTATTGACTGATGTTTGATTTCTTATCATTACTAATCTTGTTTCATGAATGTGGTGACCATTTCAATTTGATGTTTTTGGCGCTTCCTCTATGACCTGCTAAGTTTGTACATATTGACGTGCAGTTGTTTGTCACTATGCTGTTTTCATATGTAGTAATACCTCCTTGGTTGAGTCTAGCGCGGTCCTAGAGAGCTCTATCTCGAATATGGGATGGTAAGCCTTTTCGCTTATATTTATTTTTATATGTGGCACTTTGGGGGTGGTTGCTCTGTGATTGCACCATTCTATGTGCTTATTTGCACATTGGCACTAACTTGTACTTGTCTTCCACTTTCATGCAGGGCGACTGATTGACCAACTGACTTTGACAAATTGTCTTCAGTTTGTAAGTGACACTCCAGCACTTCATGATTATATATTTTTTTGAATGGGAGAAGTAGTTTTCTGGGTCCTGACGAAGCGTCACAGGATCATTTTTTGACCCAAAAAAGACGCGAAACATGTTGACCATAAATAGACAGGATTAGGCATACTACCCTTCCTTCTTTATAGAGTATACCGGGACATTATTCCCGCTAAGACTCTGAATGATTATAATCTTGGCCTGAACCTTTCCTCTGATTCATTAAAATGATGTTTTAGGCTCAGAGCCAATTTTATCTTATCCTCACTCTCCTTCACTCACACATCTTTCACTATCTTTTTAGTCAGTTTTCATTCCAGACCTCCACCTGGCAAATTGCCTTCGGTTAAGTACCATCCCAATCTGTGGGTGGTCCGCCAGACATTGCAGCACCGGTCTGACGAGGAGATAGCCCAATGATGAAACTTGTCACCCTAGTGGGTGCTTGAGGGCTCTCCTGATATCAATTGTATCTCTGACTCTCTTCGCCCTTGCTTTCCTATACATAAAATAGGTTTGTCGTCTTTTGGAACAGTGAACTTTTCTATATATTAAATATGAAACAGGCTTTGCTTGTGTTGCCCTTAACCCACCTCCTATACAAACTGCCAAAGGGTATATCCTCATGAAGGGGCATCTACTGGGGGGCATAGAGCAGGCATCTCAAGGGTCATTCTTGGGAAGGATGGGTTTTGATTTGACAGGGGTCAAGGCAAGGTAAGAAGTGAATTAAGGAGAAGGGCAATGGGTAGGAGGGGTGGGAGAGGTTTGTGTTTTGGAGGTAGAGGGATCTAGAGTAGGTGAAGTGCATGTGTCCTTACATTTGGGTGGTGCATGTGGTTCTGGTGTATGATATATATGTTTGGATGTGTGTTTATTTGCAGGTGTGTTGTATTCCGGTGAGCGTTTGATTTTGGGTGGTGTTGTATTGCATGTAGGTGTTTTTTGTGTGAATGTGTTGGTTTAGATTAGTGTGCTGTTGAGGCAGTCGGTGTGGTTGTGCTGCGTGTGGGTGTGGTGGTAGTTGTGGTGCTTGTGGGTGTGCTGGTGGTTGTGGGTGTGATGGTGGTTTTGGGTGTGGTTCTGGTTGTGAGTGTGGTGGTGATGGTGGTTGTGGTGGTTGTGAGTGTGGTGGTAGTTGTGGGTATGGTGGTGGTTGTCGTGAATGCATGCCTGTGAATGTAGTGTCAATAGTGTGCGTAAGTTGTTTGTGTGTTTCTTTGTGTTTCATTGTGTGGTTGTGTTTATGTGTGTGTGTGTGTGTGTGTGTGTCAGTGTGCTGCATGTCTCTGTTGCAGTGTGTGACTGCATAGAAGTGAGTGTGCTTGGAATTGGGGTGGGAGTGTTGATTTGAGTTGAGAAAGGGACCGGAGTTCTGGTACAAGGTTGGGCTGGTTGGGGAGATGGGGTCATTGAGAAAGCTATTTTTTGCAAGTGATCTCTGCATTACCATAATTAAACTTGTAGTTTCTGAATATCAAAAAAATCGTAAACATACAAAACTAAATTTACCAATGTGAATCAGGCCGAGATCAGCATATTGAAGACTTTGATACTCCCATTCATGGAGGGAAACCAATGCCTAACTAAACTTGAACTGTACTGTCTGGCAGCACAGATTCAGTGGGTTGCCAGATGGCTTGATGATAGGCCCTCTCACGAATCGGGCTGGGTGGGAGTGGACATAGCTAGGAAGAAATTGTTTGTGTGTCACCTGAAGCTCAAGTGGGGGGTTGTAAGTATCCAATACACTGGTAGCTGCTGCCTTGACATGCTAGGTGGGACAGACAGCAACCCAAACACTGATGCACCAACTATCCCATTGGTAGAATTTATAGATGGTAAGAATTATTGTACAACTAAGGCAGTGACTTGCTGGACTGACATTGGGATATTAACTGTGGAGAACTTATACCATGAGTGATAGCTCATCCCTCAAGCCCCAGCTTTCCAATTCTTGACTTATGGGGTGCTGCCTCACAGCATCACATTCATATTGGGTGCTCAGACTATTGAACCCAAAAGGATGATGGACAGAGTGCTGAAACTTTTTCCACCATTCATCCCCAGTCACAGATCTGGGTGTAATCCATTGATCTTTTGCTAACCATGTGACCCCAGTTTGGACCCAGCCCTATGCAAATCAGTCTTTACCCAGTTCCCAAGGAGAGCAGTCCAGCCTGAACTGCAAGTCCAGGTCCTTCCTGGATGGGAAACAAGCATCCTGGGATCGGGTTCAGGGTATCACCCTTCATCAGCCAGGCTAGCTTGAATCCAGTGGCACAGTGAGCATAGGCCCCACGACTGGACATACCCTTCCCACTTAGGGCAACTTTAGCAACACAAAAGTATGATAAATGGAGTGCTGAAACTTTTCAAACACTCATCCCAGTCACAGAGCTGGGTTTAATCTATTGTTCTTTTGCTCACCATGCCACCCCAGTTTGGACCCAACCATATGCAAATCAGTATGTATCCTGTTCCCCATAGGAACAGTCCAGCCCAAACATCGAGGCCTGGTCCTCCCTGAACCGGAAACAAGCATCCTGGGACCTGTTTCACGGTATCAAACTTCACCAGCCAGGCTAGCTTGAATCCAGTGTCACAAGGAGCACATCTGGGCAAATCCTTCCCACTTAGGGCAACTTTAGCAACACAAAAGGCTGATGGAGGGAATGCTGAAACGTTTCAAGCACTCACTCCCAGTCACAAATCTGGGCTTAATCCATTGTTCTTTTGCTCACTATGCCACCCCAGTTTAGATCCAGCCATAAGCAAATCAGTCTTGACCTTGTTCCCCATGGAAGCAGTGCATCCCGAACTGCCAGGCCAGGCCCTCCATGTATATATACACACACACTAGAAGATGAAGGATCACAAGAAAACAACAGCCAGGGCAAAAATTTCTGGATCCCAAAGGATACAAAAAGTCACAAGTAAATGAAATATCGATGAAAGATGTGACTCAAACAGATGAACTCACCAAGGAACAAAAATATATTTCCACTACAACAAACCGGAAGACTGTATACTTGAGAGTTCTAGCACAAAACCATTGGAATGGCTATGATACACTGATGACATATTTATAACATGGAATGCAGGAAGCACAACATTGGAACAATTTACAGCTTTTATCAACAGTATCCATCCTACCATCAAATTCACCAACAGCAATAATAAACAGTAGCATCTTCTCCCTTTTCTGGATGTGCTACTCACCATTCATGAACCAAAAATTATTACTGATCTGTACCATAAGCCTACAGATGCTCATTTGAATCTACACTGGGCTTCATGTCACCCACGCCACACTAAACTCAGCTTTATCTACAACAATTAAGACACCTGTTAAGGTCATCTGCAGGAGCTTGCTACATTATCTAAAACGTGAAGATATCCTCTACATATCACAGTGCAATAATTTGACAAGTCTTTACATGTTCCCAGCGAAGCACTTATTTGGAATACCAACAGAAAAAAAACAAAAGTGGCAGAATCCTGTTTATGGTTGATTATCACCCATCAGCTCCAAACTATGGAAATATAATGCAAACAATGTTTTCCGAACTATCCCCTTGTGAAAAATTGCCAAAGGTTTTTCCAAAACCGCCAGTCATTGCTTACCACAGAGCTCCCAATTTATGATCGCTTATTTTGAGAGCTGAACTTAGGAAAGCTGTCAGAAATGCAGGAGTTCATTAGTGTGATTCTAAAAGGTGCATCACATGTGAATAGGTTTTACAAACATCATCAGCAACTAGTTCTGTTACAAGAAGGACCTACGGATTAAGACAAGATCTTACATGTCGCTCAACATGCATTATTTAAGTGATTTAGTGCCAGTGCCAAAGAAGTAAAAAACAGGCCGGCGGTAAAAAATTTGGGGCTGTATTTATACTTTTTGGCACACAACTGCGCCAACGCAGTTGTGCGTAAAAAATTTTTACGACGGCTAACGCCATTCCAAAGCGCCATGCGGGCGCCTTATTTATGGAATGACGTTAGCCGGCGGAGCTGCCTGGTGTGCGTCAAAAAAATGACTTACACCAGGCAGCGCCGGCGTAGGGGAAAATGGAGCTTGGGCGCCAAAAAATGGGGCAAGTCAGGCCTCAAATTTTCGCCTCAACCCGATTAGCGCCATTTATTTTGACTCCCAACCCCCATTGAAATGACTCCTGTCTTAGCAAAGACAGGAGTCATGCCCCCTTGCCCAATGGTCATGCCCAGGGGACTTATGTCCCCTGGGCATGGTCATTGGGCATAGTGGCATGTAGGGGGGCACAAATCAGGCCCCCCTATGCCACAAAAAAAAATATATATATACTTACCTGAACTTACCTTAAGTTCCCTGGGATGGGTCCCTCCATCCTTGGGCGTCCTCCCGGGGTTGGCAAGGGTGGCAGGGTGTGTCCCTGGGGGCATGGGAGGGCACCTCTGGGCTCCTTCCGAGCCCACAGGTCCCTTAACGCCTGCCCTGAGCAGGCGTTAAAAAATGACGCTAAAGCGGCTGGACGTCATTTTTTTTTGACCCGCCCACTCCCGGTCGTCATTTTTGCCCGGGAGTGTAAATACGGCGCACATGCCTCTGAGTCATTTTTTAGACGGGAACGCCTACCTTGCATATCATTAACGCAAAGAAGGTGTCCACGCAAAAAAATTACGCAAACTCCAAGATCTTTGGTGATAGACGGGTCTAACGCCAAAGTATAAATATGGAGTTAGTTTTGCGTCGGATTTGCGTAAAAAAAAACGACGCAAATCCAGCGCAAACAGAGTATAAATATGCCCCTTGGAATTATGACCGTGGCGGAAACCGCCAACAAAGACAGACACTTTAATACTCCGACCGCCACGGCGGTACAGACAAACAGCGCAGCGGTCACCGCCAACAAACAGGCGTGAGACAAAGTACCGCCCACAGTATCACAACCTACCAATCCGCCACCTTTTCTGGGGCGGATTCACCGCGGATAGAAACACGGCGGAAACAGGAATTTCAAAGGGAAAACGCTCACCTCTACACACTCCACGAGGAACGACGACACCATGGAGCCGGAATGCCATATTCTTCCTGCACTAGTCTACCTGCTCCTATACGACGATCATCAACGCCGGCGGCGAAGACAACGGTGAGTACTGCACCTACGACATAGGGGAGGCAAAAGACAGGGACACACACACGCAACACCCCCACCCCCACCCCGACCCTCACCCACTACAACACACACACCAATGCAAATCCAAACATTACAGTAAGAACCCCCAACCCCCCCGGAAGAATGCAAAGACAAAAGGAAATGAGTGGAACCATTGTAATATCTCAAAATACAGTAAGAAAATATCTACATATATAAAATATACACCACGATTAGTAGTGCAGGTAATGCACCATTCATTGTCTGTGGACCACTGGGCCCAAAATGCATGGGCGAGGCCCACACTAGATACCTGATCAAAACGGAGAGAACACTGCTGGGGCATCAGATTGAAATACAACAGGCAACTCAGGGGGAAGGGGAGGGGGGCACCTCAGCCGGATGAGTGCACGACGCCAGATCCACGAGGGGCTCAATGCCCATTGATGTATCCTGGGGAGTGCAAAGCCACAGTCTCTCAAGTCTCTACAGTGAGTGGTTTGCCCACTGTACCATCCTGGGGAGTGCAAAGCCACAGTCTCTCAAGTCTCTACAGTGGGTGGGTTGCCCACTGTACCATCCTGGGGTGTGCAAAGCCACAGTCTCTCAAGTCTCTACAGTGGGTGGTTTGCCCACTGTACCATCCTGGGGAGTGCAAAGCCACAGTCTCTCAAGTCTCTACAGTGGGTGGGTTGCCCACTGTACTATCCTGGGGAGTACAAAGCCACAGTCTCTCAAGTGGATAACAGTCTCCACAGGTTCTGGAGGGGGACTGGTGCCCAGAGTGCTTCATCCTGTGAAGGACAGAGGTAGTGGATGCATGTCTCCACTGGTTCTGGAGGGAGACTGGTGCCCAGAGTGCTTCATCCTGTGAAGGACAGAGGTAGTGGATGCATGTCTCCACTGGTTCTGGAGGGGGACTGGTGCCCAGAGTGCTTCATACTGTGAAGGACAGAGGTAGTGGATGCATGTCTCCACTGGTTCTGGAGGGGGACTGGTGCCCAGAGTGCATCACTCACCCCGTGACGGTCCCAGTTGCGTCACTGCCCCTGCCGCCCATGGGCTAGCAGGGCTTGAGTTGGCGGTCTTTGCCCTGTTCAGCGGAGCTTGCCATGGTGGTCTTTGCCCTGTTCAGCGGTGCTTGAGTTTGCAGTTCCTGACCTGTTCAGCGGTGCTTGCCCTGTTTAGCGGTGCTTGAGCTTGCAGTTACTGAACTGTTCAGCGGTGCTTGCCCTGTTCAGCGGTCATTGCCATGGTGGTCTTTGCCCTGTTCAGCGGTGCTTGAGTTTGCAGTTCCTGACCTGTTCAGCGGTGCTTGCCCTGTTCAGCGGTGCTTGAGTTTGCAGTTACTGACCTGTTCAGCGGTGCTTGCCCTGTTCAGCGGTCATTGCAATGGCGGTCTTTGCCCTGTTCAGCGGTGCTTGAGTTTGCAGTTCCTGACCTGTTCAGCGGTGCTTGCCCTGTTCAGCGGTGCTTGCCATGGCGGTCTTTGCCCTGTTCAGCGGTGCTTGAGTTTGCAGTTTCTGACCTGTTCAGCGGTGCTTGCCCTGTTCAGCGGTGCTTGCCATGGCGGTCTTTGCCCTGTTCAGCGGTGCTTGAGTTTGCAGTTCCTGACCTGTTCAGCGGTGCTTGCCCTGTTAAGCGGTGCTTGCCATGGCGGTCTTTGCCCTGTTCAGCGGTGCTTGAGTTTGCAGTTTCTGACCTGTTCAGCAGTGCTTGCCCTGTTCAGCAGAGCTTGCCCTGTTCAGCGGAGCTTTTCATGGCGGTCCTTCATTGCCCAGCTGGGTTGGGGCTGGCGGTCATTCATTGGGCAGCTGGGCTGTGGCTGCCGGGGCCCTCCTGGGCAGCTGGGCTGTGGCTGGCGGTGGCCTCCTGGGCACTGACTCTGGCGGTGGCCTTCTGGTCATTGACGATCGGGCTGCCCTCCTGGGCACTGACTCTGGTGGTGGCCTCCTGGCCAGTGACGATCGGGCTGCCCTCCTGGGCACTGACTCTGGCGGTGGCCTCCTGGCCAGTGACGATTGGGCTGGCGGTGGCCTCCTGGGCAGCGGGGATGATGGCGGTCTTCTCCGCCGTGCTGCTCCTCCCAGACTTTGGCGATTTCTTCTGCCCCTTCCCCACCTTGGGAGGAGTCACAGCTGAGTCGACACTCCCCCCGGGACCCTTGTGAGCGGCTTTGCTGGCTGGAGTCTTCACCCTCTCCCGCCGGGCACTGTCCAACTTCTGGTGCTTCACAGGGCGGGGGACTGGCTGTGCTGTGGCTCCGTGTCACACTGGCTGCCCTGGTGCCCGGTGCACTCCACATACCTGTAAAAACAGGCACCACTGGTCCCGGAGTTTTTTGGCTGAGGTGCTAGTACAGGACCTATCAATTGGAGGGGGGTCAGTGGGAAAGAGGTCAAGCTTGGTCAGGAAAAGTTTGTTAGGAACACTGGGACGAGTAGCTGGAGGGGGTTTGGGAGTGGAGGAAGAGGTAGTGGTTGTAGGAGGTGTACGTTTGGTGACTTTGGGTGAAGGTGCATGCGCTGGAGCCTGTCGTGAGGTGGATGGCTGTTGGGTGGGTGTGTGCCTGCGTTTGTGTACTTTGGGAGGGGCCGTCACAGACACACTGGGAGAAGACACAGGGGACGTGTAAATGGTAGTGGGGGTGGTGAGTGCACATGAGCGGGGTGTATTGGTGGGTGTGCTGGTGCGGGACGTAGAGGCTGTAGTGGTAGTGCATGCAGGTGAGAGTGTAGACGAGACTGGGAGGGAGGGAGGAGGGAGACGACGAGGAGGGGGACACAGTGGAGGCAGTGGATGTTGCTGTGTCTGTATGTGTGTGATGCTTGCGTGAGTGCCTGTGGGATATGTGGTGCTTATGTTTGCCTGAGCTTCCCTAGTGTGGTGAGGTGTGTGCATGCTGGTCTGATGGTGTGCTTGGGATAGGCTGGGGTACAGGGGATTGGGTCTGGGTGGAGGAAGTTGGAGGGGGGAGGCTAGACACAGGGACAATGGCTACCATCAGTGCTGAGGCCAGAGTTTGCAGGGTTCGATGAAGGGCAGCCTGACCAGAATGAATGCCCTCCAGGAATGCATTTGTGTGTTGCAATTCCCTTTCTACACCCTGGATGGCATTCAAATGGTAGACTGCCCAACAGTGAGTGACGTGAGGAGGTCAATGGCCTCCTCACTGAGGGCAGCAGAGGTGACACGGGCAGGGGCTGAGGTGCCTGGGGCGAAGGTGATGCCCACCCTCCTGGGTGAGCTGGCACGGGGCGAAGGCTGAGGGGCTGCTGGGAGGGCGGTGATGGTAGGGGGGGTGGCGGCTGTACCTGTAGAAGTGGGGGGCACAGATTTTGCCGCCACCACAAGGGAGCTCCCATCGGAGGACGAGTCCGTGTCGCTGGTTGCAGATCCTGTGACCACCGTGAAGCTCCCCACGCCCTCCGTCCCACAGGTGTATTCCGAGTCCGTGGTGTGGTCCTCCATGGCCATGTGTGATGCAGCTCCCTCGTGCTCCGGTGCCACTGTACCTCCGCCTGATGATGCTGATGCACACACGAACAGGGACAACACAAAAGGGGACGACGACAGAAGAAAGACAGGTTGAGTGCATGGCTTACCGCTACAGTTGGCGGACAATACAGACACAGCAGCCCCCTGCACTACGCCGCGCTGTTGGGCTCTACAGATGCAATTCCTGGGACATGGCCTACATGGCTATGGTCGACATCTGTACACATAGATGACAGAGGGGCATGTATACCTGTACTTGTCACTCTACAGAGGTGGGGTGGGGTGACACATGGCCTGCGTTATGGAGGGGCCTAGCCTACGGAACTCACCCTGGCCTAGGGAAACCCACAGCCCTCCTCCCCCACCCAGACACCTTCACTGCGCGCAAACTCAGGGTAGGCCACCGCCAGGATCCGGAACATCAGGGGGGTCATGGTTCGATGGGCACCCCTCCCACGTTGGGAGGCCATCCCCAGCTGAGCCTCTGCCGTCTTCTTGCTCCAGTGGTGAATGTCCTCCCATCTTTTATGGCAGTGGGTGCTCCGTCTGTGGTGGACCCCCAGGGTCCGGACGTCCTTGGCGATGGCACGCCAAATATCCTTCTTCTGGTGGGCGCTGACCTACATGAAATGTACAGGGGAAGAAGAGAAGTCATTAGCAACTGCACCGTTGAAGTGAGTGGCCCACATCCCTAGCCTTGCCATGTGGCACATGCATTCACAGTCCTTCATGCACGCAGAACTGTGCCCCCTTCCTTCTCACAACCAGCCCTCTCCACACAGGCATAGCCCATACAACGTGCTCCCTGTGTACTTACCTGTTGGTCTGGAGGACCGTAGAGTAGCGTGTACTGGGGGAGGACCCCGTCCATGAGCTTCTCCAACTCCTCTGCAGTGAAGGCAGGGGCCTTTTCCCCAGACGCACGAGCCATTGTCTCTTCCAGACCGAGGTCACAGCAGCACTTGCAGTGTAGGTCCTCTCCTGTTGAAAATCAGGTATCAAGTGATTGAACAGCTAGAAAATGGCAGTCACGTCCGCAGCGGTGCGTAGCATCACCGCCGGCGTACATCGTCATTGGCTCCTGGGAGCCATAAGGTCCAATGTTAACCAATGCAGCATTGCGCCGCAGTCTTCGACCGCCTACCGCGACGGTGTACAACGGCAGCGCAGTTACCTCACATCCCATTGTCCCACTTTAGAGGTCAGGCAGCCGCCATTTCAGGGGCCCACATGGCCTAATTACCAACTGCATCACACAGACCTAGGCCTTGTCGCACAACACAAATACAGGCCAGATTCTGTGTATGAATGGTGTTCTGTGTAGACTGTGGGTACATACCTCTGAGTTGTTTGAATCTGTGGTCGCTGTTGTCCTTCCTAGGCACCGTCCACTGGGACATGTGAGGAGATGGCGGAATCCTCCGGTGTACCGACCGCTGGTGGACCTGTTGACAATGGAGGAGCGACATTTGATCATCACCTACAGGTTTGACTGTGCCACAATCCAGGAACTGTGTACCCAGTTGGAGCCAGACCTGATGTCAGCAATCCGCCATCCCACAGGGATCCCCCCTCAAGTGCAGGTGCTATCAGTGCTCCATTTCCTTGCAAGTGGGTCATTTCAAACAACAGTGGCCATGGCATCAGGGATGTCCCAGCCTATGTTTTCCAACGTGTTGTCCAGAGTGTTGTCTGCCCTGCTGAAACACATGCGGAGCTACATCGTTTTCCCTCAGGTGGGGGGTTTGCCTTCAGTGAAAGGTGACTTCTATGCCCTTGGACATATCCCCAACATCATAGGTGCCATTGATGGGACCCATGTAGCTCTGCCCCCTCCCCACAGGAGCGAACAGGTGTACAAGAACCGGAAGAGTTATCATTCCATGAATGTACAGATGGCATGTTTGGCAGACCAGTACATCTCCCAGGTAAATGCTATGTTCCCTGGTTCTGTGCATGACGCCTACATCCTGCGGAATAGCAGCATCCCTTATGTGATGGGTCAACTCCAGAGGCACCGGGTGTGGCTATTAGGGGACTCTGGTTACCCCAACCTGTCATGGCTACTGACCCCAGTGAGGAATCCCAGGACCAGGGCAGAGGAACGCTACAATGAGGCCCATGGGCGTAGTAGGAGGGTGATCGAAAGCACCTTTGGCCTCCTGAAGGCCAGGTTCAGGTGCCTCCATATGACAGGTGGTTCCCTATTCTACTCACCAAGGAAGGTGTGCCAGATCATCGTGGCCTGCAGTATGCTTCACAATTTGGCTTTCCGATGACAGGTGCCTTTTCTGCAGGAGGATGGTCCAGATGACGGTGTTGTGGCAGCTGTGGAGCCTGTGGACAGTGATGAGGAGGAAGCAGAGGAAGAAGACATTGACAACAGGGACTCAGTTATCCAGCAATATTTCCAGTGACACACAGGTGAGAATACATTCCTGCCTACTACAAGTACTTTCACACTTCTACCTCTATCCTGTCTGTCGATTTCAACCAGTATATGGTAACTGAGTTGTACGTTTCCATTACGGTTTCACAGGTGTGGTTTCCAACGTGTGTTATCTGCTTAGATTCCTCATGGACTTGAGATGTGTGACATAGGTATGTTGACATTACATTTGAGAACGCATTTTGTCACTGTCATTGCTAATACACATTTTCAAAATCACAGACTGACTCCAGATTGCTTTGTGCTTCAAGGGTGTTTATTGCAGTGCTAAATATTGGAGAGGGGTTGTAAAATGGTGAGGGGTGATGGTGGAGGAATGTCCATGGCAGAGTCCATTCTATTAGTCTCACAGGTGCATTGCCCATATGGGCATAGGAAGTGGAGCTGGGGCAGTTCCAATATGGACAGGGTTACTAAGTGGGACAGTAGGATGACAATCAGGGTGGTCTCATTTCTTGGCGGGGTCTTGGCATCGTGCTCTGTCTTGTTCCTGGATCTCAGGGACTGTTTGCGGGGTGGTTCTCTGTCTGCAGGGGGTGGGGTACTGGTGTGGTGGTCCTGTGGCGGTGCCTCCTGTCCACTAGTGCCGGCAGAGGTGGTGGGCAGTTCATCATCCATGCTAGTGTCAGGGGCCCCTTGGAGTGCCACAGTGTTCCTCCTGGTGTTAAGTATCTCCTTCAGCACCCCTACAATGGTGCCCAGGGCGGTGCTGATGGTTCTGAGTTCCTCCCTGAAGCCCAAATACTGTTCCTCCTGCAGGCGCTGGGTCTCCTAAAACTTGGCCAGGACCGTTGCCATCATCTCCTGGGAGTGGTGGTATGCTCCCATGATGGAGGAGAGGGCCTCGTGGAGAGTGGGTTCCCTAGGCCTGTCCGCCCCCTGTCGCACAGCAGCCCTCCCAGTTCCCCTGTGTTCCTGTGCCTCCGTCCCCTGGACCGTGTGCCCACTACCACTGCCCCCAGGTCCCTGTTTTTGTTGGGGTGGTGGGTTATCCTGGGTTCCCTGTAGTGGTGGACACACAGCTGATTGATGTGTCCTGGGTACGGAGGTATGGGCCCGCTGGGTGAGTGCTGTGCTGGTGTTACCAGAGGGTGGAAGGTCAGTGGTGGCCTGTGACTGGGTGTGGGGAACTGACTGTCCCGAGGCCCACGATGGTCAGGGCTGGTCATCTGGATCCAGTTGGACAGAGCTCCTGTCATCACTGTGGGCCTCTTCTGTGGGTGGGGTGGAGATGTCTGGATCCTCCTGTCTGGTGACGTTGGGTAGTGGTCCTGCAGGGGTGTAAAGGCATGATTATTGCATCTGTGTGTGTCATGGTGTGCAATGGGTGGGTGAGCGTGTACCCCAGTGCTAGCATTCCTGTGTGGGGGTTTGTGTGATGATGGTTGAGGGGGGTGTTATGAGTATGTGCAGTGGGCATGCTTTAGTGATGGGTGTGCATGCTTTGTTGTGTAATGCAGGGCTTGGTGTTGGGATGGGTGGTTTGTGTTATTAGTACATTAGTGAGGACTTGGAGTGATAGGGGAGGGGGCGAGGGTGGGGGTCTGTGATAGCATGCAGGTAGGGTGGGGGATATGATAGTTAAGATTTGACTTACCAGAGTCCATTCCTCCACCGACTCCTGCGAGGCCCTCAGGATGCAGAATAGTCAAGACCTGCTCCTCCCATGTTGTTAGTTGTGGGGGAGGAGGTGGGGGTCCGCCGCCAGTCCGATGTACCGCGATGTTGTGTCTGGAGACCACAGAACGCACCTTCCCCCGTAGGTCGTTCCACCTCTTCCTGATGTCGTCCCTATTTCTTGGGTGCTGTCCCACTGCGTTGACCCTGTCGACTATTCTTCGCCATAGCTCCATCTTCCTAGCTATGGAGGTGTGCTGCACCTGTGATTAAAATAGCTGTGGCTCTACCTGGCCGATTTCCTCCACCATGACCCTGAGCTCCTCCTCCGAGAACCTGGGGTGTCTTTGCCGTGCCATGGGGTGGTGTAGGTGATGTGTGGGGTGGTGTATGTGGTGATAAGTGTGGTGATATGTAGTGGTGTGTGGTGTTTTGTGAGTGGAAGTAGTGTGGGTGATGGTGTTGAGTGCCTGTGGCTGCAAGTTTGTGGATGGTGGTGTCTCTCTCTGGCCTTCTTTCAAATTTATTTGTCGTAGGGGTTTGTGGGTGATGTGGGTGTGTGTTTTATATAGTATTGAGTGTGTGGGAGTGGTGTGTGTATGTGTATCAGGTGTGTGTCTTTCTAATTGTCCAATGTGGTGGTGTTTTGGAGATGTGTGTGTAGAACTATGAATTAAAAAGAATAAGGAAATAACCTTCACCTGAGAAATATCATAGACACATGACACATATTATTCTTGGAAACACACAACTACAGCTTACATATGGGTTCTTTTTGCGCCTTATTGTATTGCATGATGTAGTGGAGGCTGAAGACCAGCTCCAGCCTTGAACATGCAGCCTATCCAACTCAAGAGGAGAAGAAACTCCACTGATGAGGAGTCAGCATTTGTAGTTATCTTTGTAATGGATCACTGCAGGGAACAATATGATCTGCTTTCAGACACTCTCGGACATGATAGGGCACTAATAAGGTGAATGTATTGTGGGTGAAGCTATGATCTGTGGGGCAATTTTGAAAAAATTTCAGGATGAAAGGAAATGGGAGGAGGAGTAGTTTGAAAAATGCAAGTGTCCAAAACTATGCTTTGTATGAGACCTAGAGACTACCTCTGTCTCACCACTCCTCCCCCCAAAGTGTGCCCCCTTCACTATACATCCTGACCTCTTAAAGGCCTTCTATTTCTTGGGAATTTAAATGTCAGACCAGGTAAGAACAAAATAGCTCTATCTTTCTATCTTTCTTCCTCATTTTAATGAACAACCTGTGAGAAACTACGGAAAATTCACCGAAAAAAACAAACATATGAGTGAACTTACACTTAAGTATGCTAATAAGATCTTACTTTTCACTAAAGATACTATTGAAAGTTACCAAAAAAACAAAGTGACATTATAGTTAGGTACCATAATAACATCTGTATGAAAAAACTCCATGTTATAATTAGGTATAGGAAAAAGACCTTAAATTATGTTTGAAAAAATCCTAGAAATCCAATGAAATATCAAAGGTAAAAGAACATTATATTTAGGTATAGAAAAAAAAGCCCTTAACTGACTTTAACAAAAAACCCTAGAAATTTGCTCAAAAAGCAAAGGTTAAAGGGCCATCATAACTAGGTGACAATGTCAGTCATAATGTCTTGTTTTATACCTGAACAGCCACTGAAATTCACCAAGTTTAGTTTACTGACCCCACTACAAGATATGCACTCTTCAGGCACTGCTTATTACCTCAGATATTATATCATTCATGACATGTTAAATTACATTATTGATGGTATCTCAAATGCCTTAACAGTTTTTTATTGAGCCAGCCGAAGCTTGCGATTGGCTAGACACTGACCTGCTAAGTGGTCAATGAGATGACAGGTGAAGGCTGAAACAGTGACATTGGTAAAGCTGAACCAGAGGAAGAAAGGTGATCATAGAGCTAAATTGTCATTTAATGACAGCCAAAAGAAATGTCTTAAACAGTGACACTCTACAGGATGGGGAGCTGTATCGCTATGTCCTGCACCCACAACTGCAGGTAGTCTTAGAATGATGAGCAGCGCTATCCAGGACATATACACCTGGACTACTAAATGGCCAACAGCCACCGTGGGCAATGAATATTTCTTGAATGGAGAAAAAAGGAGGTTGACCCCTGGCATGTTTGTTTCTGAAATTTCTGTGCAGTTGTAAAAAGACAGGCAGTGCTAGCTAGCCTGAGAGAACAAATTTGAATTGTGACAGTCTAGTTGTCCCCCTCATTATTCTATTTCTAGTGACATGATTGCTGGAGAAAAAAACATTTTCATGCCTTGGTTGTCTGTGAGGTTTAGGCAGTTTGGGCACAATACCATTGTGTCTTGATTCAAAGGAATGCAAGTTGGGATGTATAATGGTTTGATTTTTGCTCATTCTGACAATTTGAGGGACAATCTGAAATGGAAAAGTATTGGTGGTAATACTAAGGAGGCAGGGTTGCTTTATTGTTCAGCTAATAGAAGGAAAGGAAGGTTTGCAATAGGAAACACTCCTACTGGCCACATGATAAGCAGATGAACCCCATAAACAGCTACACATTGTTCACTTGGAATGTGAGGGGCATGAGTATCATCTCCAAAATATTTAGGGCCTGATTTAGATGTTGGCGGATTTAGTCCTGTTGTCGCTGTTCAATTGGAATATCCATCTGCCTACTGGGTGGTCTGCCCACTCCATTCAGATGCTGGCAGGCCTATGGATGATAGTCTGTCCAGATGCCTCTGACAACTACGTCAAAGGCATAATAGGGAAAAGTGGCTGTTGGCAGGACCATAGTGAATAATTCCACCGGCTCAATCAAGATGTGCTTTCCTGTTAACGTAACTGTGGCGGGAAAACACCCACATCTGTGTTGACAATTTTGAAGGGATATAAGACTGAAACTTAACTTTCCTATTTTTTCTACTTCGGTTTTCATCATGAACCCGATCATCCAATTCCTCCTTTCCTGTTTTTATTTGACCAAGAAGCAAATCAACCCTGTCGTCATCGGAGTCAATGGTAAGCATCATTTTAACTTGTTTCCTTTTGAATAGTCTGCTTACATGAGCTCTGGACTAGTGCTTTTTTAAATTTTACTTACAAGCAATTTTTGACAAATGTGTGATGCATTTGTGTGTAATGTTGTCATTTAAGTAATTTTAAGAAGCACACCTGTATTAAATTAATTTCATTATGATCAAATTTGGTGCAAGCCTCCATCATGATAATGTTCACTTACACAAAAGATGACAGTAAGCAAAATTCATAATGTTTTTATGCAGGTGTGTTTCCTCATATTTCACAAACTATCAAATTATAAATATATGCATCACACACTTTTTGAATAATTGAAAATTAGTATAATTTAGTAATTGCACTAGACAAAGTAATATGTTTTTTTAATATATAGTAAAATCAATATTAGTCCTATACCTAAATCATTTAATATATGTATTAATGTAACATTTCTCCTTTTCTACTGCATTTTCTGTATTTAATTACATTTATAGTAACTATTTTTGTAAGGTGTAATGCATATGTGTTTATTCATTCACTAATTAAGTTTTAAAAAAAACACACCTGTATTAAAAACAAAGCTTTCAATATTTTTTGGTGTAATTGTCAATTGCCATGATGAATGCTTGGACAAACATTTTATGTCCATTACATTCCTTTTTAACTAGTGTATGGATGCTACATATAAGAATTTTAAAAACTGTTATCTTTCCCGTCATAATTATAAGTAAAACATATGTAAATCACATTTCCTTTATTAACATTTTTATGAATCAATGAATTGTAAAAGCAAAATAATGTTTAGACAAACTCTGTCAAAATAAATTATTTTTATTTTGTAAATGAGATAACTCTCTCATATATTTTGAAATAAAATCAAAACATAAAAGGAGAACAAAAGGCTTAAATATGAAACATATTAAATACACTGGTCTAAGAAAACCGTCCACTTTTGTTCCTCCACCACACTCTCTCCCAATTGAAGTACTGGCTTTTGAGAAAGCTGTTATGGCGGATCTTGAGTCAGTCCGTCCCCAAAAAACATTTGTGAACTCATCGTCCACAGAGAGGAAGGCCTTGAAAGATCTATCTCTGGATCAATCAATAGTAATCAAGCCAGCAGACAAGGGAGGTGTGATCGTAATTATGAACACCTCAGACTATAGGCAGGAGTGCCTACGCCTTCTGAGTGATACAACTCATTATGCCCCCCTTGCTCGTGATCCTACCAATGATCTCCAAACCAACATCAGGAGTATGATCGAAGAGGCCCGTAATAACTCGTTGATCTCCCCTAAAGAAGCGGAGTTGCTCGACACGGCACATCCTCGCACTCCATACTTCTACTGTTTGCCCAAGATACACAAAGGTACCTTGCCTCCTCCAGGACGTCCCATTGTATCAGGCATCGGTTCAGTGCTAGAACCCCTGTCTGTTTTTTGCGACTTCTTTCCCCAACCTTTAGTGAAAGATTTGAGCACTTTCCTTAAGGACACGACACACGTCCTGAATCTTATTGAAAACATCAACTCTCATACCCAAGTTCAAGCCCTCATCACTTTGGATGTAGAGGCCTTATATACCAACATTCCTCAGGAGGCCACTTTACAAGTGGTGGAGTCAGCTCTCCTTGCTAGTTCATGGTCATCTCCTACTCAGGTCCACTTTGTGATGCAATGCGCGACTCTAGCTATGAAAAGGATTTTTTTTCAATTAGAAGATTCCCTGTTCCATCACATTCAAGGGACATCAATGGGCAGTACGTTTGCACCTAGTTTGGCCTGTTTGTATATGTTTAACTTTGAGAAGTTGTTCATATTACAACCATCCAATCCTTTTCACGACAACATCACACTGTGGCAGAGGTACATAGATGATATTCTGATTATCTGGAAAGGGTCATATGAAAATATAGACAACTTTAGTCACTGGGTCAACACCTTGGACCCATTCTTGAGATTTACTGCCCATTTTTCATCTACACAAATCTCCTTTCTGGACCTTGTGATTAAGATAGATAATGGCAAACTTATCACCAGCACCTTTCACAAAAGTACTGATCGTAACAGTTTACTTCTGTATGATAGCAATCACCCTAAGGCCCTGCGTGACAACTTACCTGTTGGCCAATTCCTTAGGCTACCTCGCAACTGCAGCTCCATCCAAGCTTTTGACATCCTATCCCTTGATCTTAAACAGAAACTCCTTGATCGACACTATCCTAAAAATATCATTAATCCTGCTTACAAAAGAGCTCGGAATAATCACAGAGATGCCCTACTGGCACCTGTACTTAGAGAGCTGGGTAATCATCTGACATGTGTTTCCACGTTCACCCCATTGTCCAACTCTATTTAGAAACTCATTAATAAACGTTGGAACATCCTACAAAGTGGCGGCATTCAGATCCCGAGGCCCCTGTTTGCTTTTAAAAGATCTCCCAATATACGAGATTTAGTTGTCCACACTCGGCCTCGCTTACATCCTGACTCAGTTAAACAAACTACTCTATGGAACTTACCTCCGGTCATTGGGCATTATCCGTGTGGCTCCTGTAATGTCTGTCCTCTCACTAAGCGCATTGACAGAGTGGACCTTGACCATTTCGGTACCTGGCATTTGAACAAACATGCCAACTGTAACACACGCCAATGTATTTACTTGATTTCTTGTCCTTGTGATTTTAAATACATTGGGATGACAACCCGCCCGATTAAACAACGTATCAATAAACACCGGAGCAACATCAGATGCTCCCGCATTCCAACGAAACTGAGCTCACACTTTCTAGAAGCTAAACATGGTCCTGATGACATGTGATGGATTGTGTTACAGGTGCCGAGAAACAATGGTAACGATCCCAACTTCTTATTTAAAATTGAACAACGATGGGTGTTCATACTCAAGACCTATAGTGAAGGTCTAAATGATGAGATTCCTTGGAATTCTTTAACACTCTAGAACTTGTCTACAGTTTTAAAAAACTTTTTTTGTTCACCATCCATTTTTGGCTCTTTGCTATCCTGGGTTCTCAGATGACACATGTTCATTTTTACGACTCAAGACTAAATACCTCAATATCCTCACTCAGTGGGGACAACTATTTTCTGTTTTTTTGTGTATCAGGACCTGGATATGAGCTTGATATCCATTTTTTTAAGTATACATGTACGCCACCCACTTGGTTGAGTGACTACATATGGATTTCATACAGTTGCATTCCAAGTTGATCCTGGCATTGCAGATTTTGTTCATTTTTTACTAAAAACTACCTTTGGTAAGATGGCCGCCATTTTAATACACTCGGTGCCCATGCATGATCCCAATGCCCGTTAACATTTGTTTATACATTTTGTATATATGTACTTGACAACTTTTATTCGCTCAGTTCTTAAATTAAAATTGATTCCAGTATGTCGAGTTTTTATGGGTGTTTGACACAATCCTTGTCATGTATGTGGACGTTTTAGGTCCTTTAAATATGGCGGACGGGCCAGAACAATGGTCCTTCTTTTATTTCTATGATCTGTAGCAACCGTCTGGTTGCTTTCGGATCGAGACGCGTGTAGAAGCATCTCCTCTATCACATAAAAAGAGCCTGAAGACGCCGCTCGAGCGTCTACAGGCACGCAGCACGGGGCAGGTGAACTGCGACCATGGAGATGGTAGAAGTAAGTTCTCTGGAGGCGTGGGGGCTCTGAAGCTCGCCCCCCCTCCCCTCTCTTTTCCATTGGGTTGCCATCTTTTTGCTTCCACTTTATATTAATGGATGAACGCGAGCTGTTTGCAGACTTTGCATACATGGGCTATTTATAGCCTTTTATTTAACCTCATCTTCTTGGCTTTTTCCACCTTGCTACTTTGTGAGTAAGTTCTCCTCTATGTACAGGGACCTTGCACCTGCATCTAATGTTGAAATTGAACCCATATAGGAATTACGTTTTTTTAAGCTATTAGTTCCTATTGACTGATGTTTGATTTCTTATCATTACTAATCTTGTTTCATGAATTTGGTGACCATTTCAATTTGATGTTTTTGGCGCTTCCTCTATGACCTGCTAAGTTTGTACATATTGACGTGCAGTTGTTTGTCACTATGCTGTTTTCATATGTAGTAATACCTCCTTGGTTGAGTCTAGCGCGGTCCTAGAGAGCTCTATCTCGAATATGGGATGGTAAGCCTTTTCGCTTATATTTATTTTTATATGTGGCACTTTGGGGGTGGTTGCTCTGTGATTGCACCATTCTATGTGCTTATTTGCACATTGGCACTAACTTGTACTTGTCTTCCACTTTCATGCAGGGCGACTGATTGACCAACTGACTTTGACAAATTGTCTTCAGTTTGTAAGTGACACTCCAGCACTTCATGATTATATATTTTTTTGAATGGGAGAAGTAGTTTTCTGGGTCCTGACGAAGCGTCACAGGATCATTTTTTGACCAAAAAAAGACGCAAAACATGTTGACCATAAATAGACAGGATTAGGCATACTACCCTTCCTTCTTTATAGAGTATAGCGGGACATTATTCCCGCTAAGACTCTGAATGATTTTAATCTTGGCCTGAACCTTTCCTCTGATTCATTAAAATGATGTTTTAGGCTCAGAGCCAATTTTATCTTATCCTCACTCTCCTTCACTCACACATCTTTCACTATCTTTTTAGTCAGTTTTCATTCCAGACCTCCACCTGGCAAATTGCCTTCGGTTAAGTACCATCCCAATCTGTGGGTGGTCCGCCAGACATTGCAGCACCGGTCTGACGAGGAGATAGCCCAATGATGAAACTTGTCACCCTAGTGGGTGCTTGAGGGCTCTCCTGATATCAATTGTATCTCTGACTCTCTTCGCCCTTGCTTTCCTATACATTAAATAGGTTTGTCGTCTTTTGGAACAGTGAACTTTTCTATATATTAAATATGAAACAGGCTTTGCTTGTGTTGCCCTTAACCCACCTCCTATACAAACTGCCAAAGGGTATATCCTCATGAAGGGGCATCTACTGGGGGGCATAGAGCAGGCATCTCAAGGGTCATTCTTGGGAAGGATGGGTTTTGATTTGACAGGGGTCAAGGCAAGGTAAGAAGTGAATTAAGGAGAAGGGCAATGGGTAGGAGGGGTGGGAGAGGTTTGTGTTTTGGAGGTAGAGGGATCTAGAGTAGGTGAAGTGCATGTGTCCATACATTTGGGTGGTGCATGTGGTTCTGGTGTATGATATATATGTTTGGATGTGTGTTTATTTGCAGGTGTGTTGTATTCCGGTGAGCGTTTGATTTTGGGTGGTGTTGTATTGCATGTAGGTGTTTTTTGTGTGAATGTGTTGGTTTAGATTAGTGTGCTGTTGAGGCAGTCGGTGTGGTTGTGCTGCGTGTGGGTGTGGTGGTAGTTGTGGTGCTTGTGGGTGTGCTGGTGGTTGTGGGTGTGATGGTGGTTTTGGGTGTGGTTCTGGTTGTGAGTGTGGTGGTGATGGTGGTTGTGGTGGTTGTGAGTGTGGTGGTAGTTGTGGGTATGGTGGTGGTTGTCGTGAATGTATGCCTGTGAATGTAGTGTCAATAGTGTGCGTAAGTTGTTTGTGTGTTTCTTTGTGTTTCATTGTGTGGTTGTGTTTATGTGTGTGTGTGTGTGTGTCAGTGTGCTGCATGTCTCTGTTGCAGTGTGTGACTGCATAGAAGTGAGTGTGCTTGGAATTGGGGTGGGAGTGTTGATTTGAGTTGAGAAAGGGACCGGAGTTCTGGTACAAGGTTGGGCTGGTTGGGGAGATGGGGTCATTGAGAAAGCTATTTTTTGCAAGTGATCTCTGCATTACCATAATTAAACTTGTAGTTTCTGAATACCAAAAAAATCGTAAAAATACAAAACTAAATTTACCAATGTGAATCAGGCCGAGATCAGCATATTGAAGACTTTGATACTCCCATTCATGGAGGGAAACCAATGCCTAACTAAACTTGAACTGTACTGTCTGGCAGCACAGATTCAGTGGGTTGCCAGATGGCTTGATGATAGGCCCTCTCACGAATCGGGCCGGGTGGGAGTGGACATAGCTAGGAAGAAATTGTTTGTGTGTCACCTGAAGCTCAAGTGGGGGGTTGTAAGTATCCAATACACTGGTAGCTGCTGCCTTGACATGCTAGGTGGGACAGACAGCAACCCAAACACTGATGCACCAACTATCCCATTGGTAGAATTTATAGATGGTAAGAATTATTGTACAACTAAGGCAGTGACTTGCTGGACTGACATTGGGATATTAACTGTGGAGAACTTATACCATGAGAGATAGCTCATCCCTCAAGCCCCAGCTTTCCAATTCTTGACTTATGGGGTGCTGCCTCACAGCATCACATTCATATTGGGTGCTCAGACTATTGAACCCAAAAGGATGATGGACAGAGTGCTGAAACTTTTTCCACCATTCATCCCCAGTCACAGATCTGGGTGTAATCCATTGATCTTTTGCTAACCATGTGACCCCAGTTTGGACCCAGCCCTATGCAAATCAGTCTTTACCCAGTTCCCAAGGAGAGCAGTCCAGCCTGAACTGCAAGTCCAGGTCCTTCCTGGATGGGAAACAAGCATCCTGGGATCGGGTTCAGGGTATCACCCTTCATCAGCCAGGCTAGCTTGAATCCAGTGGCACAGTGAGCATAGGCCCCACGACTGGACATACCCTTCCCACTTAGGGCAACTTTAGCAACACAAAAGTATGATAAATGGAGTGCTGAAACTTTTCAAACACTCATCCCAGTCACAGAGCTGGGTTTAATCTATTGTTCTTTTGCTCACCATGCCACCCCAGTTTGGACCCAACCATATGCAAATCAGTATGTATCCTGTTCCCCATAGGAACAGTCCAGCCCAAACATCGAGGCCTGGTCCTCCCTGAACCGGAAACAAGCATCCTGGGACCTGTTTCACGGTATCAAACTTCACCAGCCAGGCTAGCTTGAATCCAGTGTCACAAGGAGCACATCTGGGCAAATCCTTCCCACTTAGGGCAACTTTAGCAACACAAAAGGCTGATGGAGGGAATGCTGAAACGTTTCAAGCACTCACTCCCAGTCACAAATCTGGGCTTAATCCATTGTTCTTTTGCTCACTATGCCACCCCAGTTTAGATCCAGCCATAAGCAAATCAGTCTTGACCTTGTTCCCCATGGAAGCAGTGCATCCCGAACTGCCAGGCCAGGCCCTCCATGTATATATACACACACACTAGAAGATGAAGGATCACAAGAAAACAACAGCCAGGGCAAAAATTTCTGGATCCCAAAGGATACAAAAAGTCACAAGTAAATGAAATATCGATGAAAGATGTGACTCAAACAGATGAACTCACCAAGGAACAAAAATATATTTCCACTACAACAAACCGGAAGACTGTATACTTGAGAGTTCTAGCACAAAACCATTGGAATGGCTATGATACACTGATGACATATTTATAACATGGAATGCAGGAAGCACAACATTGGAACAATTTACAGCTTTTATCAACAGTATCCATCCTACCATCAAATTCACCAACAGCAATAATAAACAGTAGCATCTTCTCCCTTTTCTGGATGTGCTACTCACCATTCATGAACCAAAAATTATTACTGATCTGTACCATAAGCCTACAGATGCTCATTTGAATCTACACTGGGCTTCATGTCACCCACGCCACACTAAACTCAGCTTTATCTACAACAATTAAGACACCTGTTAAGGTCATCTGCAGGAGCTTGCTACATTATCTAAAACGTGAAGATATCCTCTACATATCACAGTGCAATAATTTGACAAGTCTTTACATGTTCCCAGCGAAGCACTTATTTGGAATACCAACAGAAAAAAAACAAAAGTGGCAGAATCCTGTTTATGGTTGATTATCACCCATCAGCTCCAAACTATGGAAATATAATGCAAACAATGTTTTCCGAACTATCCCCTTGTGAAAAATTGCCAAAGGTTTTTCCAAAACCGCCAGTCATTGCTTACCACAGAGCTCCCAATTTATGATCGCTTATTTTGAGAGCTGAACTTAGGAAAGCTGTCAGAAATGCAGGAGTTCATTAGTGTGATTCTAAAAGGTGCATCACATGTGAATAGGTTTTACAAACATCATCAGCAACTAGTTCTGTTACAAGAAGGACCTACGGATTAAGACAAGATCTTACATGTCGCTCAACATGCATTATTTAAGTGATTTAGTGCCAGTGCCAAAGAAGTAAAAAACAGGCCGGCGGTAAAAAATTTGGGGCTGTATTTATACTTTTTGGCACACAACTGCGCCAACGCAGTTGTGCGTCAAAAATTTTTACGACGGCTAACGCCATTCCAAAGCACCATGCGGGCGCCTTATTTATGGAATGACGTTAGCCGGCGGAGCTGCCTGGTGTGCGTCAAAAAAATGACTTACACCAGGCAGCGCCGGCGTAGGGGAAAATGGAGCTTGGGCGCCAAAAAATGGGGCAAGTCAGGCCTCAAATTTTCGCCTCAACCCGATTAGCGCCATTTATTTTGACTCCCAACCCCCATTGAAATGACTCCTGTCTTAGCAAAGACAGGAGTCATGCCCCCTTGCCCAATGGTCATGCCCAGGGGACTTGTGTCCCCTGGGCATGGTCATTGGGCATAGTGGCATGTAGGGGGGCACAAATCAGGCCCCCCTATGCCACAAAAAAAAAAAAATATATACTTACCTGAACTTACCTTAAGTTCCCTGGGATGGGTCCCTCCATCCTTGGGCGTCCTCCCGGGGTGGGCAAGGGTGGCAGGGTGTGTCCCTGGGGGCATGGGAGGGCACCTCTGGGCTCCTTCCGAGCCCACAGGTCCCTTAACGCCTGCCCTGACCAGACGTTAAAAAATGACGCTAAAGCGGCTGGACGTCATTTTTTTTTGACCCGCCCACTCCCGGTCGTCATTTTTGCCCGGGAGTGTAAATACGGCGCACATGCCTCTGAGTCATTTTTTAGACGGGAACGCCTACCTTGCATATCATTAACGCAAAGAAGGTGTCCACGCAAAAAAATTACGCAAACTCCAAGATCTTTGGTGATAGACGGGTCTAACGCCAAAGTATAAATATGGAGTTAGTTTTGCGTCGGATTTGCGTAAAAAAAAACGACGCAAATCCAGCGCAAACAGAGTATAAATATGCCCCTTGGAATTATGACCGTGGCGGAAACCGCCAACAAAGACAGACACTTTAACACTCCGACCGCCACGGCGGTACAGACAAACAGCGCAGCGGTCACCGCCAACAAACAGGCGTGAGACAAAGTACCGCCCACAGTATCACAACCTACCAATCCGCCACCTTTTCTGGGGCGGATTCACCGCGGATAGAAACACGGCGGAAACAGGAATTTCAAAGGGAAAACGCTCACCTCTACACACTCCACGAGGAACGACGACACCATGGAGCCGGAATGCCATATTCTTCCTGCACTAGTCTACCTGCTCCTATACGACGATCATCAACGCCGGCGGCGAAGACAACGGTGAGTACTGCACCTACGACATAGGGGAGGCAAAAGACAGGGACACACACACGCAACACCCCCACCCCCACCCCGACCCTCACCCACTACAACACACACACCAATGCAAATCCAAACATTACAGTAAGAACCCCCAACCCCCCCGGAAGAATGCAAAGACAAAAGGAAATGAGTGGAACCATTGTAATATCTCAAAATACAGTAAGAAAATATCTACATATATAAAATATACACCACGATTAGTAGTGCAGGTAATGCACCATTCATTGTCTGTGGACCACTGGGCCCAAAATGCATGGGCGAGGCCCACACTAGATACCTGATCAAAACGGAGAGAACACTGCTGGGGCATCAGATTGAAATACAACAGGCAACTCAGGGGGAAGGGGAGGGGGGCACCTCAGCCGGATGAGTGCACGACGCCAGATCCACGAGGGGCTCAATGCCCATTGATGTATCCTGGGGAGTGCAAAGCCACAGTCTCTCAAGTCTCTACAGTGAGTGGTTTGCCCACTGTACCATCCTGGGGAGTGCAAAGCCACAGTCTCTCAAGTCTCTACAGTGGGTGGGTTGCCCACTGTACCATCCTGGGGTGTGCAAAGCCACAGTCTCTCAAGTCTCTACAGTGGGTGGTTTGCCCACTGTACCATCCTGGGGAGTGCAAAGCCACAGTCTCTCAAGTCTCTACAGTGGGTGGGTTGCCCACTGTACCATCCTGGGGAGTACAAAGCCACAGTCTCTCAAGTGGATAACAGTCTCCACAGGTTCTGGAGGGGGACTGGTGCCCAGAGTGCTTCATCCTGTGAAGGACAGAGGTAGTGGATGCATGTCTCCACTGGTTCTGGAGGGAGACTGGTGCCCAGAGTGCTTCATCCTGTGAAGGACAGAGGTAGTGGATGCATGTCTCCACTGGTTCTGGAGGGGGACTGGTGCCCAGAGTGCATCACTCACCCCGTGACGGTCCCAGTTGCGTCACTGCCCCTGCCGCCCATGGGCTAGCAGGGCTTGAGTTGGCGGTCTTTGCCCTGTTCAGCGGAGCTTGCCATGGTGGTCTTTGCCCTGTTCAGCGGTGCTTGAGTTTGCAGTTCCTGACCTGTTCAGCGGTGCTTGCCCTGTTTAGCGGTGCTTGAGCTTGCAGTTACTGAACTGTTCAGCGGTGCTTGCCCTGTTCAGCGGTCATTGCCATGGTGGTCTTTGCCCTGTTCAGCGGTGCTTGAGTTTGCAGTTCCTGACCTGTTCAGCGGTGCTTGCCCTGTTCAGCGGTGCTTGAGTTTGCAGTTACTGACCTGTTCAGCGGTGCTTGCCCTGTTCAGCGGTCATTGCAATGGCGGTCTTTGCCCTGTTCAGCGGTGCTTGAGTTTGCAGTTCCTGACCTGTTCAGCGGTGCTTGCCCTGTTCAGCGGTGCTTGCCATGGCGGTCTTTGCCCTGTTCAGCGGTGCTTGAGTTTGCAGTTCCTGACCTGTTCAGCGGTGCTTGCCCTGTTAAGCGGTGCTTGCCATGGCGGTCTTTGCCCTGTTCAGCGGTGCTTGAGTTTGCAGTTTCTGACCTGTTCAGCAGTGCTTGCCCTGTTCAGCAGAGCTTGCCCTGTTCAGCGGAGCTTGCCATGGCGGTCCTTCATTGCCCAGCTGGGTTGGGGCTGGCGGTCATTCATTGGGCAGCTGGGCTGTGGCTGCCGGGGCCCTCCTGGGCAGCTGGGCTGTGGCTGGCGGTGGCCTCCTGGGCACTGACTCTGGCAGTGGCCTTCTGGTCATTGACGATCGGGCTGCCCTCCTGGGCACTGACTCTGGTGGTGGCCTCCTGGCCAGTGACGATCGGGCTGCCCTCCTGGGCACTGACTCTGGCGGTGGCCTCCTGGCCAGTGACGATTGGGCTGGCGGTGGCCTCCTGGGCAGCGGGGATGATGGCGGTCTTCTCCGCCGTGCTGCTCCTCCCAGACTTTGGCGATTTCTTCTGCCCCTTCCCCACCTTGGGAGGAGTCACAGCTGAGTCGACACTCCCCCCGGGACCCTTGTGAGCGGCTTTGCTGGCTGGAGTCTTCACCCTCTCCCGCCGGGCACTGTCCAACTTCTGGTGCTTCACAGGGCGGGGGACTGGCTGTGCTGTGGCTCCGTGTCACACTGGCTGCCCTGGTGCCCGGTGCACTCCACATACCTGTAAAAACAGGCACCACTGGTCCCGGAGTTTTTTGGCTGAGGTGCTAGTACAGGACCTATCAATTGGAGGGGGGTCAGTGGGAAAGAGGTCAAGCTTGGTCAGGAAAAGTTTGTTAGGAACACTGGGACGAGTAGCTGGAGGGGGTTTGGGAGTGGAGGAAGAGGTAGTGGTTGTAGGAGGTGTACGTTTGGTGACTTTGGGTGAAGGTGCATGCGCTGGAGCCTGTCGTGAGGTGGATGGCTGTTGGGTGGGTGTGTGCCTGCGTTTGTGTACTTTGGGAGGGGCCGTCACAGACACACTGGGAGAGGACACAGGGGACGTGTAAATGGTAGTGGGGGTGGTGAGTGCACATGAGCGGGTGTATTGGTGGGTGTGCTGGTGCGGGACGTAGAGGCTGTAGTGGTAGTGCATGCAGGTGAGAGTGTAGACGAGACTGGGAGGGAGGGAGGAGGGAGACGACGAGGAGGGGGACACAGTGGAGGCAGTGGATGTTGCTGTGTCTGTATGTGTGTGATGCTTGCGTGAGTGCCTGTGGGATATGTGGTGCTTATGTTTGCCTGAGCTTCCCTAGTGTGGTGAGGTGTGTGCATGCTGGTCTGATGGTGTGCTTGGGATAGGCTGGGGTACAGGGGATTGGGTCTGGGTGGAGGAAGTTGGAGGGGGGAGGCTAGACACAGGGACAATGGCTACCATCAGTGCTGAGGCCAGAGTTTGCAGGGTTCGATGAAGGGCAGCCTGACCAGAATGAATGCCCTCCAGGAATGCATTTGTGTGTTGCAATTCCCTTTCTACACCCTGGATGGCATTCAAATGGTAGACTGCCCAACAGTGAGTGACGTGAGGAGGTCAATGGCCTCCTCACTGAGGGCAGCAGAGGTGACACGGGCAGGGGCTGAGGTGCCTGGGGCGAAGGTGATGCCCACCCTCCTGGGTGAGCTGGCACGGGGCGAAGGCTGAGGGGCTGCTGGGAGGGCGGTGATGGTAGGGGGGGTGGCGGCTGTACCTGTAGAAGTGGGGGGCACAGATTTTGCCGCCACCACAAGGGAGCTCCCATCGGAGGACGAGTCCGTGTCGCTGGTTGCAGATCCTGTGACCACCGTGAAGCTCCCCACGCCCTCCGTCCCACAGGTGTATTCCGAGTCCGTGGTGTGGTCCTCCATGGCCATGTGTAATGCAGCTCCCTCGTGCTCCGGTGCCACTGTACCTCCGCCTGATGATGCTGATGCACACACGAACAGGGACAACACAAAAGGGGACGACGACAGAAGAAAGACAGGTTGAGTGCATGGCTTACCGCTTCAGGTGGCGGACAATACAGACACAGCAGCCCCCTGCACTACGCCGCGCTGTTGGGCTCTACAGATGCAATTCCTGGGACATGGCCTACATGGCTATGGTCGACATCTGTACACATAGATGACAGAGGGGCATGTATACCTGTACTTGTCACTCTACAGAGGTGGGGTGGGGTGCCACATGGCCTGCGTTATGGAGGGGCCTAGCCTACGGAACTCACCCTGGCCTAGGGAAACCCACAGCCCTCCTCCCCCACCCAGACACCTTCACTGCGCGAAAAATCAGGGTAGGCCACCGCCAGGATCCGGAACATCAGGGGGGTCATGGTTCGATGGGCACCCCTCCCACGTTGGGAGGCCATCCCCAGCTGAGCCTCTGCCGTCTTCTTGCTCCAGTGGTGAATGTCCTCCCATCTTTTATGGCAGTGGGTGCTCCGTCTGTGGTGGACCCCCAGGGTCCGGACGTCCTTGGCGATGGCACGCCAAATATCCTTCTTCTGGTGGGCGCTGACCTACATGAAATGTACAGGGGAAGAAGAGAAGTCATTAGCAACTGCACCGTTGAAGTGAGTGGCCCACATCCCTAGCCTTGCCATGTGGCACATGCATTCACAGTCCTTCATGCACGCAGAACTGTGCCCCCTTCCTTCTCACAACCAGCCCTCTCCACACAGGCATAGCCCATACAACGTGCTCCCTGTGTACTTACCTGTTGGTCTGGAGGACCGTAGAGTAGCGTGTACTGGGGGAGGACCCCGTCCATGAGCTTCTCCAACTCCTCTGCAGTGAAGGCAGGGGCCTTTTCCCCAGACGCACGAGCCATTGTCTCTTCCAGACCGAGGTCACAGCAGCACTTGCAGTGTAGGTCCTCTCCTGTTGAAAATCAGGTATCAAGTGATTGAACAGCTAGAAAATGGCAGTCACGTCCGCAGCGGTGCGTAGCATCACCGCCGGCGTACATCGTCATTGGCTCCTGGGAGCCATAAGGTCCAATGTTAACCAATGCAGCATTGCGCCGCGGTCTTCGACCGCCTACCGCCACGGTGTACAACGGCAGCGCAGTTACCTCACATCCCATTGTCCCACTTTAGAGGTCAGGCAGCTGCCATTTCAGGGGCCCACATGGCCTAATTACCAACTGCATCACACAGACCTAGGCCTTGTCGCACAACACAAATACAGGCCAGATTCTGTGTATGAATGGTGTTCTGTGTAGACTGTGGGTACATACCTCTGAGTTGTTTGAATCTGTGGTCGCTGTTGTCCTTCCTAGGCGCCGTCCACTGGGACATGTGAGGAGATGGCGGAATCCTCCGGTGTACCGACCGCTGGTGGACCTGTTGACAATGGAGGAGCGACATTTGATCATCACCTACAGGTTTGACTGTGCCACAATCCAGGAACTGTGTACCCAGTTGGAGCCAGACCTGATGTCAGCAATCCGCCATCCCACAGGGATCCCCCCTCAAGTGCAGGTGCTATCAGTGCTCCATTTCCTTGCAAGTTGGTCATTTCAAACAACAGTGGCCATGGCATCAGGGATGTCCCAGCCTATGTTTTCCAACGTGTTGTCCAGAGTGTTGTCTGCCCTGCTGAAACACATGCGGAGCTACATCGTTTTCCCTCAGGTGGGGGGTTTGCCTTCAGTGAAAGGTGACTTCTATGCCCTTGGACATATCCCCAACATCATAGGTGTCATTGATGGGACCCATGTAGCTCTGCCCCCCCCACAGGAGCGAACAGGTGTACAAGAACCGGAAGAGTTATCATTCCATGAATGTACAGATGGCATGTTTGGCAGACCAGTACATCTCCCAGGTAAATGCTATGTTCCCTGGTTCTGTGCATGACGCCTACATCCTGCGGAATAGCAGCATCCCTTATGTGATGGGTCAACTCCAGAGGCACCGGGTGTGGCTATTAGGGGACTCTGGTTACCCCAACCTGTCATGGCTACTGACCCCAGTGAGGAATCCCAGGACCAGGGCAGAGGAACGCTACAATGAGGCCCATGGGCGTAGTAGAAGGGTGATCGAAAGCACCTTTGGCCTCCTGAAGGCCAGGTTCAGGTGCCTCCATATGACAGGTGGTTCCCTATTCTACTCACCAAGGAAGGTGTGCCAGATCATCGTGGCCTGCAGTATGCTTCACAATTTGGCTTTCCGACGACAGGTGCCTTTTCTGCAGGAGGATGGTCCAGATGACGGTGTTGTGGCAGCTGTGGAGCCTGTGGACAGTGATGAGGAGGAAGCAGAGGAAGAAGACATTGACAACAGGGACTCAGTTATCCAGCAATATTTCCAGTGACACACAGGTGAGAATACATTCCTGCCTACTACAAGTACTTTCACACTTCTACCTCTATCCTGTCTGTCGATTTCAACCAGTATATGGTAACTGAGTTGTACGTTTCCATTACGGTTTCACAGGTGTGGTTTCCAACGTGTGTTATCTGCTTAGATTCCTCATGGACTTGAGATGTGTGACATAGGTATGTTGACATTACATTTGAGAACGCATTTTGTCACTGTCATTGCTAATACACATTTTCAAAATCACAGACTGACTCCAGATTGCTTTGTGCTTCAAGGGTGTTTATTGCAGTGCTAAATATTGGAGAGGGGTTGTAAAATGGTGAGGGGTGATGGTGGAGGAATGTCCATGGCAGAGTCCATTCTATTAGTCTCACAGGTGCATTGCCCATATGGGCATAGGAAGTGGAGCTGGGGCAGTTCAATATGGACAGGGTTACTAAGTGGGACAGTAGGATGACAATCAGGGTGGTCTCATTTCTTGGCGGGGTCATGGCATCGTGCTCTGTCTTGTTCCTGGATCTCAGGGACTGTTTGCGGGGTGGTTCTCTGTCTGCAGGGGGTGGGGTACTGGTGTGGTGGTCCTGTGGCGGTGCCTCCTGTCCACTAGTGTCGGCAGAGGTGGTGGGCAGTTCATCGTCCATGCTAGTGTCAGGGGCCCCTTGGAGTGCCACAGTGTTCCTCCTGGTGTTAAGTATCTCCTTCAGCACCCCTACAATGGTGCCCAGGGCGGTGCTGATGGTTCTGAGTTCCTCCCTGAAGCCCAAATACTGTTCCTCCTGCAGGCGCTGGGTCTCCTAAAACTTGGCCAGGACCGTTGCCATCATCTCCTGGGAGTGGTGGTATGCTCCCATGATGGAGGAGAGGGCCTCGTGGAGAGTGGGTTCCCTAGGCCTGTCCGCCCCCTGTCGCACAGCAGCCCTCCCAGTTCCCCTGTGTTCCTGTGCCTCCGTCCCCTGGACCGTGTGCCCACTACCACTGCCCCCAGGTCCCTGTTTTTGTTGGGGTGGTGGGTTATCCTGGGTTCCCTGTAGTGGTGGACACACAGCTGATTGACGTGTCCTGGGTACGGAGGTATGGGCCCGCTGGGTGAGTGCTGTGCTGGTGTTACCAGAGGGTGGAAGGTCAGTGGTGGCCTGTGACTGGGTGTGGGGAACTGACTGTCCCGAGGCCCACGATGGTCAGGGCTGGTCATCTGGATCCAGTTGGACAGAGCTCCTGTCATCACTGTGGGCCTCTTCTGTGGGTGGGGTGGAGATGTCTGGATCCTCCTGTCTGGTGACGTTGGGTAGTGGTCCTGCAGGGGTGTAAAGGCATGATTATTGCATCTGTGTGTGTCATGGTGTGCAATGGGTGGGTGAGCGTGTACCCCAGTGCTAGCATTCCTGTGTGGGGGTTTGTGTGATGATGGTTGAGGGGGGTGTTATGAGTATGTGCAGTGGGCATGCTTTAGTGATGGGTGTGCATGCTTTGTTGTGTAATGCAGGGCTTGGTGTTGGGATGGGTGGTTTGTGTTATTAGTACATTAGTGAGGAGTTGGAGTGATAGGGGAGGGGGCGAGGGTGGGGGTCTGTGATAGCATGCAGGTAGGGTGGGGGATATGATAGTTAAGATTTGACTTACCAGAGTCCATTCCTCCACCGACTCCTGCGAGGCCCTCAGGATGCAGAATAGTCAAGACCTGCTCCTCCCATGTTGTTAGTTGTGGGGGAGGAGGTGGGGGTCCGCCGCCAGTCCGATGTACCGCGATGTTGTGTCTGGAGACCACAGAACGCACCTTCCCCCGTAGGTCGTTCCACCTCTTCCTGATGTCGTCCCTATTTCTTGGGTGCTGTCCCACTGCGTTGACCCTGTCGACTATTCTTCGCCATAGCTCCATCTTCCTAGCTATGGAGGTGTGCTGCACCTGTGATTAAAATAGCTGTGGCTCTACCCGGCCGATTTCCTCCACCATGACCCTGAGCTCCTCCTCCGAGAACCTGGGGTGTCTTTGCCGTGCCATGGGGTGGTGTAGGTGATGTGTGGGGTGGTGTATGTGGTGATAAGTGTGGTGATATGTAGTGGTGTGTGGTGTTTTGTGAGTGGAAGTAGTGTGGGTGATGGTGTTGAGTGCCTGTGGCTGCTAGTTTGTGGATGGTGGTGTCTCTCTCTGGCCTTCTTTCAAATGTATTTGTCGTAGGGGTTTGTGGGTGATGTGGGTGTGTGTTTTATATAGTATTGAGTGTGTGGGAGTGGTGTGTGTATGTGTATCAGGTGTGTGTCTTTCTAATTGTCCAATGTGGTGGTGTTTTGGAGATGTGTGTGTCTTTTGAGCGCGGTGGTGTGTACCGCCAATAGAATACCGTGGTTGAAAGACCGCCGCGTGGATTCGTGGGTCGTGATAGCATGGGCGTATTTCTGTTGGCGTGACAGTGTCGGTTTTGTTTTCGCCAGTTTATCACTGACCTTTGGTGTGGCGGACTTGTGTGGGTGTCTGAATTTTGTCAGATTTCGGGATGTGGGTCAAAATAGCTGTGGCGGATTTCCACAGCCACGGCGGTGTGTTGGCCGTCTTCTGCACGGCGGTAAGCGGCTTTTACCGCCAATGTTATAATGACCCCCAATATGTAGGCCAAACAGTGAATGACCTCCGTACACGATTCAGGAATCATAAATCAGCAATAATTAACAAGAAACTTGATCAGCCTGTAGCCAATCATTCTAACCTTGTGGACTATTTATTAGCAGATTTGAAGATTTTCCCAGTCGAGCATGTCTTAAAGGACAAACTATCGAACATCAGAGAAAACTTCTTGATGTACCATTTAAAATCACTGCATCCAGATGGACTTAACCTTACTGACAATACCACTTGATTACTGCATATCTGAAGAGTTCTCAGGACTGCATATTTCAAAGGTTTTCTATGAGTGAATTCAGAATCTAACTATAATATTCCTGTAACCTTTGTTTTTTAGTGAATATTTATGTTTTTTTTTTTAAATCGGTTTCCTAACTATAACGTTCCTTGAACCTTTGTTTTTTTTCAGTGAATTTCAATGTTTTTTTTTAACGTAGTCATTTTAATTACTGTATATTAATCCTACCACAGCCTTGCACAACCTTCAACCTCTGCTTCCAGTGAGCAAGAGAACTTTGACAGCTCTAGTCAGTTGGGAGCAGAGCGTTTGTTCTGACTTGGCGGGAGCTGTCAAATCTCCCGCCAAGTCAGCGTAAACAACGATGTCCTGGTGGTGGGCACACCAGGACATAAAAGGAGCTGGCCCTACAGAGTGGCAGTTCACAGGTCCAGTATTGGCACCATGATGGGGGCAGCCCCCCTCCATCGTTTTTATTTAGCCATGGGAGGTGTTGGTCCCCGTGCCGGGAAGCCACAACAGACCCTCTTCATTGTCTTTTTTCATCCCTGGGGTGGAGGCGGTTCACAGGGCTGCAGGGAGACATGCGGGCCCCCCATTAAATTTCTGATTCAGCCTCAGGGAGGTGGTAGTCCCCAGGGCTATGGGGTGGCCATATGGGCCCACATAAATTTGACATTCTGGCCATACCGGCCTCCCCCATTATAACTCATGGTATTTCCCCAGGAAGGTGGCGGTCCCAAGGGTGTGGGGAGGCACATGACCCCCCTGCAAACCTGAATTTTATCACCCTGGGTAGGTGGCAGTCTTCGGGGCTAACACCAGCCCTAGGAGGGGGGCCCTATGTGCCCCATTCCTTCTTGAAGCCCCCAATGCCCCTGGGACATGGCCCACCCGGGGGTAAAATTAAAGAAATGGCGGGAGACTGCCCTTGTTTTAAAAATGCTTTTTAGCCCTGGTGGAATCTATGAGGGACCCCTAAACCAAGGCTAAGGGCTCAGGGTAACCTTACCTTGGCCCTTTTTCATTTTTTTAAAAATCTTTTTTGTGGAACTCGGCTGAAGCTGAGTCCCAAGATGGCTGCCAGCACTTGCTTGTTAAAGTGTTGGCAGGCAATCAGATATCAGCACGTGGACAGTTGGATCCAAGGTGGATCTGTGTCCCTCGATATCTATAATTATTAAACTTTAATCTCTTAAAAACTACTCAACAGATTTACATCATATTACAAAAACACACTTTCTGGGCCAACAGCTGGCTTTTTGACAAATTTGGTGCAATTCAATCCAGCTGTTCGGGCTGTAGCTGTGTTCAGGAAAATGCATGGTGAAAACGCATTTTGGAGCCCCACCTTCTGAGAAAGCCCTGCTGGGTGGATCACCCCAAAACTTTTAAGACAGAAGCTGAACTGACTGAAGCATAAGTTATGGAAATTTCATGAAGATTCGTCAAGTGGCGCTAAAGTTATTGTCAAAACAATAAACTTTCTTCCTATGGAAACTAGGTCCTAACTCTAACTATAACTACCTACTGTTAGGAAATTGTTTGTAGGCAGCACAAATCACCCAGAAGAAAGCAAGTGTTAGAACACATGCAGGCCATCAAGAACAGGGACAGACAATACCCTGTGCCACGTCACTTTGAGCTATTACATAATAGCAATAGGGACCTTATTAGGTTCTACACCATTGACAGGATTGCATGTCAACTAGGGTTGGAGATTGCACACGGAGTCTCAGACAACTTGGATCTAGGTATATTATGGAACTGAACACTGGGATCCTGGATGGACTCAACACAAATGAAAAGACATTCATTTGGGGAATTAGTTGTCTGATATGGTTGGGCCTCTTTATGACCTAATCTGAAGTAGTTATGTTTTGCTGAGTTGGGGTTGGATTTTTGTGTAATTGACTTTTATATAACTCTGCCTCTTCACCATAATGTTTATCATCAGAGTTTGTTTTTAACTACAATCAGCTATGGTTACGATTTATTTTTACATTTACACAAGGTTGAGCTCCCCGTTGGATATTAGTTTGGCCATTTGGACTTTTTGGTTGTGGGTCTCTGGGAGAGGTTCCTGCACAGCTTTTGAGCTCCATTGCATTATTTGTAATTCCTGTGTTATCCATTTGTTTTTTTTATGTGATTTCATGTATCATCATTTATGTATTTTGATAATTTGATCTGTTCAGTTTAATTTATTTTCTGACGTGTAATACAGTGACATTTTGTGACTTTGACACTGGTCCCTCTTTCGACTATAGGTAGTGCATCGCCCACTGGGGAGGAATTGTTTTTATACACAATAAGATTGTGCCTTATTACTCTGGCTTCTTTCCTATTATTTCATTCAGCCCGTTTGGACAAGGCATCATTATTTAACCTTGCTCTTTATCATACTGGATGGGTCGCTTTCCCCTGTCTTAAATAATTGAGACCGGTAGGTACCAGTCTTATGTATGGGGTCTGGCTGTTATATTATTTTACTCCAATTGATTTTGTGCACTAAACATTATGCATTGAGTTTCATTGTTTTGCATCATTGACCAAGTGTTCCTTACATTTAGCTGCCACTTCCTACTAAATTTTCACTGGCTCAATTGCAGGATGTGCATTGTTATTTTGACTATCCTAATCTATTATTGATGTGTGTGCTCGAGATATTTTGCTGCATTTTGCATATTTACACTGCTGTTCTTTTTAGCAATAGTCTGTTGGATTCGTAATTGTTTTGGTTATTTTGTCTATGATGTAAAGTTATAAAGGCATGGAATTTTACAATTATAACAATGCAAATCAGATTATACATGTAATTTGCAGTTAACTTGGTTTCTATGTATTAATTGAGGAACAATGATTCTATTAGTTTTGTCATTGCATTGTAAATGGCCTCACCCGCTACGCATCGTTACCGCCAGGGTTTTTATACATATATATGATTGATTGCTTTCTCCCATTGCCATAACCATGACTATTTTCTTCCAGTTTAGTTGGTAATCTGCATTCTGCACAAATTTAGTATGCTGAATGTGATGTAACATATATGACAGATAAATATGATTAATGTACCTGTTAAAATTTAACTAAGGCAAAAAGCTTTTTTTAATTTATATATCTACATGATCCTCCCAGTGTATTTTTCCGTTAATTCTCCTGTTGCTCAATCCATTTTCTATTCTTTAAAGACCTTTGTCCCACCACATTTACACCATAAACTTGCAAAGTTCACTGCACATGTGGCAGATAACACAGTCTGCACAGAAGATATGAAAAGCATAGATCTCTTTCTGGGCCTTCATAAATTGCATTAGAGAATATACACTGATTCTGTGATGAGGTCAATATGAGAGGATCAATAATCCTGATCAAATACATGACTATTTCATTGCTAGTCTTACAGTGCTCCATTACTATAGTGAGAAATTGGGTTGTTGGACACAATCTCTGTGAGGGTCAACCACTAAAGTCAATAAATTAACCTGTGCTAAAACCTCTGGTAGTTAGCAGAAAAGCAGTCAGACGTAACTTAGAGGCAATGTACAAAGTGTTAATGCAGCACTGAAGCAGTAATGGAGTGAAAACACAACATAAGAAAAAACCCAAACCAAGTTAGAAATATAGAGTAAAATTTAATTCATTATTTGACATGACAATAACAAGATTCCAATTAGTAGAACTGGAGCTAGAGAATCTTAATTGTTTTGTAGAAATCAAGCACTTAGAAGCCAAAAGTACCAACAGCAGTTATCTGTCCATGGTAGACCAGGTCCAAGTCCCAAGTTTAGACTGACAACGATGGAGTGCATGCCGGGTACAGGACTGAATTCAGTTTGCTGACAAAGTATATTGTGGCCTGGGTGTCAAGCTGTGAGGTCCTTCAGTCGACCTGTGCGGGCCTGAGTCAAGGATTCATGGACGAGGCGCTGCAATGCGAAGTCCGGCGTCAAGACACCAGGGGCCAGATGTAGGAAAGGATTTGCAACTCGCAAACGGCAAAAACTGCCGTTTGCGAGTTGCAAATCGCATTTTCCTATGCAGAAATGCATTCTGCGAGTCGGACCGACTCGCAAAATGCATTTCAGAATCGCAAATAGGAAGGGGTGTTCCCTTCCTATTTGCGATTCCTAGTGGTATGCAATACCATTTGCGACCGCATATGCGGTCGCAAATGGTGTTGCAGTTACCATCCACTTCAAGTGGATGGTAACCCACTCGCAAATTGGAAGGGGTCCCCATGGGACCCCTTCCAGTTTGTGACTGGACCCAAAAACATTTTTTCAGGGCAGGGAGTGGTCCAAGGGACCACTCCCTGCCCTGAAAAAATACCGAAACTAAAGGTTTCGTTTTTTTTTTTTAAGTGCAGCTCGTTTTCCTTTAAGGAAAACGGGCTACACTTAAAAAAAAAAAACTGCTTTATTTAAAGCAGTCACGAACACGGAGGTCTGCTGACTACAGCAGGCCTCCATGTTTGCGAGTGCCCATAGTCGGTATGGGGCCGCAATTTGCGACCCACCTCATTAATATTAATGAGGTGGGTCATTGCGACCCCATACCGACTCGCAGACGGTGTCTGAGACACCGTTCTGCATAACATTTTGCGAGTTGCAAATAGCGAGTCGCTACGACTCGCTATTTGCAACTCGCAAAATGCTTCTTTACTACATCTGGCCCCTAGTCATTTTACCCAGGATACAGGCACCAGATCATTGAGACAAAAAAAATGCCAACTTACTAAAAGTGCCATTTTCAGAATTACTTTAGCATGAAAGAGGGTTTTAATTTATGGTTCTGTTGATATTCCTACCTGCTACCATTTGAAAGTTATCACTTATTAAATGTAATAAGGTAATCCGATGTTATCCTATAGGAGGCGTAGCACTTGCAAGAGTGAAAAAAGAATGTAAGAGTTTTTCACTACCAGGGCATGTAAAACTAAAACAAAGATACACTGCACCCTACTCTCTGTGCTGTGTTGGACCTACCTTAGGGGCCACCTACTTGTATTAAAAATGAATGTTTAGGCATGGCAAAAGGTTTGTTTTGTTATGCATTAAATGGCAGTTTAAAACTGCACACACAGGCTGCAATGGCAGGCCTGAAACATGTTTAAAATATTACTTAAGTAGGTGGCACAGGGATTGCTGCAAGCCCACTAGTAGCATTTAATGTACATGGGCTGGGTACATGTGATACTGCTTTAATAGGGAATTTTACCATGTTTGAAGAAGAAAGCGCTAGAGCACAGAGTCCTAAGGCCAAAAAAAACAAGATCAGCAAAATGGGAGGTGAAGGCAAAAAGTTTGGGGAAAGACTACCTGAAGGCTGACAAGTCTAACAATATCATTATGTTGTGTTCAAATATCTTTAATAGTAGTGATTATATAACTACTGAAGTGTTGTCCTCTTTTAAACTAATAACAAAATATGTAAATTATCTATCTAAAACAGTGGTAGTGACCGAATGGCTGTATCATAGGAGTGCATTCATCATGCTCTTCTCTGCTGAGGTAAAGAGTGCCCCTCAGGTACCTACCAGGTACGGTGCCTATCAGAACCTGTGGGGTGGATGCCCATCAGAGTGGAGCACTGGTGCAGGGGCCAGAAAAGCCCTGAAGTGAAGCAAAACAGACCAGAGGGAACAGGCTTACAGCACTTGCATAATAGTGGAAGAAAGTGCAGTGGGTGAGAACAAGAGAGTCTCATCTTGACTCCTTCTGGATTCCCAGGCTACCAGTATCAGAGGAAGGAGGCCCAGTGCACATCACCCCACTGAAGGTGTGAGAAGAGGCCAGCACTAGGATGTTGAGATGGGTGTGCACCATTCTCACAATGGCAGCTGTGTTTGCTTAAAAATTAGAGTGGGACAGGCGGATCATTGGCCTAAAGCATGTAAAAATTATACCTTCAAGTGAATGACAAGCAAGTTACAGGGGCCCAAGAGGTGTTTACTGGAAGCCTGAGCAGCCTTGCATAGGGATGCACAGTGAAGTCTGGCACCTGCTTGCTGCTGAAGGTCAGTAATTGAGGACCATGACCCCCTAGACAGCATTGAACATTTGTGCCACATCGTAACCCTGAATGATATTGAGGAGAGGAGAGATAAAGGGTGGGAACTCCCACCCCCATCCCACCACACCCCGAGAACATGCTTTTGTGTGGGCCTGGTGCTATGCTGAGGTGGAATATACTGCCTGGGGGTTGTCAACTGCCTCTGGAGAGGCCCTGAGAGTGGTAGAAGATGGCTAACTGCATACTATGAACTAGATGTTGAATATAATGCAGCTCTCTTACTATTGGACTCTGCCTGACATAGCCTAGTAAAGTTTGAGTACCACAGTGTACAAAGGAGCATCTTGATTTTAGCTGGTGAGAGATTATACATGAGGAGGGGGACAAGCTTCACCAGATCCCCCAACTCCCTGTTGCACCCCTTGATGAACAGTGGGAACTAGAGTTTGGATGCAGCACTCTGCTTAGAAATCGGAGGCAACAGATGACAACTAAATCAGGACTGGCCTTGATCAGACCCTGGAAAGGGCATGAGAGAGCGCTCACTGGCAGCATAGTCGGCTTGCTTTATAGGAACCAGATGTTCTCCGAAATGGAGGTTGCACACCAATAAGACAAGAACTACAGTGCATCCCAGCTTAAGTAAAAGCTAGTTCTTCATATGTTGATGAGTGGAATTTGGGAGAGCCACTAACTGGAGCCTCCTCACACACGTACTCATGAATGGCCCTTCCTTTGATGCAGCACCTGCAACTTCAGTGGCAGGCTTCAAGTGTGGCACCATGAGTGCAATAAAGCCCTCTCTGTACTGCCCGCATATGTCTTTGAAAAACAAATACCCTACACTTAGGAAAATGATGTTTGAGTCAGCAGTCAAGAAGGTTGAACCCCCCATGAGGACATATGGAGAAGGGGGCATTGCAACAATTAATGACTGAAGACAGAAAGGCTCCTTTTATCCACTCTTTCATGTAGGGCCTTTTTTGACAAGCATAGAGGTAATCCTGAGGGGAGAATTGACAAATGAGGTCAGGGATGTGAAACACAATATAGCTGAGCTGGGTCAGGGAGTAACCACACTTGAAACATTCTGAGACACCAGAGAAGAGGAGCTAGAAGCACTTTGTTGAGAGGTGATCTTGCTCAAAGAAAAGAATATTGACCTCCAACAACACTTGGAAGACTTGGAAAACAGATCACAAAGATCCAGCATCTAAATACATAGGACCCAAGAAATGCTGTGAAAAGTAACTTTGAGTGATACGTGGAACATCTGTTCTGATAGATTTGAAATTTGCTTGGACAGAACACATCAGGTGGGCCTGGCATCTAAGGCACAGGGTGTGGACTCAGACATTCTAACATGTGTTCATTACTATTGACAGAAGGAGGACATCTTGACACTGGCATGAGAAACAGTTGTGGTGGCCAGGGGGGACAAACTAAGGCAAACTAAGGCTCTGCCAGTCATTTTCTTCTGACTCATCACCACCCTCATCCTGTGACTAGCAACCTGAGGGAGAAGGGAGTAAAATATAAATTGGACCATCTTTTCAACTCATTTTTACATGGGAGTGTGATATCCACTAATTCTGCTCTGCCGGTAAGCTGAGAGGCATTCTGGTGCTTGACGAGGCCCAAGAGGAAGAGGCTACAGAGTACACCAATCACTCTCCCACCAGTAGCTCTTCCACACAGGAAATGTGCACCAGGAACATGGACAGGAGCAGACTTGAATAAAAGGACTGAGACCCACAGTGGAGAACATTTAGGAGGAGATATGCAATGTTAACAGAACACTGCAGGTAGAAGTGATTAATCAAGAAGGGAGACACCCTTGCCAAGGAAGCCCACCAAAGAATTTGTGGCTGTGCTTTAACAAGGATTGCAGAACTGTGGGATAGCTGGGAGGTAGGAGGAAATGCACCCTAGTACTGGATTCATCAATGCTAGAGCAGAGTAGGCTATGAATGGCTGAACTATTGCTAATAGGAAGAATGACTTGTAGGAGCATTGGCCACAGCTATGGCCAATTGATAGTTTTACATTTTTCCCAGTTTGTGGGGGGGAGTTATACATTTTTAACACTTTTTGACTTTCAAGAGTCAAATTCTAAGAGAATAGAATGAAGAGCATTTGAAAAAACCTGCAGCATAGGAGAAATGAGGAACAATTAATCTAATGGGGAGAGGTAAAAATTAGAAAAATAAATATTAACCAGAACTAACTGGGACCAGCAGAGCCTTCTACCGCGGCCCTGATAGTGGAACTATCACCTGCTGCGTCCCTGGTGGTGGTACCCTCCTCAGTACTACCGTCTAATGCCCTCCTCTTGCCCTTCTGTGCTGATGTAAGAAATAAAGAAGAAAATAAACAAGATTAGAAGTGCAGTTAATCTCCTAGAAAATATTTTTACAGGCAAAGGTAAACACAGTAACATATTGACATTGTGCTTTTCTAAATCAGATCGCCTAATACCTACATGATCTATTCCCAATTTCCGACACCTTATCTAAGCCCTATTTCAAATTTCCTAAACAACATTTGGAAATACTAATGCAGTACTACTAATAATCTTTGCTTCACCAATCACATTCAGAACCCCCTTTGATGGGCCAATTCAGTCTGTCTCCCTTTTCAATGCATAGATGCGTGCATACATCACTGAAAGATTGCTTGTGACTGGGTGAGTTACATGAAAAGGAAGACAAAGAGAACACTTAATCACTGATATATTATACTTACTAATACTACCACAGTGCCACTATATTAGCAAGAGGAGGACAGAGGAGTCAGCATAACTTCTTAAATAATCAGCCCAAGTGTGCGGCCAGTGCAACAAGCAAAACTAAGTAGCACTGATCACCTGGTTTGCTCAAATTGTATCACATAATATTTGTTATGTTACATGGACTTAATTTACCTCTGAGTGTGAGCAGCATGCTGTTTGAAAAAGCATTATAGGACTCAAACAAAATTACTAATAATTAATTACTACTCACCAAGCACTACAACCTGGATGCCCAGCAGGTTAAGCAGGTCCCTCTCCCAGTCAAGGATAGCAGCCCAGTGGTGTATCAGCTGATGCTGAGTGAGCCAACCCCCACTGCATCAGCGGGTGCAATGACGCACCCACCCCCACAGCAACCAATGCTCCCACAGGCCATACCCACTCCCAGTCCTGCTGCCAGCATGGAGGGGAAGTGGCGCTGCACAAAATAATAAGTGCAACCACCTCCTCCTTGCTTAAAAGGGTGTTGGAGCTGATGCCCGCAGGGTCTGCTGTTCGCTGCTCCCCTGCACTGGTGCCACCTCGCCCCTCATGTCTTGCCATGGTGCTAGGTGGAAAAGTATGAAAAAAAGAGAGGGGAAAAAGAAAGAATGGAAAGGGAGAAATTAAGTTAGGAGAGGTTAAGGGAAAACCAATAAAGGGACAAAAAACTCACAATGTTTAAAAAAGAGGCAAACATGTATAATACACAGCACAAACACACACACTAAGGAAATGAATGTAAAACAGGGAGGAATAATTAAATAAAGTAAGGACGACTAAAATAAAGTAGGGTTTGAAAAGGAGTCCTCTCCACGTGCACAGAATTTGAAAATCAAAATGGCAGCATGTGAGGGTGGCCATGTGGTGCGATTTGCGCTCGCTTTGCAATGCAGAGCATGCAACTCACACCAATCAGCGAGAACCACTGGCCAAGCACAACTCCACCTGCTTCCGCAGAGTTAGGCAGAGTTTGCAGAGAATTTTCTTCACTCTGCTAAGTTCTGCATAGCGAAACTCCGAGAACTCTCTCAGGCCTAGCTTGAGCGTGATAACCAGTTATTACCCAACTTACTACTTTTTGGATGTGGGTGTACTAATTTTACAACAAATTTCAATACAAAGATTTGAAACTAAAAAGGCTGGGAGTAGTTTGTCTATGAAGGAAGTTCTTTAAACATAATTGCACAGGAATAAGTAATGGTCACCTTTAGATAGATGTCAAATTGTTTTCTAAAGAATAAGTTTATGGCATGATGCTGAAAGTAGGCTTTTTTTCCTACCCATCGCTTATTGCTGTTATTTTAAACCTAATATTGTTTTGCTGCATCAATTTGTGTATTTCATGTTTTGTTTTCAAATATACAAAGACAAGAATTCGGAGGGAGTAAAGTTTGAAATTCTCAAGCATTTTTCTAAGTTTGGGGTACAATTTAAAAGTAGAAATTTCATCCAGCTCCAATGTGCATTGCTGCCTTCATTATCAGCAACGGCCCCTCAATGGGAAGGCAGCATTGAGTCTACAGCTTTCTTTTCATTTTTCCGTAACTAATGATAGTTCTCTCTGTTGGTGGATAGTAAGCTTTCTTATCCAGGAAGGAAACCTATATCAAGGAGACCATCTGCTAGAGGCTCATCATCCCTTAAAATGTCAACCCAGACCGGGGTGAGAGAGGTAAATTAAGTAGCTGACATTAAATGAAGTCCTTTCTAGACTTTCAAGGTTGAATCATAAGCTGAGTGAGACGTCATCCTCAACAGGGACCTGCGGCAACCTTAGCTAACTAAAAACTACTCATAGGATTGTGTGTGCTATCTCTTGTGTATAAACATACAGATCTTGAGTTTAAACATCCCTTAAGTTTAAGTTTATACAACACTCTATGAAACAAGGATGTCCACCATAGCTTAGAAGGTTATCCAAGGGGTAGATGTGCCTAGCATTCTCCACCAGATGCTTGGATTCCTTATCAAGTAATATATTGACTTCCCAACAAAAGTGTTCTTCCTACCAAACAACAGATGTGAAGGATGAGGACAAGAACAGTCAGATCCCTTTAGGATTTCTACCAGTTAAGTTAGATTATGACTGGCTTCTTCCCCCCATGTCCAGTGACACAGCAAGAGACATAGGGAGCCTCAGAGGATCTTTATCCTACCAGCCCAGGTTTACACATGACACTCATAGGAGCCTCTTAAGTTATTCTACGAGGCATGATCTCTCTTTTTGTTTACAACTGGACTAGCTTTACATCTGCGGTCTGGGTCTTACACAGTCTATTTGGGGGTTGAAATTACACTTTTGTCAAATGCCAATTCTGATGATTCCCCTTTTTCATCTCATATGTGAGTTTGAAACAATGGCTTATTAGAGGAGGATACTCAATGTCTTCTGAGCAAAGGTGCTATTTTTCCAAGCTTCCTTCAGCCAAATGGATTTATCATCAATGGCTTTTTTGTCAAAACGAAAAACAATGACTTTTGCTTGTCAGTACATCAGAGGGATCACAATGTCTTCATTCTTCCCAGACATTTGAAGATGAAGGGTAGTCAACTGTGTTGGCATGTTCACAAGTTAGGAGATTGGATATTGCATCCACACTTGACAAATGCTGCCCTGATAAGTCCAATACTTCCACCTCATTGGAGGTTCCTGAAATTTCGTTAGCAGAATCACATTTACACATTTACATCCCATTTGGTCTTTCGTCAGGCCCTTGGTGGACCATGAAGGTAATGAGATCTTTGGTATGGTTTATTAAGATCCAAGGTTTATGATTCATGATCTACTTTGGGAAAATGATATTGCTGCTGCAAACTGCCAAGCGGCATCTTTTCATAACAATAGGTCTTCTTCAGAGCCTGGGATTAGTTATAAATGAACCTGCAAATTCTCCTGTTGTTGAGCCTGCAAACAGATTTCCTGAGGTTACAACTGCATTTTTATTGTACAATTTTATTATACAGATCATCTCTGTTGGTAAATGTTCTTGGAAGAAAAAACCTCAAGATCCCATCCCCAGTTTTCCCACATGGATGCTGGGAATGGCAGGGCGATATTGTGAATATCTCCAGATCGGGTTACAGAGACTGACACTGGCAGACTGGGAAGGGCGGCAATATGTGGAACCTTCTCAGTGGTGGTAAGCTTGATGAGCATGGAGCTGACAATGTGCATAAACTATAATTGCTGGCAGGTTCTTTCATAATCAAGTCTTTGGAGAAGGACAGAGCAAGTTTTTGTGTAGATGAACAATCTATTGCCAATATATTATATAACCAAACTGGGAGGTCATGTGTCCAAGACTCTAGAACATTTAATGTAGGAGTTCTGACATTTTTGGATCCAGAACAACTTTTCAGTGACAGTCAAACACTTGTCAAGTAAGGACAATCTAGTGGCATACTCAAATTCCATACATTTCAAGGATTTTACTGTGTGAAAGTTTAATCTGATGTACTATTGAGTGTTGATGGATGGCTGGGATCCTTATCTCAGTGATCTTTTTGCTTCTCACCTGACCAGTCAGCTTTCTCAGTTTTGCAGCTAGAGGCTGGATCTAAAAGCTATATTCATGCATGTGTGTATTCATGATTGTTCAGAGGGTCTCTCAGATGCCTTCCTTCCAATTGTAAGTAATCAAAGAGTGACAACACTGATGATCAAGTGGCAGTAATAAAAAACTGATTGAGAGGTATTTGAATTTCGGTGCCTCTCAAGCCCAAAAACTTCTGTTTAGTGCACAGCTGCTCAGAGAGATGGGTCTAAAATTCAGATTTGTCTCACAAGAGACTCTCTGGAAATGAGCCTGGCTACTCTGCCTTTTTTTATCCTGTCAAAGAATGTTGGATGTGGAGGCTTTAGATTTGCGCAGTAGGTTTACTATTCCAGAGGAAGTACCACTTGCCATTGCTAGGAGACCTAAAATTTCCAACAGGTTTAGATTGTAACCGGTATTCTTGGATAATCTTAAACACTGTGTAATTCACTGCATCAGTGAATATGCGGACAAAATTAGGACATTCAGGCCCAGGGAGTGTCTCAGCTTTTAATTTCCTTTGCCAAGCCATTTGTTGCAACATCGCTGACCCCATTAGCTTGTTGGGTGAAAAAGGTTATGGCCAAAGAACACATTGATGTAGATAGGTTTTCTGTCCATTCAATTCTAGATGGTATGATGATGACTAAGGGCCTGATTTAGAGTTTGGTGGCTGGGTTACTACATCACAAACATGATGGATATTCCGTCTGCTGTATTAGGATTTCCAGTGGATATAATGGAATAGTAATGTGGCAGACAAGATATCCGTCACGTTTGTGACAGAGTTACCCGTCTGCCAAACTCTAAATCAGGTCCTAAATCTTTATTTTCAGCTGTACGTTTGAAAGGCACTTTGACAGAATAGACCTTCAAGTAATAGTATTCTAAAAATATTCAATTGATGGTGTTACATATGATACCCAAGCTTCAAACAAGCATAATCCAAGATAGACTGGGGTCTGATGCAGAGTAGTGGGGTTGTCCATCATGTGAAGAGACATGTCCTCTTGTAATGAGGTTATTACTGTTCTTCCAGTCCTACCCTAGACTATGAAGTGGCCTAACTTTTGCACCTGAAAGTTTCAATTCTATTAAGGATACAAAGGCAAGGATTATTTCCACATTATATTGATAACAGCTGTGTCCATTAACTGATGTATTATATTGGCATACTGAGAGTTTGCTAGCATAATAATTTTGAAATCTCAGGTTACTTGCATTTCTTCTCCCCTCCCTACTCTTGTTTGATGTCAAATTTAGCTTGGTAAATCAGATCATCATGCTTTTATGGTAGGAACTGAAAGTATGCACAACCATCATGGAAATGTATCTGGATTCCTCACAAGAATTAGGTAAGGATGGTGGCTGCAGTTTTCTTTGTGGGACTATGTTTATTATGATTGGTCAGAAGTTAGCTCACTTTTTGCACTTTTACGATGCTAGTTGTAGGTTTTATGTGCAATGAAACTGCTGATTTGAATACAGCAGAATGTTAAAGTACAATCCTCACCTTCATGTCCTTAAGAGAACTGAAAGTTACAGTTTGGAAAGCTAGGGAATTTTACATTCCTTACTAGTGTATCCTAGATGAGCGTCAAGAGTCCTGTTGCATCACTATGACTAAAGCCTGCATTGCTGCACTTATGAAGATTTTGAGGGAAATTATGTATTTCAAAAGAGGAAAGAGGAAGAGAGCATACTAAGTGCTTAATTTGAGCCGGAGGTTGCTGGTGGGGGCCTCAGGTACTCATGTTTGGGACCTAGCACATACTTTTGGCATTAAACATTTACTGAAGAAAAGCACAGAAAGACGGAGGAAGAAAAATATGGCAAACAGTCACAAAGGAAAAAGGCAGGAACTTACAACAGTGAGATGCTGGGACAGGGAGTGTCTGGTAGTGAATTAAAGAAGCATGAGCTGGATTCAGGACTATGCAGCCTTTGTATTTAATGCAGTGACATTTAATTGCACCAGCCAGGGACTTTGAGCAGAGATTAGCACTTCTTGTCTTCCAAATTAGGCCCTGATACTCTGTGATCTGAATATTGCCACAGGTGGAGAATTCTGCTGGATGACAACCACCCTGATGTCCTGGGCAATAAGTACTGCCCTCTATTAAATGAGAGCTCATATCGGTGTGGTCTTGTTAACAACTTAACACTTATTTTTTGCCATCAGACATTTTCCAGAAGCAAAGGAGGGGAAACACACTAAGTGGAAAGAAGAAGGAAGAGAAAGGTAGAGAAACCTTACAGAGGAGGAAAGCAGGAACCTTCAAGAGTTAGATAAATGAGAAGGTGTAGTCTGGCAGTTGATGAAAAAGGCATGAGATGGACTGAACACTATGCAGCCTCAGTATTCGGCGTGCTGACTTTTAATAGCCACAGTCGCATGCATCTGAGAAGAGCTTTATCCACCAGCACTCATTCTTTTACAAATTACCAGTGGTACTAATGCAATCAAGGGTGGGGAAGGCACAGAAGATGAGACAGCCTAAGGTCAAAAGACCTCCGAAAGAGACTGAGACTGGTTGGTGGACTCCAGCCTCTGGGTCTTGCTAAAGAAACCTTTTTTGTGGTGCTTTCTGCAGTGAGCAGATTGGGAGTAAAGTGTGGCAGCACTGTTTTTTGCAAATGATTGGGCCCTAAAGCAGAGCAGTGGTGCAGTCTAGCAAGCAAAGATACATGGGGCCAGATGGAGCAAGTCGGCAATTTGCGACTTGCAAATTGCGAGTCCCTGTGACTCGCAATTTGCAAGTCGCAAATTGCTATGCAGTACGGTGTCTCAGACACCGACTGCGACGCGCAATGGGGTCACAATGACCCACCTCATGAATATTCATGAGGTGGGTCGCAAATTGCGGCCCCATTGCGAGTATAGGCACTCGCTAACATGGAGGCCTGCTGTCGTCGGCAGACCTCCATGTTCGCGACCTGCTTTTCAATAAAGCAGTTTTTTTTTTGAAGTGTAGCCCGTTTTCCTAACAGGAAAACGAGCTGCACTTCATAAAAACCGAAACCTTTAGTTTCGGTTTTTTTTCAGGGCAGGGAGTGGTCCCTTGGACCACTCCCTGCCCTGAAAAAATAATTTGGGGTCCAGTCACAAACTGGAAGGGGTCCCATGGGGACCCCTTCCAATTTGCGAGTGGGTTACCATCCACTTGAAGTGGATGGTAACTGCGAGTCCATTTGCAACCGCGTATGCGGTCGCAAATGGAATTGCATCCCACTGCGAGTCGCAAATAGGAAGGGAACACCCCTTCCTATTTGCGAGTCGGAAATGCATTTTGCGAGTTGGAGCCGACTCGCAAAATGCATTTCTGAATGGCAAAGTGCCTTTTGCGCCTCGCAAACGCCGATTTTCGCCGTTTGCGAGGCGCAAACACTTTGCTTCATCTGGCCCTTGGCCTCTTATGATAGAGACTGCTTGTGTTCATAATGCTTTGCAGAGTTCCATTTGTTTTGCAGAGCTCCCTTCCTTCTGCTGAAAAAACAACTCTTCCGGCTGTGTCTCGCTAGAAGTTTTGAATGGGATTAGACCTTCTGCTCATGAGACAGAAAGGTCCCCAGTAAACGAAGCTGTGAGATGCTTATTTTCCCACTTCGCACAACCCTAATATGAATAAGCAGTCATATATTTGCAATAGAAACGAATACATGTTATAACTAGTTTTAACGAAGAACAGTAAACACTCCAATGGTAGAGTGATTTTCTTGGTAGCTGCTGTTCCCACTTTATTAAAGTAATTCCCATAAAGCTTTTCACCATTAAAGTAGTTGGATGTCTCTAAATTCAATGACAAATCAGTTAAAAAATGTGCAAAAGAAAATGATCAAATGATCACTTTTCTCCTGGGGCCTCAAGGAAGAATGATTCATGGCAGCTCCTGCTCTGACAGATCCATTATTAAAAGTTCATTTAATTATCAATACCATGCTATGCTCGGTTGCAGTAGTCATATTTCATATCGCGCCCACTTGTGGATGAAAATATCAATGAAACACTAACATCTGTTCCGCTGTGCGGATTAAGCTGGTTGTTGATAAACCCAGATGAAGGAAATGCCTTTGACTTGTACAATGATACATTTCATTGCATAGCTCTTCTGCCAGTTTCTATGCGCTGTAAGTAATAGCCATTCCGTTTTCCCTATTTAATGGCTCTCAGCCCACCGACTTAGTAGGAGTGTCGAGATTCGGTAGTGCGATCTTAAGCTATCTCTTTGTGCCTGGTCAAGAGCGCAGCTCATCGAGTAATTTATCCAGCATTTAAAGTAACTAACTCCATTTGATAAAAGTAATTGGCTTGACAGCTTGCGGTACGTTGAATGCACCTTCTTTCCCAGATGGGGGCTCCATAGATGCAAGATAAAAAGACGCGTTAGTAATCATCGGATACATAAACGCCCCTGTCTATTTTGTGCTGGATATTAACTTGTCTCGCTGCTATTTTCATTATAAATGCCGCATGACAAGAAACACAATGATCCCTGAACAACAATAATACCCAAATGCATAAACTAATGTCATTTATTGCCTTATGTTAATGTAAGTTCTTTTCTGTTTGCCTAAGTACATTAACAGCATATTATGATATTATGCAAACACCAACATTAACATATTTTAATGTGCATTCCTTTGGTTTCATAACCCGCTGTACATTACAATTCATTATGAACAGCGATGTCTTTATCATGCGTGCATCCTAAATTGAATTCGATTCCACAATTGGTGGGAAATGTTTAAATAGAAAAAGACATCCAAACAGGCGAAATTGCATTTTTTTCCTGGTTAATGTTGTTCTGAAATGATTTCTTTTCACGTTCTCAATTGGACTAGATCTGTTTTTGTTTCTGCGAGGACCAGCCATTTGCAGTAATTGACTTAATAGTAAAAGTGACAGCTGGGGATGGAATCTTGAGGTTTTTCCCAGAACTATGTAACAACAGAGATGGGCTGTATAATAAAAATGCTATCTACAAACACGTTTTCTGTTCCTATATCTAGCAACCTGCCAAAAATTGTTTGACAATGAAACCTCTTTTTAATATAACTGTATTGGTTTTCCCTGCAGGGCTTCTGTCAAATTCTTAGTTTATAATTAGGAAAATACACCTCTTCTAATTATAAAGCATCCTCTGTAGTACAGCAGATTCTGATAAGAAGGATATCTAAAAGACACGTATAAATATGTAAAGTACTCGCTAGCTTGGTAGCATATAAATCACTCGCATAATACCGGCGAGACACGTTATCTTTTACCCAGGCCCTTCTTTCAAAATGAAGAGCTACTGAGATTTTCCATTTTATCGTACAAATTGAAGACAGCTTGTACAGTGTTAAGTTGTTAAACAGACCGCACTAATATGAGCACTTATTAAAGGGCAGAATTTATTGTCCAGTACATCAGGGTGCTTTTCATCCAGCAGAATACCCCAAAAGTGGCAACACTCAGATCACAGAGTACTTACTTTCTGTCCACACAGGGGGACCTCAATTGTATGGATCATCCAATGTGCTCCATGCAAATGAAATCCCCCCTTTCCGCCAGCTCAGTTTTATAATCTTTGGTATCACAAGCTCAGTGGTGGTGGGCAGAAGACAACATTGCTTGTGCTGGTTTTTCTGACTCCAGTCGCAGAATGTTGTAGCTGGGACTTTATGCACCCTATCATTAGGGACTTGGGTAGACAGAACCCGTGTACTAAAGACTGCCACAAATCAAACAAGGAAATTCCTTTATGTGCGCTATATTACAGATGCAGGCACATGGGTGTTGGAAAGTGTTTTTTTTGGTAAGGGCAGGTAGGTACCTACACTGAGTAACAAGGTCACAATCAGAAATAATGTCTAGTCAAGATCCAAATAAATGAACCCTTGCTGAATTCTTGGTAGCTTGGCCCATGGGCAGTTAGGCTTAACTTAGGAGACAAGTGTGTGAAGCATTTAAGTAAAACAAAAGTCACAGTAAAATTCGAACACTAATTTAAAAAAACAGTAACTATTTGTTTCTTGAAAATGACAACCAAAACAACAAACTACTAATGTAGGCAACAGGAGATAAGAATTTTTAAAGTATTATTAAAAAATAGCACTTTCTAGTGCTTAAAAGTGAAAAGTCCAAATAGCAGATATCTGGCTGCCCTTGTCTGAGTGAAAGTCAAAGTTTGAGGTCAACCCTGATGGAGTCTAAGTGGGATGCACTGAGCGGTAAGCCTAGGTTGAAATTTTATCTTCTGTCTAAGGGACTGATTTAGACTTTGGCGGACAGGGTTACTCAGTCACAAATGTGACAGATATCCTGTTTGCCGTATTATGATCCCAATATAGCCTATGGAGGCCTTTAGATACTGTTTTGGTTCTTTTTCTCTTGACTTCGAGCGAAGTTCCTCAGCAGGCCGGGTTGCTTTAGCGTGAAGCCTCTGTAAAATCCTGGAGGTCTTGATTCTCGTTCTCAATGGCAAAGAGCTCTGGAACATCAGTGGGACAAACCTGAAATTCAGGCTGGATTGTAATTCCAAGGGTGCCAGTTTGACGCTCCACGATGAGTCGGTCACCTTATAGAGCTTTTTTCCAAAAATACCCCAAATTTCTCCAAACTTCTGGATCTTCTTACAGAAGGTCTTTTTGGGGACTTGAAGGGTCCACCCACCAGCCAATGTTCCAGAAGCTGTGAGTCGCTTCTTGGAGAGTTAGGACTCCAATTCTCACAATCCACCTGGTCAAATCCTTAAAATTCCATTGGATGCTGGTCAGCTGGGCTCTCCTTGCAGGAGTTGATGCAGGGGACTCTTGGTAGCTCTTTTTTTACCTGTTGCTTACAGGAATTCCACTCCTGGGTCTTTTGAAGCAAAGCAAGTGTTTCTTTGTGGTGAAGCCCAGAGTGTTCAGCAGGTGCAGTCCTTCAGAGTGCAGTCCTTCTTGGTGCAAACCAGGGATGCAGCACAGCATTCATTTTTCTTCTGATTTCTTCCAGCAGCGATCTGAGTTGCTGGGCAGCTCTCCCACTTTTATCCAGGGTTCTGGCTGGCAAGCAATGGGGCACCTCTGACCAATGGGGAGTAGGGTGCCACCTTCTCAGAATAAGACTTCATTAAAAGTGTGGCACATTTTTCTCTCAGACAGCACTGTTTCTTAAAAATCCATATTGGAGGAAATCTCTCCTGGTGGTTCTGGTCTGGCTAGGTCCGCCCAGTAGGTGTGGCTAACTTTACCCTACACTCCCTCTCCAGCACATCTTCTAATTCAATTAAAGGGGCTTACTTCTGGCTGGGGTTGCAGGAAATGGGGGAGGTCCAGTTTCTGTCCCAACTGTCTTTCGCCTTTTGAAGACCAGTTTGGCTACTCGCCCCCCTTCCTCCTCTGGCATCTGCTGCTGCAGATCTCCTCGCACCAGATGTTTCCTTTGTCTCAGCCCAGGCCACTTCATATCTCATTAAGGCAGCTTAGCTCAACCTGTCAAAAGCTGGCCAATCAGGTAAGGCTACTGCAAAGCTGAGTTTAGGTATCTTTAGGAAAACAGTTATAAAGCTACTTTCATATAAAGGTTATAGTAAATCTAACTTTGACAAGTTGTTGGATTGATTGCAACTATTAATTTGACACATTGAATGACATTTTTAGTTCACTCCTATCAAAAGATAGATTTTATTAATGTTAAATAAAGTCCTCCCTTGTTGGCCTATGGCACTAATGTACTACAATGGGGGAAAATGCAATTGGCAGTTGGGGTGACTCAAATGTAAAAAAAGGTAGTTAAAGACTTTGGAATTACTTTTAATTCCAAAGTCAAATCTGAACACCGTTTTATTTTAAAAGCAGCCTGACATGCAGGGCTTACTTTTAAAATGACACCAGGCATCACAGCAGTACTTACTTAGCTACATTAAATCTACTGGGCCTGTAAATCCACATGCCCTGCCATATACTAGGGACTGATAGGTAGGTTGTCAGTACCAATTGGAATTATACCTAATTACCATATACCTTTTTGCACAGAACACTGGCCCTGGGCCTGGTTAACAGAGCCCAGAGCACAAACAGATTAAGAAAACACCAGTTTCAGTCACAAATGGGGGCAGAAAGTGAGGGGACACATGCGAATAGTTCAGTGTTCTCACAATGGGCAAATGAGGTCTTTGAATAGGCACCATCAATGACACCTAGAAATTGGGTTTCAGTTAGTGGGGCATACCTACTATGTGACCTATAGTGGGGGCATCAAAAGTCTTGGGGACAACTCGGGGATCTTCATACAGAGGGGTGGAGGCTTTACCTCTTGTGGGGATTCAGTCCCCATTCTGCCTGCAGCTAAAGAACAGTGGTTTTAACCAGCAATATGAGTGTTATTTAATACGGTTTTGGGGGTGCACTCACTTTTGACAAATGCCTGCTAGTGCAGTACAAAATTGTTCAGGTGCCCAAGTAAATAACCCTAATGTCTTTTATTGTAGTGCTCACTCCATCCCAAGCACTAATGTAAAGAGTATGGACACATGCTGGAGAGAGAGCCCTCAAGTAAATTATCGAATAGCTTATTTTGAATATCAGACAATTGCATGCTTGCCTTTATCATGCATGCCATTAACCTATGGACATTACAATGCTTTGTCAGATCACTTGACTTTCTTACACAATTGCAGGAGTATTGATATAGATAGATAGCCAGATAGACATAACATAGATAGATAGATAGATAGATAGATAGATAGATAGATAGATAGATAGATAGATAGATAGATAGATAGAGGGCAAGATCAAATTTGGTGAGGAACTAACCTACATTTAAAAGCCTAAAAAAGAAAGTAACATGAGTTATAAAATGTGCATGTTTGAAGTAGGAGGAACCATGTGGACACCTTTCATATTGTGCACCACATGTTCACATGAGAGTTTTACATTCCTATTAAATGAAAGTATTAAAATGAGTTAACGTTACAAATGCTTTATTACATGTAGATTAATGATTGAAGTGTTAAAATGAATATGAATGAATGACACTTATATTTGAATAAATGGGTTTCATTTATGCAAGTTACGAGTGTGCAAAAAAATAAATGCATATTTAAATTTGTTCTAACATATTATGAAAAAAGTTTGCAACTAAATCATTTGCTTTGCATATATGAATTGTAAGGTGCACAATATGTTTATTAATGTATTCAAAGTATTAATGTGTGTCAAGGCTTCTTAAATTGACTAGGCCTGAAAAGAAGGGAAAATCACTTGTTTATTTTGTCCCCTCTGACCTGAATTCTTTTCATAGGCTATTAATGTGAATGTTGAATGTCTTATTGTGTTGTAGGCAAGAAACATATTTTAAGAATGCCATTGTTGCTTCATTTGTTCTAGCTGTCGAACAGGGCAGGAAATGTGTAGTCCTCATGTGAAATTAATTAGTTTAGTTTATTGTGTGCCCTGGAAATCTCAAGAGCGAATAACTAGAGAATGGCATATCTTGTTAGAATCGTGAAATCACCAGATGACAACACACTTTTGCTGGGAAGATTTTGAAAAATTGCAAACTTGGTGGCACCACCGCTAGCCATTGGATGTTGAAACTGACTCCCAGAGGGTGCCCACCTGAAGGAACAATCAAAATGATTTTGGTTATTTTAATTAGTGAGAAGCTTTGAGTTTTCAGTCAGTCTTTGTCGATCTCGAAACTGTCCAGAACTTTGTCCTCTTCTGTTTTAAGTCTGCTGTCACATTCTCTTCTCTAAGTTTCCTGATGAGTTTTCTCATCATAGTCTTAACTGCTCTATTCTGATATGTGGTTCAGTACTAATAAGGCCAACTAATTCTGAACTGCTGATTCTGTTCTATATGCAGCTCGTGTCCTGCACTGTCCTGATGCTGCTGCCAACTGACGCTGAAAGAAAGTGACCAACCTGCCCTATGAATAGATCCTGTCTGCTGTCCCATGAGGAGAGGTATAACTAAATTAGTTTCTCTTGTTTTCTTTAGATAGTTACTTACACCAGCAAATGTTTTGTGAGTTATCTTAGTTTGATGCTTTTCCAAATTATTTTTTACTTCTTTTTATTTTTGCTTTGTCTGCATGTGTTAGTCTGTTCTCCCACATGCAAGTCCCAATTTGTGTTAGTGATAGGAATGGCCCAGCTCTGAAACCTGAAATCTGAAATTGAATGTGAATACTCTATTTTGATTTACTGATGTCACCATCATATCCTTTGAATGTTAACAATCATGTGTATATAGTGTTATCGCTTATCTATGTTATTCTTTTGAAGTGTCTTACTGTATTGATGTTTAGTGGATTGAATGATTCCGACTACTACACTCTTTGACAAGTCAAAAGTTTCAGTCGACTTCAGTAGGTGAGATTGGTGATGGTGTCTCACCTACACACCTGTGGTTGTTGAGCTGGAATCGGGGAGTAAATTCTTTAAGGACCGTTGCACGCCAACAATGGATAGATTATTTTTTGTTACTATAAGGGAGAAACTGCATTCATTACAAATACATCTATGCTACCCTTTGCATTTACAATTTTCTGCGCCGTAATCTTCTCCCTCCCCAAGCCTTAAAAATAAAAATAAAACCCATCCCTGAACCTTAAAATCCACTTACTACCCTGTTCCCTTACCCATCACCTAAAAACCCTTTTAAAGCCTTGCTATCCTGTACTACTAACCGCCACTGAACCCCAAAAACCCTTTGAAACCCTTACCACCCTGAACTCTTGCCCATCCCATAACCGTTAAATACCCCTTTTTTAAATGACATAATAATTATGTCATTTAAATGAAAATCTTACCTGCTTGGTAAAGTACCCCAAAAAAGGACTGTGTGGTACTTATCTTCATGGTAAAGGCATTTATGGTCATGTCCTACAGGATAAATTCCAAAGGGGAATGGCTGTATGCCATTTTTGTTATCATCAGCCTGGTCACAGTGGTATCTTCCAGCAGTTTTAAACACAGTGAATCGTTTTACACAATTCATTATTGTTGTAGACATTCAATGTTGCCTATATGCACACCTTGAGAGTTTCCTGATCATGGTGCAAAGCATAATGGAAGCCTTGTGGATGTGAGGATCAATATAAAATATTACATCTTAATGCAAACAGTTACTGACTTCATTATTGAAGTTACAGAGGTTAATCTAACTGTGCATTTTTGTACCAAAATGACTATTATGGGCTAATTACGTGAAGATTAAACTGGTTCTAAAAAAAGATCAAACCTGCGAATCTCCATTCTTGGTTCTTAAAAGGGATTGGAGGACTGTGCATATTAATATTCTTCCTTTACATTTTAGATTTATGGGATTTTACTCTGAGCAATAATATTGGGTATTAAGCATTTGATATGTATATTAACATTTTAAACATAGATAGATGTATTTTGTTTGGCAAAATTAATAACAATCATTGCCATAATCGGATTAAAACTTTAGCATGCATACACATAAGTAAAAGTTACATCATATGAACAAAAATCAGCGCTAATTGGGGGACACAGCAAGCAAAAGCAGCCCCCAAACATGGTTCAAATGTTCAAGAAATAGACATAAAATCGGCATTCATTTTATGGTCTATCTTTCCTACAGTGAGAACACAGTAAAACATTAAAAACTAATTACATGATTAAATATAAAATATGGTAAGATTAAAACGTATGCTTCTGCTGTGGCATTAACTACAGAATTTCTAATAATAAAATTAAGGGCCAATGCACACATAATTGACTGAAGGGTATCACAAGGGTTCTGAAAATCAAAATTTTAGAAACAATACTCCAGTAAGTTAACCCTAACTTCAACATTCATAAGGTTAATTATTATCCCCAAGGCTTGTACCTTCATTAAAATTGTTTAAAATCTTGCAATTAATTACGTAGATTCTCCCTTTAAACGAGGTCCCAATACCTCATCAAAAGAATGGATGTTAAGGATTCTAAACATTGGCCTTAGCCAAAATTTTCTATGCAGAGAAACCTTTCTAGAAATATACACAATATGAATTAGTGATTCTTTGGGATAATCTCATGAGTGACATGAAAAGTCCACATATCCTTTCAGTTTGTCATATCTGTAACCTTTTAACAGAATCAGGCCAAACTGCGGTCACATCAGTCACATCAACTAATTTTTCTGCTGCTTTGAGAGAGGTGAAGTTAAGTATGTATAGTTGCAATGGGTGGTAAAGTTTGCACACCCAGCTACCAAGGGTTCGTTTTGCTAGTTCATCTAAGTCAGCCACGACAGAAATAACTTTCAACTGGTTGGTTAGTTGGTATGCAAATCGGCCTTGACCCTGTTCCTTATGGGAATGGTCCAGCCCGAACTGCTAGGCCAGGTCCTCCCTGGACCATTAACAAGCATCCTGGGACCAGTTTCATGGTATGACCCCTCATCAGCCAAGCTAGCTTGAATCCGGTGACAGGATGCTTGTTTCCAGTCCAGGGAGAACCTGGCCTGGCAGCTTGGGCTAGACTGTTCCCATGCACAGCAGGGTCAAGACTGATTTGCTTATGGCTGAGTCCAAACTGGGGTGACGTGGTGGGCAAAAAAATACTGATGGATTAAACCCAGATCTGTGAGTGGGGGTGGATGTTTGATTTGTTCCACATTCTCTCCTTCATATTTTCTTTTTGCTTTTGTCACCCTAAGTGGGAAGGGTATGCCCAGACATGAGTCCCATGCTCACTGTGCCACTGGATTCAAGCTAGCCTGGCTGATGAGGGGTGATACCCCAAAACGAGTCCCAGGATGCTTGTTTACGGTCCAGGGAGGACTTGGCCTGGCAGTTTGGGCTGGATTTGTACCATGGGAGAAGGGTCACAACTGATTTGCAGATGGCTAGGTCCACACTCGGGTGGGGTGGTGAGCAAAAAAACTGAAGGATTAAACCCAGATCTCTGAGTGGTGGTGAATGGTTGTAGTTTTCAACACCCAATCCATCATCTCTTCATTTTGCAATTATATTGGGGCAGGCCAAGTGTTTGTATCATTTTTGAAAACTATGTTGAGTGCTCGAAAGACATGGTAGTGTTAATTTTTTTTTAAAGTATCATATTTCTGGAACGAGGCACAGAACTACATAGATTGCCCCACTTTAACTTTCAGTTGGCATTTCCAGAGGCTGCACACTGAAAAGTATCAAGAACAGAAGGTAGGTAGATTGTTCTCTTATTTAGGGCCTGACACTTGGGAATTTCAGAAAATAATTGAAAACGTGATTGTTTTAACCTAGCCAGAAGCATTTCTTCTTATATCAGCTCTCCTTAAAGAGCACCAGAAGTTGTATGACAAAATATCGAGAACAATATCTACTGGCATAACTATTGTATACCAAAATATTATGTTTCTATATTGATGATGTAAATAACAAAAATCCTATTTCAAAAATGTTGGGGAAAAGAATTTAGTCCAAAAGAAAGATAAGATTTTTTTTTTTACTAAATGAAGGGCCTGATTCACAAAGGTAAAGTTACAATTTAGTGTACATGTAGGATGTTTTGCTAGTCACAAGTAAATTTAAATAATAGCATCTTTATGACTGAAGAGTCTCCACAAGCCTGGGGGGAACTGCACATAAACATATAGGCCAATCCTAAGTAAAGAACATAACTCTCTTTCCGTGACCACAGCAAATTCAGGAGTTCAGTACACCTCGATATTTAAAAGGTCCTCTGTATATCTGAATTGATCAATCCTATTTGACTTGAATTGAGAGTTCTTTCAAAGACATACACACTGCCATTTCCTCTATATGATGACTACTGTCAGCGTGATTTGCATTACCACCTAAAGGTGATCTTTATTTTTCTAATTTCCAAAGTAATTAAGACAGATTTAGAAAAAATGTATACAAAAGCAGAGGTGAATGATGACCATGGTCACCAAATTCTCAGCATCAGCATACAGAAAAAACGCGCACAGAGTCATTCCAGCAAAATGCATGAGTCCTAATCCTGATTTCTTTAGGAATGTCAACAGTTAGAACCAACTAGGTACTGACACAACAACTTGAGTGATATCTTCCTGGCGGTTTTACTTGCTGATTCTGAATTCGGTAAATCGAAAGGATTACCTGCTGTTTCAATTTTACCACTTGGTAAAATGGCATGTTTTCCCTCTCTCAGTTGTGCAAAATTCAGAATAAGGGCCTTTTTAACATCCAGGCTAAAAACGAGCATCAGAGTGAAATTAATGCCTGATTTAAAATCGGAAACAGGTGCAACAACCAATTGCGTCCAATTTAAGATTCCCAGTGCAAACTGGAATGAGCGTCATACTGCCTACATATATACAGATTAAAGAGGAAAGATAGTTGTAGGAAAGTGGATTATTAGAAGGTGGGGGTATTCACCTTCAGCTAGTAATTATGCCACAATCACTAATAGGTCCAGTCAACTTTGAGTGAATGAATCCTTTCTCAACACTTGGTAGCTAGAAAAATGAGCAGTCAAGCTTAAACTAGGAGACAGGTATGTGTAAAGCAGTTAGGCCCATATTTATGGGACAATGACAGAGTGCGACGCTGTGCCAAAATTGGCAGGGCAGCACTCTATCATTTTCACAATGCAGGGATGCGACGTGGTGCTAAATTGAGCTGCCAATGCAGGCATCCTTGCACCATCATGCAAGGATGTCTGCGTTAAGGGGTGTGATTGTTTATGTGCGGGAAGTTGTTCCTCCCTGCACATAAACAATTACTAAAGGCGATTTGAACCATCTGTGTGTGCTGCAGAATGCACACACAGAAGTGCTGAAGCATCATTTTCAAATGATTGTTTCTGTGCAGGAAGGGACACCTTCCCGCACGTAAGCAATCGTTTCTGGCATTTTGGTCTTTCTATGAGTGCTACAGAATGCAGCACACATAGAAAACACAAAACATGGGGAGGAATGAAACTATTCCTTCATGTTGCACCTTGCTAATGCCACCCCTGAGGTGGTGTTAGATGTTGGCGCAGCCTCAGGTTTACTAAAACTCGTAAATCTGAGGCAGCGCCAAAATGCAGTGGGTATTGCTGTGTCATGCCCAAAGCAACACCTATTGCACGCCCCTTTCACGCGAAGGGCTGTGTATGAAGGGGTTGTATTTACACAGTACAAAAAGTAGCTTAACGCCAACTTGTGAATACAACGCAGGGCATAGTGCCACCGGAGCGTCACGAAAAGTGACACTCCGAGGCGCTAGGGGCTCATAAATATGCCCCTTAATATCTCCAGAACAACACAATAAATATCCAACAGTAATTAATACAAATAAATTATATCTTTATCTTTGAAATGACTCCAAAAGAACAAAAATCCAATGTAGGGAACAGAAGATATGAATTTTTAAAGACTAACCCTTTGCTGCCAAGCCTTTTCCCCCTCAGGTACTAGGCCTTTTTTTGGCTATTTAGGGTAGTTTGTGCTTGGGTCCTCATAAATGTTTGTGCAAATAAGCTACCCAAGCCAAATTGCGTCTTTTTTTCCCAACATCGTAGGGACTTTAGAGGTACCCAGATTTTGTGGGTTCCACTGGAGGAGGCCAAGAAATTACCCAAAATACAGCTAAAGTTTTTTTTTTTTTTTTTTTTAAGTGGGAAAAAAGCGCTACAGAAGAAAGCATGTGTTTTTTTCCCTGGAAATGGCATCAACAAAGGATTGGTGGTGCTAAAATTACCATCTTCCGAGCTTTCAGGAACAGACAGACTTGAATCACAAAACCACATTTTTCAACACAATTTTAGCATTTTACTGGGACGTACCCGATTTTTACTATTTTTTTGTGCTTTCGGCCTCCTTCCAGTTAGTGACAGAAATGAGTGTAAAACCAATGCTGGATCCTGGACAGCCAAACATTTCTAAAATGAAGACAAAATTCTGAATTCAGCAAGGGATCATTTGTGTAGATCCTTTAAGGTTTTCCTACAGGAAGTAACAGATAAAATAAAAAATATTTAAATTGAGGTAAAAAAAGAGCCATTTCTGTCCACGTTTTCTTCTATAACTTTTTCCAACTATGATAGAGAAAGCAAAATACTGTTACATCTGCTGGACTCTTCTGGTTGTGGGGATATATAGGGCTTGTAGGTTCATCAAGATCCCTAGGTACCCAGAGCCAATAAATGAGCTGCACCTTGCAACGGGCTTTCATTGTATAGCTGGGATACAGTAATTCATTTGGTGAAATATAAAGAGTGGAAAATAGGTATCAAGGAAACCTTTCTATTTCCAAAATGAGCACAATATAAGGTGTTGAGAAACAGTGATATTTGCACATCTCTGAATTCCGTGGGTCCCCATAAAAGCACCTGAATTACAGGGCATTTCTCAAATAGACTTCTTTTTTACACAATGTCTTGCAGTTGGAATGAAAAAATGTAGAGAAATGCAAAGGGCAATAGCACTTGTTCTACTATTCTGTATTCCCCCAAGTCTCCTGGAAAAATGGCACCTCTGTTGTGTTGGTGGGTCTAGTGCCCGCGAAAGGAAACACAACATGGACACATCAAATTTTTACATTGAAATCTGACGAGTTTTTAGCAAAGAGCCTAGCTGTGGATTTTGGTCTCTAGCTCAGCCAGTACAAAGGGAAACCTACCAAACCTGTGCAGTTTTGAAAACTAGACACATAGGGGAATTCAGAATAGGGTAACCTGTGATACTTTCACCAGGTTCTGTTACCCAGAATCCTTTGCAAACCTCAAAATGTGGCAAAAAAACACTTTTTCCTCACATTTCGGTGATAGTAAGTTCTGAAATCTGAGAGGAACCACAAATTTCCTTCCACCCAGCATTTCCCCAAGTCTCCAGATAAAAACGGTACCTCACTTGTGTGGGTAGGCCTAGTGCCTTTGACTGGAAATGCTCCAAAACACAACGTGGAAAGATTAAATTTTCCTTATGAAAACTGACCTGTTTTTGTCAAAGTGCCTAGCTGTGGATTTTGGCCTCTATCTCATCCGGCTCCTAGGAGAACTTAGCAAACCTGGACATTTCTGAAAACTAGATACCTAGGGGAACCCAGGATGGAGTAACTTGTGGCGTTCTCAACAGATACTCTTACACAGAATCATTAGCAAACCTCAAAATTTGGCAAAAAAAACACTTTTTCCTCATATTGTGGTGCAGCAAAGTACTGGAATCTGAGGGGAGCATCAAACTAGCTTCCACCCAGCATCCCCCCACATCTCCCGATAAAAATGGTACCTCACTTGCGTCGGTAGGCCTGGTACCCGCAACAGGAATTGCCCCAAAACACTACGTGGACACATCAACATTATCAATTACAAACTTCCTATTTTTGCAAGGGGGACACCTGCATTTTTGGTCCTGGGTTCATCAGCCATCTAGGGAAACCTACCAAACCCAGACATTTCTGAAAACTAGACACCTAAGGGAGGCCAGGGAGGTGTGACTTGCGTGGATCCCCCATTGTTTCCTTATCCAGAATCGTCAGCAAACCTCAAATTTAGCTAAAATATCACTGCCCCAGCACAAATTTCCTACCACCCAACGTTCCCCTCAGTCCCCCTATAAAAATGATACCTCACTTCTGTAGGTGGGCCAAGTGCCTGTGACAGGGGAGAACCAAAAACATGTTGAAATTGAGGAGGAACCAAAGTGGGTCCAAAAGGGCAATTTTTAGGTTGACAAGTGGGGGAAATGTTTATCTGTATAGATACGACAATACTTGGTGGTAAGACTTTTGTGGATTCCTGCAGATTTCGGGAGGTCCCATCACTAAAATGTGGGGAAAATGTGTGATTTCAAGCAAAGTTGAAGGTTTGCAAGGCACTGTGGCTAAGAAAATAATACGGGCTGCATGTGAAGCACACCACCCTAGACTCACCCAGCTTTTTAGGCCCATATTTATACCTTTTTAGTGCCGCATTTATGCTGCTTTTTTATGCAAAAGTGGCGCAAACTTACAAAATACAATTGTATTTTGTAAGTTTGTGCTTCTTTTTCCTCCAAAAATGACGCAAATGCAATGCTAAATAAGTATAAATATGGGCCTTCGTTTTCAGATGTATCTAGGTCTCATAGATTTTTCTACATGGCAGCGTTCCAAAGTCCAAAAATTGCAGCTGTCACCATTTCAAGTGGGACAATTTTGAGAGTTAGCCAAGCTCTTATGGCCCAAATGTAAAACCAAAACCCAAAATAAAAAATGTCCTCTTGCTTGCCATTAAGATAAGATCTTTTAGTGTGAGGGGGAGAGCTGAAATACTGTTACCCCCTTTAGTTGGAGTGTGGGCATAACAATGCTCATACAGGTTGGAAGGCACCACCCCATTGTTTGTTTATCCTGTAGTGGATCAGGCATAATTGCCCCATGGGAGCAAATGGGCCTTACAAAAATAGGCAGAATTGCCCCCAAGTGGGGCAGAAATGGCCAACAGTAATGTGCCCCCATGGGAAGTGACCCTTGCTCAAGGCGCTGCCCCAGAACAAAACACATACACACCAATCCCTTGTGTCTAAGTGATTTCTGCCCCCATGAGCCTAATAGAAATAGGCCGATCAAATGGCCTAAAATAAATTTGCCCCCAGTGGAGCGACCCTTGCTTAAGGGGTCGCTCCCCATCTGTAAAAAATCAAATAAAAATAAATACCTGGTGTCTAGTGGTTTCTTGGCCTAATAAAAGTATAATTGCCCCCAGGGCAGAGGCCCTTGCCTAAGGGGTTGCTTCCCATCTGTAAAAAGTAAAATAAACAATTCCTGGTGCCAAGAGGTTTCTGGTTTCTTGGGGGCAGATCAGCCTAATTAAAATAGGCTGATCTGCTCCCAGGGGGGCAAAAATGGCCTAAAATAAATTTGCCCCCAGCTCCCCACCTGTAAAACAAAAAGAAAAAAGTAAACAGTCCCTGCCATCTAGAGGTTTCTGCCCCCCTTGGGGGCATGTGGGTCTAAATAATATAGGCAAATTTGCTGCCAAGGGGGGCATAAATGGCCTTATAAAAAAATTGCCTTCTTGGGTGGCGACCCTTGCCCAAGGGGCCGCTCCCATTATACATAAATATAAAAAAAATTAACTCTCTGGTGTCTAGTTGGCATTTCTGCAGCACGATCGCCATGCTATTGTGCTGCTGAAATGCTCAGAGAGACATGAAAGGAAAGGAAATGCCTTTCCTTTCCTTTCATGCCTCTCGGATCTCCCCCAACCCCTGATCAGAAGAATGCAAGCATTTCTCTTCTGATCGCGCTGGAAGCTGAGTTTCCGGCGTGATGGGGGTGATCTCTGGTGAGGTCAAGGCACGATCACGCGCTGACATCATCAGACATCACTGGGGGAGACAGGGTGGAAGGGAAAGCGATTCCCTTTCCACACCTACCCAGGGGAGGGGGTGGGAGGCCCACGGGGGAGTGCTAGCATTACCACCGTGGGCCGGGTCCACGACATAATGGTTACATCCTTGGCACTCGAGCGATGCAGCCGAGGACGTAACCATTACGACCTCTGCACACAAGGAGTTAAACAATAAAATGTGCATTCTAGCACCAAAAGCATAAAGTGCCACTCACAGCTATCTGGTCACAGTGGACCGGGACAAAGTGAAAGTTTTAGGCTGACTGCAGTAGTGTGTGATTTTGATAGGTAGAGTGCTAGGTCCCGGTCAAAAGTTTGCTTTCGGACATAGGGCCTGATTTAGATCCTGGCAGATGAGTTACTCTGTCATAACGGTGATGGATACCCATTCCACCAAAATATAAATCCCATTATATCCTTTGGGATTTATATTTCGGTGGATGGTATATCGGATGTCATGGGCAGTGCAGGGGACATCTTGTCAGCACCCTCGGAATGCACACTGTCTGCCATGGTAGACAGTGCATTCTGAGGGTGCTGTGTGCAACAGCATTGGCTCCCACAGGGAGCCAAGGCTAATGCCCTCACACTTTCCACCGGTAGGCCCAGCAGAAACACCATATTGTAGTTTGGGCGGTCAGACCGCCAAAGTCATAATCAGGCCCTTAGTCTTTGTTGTGGAGTTTTTCTTTTGATGTCAAGCTGTATTCGACAGCAGTGGCCTGCTCCAGCACAGTGCTCTGTGAGCCTATGGAAGTCTTTTTCCTCTGTACCAAAGGCAAGAAGCTCTGGAGCTTCTTTCAGCAATGCAAACCAGTGTGGTCAGGAAAATGTGCGGTTCATCGTCGGTGGCTTGACTCTCGACGTCTAGCTGGTCTCCTCCTGGAGCTTTTTAGCAAAGTTTCCAAACTTTCAGAATTTGTTCCTTGTGGTGTCCTTTGGGGCAAAAAGTGTCCAGTAACACCATCAAGGGGTTCAGAGACTATGAGGGCTAAGAATCGATCTTCCACAATATACCTGCACAGTCCAGGAAAAATCAAGTTGCAACTTGTCAGCTGGGGTGATCCTCTCACTGATAGATGACATCTTCCAGCTCTGTTGTACTAGTAGCTGATCAGGGAGGCCACTCCTCTTCCTGTGAGTCATGCACAAGCCGTTCCTTGTGCAGCCTTGAAAGGACAGCAGGTGCAGTCCTTTTGAGTGTAAGCCTTCTGTGGTGCAGTCTGGGATCATGCAGGGCAGTCCTTCTTATTTTGTCCCAGGCAGTGTTCTGAGGATCACCTCTAGCTCTCCCATATTTATTCTATATTCTGGGCTGGCAAAAGAGGGGGTCACCCCAAACCATGAGTTAAAGTTGCCTCCCTCTGCTATGACCACTTCCTGCAAAGTCTGGCATACCTTTCACCCACAATGCACTTCCTTGACAAAAATAAAAAAAAGAGACATTATCTCCTTGGAGTGTGTGTCTGTTTAAACCAACCCAGAGGTGTGGCTAACATCTAATCTAATAATTAGGGGGACTCCCATCTGGCTGGCGATCAAGGAAGTGGGGGTTGGCCTGCGTCCTGTGACATCTGGACTCCTGCATTTGAAGTCCAGCTTATCTCCCTAGCCTGCTTCCACTCCCTGGCTTCTCCAAGAAGCAACTTTCCTCTCACCAAATGGCTGCATTGACTTAGCCCCAGGCCTCTTCAAACCTACTCAGGGAGCAGTTTGGCTTAGGCTATAAAACACTGACCTATGAGAAGAGTCTGCTAAATGGTTGCTATAGGTAGTTGCAGTATAGTAGGTTCTAAAACTACTTTCCTATAATAATAAATCTGGCCACAGCAGGTTGTTGGATTGATTTTAAACATAATATTGATAATTTGATCGTTATTGCTAGCTAGTTCTCAAGTGAAGATAGACTTTAATTATTTAGATATTAATATGTAGCTATATTTAATATTATATATATAATAATATTTACAATATAATATACATATATGTATTAAACATTATATAGATATGCATATTTAATATTATATTTAATATGCAATATATAGATATATTTCATATGTAGTTATCAAAGTTTAATAAAGCCTTCCCATGTTAGTCTATCGGGTTAGCAGCACTACAATAGGGAAAAATGACTTTGGATGTTTTTTTTTTACCAGGGCATATAAACAGATTTCGTATAGTACCTGCGGGTAGACTGTACGGGTAACTTCTAAGTTATAAAAAGGTGGTTTTTGAATTTGAAAGTACTTTTAATCCCAAAGTTGAATTTGGTCATAGTTTTATCTTAAAACCAGCCTGCAATGTAGCCCTAACTTTGAAATGACACCAGACACCACCGAAGTACACACTTAAGTGCATTAAATCCACAGGGCTCTCTAAACCTCCATGCCCCACCATATACTAGGGACTTACAAGTAGGTTCTCTTAGCCAATTAGAGTTTTACCAACTACCATACATCTTTAGAGGATAGAGCACTGGCCCTGAGCCTTGTTAGCAGAGCCCAGGGCACTTTCAGAGTTGGTAATTACCACCATCAAAAAATGGGGGTCATCAGGACAAAAATGATGACTTTCTTACACAGAACCCTAACTTATACCTTGGTAGTCCTCATCATCTAAGTGGAAAAACCTGGAAAGGCCATCTGCATTAACATGGACAGTCCCAGATCTGTGTTCAACTGTGAAGTCCATCCGCTCTAGCAAAATGGACTACCTCAACAATTTTGGTTCTGTGCCCCCCATCTGCATGAGCCTTGGTCAGTTTTAACATGGAAGTGAGTACCAGACAGGTATTGCCTCAGTTTCTTCAAGGTTCAGGACCCTGACAATGGCTTCTCTCTTACTGGCACTTCATTTTTGCTTTCTGGGGAACTGGGGAGTAGTCATCCACTGATGAAGGCAACTGGTTGATCTTAGCCCTCTTGATTTGCATGTGCCAGTACTGCCCCAATCCCTAGTTCCAAAACATCTGTCTGGGCCACAGACACCTTATTGTAGTCAGGGGCCAGTAGCACTGGTGCTGAACACATAGCCTCCTTCAGAGTGTCAAAGACCTTCTGACACTCTGGGGTGCAAATCACCTTTTTCTGCTGCTTCTTTCCAGTATGTTCTGTCAGAGAATCCACAATTGTCAAACAGTTCTTCACAAACCTCCTGAAGTACCCAGTGAGGCCAAGAAAGTCCCTGACGTGGGCCTGGGTTTTAGGAGCTTCCCAATCCAGAATGGTCTGGATCTTGCGTTGGAAAGATTGTACATGTCCTCTACCCACAAGGTGGTCAAAGTACACTACTGAACCTTGCCCTATCTGGCATTTGCTTGCCTTGATAGTCAGGTCCAAAAGTTGCAGGTCCTGAAGCACTTCCTTCAAGTGGATCAGGTGTTCCTTCCAGGTGGAACTGAATACAGATATGTCATCCAGATAAGCTGCACTGTAAGTTTTCATCACAGATAGGACTCTGTTCACCAACCCTTTGAAGGTGGCAGGAGCATTCCTCAAGGCAAAAGGCATCACCCTAAAGTGAAAGTGGCCCTCTAGGGGGGAAAATTGTTAGAAAGTGAATTATTGGTAAGGGCATGTAAGTCCCTACACTTAGCAATAGGCCAATAATCCCCACTTGTTCCAGTTAGATCTTAATAAACAAATCCCAGCTCAACCTTTGGTAGCTTGGCAATGAGCAACAAGGCTTAACTTAGGAGTCAGGCGCGTAAAGCATTTTAAAATCACAAAACAGTAAGTAAGTAAAACACAAAACACATTAAAAATCCAACATCAATTTATAAAAATAGATTATGTTTTTATCTTTAAAATTATACCAAAATGACTAAGATTGGATAAGGGGAACCTGAGAAATGAATTTTAAAGAATTAATGAGTTCTAGCGCATAGAAACTAAAAGCCCCAATCTGGTCATCTGGTTGCACTAGACCGGGGCAAAGTCAAAGTTTAAGGCCAACGGCCATGGAGCCCTGCTTGGCTACTGCAAGCGGGAGATCTTGGTCAAAAGTTTACCTTTGGAATTAGTCTTTTACTTGAAAGTGAAGAATTCTACCTACGGATTTAGATGATTTTTCAGGATGGAAATCTTCATCCAGGCCACAGCTCAATCTTGATCCAACATCCCTGGAGCCCTCCTTGGATACGCTGTGCAGGAAGTCGGGGTCAACTTTTTACGTTCGGACTTTGTCATTTTTTTCTAGCTTTTTCCTTCTGATGGCGGTTGACCCTCAACAGCAAGTTGATTTCAATGTGAGGTCGTCAGATCACCTTTCCAGGAGCCCCCGGTGAAATCCTAGAAGTCTGGGGCTTTGGAGCTTTCTAGTGGGATGCAACTGCAAGTAAGGCCAGGTCACTGTTGAGGTAAGCCCTCTTTACTCACCAGGGCGGGTCGGTGCCTTTATGGAGCTTTTTTCAAAAAGTTCTCCAAACTTCTGGATCTTCTTCCAGAAGGTCTTAGAACCTCATTTAGGAGTCCACAACTCACCCCAAGGTTCCAGAAGCTCTGAGTTGCTCCTTGAAGGTTAGGACTACAACTCCTAGAATGTACCTAGTTCAAATCCAAAAACTGACCACTAGCCACTGGTCAGCTGGTCAGTTCCTTCAAGTTTTGATGCAGGGGATGGTGGTTAGCTATTTTTCACCTAAAGCAAGCAGGAAGTCCCTTCTTGAAACACTTGAAGACAGGCAAAGTCCTTTTAGTGGTGAAGCCCAAGTGTGCAGTCCTTCAGAGTGCAGTGTCCAGGTGCAGGTGAGGGGTCCAGGAGGGCATTCCTTTTTCTTCTGTCATTGTTCCTTGTAGGGATCTCAGGTGTGGGTGCAGCTCTGCTAAATTTATCCTTGCTCCTGGGGTGAAAAGCGGGGGGGTCAACTGTCCAATCACAGGCAGGCCACCACCCTCTTGAATGAACACTTCCTGGGAAGTGTAGCAAAAATTAATCTCAGGGAGCAACATTCTTTAAAAATCTAAAATGGCGAAAACTGCACTTTGGAGGTTAGGTCTGGCTGAGTCCACTCACTGGTGTGACTAAAAATCCTTAACAGACCACTTTCCTGCCCTCTCCTAATATGGTTGTCTGGGTTTACAGGAAATGGGGGTGGTCCTGAGCTGCTCCAAATATCCTTGACTCCTATGGAGACTAGTTTGGCTGCTCTCTCCCCATCCTGTTTTCCCCATCTCCTGAGACAGATCTCTTCCCCCAGGCACATTCTTTGTCTTCAGCCCAGGCATCTGTCTCTTCTTCACTGCCACCTTCTTTTTCTTTACCAAGCCCTGTGGTTCCCCTTTCCTCACATGCCCACTTTTTCTAGACCAAGGCCAACTCCTCTGCTTCTAGGGTTATGTATGCCAACTGTGCCTCAAGCGGCCTTTCCCTAATGGACAGTTATGGCTCTCCTTTGGTGAATCCTCTTGCCCCTCTAGTCCTAGACATGATCCTGGTCACTGTGTGTGTGGCAAAGTGTTCATCTTTCTCACTCTGAAGCTTAAGGGGTCTTCCTCCTCCTGTTCATCCATCTCTGGAACCTCATCTGTCTCAGTGGTATGATCTTCTAGCTGGGCCCTGCCCAGGCAGTAAGGACCTTTATCAGTACTGCCTCACTGGAATTGGAGGGTGCTGATATTTCCCTATCCCTACAGATGTTCCTAAACTCTGCTACTTGGAGTATGGGCAGATAAGCTAGATCAACCACCATGGTATCCCTTAGTTTTGGGTCACAAAAATGTCTGAAACAATTGGGGTCAGAGTAATTTAGAAGAAATAAAAAATGAATCAATTATTATTAGTCCAAATTAAAAATGAAACACAATTTTTGTACTAGGTCAATATAGAGGACTTTTATTTGTCCAACTTAAACATTAAATGGTGTTGTCAGACACAAGTTCTTTATCCCACCACCATGCCCCAAATGCATGAAAGTGGATTATTAGTAGCCGGGAGTATTTACGTTCAGCTAGTAATATTGCCACAATCACTAATAGTGCCAGTCAAATCTCAATACATTAATCGTTGCTAAACCCTTGATAGCTTGGGAAATGAGCAGTCATGCTTAACCTAGGAGACAGGCATGTGTAAAGCATTTACTATCACTAAAACAGCAAATAAATAAAAGACACAGCACAATAATAATCCATCACCAATTTATAAGAATAGGCAATTTAAAATGGCACCAAAACAACAACAATCCAATGTAGGGGACTAGAGATTTGAATTTTTAAAGATCAAATAAAAAATCTATAATCTAGCCACAAAAAAACATAAAGCACCTCTCACAGCTATCTGGTCGTGAGGTACCAGGACATGTTTTTAGGATGACTGCAATGGAACGTGGGTTGAGTAGGTTGACTACTAGGTCCGTTCCAAAGTTTACCTTCGGACTCAGTGCCTGATTTAGATCTTGGCAGAGGGGGTTACTCCATCACAAATGTGACAGATATCCCTTCTGCTGTAGTATAATTCCATCTTAGCCTATGGAACTTGTAACATGGTAGACAAGATATCCATCACATTTGTAATGCAGTAACCCCTCTGCCAAGATCTATATCAGACCCTTGGGGGTATATTTATGAAAAGTGGTGCTGCACCTAGTGCAGCGTCACTTTTCTATTGCGTTTCTCTAGCACCCTTAGTGACCCCCTAATGCCACCACACATGCGTCATATTTCTTATATGTTGCAAAATGGCGGTAGTTAGAAAACTAGCATCATAATTTTTTTACGCTAGTTTGGCGCTTTGTAGGATTGGCGTAGAAAATGTTGACGCTAATCCGGCAAAGCCCATTGTAAACAATGGTGTGCCTCCTTTTAATACCTGCTCTGAGCAGACGTTAAAAGAGCTGAAAAAAATGACGTAAATAAATCTCAGAGATTTCTTTGCAACATTTTTTTGCCCCCCAACGAGCGAACACCCCCTTTGCATACAATATGCCTGGTGCAGCCATAAGGTAGACCAAAATGGTTACAAAGTGGTGCAATGCATGCATTACGCCACTTTGTAAATGTGGCTCAGCAATTTTGGGCTTGTTGGGCCACAGTAGTGTAAAGAAAGATTACACTAATGTGGCGCAAGAGGCGTCAGGTGCTCTTAAATCTGACCCTTAGTCTTTTTCTTGTAGCCTTTCTCTATATGTTGAGTCCTTGGGGTCCTCGGATCAGAGTTTGAGTCAACGATGGAGGACTGCTGCTGAGTGATTCCTCAGTTAGTTTCTGCAAGACTTTGACCTCGGCATCAATGGAAAAGAGCTTCAGAGCTTTTAGCAGGACAAGCTAGTACGGTCAGGCTGATTCACAGGTCGAAGTCAGAGGCTTGAATCTCAGTGACGAGCCAACCTTTTCCTGGAGCTTTATAGCAAAACTTTGTAGAAACTTTCCAAACTTTCAGAACTTGTTCTTTCTGATTTCCTTTGTGGAGAAGAAGTGTCCAGTAACTACAGCTCAGGGTTCAGAGACTCTGGATTTAGCAGAGTAACCAGAAATCAGCTTAAAACTGCATTTCCAAGCTCATTTCGGTATGTTTTTCAGTGTGAGTTGCATCCTGCACAATTATTCATAATTTCCCTACCCAACAATTACTCGACCTATGCCCACCCCTAACAAAGTATCGCTATCTTGGCTTGCCAATTCAAAAAAATACATGCAAATTATTAGAACCGTGAGTCTTCTCACATACAGCTGGAAAAGAGTATTTTTTAAACACTACTATTTGGCATAATAAACTTATTAAAAATAAATAAATAAATCATTTTTCTAGCATGCTTGAAAGGAGAGAGGATTAGTAGGGTTTTATCAACTTATAAAACTGATGTTTAAGTTACCTTCTTGCAGTCGCAACATTTATTCAAATTTCCTACATCTTTTGGGAGAAAATTCAATACCCTAACTAAAAGATTTTGTTGAGTGAAGTAAGCTTCCTATTTACAACAAAGAATGCTCACAGGACACACGCTGTTTGCATATCCTCAGCTTTGAAAGTGTTCTTCATTAGAAACCAAATATATTATCAATCATTAATAAGAAAAGAAAGGTATTGAACTACAAGGGGAGAAGAATCTAAATGATAATTGGTCAATCAATTTACAGATTTGTAGAATAAAATATGGATTTAAGATTGAAAATCCTCCTAACCTGTGAACATTATCCAATCATTCCTGAGAACTCCTTTGCCTTTGAAGAAAACAAATTCTAACAACCACTTCATTATTTCATGTCTACATGTGGAAAGCGCAGGACAGTACAAAGTCCAATGCTGGTAGGGTGGAATGGCATTGTTAGTGACGTCTGTGCTTACAGTCACCTACAGAACAATGAAAGGATTTCATCAAAGATTATCTTTCAGAACGTTCTCCTCCAATTCAGACAGGTAATAAATGCTTCCACATTAAATTATAGCACACAAGTACCATTTTAGGGCAGAATTGCATTTCCAATATTTTTATTACGTTTCTAATAAAACATTATCAAAGAATGGTATGTAATAGCACTAAAGATAACTGGGTGAGTGCAAGAGGAAAGAACCATCTTCAAACTTTTAGTATCTCAAAATAAATTCCTTAGACAAAGCTAAGGATGTGCAGTGACAAAAAGATGACAAACAATGTCATGTTAAAGGCCAGGAATTAACAAGAAACCAAGTCCATGTGTGCAAAATATTATATAGACCAAAGAATGCTAAATGTCAAGGAAAACCTGGAGTAGCAACAAGCAAAAAAGTGCCCAGTTCTAACTAGAATGAAAACATGACACACAGACTCACTTTGAATCTTAACCAGAGCAAAAGCCAACACTGAATCATCTGTTGCTTTTATGATGTCCATCTATTATCAATTATTGGTCAAAATTACTTCTTGTTTAATATCAGAGTAACTCTTGAACCCAGGATGTTAGGAACATGCAATAATTATCTATACTACAATGCAAACGTCATAATCAAAGTAAATAGTGTAGAGAAATAAATGTAATCTTGTTCTATTTATTATGAAGTTGAGACAGTTTTCAGGTCCAGCTACACATTTAGGGCCTCATTCCGACCCTGGCCGGCGGCGGTAGCCGCTGGCCTGGCGGGGCCTGCCAGAATACCGCTGCGCGGTCACAAGACCGCCGCGGTTATTCTGGGTTTCCCGCTGGGCTGGCGGGCGACCGCCAGAAGGCCGCCCGCCAGCCCAGCGGGAAACACCCTTCCATGAGGATGCCGGCTCCGAATGGAGCCGGCGGAGTGGAAGGGGTGCGACGGGTGCAGTTGCACCCGTCGCGATTTTCAGTGTCTGCATGGCAGACACTGAAAATCTTGGTGGGGCCCTGTTACGGGGGCCCCTGCAGTGCCCATGCAGGGCCCCCTCGAAACTCCATACCGCCATTCTCTTCCTGGTGGCCAAAACCGCCAGGAACAGGATGGCGGTATGGGGCTCGGAATCCCCATGGCGGCGCAGCAAGCTGCGCCGCCATGGAGGATTCCCCAGGGCAGCGGGAAACCGGCGGTGCACCGCCGGTTTTCCGTTTCTGACCGCGGCTGTACCGCCGCGGTCAGAATGCCCATGGGAGTACCGCCAGCCTGTTGGCGGTGCTCCCGCGGTCGTTGGCCCTGGCGGTTTTTACCGCCAGGGTCAGAATGACCCCCTTAATATTCAATCCCTTCTCACCACAATAAAGATACACCCCCAGGTAGTGTCTCCAGCCCTTTTACAATCATAAAGGGCTGTCCAATACTTCCTTAATGTATTGACTCTTCTTTAGGTGGGAGGACATCTATAAAATTATAGAACATTTATGTTAAGTCGCAATTAATGAAACAGCTTTGTCTGTGAGAGTACCATTTCAATTGTAGCTGTTTGCATTTTTTTATTTTCATAAACATTTCAAAAACAGGGCCTATTTGTTTCATGGTAGTTAATTTCCTCACCTTTCAAAATAGTCTTTGCCTCATTTTTTGCAATTCAATTTGTCTTGTTTGTGAGTGATTCATATATGATGCATTAGTTTGAAAAATAATGAAAACATTCCTGCAATATTGCACCATAATGTATTTCAGTATTACAATAACTTTCCATAACGAATTCTAAAAGTCGGAAAGTGACAAAAGGTTGGATGTGTTAGATATCAGAAAGAAAGTTTTATAGGAGACAAAATAAAATGATTATTAATGAAAATAAATCACATACGTTTAAGTTATCTACTGATACCTACCTTTATATCTGTATAGATCTTCTCGGAATTGACTAATAGATTTGTTGAAAATTACATACAGGATACAGCAACCCTTACATAAATTCTAAAGGAAGAGCAAGTCATGGAGAGTTCTGTGACCAGGCAGAGAAATAAGTCCGAAGATTAGGGAGCTCTAAATATAATACATGGTTACACCATCACTTGTCCCACAAACAATTTAAATCTTTGGTGTCTTGTTTTTTTATATGAATGAGATAGCATAGTTGCATACATAAAGAATAAAGGAAGGCTCTTTAACCTGAAGCAGCCAAAAGACATTTGCTAATTGTTTAAAATGTATATTGGTATGAGTTTAATGCAAGGACGTTTAAAAATATGCTTTAGCTCAGAATAGGTTCAATGGCACAATATCAATGCACACAATATTGATATAGAAAAATATCAGAAATTAGCAAAAATATCACCTTCCTATTCTCAACTAACAGAACCACAAATATGAGAACACAAATATCACTGTTAAAAATATCGATCTTTACTAATATCGAAAACAAAGATATCAGAACCAAAAGTATTGTTACCCTTAAATAAAGGTATAAATAGTCAAAAATATCACCTCACACAGTATTGACTACATTATTATTGGCAAAATATTTTTCATTATTATTAATAAACATAAAAATAACTGGTCTTAACTTTCACAACTGATCAACATCCTTTGGATCTTTAGCGTGAAGTATCTTTTCCTTCAGAGGTTCACATCTCCTCTGGATCCTTCGCACAGCATCTGAAACTATATCTTCAAATAATTAGATGGGATTTCTTTCCTCTAATATCTGTTGACTCCTCAGGGACATGACTTCTTTATGTATCCTGGTTATATAGCTAGAACAACAAAAGATTCAATTGGTTATTGGTTATAATAGCTGCTCTCGTGCTCAATCCGAGTTTGCCAGTAACCGAACCGCCACGCCGATGCCGGTCTTGTGACCGCCGGCAGAGTGGCGGTGCAGACCACCAAATAACGAGTAAGGCAGTGAACCCAAGGCAATACAGACAACTCACCACCAGCCCCGCCACCGCCATCGACAGCATCCGCCAGCGGAAGACAAGTTCAGACAGGAGGCAGCCAAGGTCCCGCCCTTCATATCCTGAATAACCACTCCGCCAGGATATCCGGTGGGGCCTTACCACCATGAAAAACCTGGCAGAAACAGAAAGTATAAATCGAAACACCGACCTCCAGGCACAGAGACGCCGCCTTGGTCGTCATGGCAAATGAACTGCTAGTCTTGCCAGCGTTGTATCTCGCCATACACCTTTAGGACCACAGGTGACATTCATAAGTATACCTAGCACAGAGGGGAGGGAAATGGCAGTGATACACTCCCACACAGAACACACATACCGCACACCCAGAGGGAAGGCCACACACATGCACACACAACATATGTCAATGCCAGATACCCAATACACACACCAAGCCATGCAGATACGTGCCAAGCATACAGCACAATGTACAACACCACCAACACACCCCATAACCACACAACAACAACTACCCCACAAACACCTCAACAATGGCATAGATGGGCTCGTTGTGCAACTCCACACATACACACACACCATGAACTCCATGTAGCAATCACACACAATCAATAGCTGTGAACACACATCCAAACAATCATACAGGTGACAAAAATGTACATAAATCAAAAGATATACACAGTTCCACTAAAGGGATAAGTTCCACAGGTTCCTGGAAATCAAAATATTTTGGAGCAAGAGCCCTCACTCACCATTTGGTGACATGCTTCATCATTGGGCTATGCTCCTCGTCAGGCCGTCACTGCAGTGCCTGATTGGCCCCACGGAGGGGCTCTTTGCCGGAGATCTTTTATTGATGGTGATTAACCAGTCAATGTGTATAGGATTGGTATGAAGGGAAATATAGATAAAAATGACTAGCAGTAGAACGTAGTTTATTGAGATATCTAACCTCTGTCATGATTAAAAACAGAATTCTGGGGAGGGAATTAGATAAGGTCTGAACTCCCCATACAACAAAAACAAAAGTTATTGGTAGTTCACTAAGGGGGTCATTTCGACCTTGGGGGTCTTTTGACAAGACCGCTGAGGGACCGGCGTGCTGAAGACCGCCAGTGGTGGTGGTTTTCCGCTTGCCGTATTATGACTGCTGGCAGCCCTCCGTCCTTTTCCAGACGGAGAGCCGCCAGCAGCCATACTGGCGGGCGGCGGGGAAGTGGAGGTTGCTCCACCTCCACCGTGGCGTTCTGTGATTCGGCGTGGTGGTGTTCTGTTGACGGTGTGATGGCGGCGGAGCAGCCCCCATGGATCCCGTCCCCTCCCGGAGGATCACCGGACCAGGTAAGTTGATCGTCCGTTAGGGGATGGGGGTGGGGAGTGTTGTGTGTTGTGTGCGTGCATGGGGGTGTGCGTGTGTGTATGTAGAGGGGGTGTGTGAGTGCGTGTATGCATGCGGGGGTGTTGTGTGTATGGAAATGAGTGCATGTCTGTCTGTATGTGTGTCTGTATGGATGTATGCGTGTATGTCTGAATGTGGGTGTGTGCGTATGACTGTGTGTGGCTGTTGGCATATATGTTGGTGTGTGTGCGGGTATGTGTGTTGGTGGTGCCTGCGTGCGTGTCGGGTGTCAATGTGTAATGTAATGTTGGGGGTAGGGGTGGGGAGGGGGGTCCTGCCACCTTTGGGGGTGCCAGGGGTGGTGGGGGGTGTAGGGGAAGGACTCAGGGTGGGGAGTGGGGGAGACCCCTATCAGTGCCAGGGAAGGAATTCCCTGGCACTGATAGTGCTCACCGCCATGGATTTCATGGCGGTTCCAAACCCCATGAAATCCATGGCGGTCAGCCGGGTCATGATACCGCCGGCGGTATTGTGACGACCGCCGGGCTGGAGACCCAGGTCTCCAGCCCAGCGGTCATCTCCACCCTGGCGGTCAGATCGGAGAACTGGCGGATGACCGCCATGGTCATAATTCCCAAAATTTTACTGCCAGCCTATTGGCGGTAAGACCGCCGCTTCTCCGCCGACCGCCAGGGTTGTAATGAGGGCCTAAATCTCTTATATTCGGAGTATAGTGAAAGTAGGTACAGGGTCCCCTGAACTACTTTTAAATCATAGTCAACATGTTTTTCGCTTGTTAGTCTATATGATCTTGTGCGATTCTTGAGGACCATACACCTGCCTAATCCTCAATTTTTTTAAAGCCATACTCGGCAAAATCACATACAAACAGGAACCCTCCTCATATTAGTGGATGGGCCCCATTGGGTAAAGCACCAAGTTTGCGTGGTCCAATGCAGTATTGGGAGTATCCACGTATTAGCGGATTACCTACACCAGCTCAATGCTCCCGGAACAGTGAAATGTACAACCAACAATCAAGGAAATACACAGTTGCAGCACTAAACACACAGACGCACACAACGCCCCATACAAACATAAAAGGAAGCAGACACACACATCACAACATGCCCATGGCCCAAAACATCTACCAAGCGCATGTAACAACACAGACACAATCCACAAACAGACCTCACACACCTTTGCACACGGATATCACACTACCATGCAGAAGGAAACCAGGACAAGCATCTTATCTTGCCAACCAAAGCAATGTGGCCAGTTGTATTCAAACAATGAACTATGTACAAAAAGTGCCAATGGCAAGTCCAATGTCCACTTCAGCAGGCCACATTTGGCATTAATATGGGCACAACTTGACTCCTGATTGAAGCTATGCCTCCACTTCATAGGGGCAGCAATGGGACAGGCAGGCACCTCAGGGGCGTGGGGGTGGTGGGTGATGCTTGGATGTGGAAGGGGCACATTTTGGTTTGGGCTTCGGAGGGGTGACCTTGGAACAGGGATGGGTGTTTTTTTTGCTGGGTGGAGGAGCAGGGGAAACACCAGAGGGGGGACCCAAGGAATGGGAGGTGGAAGGGCCTGAGAGGGGCAGGGGGACACGCTGTTTATGGGGAAGACGGGGTGGGAGAGGAGTAGGGAGGAGGTCAAGGGTGGCAAGGAAAACTCTCTTAGGTACATGGGGTGGTCACATGACTGAGGGTTAGGAGTAGAGGAAGAGGGAGTGTTCGTCTGACGTGTCTGTGTGCTGTACGTGGATGCTGGTGTGTGCAGTGTCTAGATGTGTGTGGTGGCTGAATGTTAGGTGGGCGAGTGGTTACGTATGCATTTCTTGGGAGGGGCAGAGATGCAGGGAGAGGGAATGTGTGATGTGTGAATAAATGTAGTTGTGTGTGCAAATGAGGTGTATGTGCTGCATGTGGCAGAGACAGTAGTCGTGGTGAGTGTGGATGTGGTGTGTGGGGTGTGTGACTGTGAGTCTGCTGTTGTGGTGATTGAGGGGATGACAGGAATGACAGCAGGACCAGTGTGTGATGATGCTGTGCTGGCAGGTATGAGTGGAGATGTGACTGTACGGGAGGAGGAGTGTCTGTTGTTGTGTCTGCAGATGTGTGTTGTGTGTGTGCATGCCTGTGGGAACATTTGTGATGCCCATCTCTGTCTTTGCACACATTGGCCCTCATTACAACCCTGGCGGTTGATGTTAAATCGTCGGTAATACCGCCAACAGGCTGGCGGTAAAAAAAATGGAATCACAAATGGAAATCGCCAAAATAGACAGCCACTTTAAGACTCCGACAGCCACGGTGTAGAAACAAACACCGCGGCGGTAACCTCCAACAAACAGACAGATGACAAGTTTCCGCCCACTGTATTATAACAGGGCTATCCACCACCTTTTCCGGGGCGGTACCACTGACATCAAAAGCACGGCGGAAACAGTGCTCTGAAGGGAAACGACTCACCTCTCAGCACTCAAGGAAGAACCAGGACACCATGGAACCCGAGTTACAGGTCCTGCCAATGTTGCTTTACCTCCTCTTGTATCAAGAGCAGCAAAGACGCCAGCGACGACCACAGTGAGTACTGCACCTAGCACACAGGGGAGGGGGAGAGGGAAAAGAGAGTGAAAGACACACGCAACACGCAAAACCCCTACCCTCACCCACAACACCATCCACACAAATACTTGCAGCAACATTACATATACACCCGGTCACCTCTGGAAGAACGCAAGGATAAAAGGAAATGATTGTAACAAGTGTAATCATTGAAACATCAGATAGGCCAAATTGAAAATCAGTATATACAAATATATACACCAACTACACAAGTCCGGATATGAATTAAAACATTTTCCGTGGATCAGTGTCCCAAAATGCATGGGCGAAGCCCACACAAGATACCTGACTCGAAATGGAGAGAACACTGCAGGGGCATCAGATGGAAAATAAACAGGCACCTCAGGGGGAGAGGGAGGGGTCACCTCAGCCAGATGAACGGATGATGCCACTGCTCCACGAGGGGGCTCCATGCCCACTGATTGGTCCTGGGGAGTGCAAAGCCACAGTCTTTCAAGTCTCTCAAGTGGGTGGTTTGCCCACTGCATTATCCTGGGAAGTGCAAACCCACAGTCTCTCAAGTCTCTCCAGTGGGTGGTTTGCCCACTGCATTTTCCTGGGGAGTGCAAACCCACAGTCTCTCAAGTCTCTCCAGTGAGTGGTTTGTCCACTGCTTTATCCTGGGGAGTGCAAAGCCACAGTCTCTCAAGTCTCTTAAGTGGGTGGTTTGCCCACTGCATTATCCTGGGGAGTGCATAGCCACAGTCTCTCAAGTCTCTCCAGTGGGTGGTTTGCCCACTGCTTTATCCTGGGGAGTGCAAAGCCACAGTCTCAGAAAGCCTCTCCAGTGGGTGGTTTGCCCACTGCTTTATCCTGGGGAGTGCAAAGCCACAGTCTCTCCAGTGGGTGGTTTGCCCACTGATTGGTCCTGGTGAGTGCAGAGCCACAGTCTCACAAATCTCTCCAGTGGGTGGTTTGCCCACTGCTTTATCCTGGGAAGTGCAAAGCCACAGTCTCTCAAGTCTCTCCAGTGGGTGGTTTGCCCACTGCATTATCCTGTGGAGTGCAAAGCCACAGTCTCACAAGTCTCTCCAGTGGGTGGTTTGCCCACTGCTTTATCCTGGGGAGGGCAAAGCCACAGTGTCTCAAGTCTCTCTAGTTGGTGGTTTGCCCACTACTTTATCCTGGGGAGTGCAAAGCCACAGTCTCTCAAGTGGATGTGATCCTCCACTGGTTCTGGAAGGTGCTTAGTGCCCAGAGTGCTTCATCCTGCCAAGGACTGAGGTAGTAGATGTGATTCTCCACTGGTTCTGGAGGGGGCATTGTGCCTAGAGTGCTTTGCATGCAGTGTGGCAGGTCCCATTACCTCACCTCGGTGTGTGTGCCATGAGATTGCCTGGGAACAGGTAGCATGAAACTCCATGGAGGCAGAGACACACTCCACCCTGCTGCGACTTCACCTGCCACATGCAGGTACAAACAGTGCAGGGTCCAGGACGTCTCCTGCAGCCTCGGACGGCTGCCCACTGGGGATGATAGCCATGTCAGCTGTGGTGGCACTGTCTGAGCACGTCACGGGGCTGGTGGCGGTGGTGGCGGCGGTGTCTGTGGCAGAGGTGCTGGCAGTGGTGCATGTGTCTGCACCTGTGGAGGGACACAGCAGGACATCTCCTGCAGCCTTGGATGGCTGCCTACTGGGGATGATGCTGGGGACTGTTGCTGAGGCAGCAGACGTGCAGGTGGTGGTGCAGGTGGCGGTGCAGGTGGCGGTGTCCACCACCGTACACGTTGATGTTCTTGTGTTTTGCTTTGCTTTTGCCACCAGAAGTGCGCCAGGTATGCCCAGACGTGGGTCCCGGGCTCACTATGCCACTGGATTCAAGCTAGCCTGGCTGATGAAGGGTAAAACCCTGAAACCGGTCCCAGGATGCTTGTTTCCGGTCCAGGGAGGACCTGGCCTGGCAGTTCGGGCTGGACTGTTCCCATGAGGAACAAGGTCAAGACTGATTTACATATGGCTGGGTCTAAACTGGGGTGGCATGGTGAGCAAAAGAACGATGGATTAAACCCTGATCTGTTTGTATTCCGTCCATCATTTGTGTTTTGCTTTGACAGAAGGGGTGACTCTGGTCCTTCAGCCGAAGCCTCCGTGCCCTGTCCTTACCTGCTCTTCGCCTTGTGTCCCTTCCCCACCTTTTATGTCGCTGCTGGTCCCTTGGCACTGTCCCCTTTTGGCTTGGAGCAGCCCTTGCTTGGTGGTTGGTGCGGCTTCTCCCTCCAGCATGTGGGCATATTCTTCACCTTGGCATGTGGCGGAATGTCCTGCTCCTTGGCCTCACTAGGTGGCACACTGGCAGCCCTGATGGATGCCGGCCGCGTTGTGACTGGACTGGCTGAGACCACTGTCCTGGATGATTTGGTGGCTGAGGTGCTGGGCTGGGACCTGGACAGCCTGGTCCTAGGGGAAGGACGGTGGTCGGGAGGTGTAGGGAAGAGGTCAATGTTAGCCAGGAAGAGTTTCTTAGACCCACTAGGATGGGAAGATGGAGGGGGCTTGGGAGTAGAGGAAGAGGTAGTGGTTGTAGGAGGAGTACGTCTGCTGAATTTGGGTGAAGGTGCATGGGCCGGAGGCTGTTGTGAGGTGGATGGCTGTTGGGTGGGTGTTTGCCTGTGTTTGTGTACTTTGGGAGGAGGGCTCACAGACACACTGGGAGAGGATACAGGGTATGTGTGCATGGTAGTGGGGGTGGTGAGTGTATGTGAGCGGTGTGTAGAATGGGCGTGCTGGTGATGGAGGTAGTGCCTGAGGATGTAGTGCATGCAGGTGTGAGTGGAGACGAGACTGGGAGGGAGGAGGAGGACATGGAGGGGGAGGACACAGTGGAGGCAGTGGATGTTGGTGTGTCTGCATGGGGATGGTGCCTGTGGGATGTGTGGTGCTTATGTTTGCCATGTCCACTCTTTTGATGAGTGCGCATGCTGGTCTGATGGTGTGCTTGGGATAGGCTGAGGTACAGGGGATTGGGTCTGGGTAGAGGAAGTTGGAGGGGGAAGACTAGGCACAGGGACAATGGCTGCCATCAGTGCTGAGGCCAAAGCCTGAAATGCTCTCTGTTGGGCCGCCACGCCAGAATGAATGCCCTCCAGGTATGCATTTGTTTGCTGCAAATGCCTCTCAAGACCCTGGATGGCATTTAAAATGATTCATTGCCCAACAGTGAGGGATCTCAGGAGGTCAATAGCCTTCTCACTGAGGGCAGCAGGGCTGACTGGGGCAAGGCCTGAGGTGCCTGGGGCAAAAGAGATGCCCACCCTCCTGGGTGAGCGGCCACAGGAAACTCGATGAGGGGCTTCTGGGAAGGTGGTGCTGGTAGGGGGGGTGGCAGCTGTACTTGTTGATGAGGTGGGCACAGAGGTGCCCGCCACCGCAAGGGAGCTTCCATCAGAGGAGGAGTCGCTGTTGCTGGTGTCTCCTCCTGTCCCCGTCGTGGAGCTCCCCTCGCCCTCTGTCCCACTGGTGCCTTCGGACTCCGTTACTTCACCCTCCAGGGCCATGTGGGATGCAGCTCCCCCCTGCTCCGGTGCCACTCCTCCGCCAGATGATGCTAATGCACACAACAACAGGGTGATAAAACAAAAAGGGGGGGAAAGACAGAGGAGACACATGGTCAATGCCTGCAACACCACTACCGTTGGCGGACACAAAACACAGGGAGCAGCCCTATGCACTAAGCCATGCAGTAAAAGGGCAGGGGGAAAGCACATGCCCATGGGGGACTCTGTCTAGACCCATTGCATGCACAGCTGGAACCCATAGGAGTCTGACTAGGTGTAGAGGGCAAATACCACCTTTGGGGTTGGACTGGGAATAAGGCTGCAAATCAATGGATCTACCTTTACCTGTCTGCCCTGGCCTAGGGGAACCCACAGCCCACCTCCCCCACCCACACACCTCATCAAGCGTGCAGAGTCAGCTGAATGAGAGTGTACTCACCCCCTTGTGGCTGCTGTGATGCCCTCTAGCGCCCATCCAACTCAGGATCTGCCACCGCCAGGATCTGGTACATCAGGGGGGTCATGGTGTGACAGGCACCCCTTCCACGTTGGGAAGCCATCCCCAGCTGGGCCTCCCTGTCTTCTTGCTCCAGCGGCGCAGGTCCTCCCATCTTTTCCGGCAGTGGGTGCTCTGTCTATGGTAGACCCCCACGGTCCACACTTCCTTGGCAATGGCATGCCAAATACCCTTCTTCTGGTGGGCGCTGATCTAGAGGAATAGTGAAGTAAAAATGTATGTTACTCCCCCCTACGTTTCTTCTCACACATTGGCCACAAACCGCCCACACTGGCCCAGAAAAACATGTACACACCATCCTCACATGCTGCCTGTCCCCCCCGTCTCTTCCATCCACGACACTCCATACAATCATGTGCCATCCACCATGCACACACTTTACTCACCTGTTTGTCTGGAAGACCGTAGATGTGCGTGTACTGGGGGAGGACCCCATCCACCAGTTTCTCCAACTCCTCCGCAGTGAAGGCAGGGGCCCTTTCCCCAGACACTGTAGCCATTGTCGCTTCCAGACGCAGGTCACAGCAGCACTTGCAGTGTAGGTCCTCTCCTGTGGAAGGTCAGGTATCAAGTGAGGGAACAGATTGAAAATGGCGGTCACGCCCACAGCGGTGCGTACCGTCACCGCCGGCGTACATCGTCATTGGCTCCTGAAACCCATAGGGCCCAATGATAACCAATGCTGAATTGCGAAGCGGTCTTCAACCGCCTACCGCGACGCTGCACAACGCCAGTGCAGTTACCTCATTTCCCCTTGTCCCACCTTACAGGTCAGGCAGTCACCATTTCAGGGGGCCACAAGGCAGCCCAACTAACTGTGTCACACCTATTTAGGGCAGGAATACGGACAGACAAAGGCACATAGAGAAAATTTTACGATTGTGCTAAACAGCCTTTTGAAACCCATGTGGTGTATGTCCCACTGCTCACCGTTCTCCTCCATAGGGCACGTCCGCTGGGGCAGGTAATGAGATGGCAGCATCCTCCGATGTACAGACCCATGGTGGACCTGTCGACAATGGAAGACAGACACATCATTATCACTTACAGACTTGATCGTGCAACAATCCAGGAACTGTGTGTCCAATTGGAGCCAGACCTGATTTCAGCTATCCACCATCTCACAGGAATCCCCTTAGTGCTCCATTTCCTGGCAAGTGGGTCTTTTCAAACAACAGTAACCATGGCATCAGGGATGTCACAGCCAATGTTCTCCAGAGTGTTATCTGCCCTGCTGAAACACATGTGCAGCTACAGCGTTTTCCCTCAGGTGGAGGATCTGCCCACAGTGAAAGGTGACTTTTATGCCCTGGGACATATCCCCAACATCATTGGTGCCATTGATGGGACACATGTGGCATTTGTCCCCCCCGCAGGAATGAACAGGTGTACAGAAACCGGAAAAGCTACCATTCAATGAATGTGCAGATGGTGTGTTTGGCAGACCAGTACATCTCCCATGTGAATGCCAAGTATCCAGGCTCTGTGCATGACACTTACATTTTGAGGAATAGCAGCATCCCTTATGTGATGGGGCAACTCCAGAGGCACTGTGTGTGGCTAATGGGTGAGCCCAAGGTCCCCACACAGTTTCATTTGTGGTCTGGGTATGGGAGATTCGGTAATGTTTGGAGGATGTCTAACAGTTGTCCCTCGATATTTGCAGGTGACTCTGGTTACCCCAACCTCTCATGGCTACTGACCCCAGTGAGGAGTCCCAGGACAAGGGCAGAGGAATGCTACAATGAGGCACATGGGTAAACTAGGATGATAATAGAGTGCACCTCCATCTGACAGGTGGATCCCTATACTACTCACCGAAGAAGGTGTGCCAGATCATCGTGGCCTGCTGTATGTTGCACAACCTGGCTTTGCGACGCCAGGTGCCTTTTCTGCAGGAGGATGGGCCTGATGGTGGTCTTGTGGCAGCTGTGGAGCCTGTGGACAGTGAAGAAGAGGAGGCAGAAGAAGAAGATGTAGACAACCGTAACAACATCATCATGCAATACTTCCAGTGAGACACAGGTAAGAGGATGGCACTGCTTCCGACATCTCATACTATTGTAGGACCTAGCATACATCTGCCTTTTTACCTCTGTGTATGGACCCTGACTTGTCACTTTGGCTTTCCATTTAACAGATCTTGGTCCCACTATGTACCCTCTGCTATGTTTACTGCTGGCCAACAACTGTGTAACATTGGTATGTGAACAAGTACATTGACATTGCTATATTTTCAGAGAGGTTGCAATTACACATTTGTGAAAGCACAGACTGACTCCAGATTGATTTGTGATTCAAGGGTGTTTATTTCTGTGCTAATAAGTTGAGGGGTTTGTGAAATGGGCTGGGGTGATGGTGGAGGAATGTCCATGGTAGAGTCCAGTCTCTTGGTCTCACAGGTGCATTGTCCAATGGGGCATAGGAAGGGAAGCAATGGCAGTTTAAGGTGGACAGGGTGACAAAGTGGGACAGAAGGGTGGCATTCAGGAGGGTCTAATTTCCTGGCGGGGTCTTGGCAATGTTCTCTGTCTTGTTCCTGGATCACAGGGACCATTTGCGGGGTGGTTCTCCTTCTGCAAGGGGTGGGGTGCTGGGGGCCTGTTGTGTGTGGTGCTGTTTATTGTGCTGTGTGATGTGTTGTGTTGGTGTGTGTTGTTTGAGGTGGGTGGATGTTGTATGAGTGATGGTGTTGTGTGCCTGTGGATGCTGGTTTTGTTTTTGCTATTCTCTCTCTCTCTGCTTTTTAAAAAAAAAGTTGTTGTAAGGGCTTGTGGGTAATGTGGGTATGTGTTTTATAGTGTTGTGAGTGTGTGGGTGTGGTGTGTGTATGTGTATCAGGTCTGTGTATTTGGAATTGTCCAATGTGGTTGTGTTTTGTAAATGTGTGTGTATTTTGAGCTCGGCGGTGTGTACCGCCAATGGATTACCGCGCTTGTAAGACCGCCACGTTGATTCGTGGGTCGTGATAGTGTGGGCGTATTCTTGTTGGCGTGACGGTGTAGGTTTTGGTATCGGCAGTTTATCACTGACCTTTGGTATGGCGGACTTGTGTGGGTGCCTTTATTGTGGCGGATTCCGAGATGTGGGTTGTAATACCTGTAGCGGAATTCCGCTGCTGCAACGGTATGTTGGCAGCCTTCAGCATGGCGGAAAGCGGGATTTAGCGCTAGGGTTGTAATGAGGGCCCTTGTCTGTTGTACTGGGTGTATGTGTGTGTGTTGGTGTGCCATGGACTGGTGTAGGGAGTGGGCTTGTGGATTGGGAACAGGTAGCTGGAGGGGGGATGAAAGAGGAAGGGGCACTGGCTGCCGTCAACAAGGAGGCAAGAGCCTGAAACGATTTCTGGAGGCCAGACAAGGCAGTGGGAATGCCTTCCAGGAACGCATTGGTCTGCTGCATCGGGGATGCCAGTCCCAGGATGGTATTCACGATCGCTTTCTGCTCCACAGAGATGGACCTCAGGAAGTCAATAGCCTCCTCATTGAGGGCAGCAGGGCTGACTGGGGCAGGGGCAGAGAGCTCACTGCTAAATTCACAGGAAGTGGGAAAAAATCCTACTGCGATACCCATACCTCCATCAGAACGGACTATCTTTCCAAACTCTATGTGAACAACTCTGGTTCGAATAATTGTGAGGAGCCCCTAATGTCATCTGATGTGTTTGATTAGCATATAAGAAAAAAAGATTGAGATGTACTTAAGGAAAAAAAAGATCTTTCACAGTGATAGGCCTCAATAAGGTTACCGTAAAAGTAATGCAGAGCAATTCTGAGGGCTGCAGTAAACCTCTTACCTCTCTTTTCTCCTATTGCAACACTGTGGGGCGAGTTCCAGATTCATGGACAGGAAGAATAGTTGTTGCCTTGCATAAAAAAGTGCTTGCTTCTCTCCCAGTAATTATCGACAAATCACCCTACTAAATAAAGTAGGAAAGATTTTTGCCTTGAGCTTTCTGGCCATCTTACAGAATGGGCATACTCAGTGGGCGTTATTCTGTTTTTTCAGGCTAGTTTTAGACCCACTCACTCAAGGACTGATAATATTGCAATAATTCAAATTGTTATAGACAAATCTGTGGTGTTTAAATTGCAATTTTATATGCTCTGCATTCATTGATTTCTCTACAGCATTTGAGTGGGTCGATAGACCCAGCCTTCATAGAAACTTGTTAGTCTGGGAGCGCAAGTGTAGGAAAGTACCATCTTCCTTGGCATGTTACCCCCATATTTACCTGTATGTCAGTATGTTATTGCCTGTCTCAATGGGATCCTGCTGGTCAGGACCCCAGTGCTAATAATTTATGGCCTAATGTGTATGCCTGTGTAGTGCCTAACTGTGTCACTGAGGCTCTGCTAACCAGAACCTCAGTGCTTATGTTCTCGCTGCTTATAAATGTGTCACTGTAGGCCAGTGACTTCATTTACCAATTTCAATTGGCATACTTGACCCCCTTTATAAGTCCCTAGTAGATGGTACCTAGGTACCGAGGGCATTGGGGTTCCAGGAGATCCATATGGGCTGCAGCATTTCTTTTGCCACCCATAGGGAGCTCAGACAAACCATTACACAGAACTACCATTGCAGCCTGGGTGAAATAAGGCACATGTTATTTCACAGCCATTTTCACTGCACTTAAGTAACTTATAAGTTACCTATATGTCTAACCTTCACTTGCTGAAGGTTAGGTGCAAAGTTACTAAGTGTGAGGGCACCCTTGAACTAGCACGGGTGCCCCACATAGTTCAGGGCCATTTCCCCAGACTTTGTGAGTGCGGGGACGCCAGTACACGCGTGCACTACATATAGGTCAATACCTAAACGTAGCTTCACAATAGTAACTCCGGATATGGCCATGTAACATGTCTAAGATCATGGAATTGCCTCCCCATTCCATATCTGGTATTGGGGAGCCAATTCCATGCATCCTGGGGGCTCCACCATGGACCCCCAGTGCTGTCAAACCAGCTCTCTGAGGTTTGCCTGCAGCTACGGCTGCTGCCACCTCACAGACAGGGTTCTGCCCTCCCGGGGTCTGGGCAGCCCAGTCCCAGGAAGGCAGAACAAAGCAGTTCCTCTGAGAGCAGGGTGTTAGACCCCCTCCCTTTGGAAATAGGTGTGACAGGCTGGGGAGGGGTAGCCTCCGGAAATGCTTTGAAGGGCACAGATGGTGCCCTCCGTGCATAAGCCAGTCCACACCAGTCCACACCAGTCAGGGACCCCTTCTCCCTTGCTCTGGCACGAAACCGGACAAAGGAAAGGGGAGTGGCCACTCCCCTGTCCATCACCACCCTAGGGGTGGTGCCCAGAGCTCATCCAGTGTGTCCCAGACTTCAGCCATCTTGTTTTCCAAAGTGTGGGGACACTTTGGAGGCCTCTGAGTGGCCAGTGCCAGCATGTGACATCAGAGACCCCCCCTGATAGGTCCTTAGCTGATAAGGTAGACAACCCCCCTCTGAGGGCTATTTAGGGTCTCTCCTGTGGGTTCTCTTCAGATTCTGCTTGCAAGTTTCCTTCAGAAATCCTCTGCAACAACTTCAGACTCTTCTGACCTTTGCTCAACTGCAGCCTGCTCCAAGAAACGCTGTAACTGCAACCAAAGTGTCTACAAGAGACACTTTTCTTCAGCAACCTCAGCTCCAAGCCAGCAACTGCAACAGTTTCCACAGTGTGCATGCTCTGGGGACTCCCTGTCTTCATCCTGCACCAGAAGGACCGAAGAAATCTCCCGTGGATTGACGTGACGGAGTCACTCCCCTGCTCCTAGCAGGCACCTTCCAAGATGACGACCAGTACCTTGGTACTCCTGTCACAGCGACAAGTGTGCTCCTAAGGACACAGAGGGTAGACAACATCAAAAATAGATTGTCCTGAGGTCCTGCTGACTCAATTTGGAGGAGGTAAGACCTTGTCTTCCCTGAGAGCTATGGTATCCCTGTGTACTGCGTCTTCTTCGGATCAGAGGCCTCTGTTCACTCTTTGAAAAATTCCTTCATGCCCAGCCTGGCCCAGCACTCCAACCTGCGATGCACAACTCGCTGAGTTGTTCTCCAGCGGCATGGGACCTTCTTTTGTTGTCCTGCATCAACTGCGTTTTGCACCGCCTTTGAACCCAGATGTTGTGACTCCTGGGGGTGCTGGCTAGTATCATGAGGGCTCTCCAAAGTGCTGAGAGCCCCCTCTTCCTTCTCACACAGAGTTGAGGCCCCCAGGTCCCTCCCTCCTGGGTGCATCCAGCGCCATTTTGATGCAAAATGCACTTTTGTCATAGCCAAGGCTTGTTGGTGACTTCCAACACAAAATCTCATCCGCAACAATCTTCACGCCATGGGACATCTTTTGCATCATGTAGGAACCCGCTGGCATCTTCCTAGGGTGCATTCTTGCAATCTTCGACTAACCGGGAATTCTTCTTTTACACCCTCTCCTGGGTTGGCAGGGGCTCCTGTCCTTCCTGGAACTTCTTTTGACTTCTGGAATTGGTCCCCTTCATTTGCAGGTCTTTAGGTCCAATAATCCAGCAGTTGTTCTTTGCAGACTTGGTTGGCTGCTGCAAAATCCCCAAAACAAGGTGTAGTGTGTCCTAAGGAAACTTGCAGTACTTTACTCCTGCTTTTCTGGGCTCTGGGGTGGGGTAATTTACTTACCTTTACTGTATTCTTACTCTCCCAGCAGTTCTGCACACACTACACTTGTCTAAGGGGAATTCGTGATTCACATTCCACTTTCTTAGTATATGGTTTGTGTTGCCCCTAGACCCATTTTCTCCCATTGCATTCTATAGCATTTCCTATTGTTTGAATTGTTCTATGACTATTTACTTGTCTAATTTAGGTGTCTATTGTATATATTGTGTATAATGCGTACCTCCAGAAGGAGTATTGTCTCTCAGATATTTTTGGTACTGTGTCACCCAAATAAATACCTTTATTTTTGGTAACACCGAGTATTGTCTTTATTTGTGTATAAGTACTGTGTAACTATAAGTGGTATTGTAGTGTCGAAGTAAGCCTCAGCAAGGCCTACTAGTGCAAGGGGTTCGCCCTTCTCTGCACAAAGTCCTCAGACCATATAGGAAGAGGTTGGCACAGAAACTGAAATAAAAGACAAAGGCCCGTATTTATACTCCGTTTGCGCCGAATTAGCGTCGTTTTTTTCGACGCAAATTCGGCGCAAAACTAACGCCATATTTATACTTTGGCGTTAGACGCGTCTAGCGCCAAAGTATGGGCAAAGAGCGTCATTTTTTAGCGTGAACGCCTTCCTTGCGTTAATGAGATGCAAGGAAGGCGTTCCCGTCTAAAAAAATGACGGCGACGCAAATGCGTCGTATTTATACTCCCGGGCAAAAATCACGCCCGGGAGTTGGCGGGTCAAAAAACCCCGCATTTGCGCCACTATTTAACGCCTGGGTCAGGGTAGGCGTTAAGGGGCCTGTGGGCTCAAAATGAGCCCACAGGTGCCCTCCCCTGCCCCCAGGGACCCCCCCTGCCACCCCAGCCCACCCCAGGAGGACACCCAAGGATGGAGGGACCCACCCCAGGGACATTCAGGTAAGTTCACGTAAGTATAATTTTCTATATTTTTCAATTTTTTTTGGGTGGCATAGGGGGGCCTTATTTGTGCCCCCCTACATGCCACTATGCCCAATGACCATGCCCAGGGGACATAAGTCCCCTGGGCATGGCCATTGGGCAAGGGGGCATGACTCCTGTCTTTACTAAGACAGGAGTCATTTAAATGGCGTCTGGGCGTCGAAAAAATGGCGCAAATCGGGTTAAGACGATTTTTTAGCGTCAACCCGACTTGCGCCATTTTAAGACGCCCTAGCGCCATTTTCCCCCTACGCCGGCGCTGCCTGGTCTACGTGGTTTTTTTCCACGCACACCAGGCAGCGCCGGTCTGCTTGCGCCGGCTAACGTCATTCCATAAATACGGCGCCCGCATGGCGCTTCGGAATGGCGTTAGACGGCGCTAAATTTTTTGACGCTAAACTGCGTTAGCGCAGTTTAGCGTCAAAAAGTATGAATATGGGCCAAAGTTTATTAAACCTCATGAGGTGGTACTACAGTTCAAACAGCACCCTTCGGTAATGTTTGAAGTAGCACACTGAGCTAAGAGAGCATGGTCCTTTTATACCCACACAGGGGCTAAAAGAAGGTGGTACAATTATAGAGGCAAGACTTACATACATATAAGGTCATATGGAAATGCACAGTCGACAGGTAGGAGGGGCTAACAGTTTTCAAGGACTAGTTGACACATTACTGTCTGTTACTGATTACTAACAGCTGCAGATCTTACTGGGCATGTGCGAAAGTGGGAGATGCTAAATGTAACTTGTCACTAGACAGATTTTCAAGAGTAGTTAACAGAAAGGTAGGACGGAGCACATGGCGAGCACTTGGCAGAGAAAATGGCTGCCATGAATACAAAATGGATTCCGTGAAATGTTCACAATAGTTGCTAATTACAAGATGTCTTCTGCTAATGCTTAATCTAATCGCTATTAAATTACAACAGTAGGAGCTTTGCATGTCTCCTAGTTCAGCCTAAGCTGCTCTGCTATTGGTACCTCTATCAGCCTAAGCTGCTAGAACACTACTACATTTCACTAATAAGGGATAACTGGACCTGGTATGAGGTGTAAGTACCAAGGGTACCCATGAGGTGTAAGTACCAAGGGTACCCACTACAAGCCAGGCCAGCCTCCTAAAGCAAGTGATTTATTAAGATTTATTACTGCTCTTCATATGTCCAGACCCCCATAAACACTTCCACGCCCACTCACATACCCACTCAAACTATCACATACCCACACAGTAACTCACACACCCACTCACACACACCCTCACAGACCAACACAGACACTCATACACCCACTCATAGACCCACACTGACACTCATACACCCACTCACAGGCCCACAGACTCATTCACAGGCCCACTGAGAGACATATGCCTACTCACAGACCCACACAGACACTACCACACCCACTCACAGACCCACTCACTTACACACCCACTCACAGACCCAGAGAAAAATGTATACCCCCTTTTACGGACCCACTCAGGTAATCACTGACCCACTCATGATCCCACACAGACACTCTCATGTCCACTCACACACCCACTTACCCAAACACACTCACTTATAGACCCACTCAGATAGTCACAGACCCATTCAGAGACCCATACAGACACTTTCACACTGACTCACAGACTCACTCAGACACTTATAATATTCACAGATCTACCGAGAGATGCATTTGCCCACTGACAGACCTACACAGACACTACCACACCCACTCACAGGCTCACTTAGACAGTTACACGCCCACTCCCAGACCCACTTATACAGTCACACACCCACTCACAGACCCACATTGACACTTACACTAACAGTCCCACTGTGGCACTTATTCATCCAGTCACAGCCCACAAAGACACTACCATGCCCACTCACACACCAACTCAGACACTTACACACTGTAGGAGGCTGGCTCACTATATAGTGTAAGACAATGATTTGCAATGTGCAGAAAGTCTAAGCAACCCTACTTTAGTATCCAGAAATAAAAAACAGATCACCTAAGGTTCAGTTTTTTAGTAGTGTTGACGAGCAGTTAGGCTAATCCAGGAGAAGTGCTAAGCATTTGTTGTACTCACAGTAAATAAATGTAAACACACACTCAGAAGAATAACTTGAGACCAATTTACAAAAATACAAATACTTCAGAATTTTATTAAAAAGTGTTAAGACCAAGATCAGCAGTATAGGCAAGTACTTATTTTCTTAGGAATTTTGAAAGTTTTAAAAATGTTCAGTTTTTGTGCATAATTACACATCGTATGAATCAATGGGAACATCTTTAAAAATTCATATAAAATCAGACAATGCTCTCACAAATGTTGCCTTCTATTTTTAGGTCGAGGTCGTTGGAGTGTCTAATGGGCCAGCTAGAGAACATCAGGTTGTTCCCAGGTCAAGCAGGGGCAGCAGCTGAAGGTCTTGGAGCTGGTGCCCAAAGGAGAAGGGGACCACCTGAGAACACACTGCAGAGGTGGACTTAAAGGTAGGTAACTCAGTGGGTTCCTTTGGAGGGTGGAGGTTGCAAGGGTTAGGGACCTCTAGAACACAGCTGGTTGGTCAATGTAAGTGCCAGTGAGGCCAGGTGCAGCACAGATAGGTCAGCAAGGGGTTGGGCATCTTAGGGTCCTTGGAGTCAGGAGCAGGCAAATTTGATGGTGGATTTCAGGTCAGCAAGGCCACTCTGGAGAGTGGTGTGTGGCTGTCCTGAAGCACCTCAACTGGTGCTTGCTGATGGGCTTTTGGTAGTCCGGAGTGGACTTTGCTTCTGGGTGTCTGATGTTGAGAGTCCAGTACCACAGGTAGTAGTACGCCACTGCCCTGGAAAGTCGCAGTGCCACCAAACTTGGCACTGTGCCAGCACTTGTCCTTAAGGGTTGTTGTTTCAAATTTGACTTGGCTGCTGGGTCCGGGTCATTGGTCAGCAGCTGGTCACTTTACCAGGGTTCCTTGCCTGCAGGGTGCAAGAGAGTGATACCTTCACTCAATGGGAGGTTCATGGCAATTTTTAGAAGGCTGGAGGTGCTCTGGGATTTTGTAGAGTCCTTCAGGTTTCCAGGTGACACCTCAGCGGTGATTGTTGAGTTCTTGGAGCTGCAGGCAGGGATTGGTTCCCCTTTTTCTTTGTGCAGCAGGGCTTCAGTTCTCATGCCTTGAGACTTCTTTGTTTCTGGTCTTCTTTTACTAGAGACTTACAAAGGTGGCTGAAGTGCCAAACACCGTACAGTTTTGGGGATAGAGATCTGGCCCTGGGAACGTGTTTAGCAGGGGCCAGGGCACTTACAGATTGAACTCACATAATTTTCAAGCAAAACGTGGGGGGATGGAATGTCAAAAGAGGCCTTTTCTCACACACACTGACACACACAGACATGCAGGAGTCAGGAGCAGGCAAATTTGATGGTGGATTTCAGGTCAGCAAGGCCACTCTGGAGAGTGGTGTGTGGCTGTCCTGAAGCACCTCAACTGGTGCTTGCTGATGGGCTTTTGGTAGTCCGGAGTGGACTTTGCTTCTGGGTGTCTGATGTTGAGAGTCCAGTACCACAGGTAGTAGTACGCCACTGCCCTGGAAAGTCGCAGTGCCACCAAACTTGGCACTGTGCCAGCACTTGTCCTTAAGGGTTGTTGTTTCAAATTTGACTTGGCTGCTGGGTCCGGGTCATTGGTCAGCAGCTGGTCACTTTACCAGGGTTCCTTGCCTGCAGGGTGCAAGAGAGTGATACCTTCACTCAATGGGAGGTTCATGGCAATTTTTAGAAGGCTGGAGGTGCTCTGGGATTTTGTAGAGTCCTTCAGGTTTCCAGGTGACACCTCAGCGGTGATTGTTGAGTTCTTGGAGCTGCAGGCAGGGATTGGTTCCCCTTTTTCTTTGTGCAGCAGGGCTTCAGTTCTCATGCCTTGAGACTTCTTTGTTTCTGGTCTTCTTTTACTAGAGACTTACAAAGGTGGCTGAAGTGCCAAACACCGTACAGTTTTGGGGATAGAGATCTGGCCCTGGGAACGTGTTTAGCAGGGGCCAGGGCACTTACAGATTGAACTCACATAATTTTCAAGCAAAACGTGGGGGGATGGAATGTCAAAAGAGGCCTTTTCTCACACACACTGACACACACAGACATGCAGACACCCACTCACAGACCCAAACACAAACTTATACACCCACTCACACACCCACTCAGAAGTCACTGACCCACTCACAGACCCACACAGAAACTCCTACATCTACACACAGACTCATTTAGACACTCATACACATACTCACAGACCCACAAAGACACTCCCAAGTCCATTCACAGACCCACTCAGACACTTACTCTTCTACTCACAGATCCACTGAGACACTTTCATGTCCACTCACACACCCACACAGACACTTTCATGCCCACTCACAGACCCATTCAGACACTTTTGAGCCTACACACAGACCCACAGAGATACTCAGACACCCATTAACAGACCTAGGCAAACACTTATACACCACTCAGACACTCAGAAACCCACTCACAGACCCACACAGACACTCCCATGTCCACTCACACACTGACACATACTCCCACGCACACTCATAGACCCACTCAGACACACACACCCACTCACAAACCCACACAGGCACTCACAGACCCACTTACAGACCCACTCAACCAGTCACACACCTACTCACAGACCCATAGAGACACTCACACACTCACTCACAGACCCACTCAGGTACTCACACACTGAATCAAAGACCCACACAGGCATTCACACACCTACTCACACACCACTCAGACAACCACTCACAGACCCACACAGACTCTCACACACCAACAGAGGCACTCACAGATGCACTCAGAGACCCACTCAGACAGTCATACACTCACCCACAGAGTTACTCAGACACCCACTCACAGACCCACTCAGACACTCACACATCCAGTCATAGGCAGTCAAATACCCATTCAGGGACCCTGACAGAGTCTCATGGGCCCACTGGCAGATCCATTGAGAGATCCACTTCGACACTCACACACTCATTCACAGATCCATTCAAAGACCCACTCAGACTCACATGTCAACTCACAGACCCATTCACCCACATAGACCCACTTGTGACCCACTTAGACTGTCACACACCCACTGAGAGACCCACTCACAGACCCTTTAAGACACTCAGTCACCCAATGTCAGAGTCACTCACACAGTTACAAACTCAGTTACAGAGCCACTCATAAAGTCAGAGACCCGTAGCAGCACGGATGACAACACCACCAAACACACACTTAATTGTTGGTGTTATATATTGGATGAGTGTTTTTGGTTTGGGAATCCGTGATGGATCAACAGCCCCAATAAGATTTTTTTTTAAATGATTAAAAAATTAAATTGCTCTGAATAGAGCCTTTGTGCTTGTGACACGTAGATGATTGCTTCAGATAGAACAGGATGCAATCTTTCAAGGTGTTTAGGAGCACCTTGTTGCCTTTCCCTGTGAAATGAACTCCATCTTTTCTATATATTCCATCCATATCAAAGCATAAATTGTTGTGATATATGGATCCCATGTTGTGGTCTCTGAGGAATGCAGAAACAGTTTTATTGACATGTTTCCTGGATTTATCTGTTCTTGAACAACATTTATTTGACCACTTCTACTTCTGCTTTTGGCAAATATTGGAAAACACCAAGGCAATGTATGTGAAAAGTGACATTAATTTGCCAAAGTTATCCCTCATTAGGATTTCCAGTCCTACCCTAGGAGTTTTTCCTAGTCATTGCCACCATAGTGCACAATCATGAGGTCTGGATGTTGGCAATCGATAATGCTTTCAACCAAAGTTAGCAGTTGATGCCACTTTAAATATCTTTGGCCAGCCCAAGTAATGTCTACATTAGGTAAACCCAAGACCTTGTTAATGTCACTCTTTCTAGCACTCTCTCTGGCCAAAAACAAAACACTATGAACCACAATCCACACCGGAGCAGTACCCAGGACAAGGCCGCAGCTGAACGAGACAGATTTAAAATGAAAGACAGTTAAAATGGAGGTAACTACACGTGTGAATGACTTTGGGGAAATAACAAAAAAAGTAATTCTATTTGGGATATGCTCATAATTCCAAATACTGCTAAACCTGCTCCAGATGATTTTTAAATTAGTATGCTGCTCTCAGAAAGTGTTGTGATCTTTTGACCTAGTGCTAATAGAGAATGTTTCAAACTTGGTCACTAGGGAAAGGGAGCTAAAAGAACATGGGGGAAAGGGAACAAAAAAGACTACACTGTTAACGCTAAAGGAGAGTGGTACCAAAACAATACTGAACAAGGAGTGTTACAAAATAGAGTAAAATGTACATGTGTGGGTCCACGATTTTACATGGGAGCCGTGCTGAGCCCAGCAGTGGATCCGAAGACCTGCCAAAAATCCCTACCAAATGGGGCTTCTTTACAGGAGCCTTAGAAAGGGTTAAAAATACTGACAATTCAGAAGTGGTATAAGAAAAGTCAAATATGAAAGGAAGGTTGTGATTTGTTTTCTACATGAGTAACACTGAAAGCAAGGGTGAAAAGGTTGCTATTGTTGGCTCCTTTGTACTGGGAGTGGTATGCCATTCTTGTGCTTATGATTTCACATTTTGAGTGAGAAAAGATTTTAACTGATACTGATAAAAAATGTGCAGCCCAGCAAAGACATTTTACAGGTGAGTGAATTAGGGTGCACTTTTAAAAGGAACATGTATTTGAAAAGGTATGTGTGTAACTCTCAATTGAAGTGTACTCAACTGCGAGGAAACCATTTGTATAGTGAATGTAGTACATGGAGTTACATGGCTTTAACTCCCAGGAGGCTCTCTTAATCTCACTCCAACCACCAGTCTAGTGTCCTCTTCTCAAAAGGCACATGGTTGAGGAATCACTCATGAAATATACTTACCTGGGGGTATGATGCAGAGGAAGTGACATGACTGCCAAGGCCAGTAGGCTCTGTCTCTCCAACTCCAAACACAGGCCCAGTGTTCTCATGCCCAAATATTCATGCATCTTAACTACCTGGGAGAGACCAAGATACAAGTCATGCTCAACTCCGAGATGGATTTGGCCACCTAGCTCTTTCTTGACCAGCTAACCAAAGATGAAACTATTGAGCACAGTGTGCAAAACATTGATATCAAAGGCCTTAAGATGCATCACCAGAATGATATTGGCAGCAGACATATTCACAATGCACTGGCCATAGGACCACTCCACTTACAGATGCAGCAAAATTCTGGGTCTGCCTGCATAACAATCAACTAGGCCTCAAAATGGGCAAAGATATATCTTGCCTAGCCACTGCTTTGGTTGCACTGATGGTAAGGTGACATTCTCAGGCCATCCTCCCAAAGGCAGATGATCTGCACATCTCAACAGCTGCTTAAGTAAAACAAATCTGTCATGCTCCACAAATGTCATGTCAATTCAACCAATGTCATGGCTACTTGCCACACTAAGATTAACTGCAAAATATCTTTGTAGATGGTCCATCCTTAATTTATCACTAAAGTTTTGGAGGTAGGTGTCACAATACAATCTGTAACATTGTATCTTTCACATCAACAGGTTGAGTTGTCTCTGGGTACACAGAGGCCACAGAACAGACTATCACTATCCTATGGATGAAGCCCTCAGTGAAAGAAGACACTCCTGGTCCATCTGGGCAACTTGGTCAGACACCACTAGTAAGTCTCACTGTGGCCACATCAATACCTCCCAGCCCAGTTGCTTCTACATCACAGGCAACAATTCGCCCCCAACGTGTGTTCCGAGCACACTGTCTACCATCTTGTGCCCCCAAGTCCAGGATACTGAGTTGCAATGCAACACTACCGGTAGGGAGCATGGGAGGGATGCTGTGGGCCAGCGGGGTAAGGCCACTGAGGCTGCTTCACACCAGGAAACCATCAGCCACATCCTGGGGGTCTATCAGGAGACCCAAGGCATGATGGGCCAGGTCTTGAACGAACCCTGGGAAATCCAGCAGCTACAGTCAGAGAGACATCCATACAGCTATGCATGAACAGTGGGAGGCTCACAATATCAACATGGCCTCCCTAACAGGGGTGATGAGGGACATTAATACCACCTTGAGAAGGGCTCTACAACATGATTCTACCCCTTCTTTTGGCCAATCAACACCAGGCCCTTTTTCATCGATGCCAGTCACTGGAAGGGAGGCCCTGCAAGAAGAACAAGATCCAGACACCCCTGCCTCTGTAGCAGCAGACCCCACCCCCTCCATGCAAGTGAGGACGTCCGGCCAAGAATCCAGGAGGTGGGGATGACAAGACACCCATCACTGACAGAAAGTGACCTCTTCCTAAGGGAACATCCCACCAGTTCCAATGGGAGGAATACTCTGGACTTTGGACTCCCAGTAGTGTGGCATCTACTCCAATAATTTGATTCACCATAACTGAACCATTCACTTATTATTTTTCTTTTTTACTGTCCAAATTTGATTTACCGTATCAGCACTGTAATAAATTCACGCATCACAAACTCATTGTCTGCTTGCCTAATTTCAACATTTTGCTATATAGAGTTGTAAAACCATGTGAATAATATGTTGAAGACATGACATACTTTGCAAGGAGGGATGTGTCACAGGTACACTGTCTCCTGCTCAGGATCACAACCATTAAACACAAACACACCACTACAAGTGTCTGGTCACAACATTTTATTGCGATGTACAGCACATAGTATGTCTATATGTCTGGACATATGTGTCAAAGCCCAGCTCACCTGAGTCCTTGTTCAGTTCTGATGGAGGCTGAAGACAATCCGACCCCACCCTGAAACTGCTTGTTCCAGCACACTAGTTTTTAAAACAGTGCACTGAGAACAGAAGCTCAAGGGAAGGGGGGAAGTGGATAAAATAAAATAAAGAGACAACACCGTTCTTGCGTTTCCACTGTTGAAGTGCTGCACAAATCTGCGGCCCTCTCTGACTTCTGTAGAAACTAGTCCCTAATGAAACATAAACACAGAACAGATAAGTACAACCTATTCCTAACTGGGTTCCTGACTATCCCTTTATTTATTAAAAAAATTCTTCTAAAAGTACCTCTTGGATCTTGGTCTCTAGTTTCCAGGTTTGGAATGTGTTACTGCTCTGGGATGTGCTTTCTATTACTCTAAAGCTTCTAAAACATTAAACAAATACCGTTATCAGAATTACCAATATCAAACATTCATCTTAATATAACTAAAGCCTAAATTCCCAATAGCAGACTCACTTTTCCCATATTTCCAGAATCTTTTATAAAACAAATACTGTACTTTTACGTCAAAATACAGCATGTAATTTGTGCAAGTCCTTGATTTACTGTTTGCCTCACAAAGTTCAGCAAAGTATTCCTGTAACAAAGAGTTTGAATCACAATGTTCGTGGAAGGTATCTTGTTTCAAATTGTCTATACACGAATCCAGAAATTGTTGTCAAAGTTCTTTCAGGTAATAAAAGTTTTGCACTTACTTGCTGCTGGCAAGAGATACTGATCAGTCTAACCTTGTCTTCTTTCTCTTTTGCAGGTTGCTTGTAGGAGAGAGGCTGAGGCAAGGAGGAACCGGAAACCGGAAGAAGGAAGAGCCAGCAGCTGCGCCCATTGAAGCCAATGAAAGTCTGTAGAGAGCAGGAGTGCCAGCGCCGAGGGATCTGTCCTCAGGTAAGCGGGAGGTAGACGAGCACAAGCACTGGGTGAGGCTCGGGGGCTGTCTTTTATAGACAGGGCTGGGTGTGGTCCTCACATGCTGCACATGTTCTTGAAAGGTGTGCAGAGCTGGGTGTGGTTTGAAGAGCTGGGTGTGGTCCTCACATGCTGCACATGTTCTTGAAAGGTGTGCAGAGTTTCAGTTATTATGCAAATGAGTTAAATTAACACATGGCCTAGAGCGGAGTGTTTTAAAGAAGCCTTGGTAAAAGCAAGGCCCAATGTGTAAACAAAACAGCACATTAAACAACATACACAGAAGCCTGGGGGGGGGGGAAGGTGAGATAACAAGAAAGGCTTTCAATAGTAAGTTTAAAAGGGAGCTATTACAGAACCCACTAGTGCAGTGAGAGGGGACATGCTCTTTGCTGTGCACAAACCCTAACAGTTGCCCCCCTCAAAGGCCCTCCTACAGGACGGGGTTTTCCTGGATTTTTTAAATAAAACCGTCTAATCAGCTGTGGGGCATGCACATATGATGCTGGTTCCCATGAATTCTCAGATTCATCATATCCTTTCCATTCTACTAAATAAAACAGACGTCCACTAATTCTTTTTGAGTCTTTTATGCTTTTCACTTCATATTCTAGATTTCCCTTAATTGGTATGGGTGGAGGTGGTGGTTCAGGTCGGGTTTTTGGATTGTACGGCTTAAGCAAGGACACATGGAATGTAGTATGTACTGGATATTCTTTTGGTAAATCTAATTTTACTGTTTACTATGGCAGTTATACTAAAGGGTCCAATGAAACGTGGTTGCAGCTTTCGGGATCCCTCTATGTTTAGGTTCTTTGTGGAGAGCCATACCTTGTCACCGATTTTATACATTGGGGCCTCAGATCTGTGTTTGTCTGCTTGTCTTTTCATGCTTTCCTTGTACTTTAATAAATGTTTCCTGGCTTTGTCTTGTATGTCACCTAACCTCGTTAGTCTATCCGTTACTGTAGGTAACAGAGAATCTTCTAACAAAATGGGTATAGCTCTTGGATGATACCCCTGCAAGAAATAGAATGGTGAGCAAAGTAGAGCTGAATGCTCAGTATTATTATAAACAAACTCCGCTACAGGGAGAGCTTCCAACCATTCACTAGAATAATCAGCCAATAAACAACGTAGCGTTTGAAGTAAGGTTTGGTTCAGTCGTTCAGTCTGTCCATCTGTCTCTGGGTGGAAAGCAGTGGATAATGCCACATCTATTTTCAGTTTTTTACATAATTTTTTCCAAAATTTAGAGTTGAACTGGCTCCCTCGGTCTGACACCACTTTGCTTGGCAAACCATGTAAACGCACAATTTCCCTTATAAAAATATCGGCAAATTCTGCCGCCATGGGTAATTTCCGTAATGGTACAAAATGTGCCATTTTAGATAAAAAATCCACTATAACCAACACTGTTGTGAAAGATTTTACAGGTGGTAAACCTACAATAAAGTCTACGCTCACAGTGTGCCAAGGTTGTTTGGGTGTTGGCATTGGTATTAACAAGCCGTCAGGGGCCTTATGAGAAGATTTATGTCTTGCACAAATTGGACAGGTAGTGACAAATTGCTTAATGTCCTTTCTTATAGTGTCCCACCAAAAGTGTTTTTGCACATTTTCCAGGGTTTTTACCCAACCAGGATGACCTGCCAACGGTGAGGCGTGATGCCAAATTATCACCTGTGTTTGTAATTCAGAGGTGGGCACTAACAGCATGTTGTTGTGATACAATAAACCTCGTTGTATTGTGATATGGGAATCCTTTAACCAATCCTGAGGTGCTATTTGCATGTGTGCATTATATAGATCTGTGATGAAATCCTTCTGTTGTACTGGTGCCAAAAACTTTTGGGGAGGAATAATGGGTTCTCCTATTTTATCTTGTTTCATGTCTGAGGTATGTCCGTATCTAGATAACACATCAAATTGAATTTGTTGTGCACCTGGTCTATAGGTTATTACAAAGTCAAATGTGCTAAAAAATTTAACCAGCGCATCTGACGTGGTGTTAGTGCTTTAAGTGATCCAAAAAACTGTAGGTTCCTATGGTCAGAAAAGATTGTAACTGGGTACTTGGCTCCCATTAAATGGTGCCTCCATTCTAAAAAGGCTACTTTGATAGCTAGTAGTTCCCTTTCAGCCACAGTGTAATTTTGTTCAGCTGGTAATAACTTTTTGGAATAGAAGGCTATAGGATGTAACTGGCCATCTACTGCATCTCGTTGAGAGAGAACTCCTCCTAAAGCTACTTGTGAAGCATCCGCTTCAACAAAAAAAGGCAAGTCAGGGTCAGGATCAGGATGTTTCAGAATTGGGGCTGAAGTGAACTTTTGTTTTAGGAGTTGAAAGGCGTGTGCCGCCTCATCAGTCCAAAGAAATCGTTGCCCTTTCCGCAACAAGGTAGTTATTGGGGCCGCAATGTCTGCAAAATGTGTAATAAACCTCCTATAAAAATTGGCGAAACCCAGAAATTTCTGAATATCTTTTACAGAGGATGGTTCTGGCCAATCAGCAATAGCACTGATTTTCTTTACATCCATAGTTATTCCTTGAGGTGACAGGCAGTATCCTAAAAAGTCCACCTTGCTGACATTAAAAGTACACTTTTCTAACTTAACAAAAAGATGATTTTCTTTTAACTTTGATAATACTGCACGAACATGTTGGGTATGTTCTTCTGAGTTCTTAGATTAAATGAGGATGTCGTCTATGTATACTATGACACAAACGTCCAGGAATTCGTGTAAGACCTCATTTATAAAGAACTGAAAGGCCGCAGGGGCATTACATAACCCAAAGGGCATTACTGTGTACTCAAATAAACCAAACTTTGTCTTGAAAGCTGTCTTCCACTCATCCCCCTCTTTTACTCGGACCAGGTGGTAAGCTCCCCGCAGATCTAGTTTAGTGTATACAGTAGAATGTCTTAATTGATCCAACAACACAGGTATTAGAGGAAGAGGATATTTATTCTTTATTGTAGCCTTATTTAGTCCTCTATAATCGATACACGCGCGCAGGGATTTATCCGGCTTCGGGATAAAAAAGAGTGGAGATGACACCGGAGATGTGGAATGACGGATGAACCCAGACTGTAGTAGGTCATCTAGGTAGGTTCTTAAGTATTTGGTTTCTTCGTCAGTCAAAGCATATACTCTGTTATTAGGTAAAGGGGCCCCTTGGATAAGATCTATACGACAGTCATAAGACCTATGTGGGGGCAGCGCACTAGCCTTTACTGGATCAAAGACGTCTTTGAAGTCAGAATATTCAGGAGGGAGACTTGGTTCATCTTGTGTAACACTAGCACAGTGTAATACTGTGCTCTGTTCTGTACCTGCTTCTTGATAGCAATTGGTTCTACAGAAAGAGGAATCCAAAGTAACAGTTCTATTCACCCAATCAATTTTTGGGTTATGAGTTGTTAACCAGGGTACCCCGAGAATCAAACCAAAATTAGGAGTATCTATCAGATCAAAGCTAATCACCTCTGTGTGCCCGTTCTGACAGACCATAACAAGTGGACTTGTTTGTTTTGTGATTAATCCAGAGGTCAATTCTGACCCATCCACTGCACATACTGCTTCTGGACAAGGCTTTAGGCACATAGGAAGTCCTACGTTTTCAGCTAACTTATTATCCACAAAATTTCCTGTCGCGCCTGAGTCTAGTAGGACAGGGAGAGAATGCCTCACTTGGGTAGTAACAATTAAAACGACCTGAATTATGAAATGTCTAGGTATGTGCGGTACCATGAAGGCTGCAGCATTATAGGTTTGATTAAGATGTTTTCTCGAACAAGTAACCTCTCCCCTTGTCGAGCTTAATCGTTTCCCGATTCAGTTAAGGAGGTGGAGGAAACAGCACCCTTTCGTGGATTTTTAGGCTTTACTGGACATTCTCTGGCAAAGTGACCTGCCCTTCCACAATATAAACATAATTGAAGTTTTCTCCTTCTTTCTTTTTCCTCTGATGTGAGTGGACCTCTGAGTGTCCCTATTTGCATAGGCTCAGGTTCAGGAAGTTTATTATCTGGGTCTTTCTTCTCGTGTCTAATAAAAGTTAACCGTGATTCCAGTTTGTATTTATCTCCCTTTCTTTCTCCTAGTCTATGTTCTAATTTCACAACTAAATCTACAAAGTCCGAATAGTCTTCTGGCAAATCAACGATATGAGCCAGCGCGTCTTTTAACACGTCTCTCAAACCTTTATAGAAAAGGGAGACACGCTTTTCTTATGGCCACTGTGTCTCGGTGAGTAAATGATTAAAACTAGTGAGATAGGTCAATAAATCCTTGTTACCTTGTTTAAGATTTAAAAGCTCATTATCACTTGCCTGCATGAAAGTGTGTTTTGCAAAAAGGCTGGTCATGGTACGTTTAAATTGATTCCAATTATGGAGGATGGGATCATCTCTCTCCACGAAAGGAATTGACCAATTGGCTGCTGTGCCACCCAAATAAGACAAGACGAATGCCACTTTCGTAGCATCAGTAGGGAACTGTTGTGGCTTACAAACGAAGTGTAATTGACATTGATTGATAAAAACATGGAATTTGTTACTATCTCCATGAAAACGTTCAGGTGCTGCTAAGGGCACAGCATTAGGAAGATTAACAGCGAGCTCAACTGGGGGAGGCAAAGTTGTATGTTTTGATGGTGCCCCTGTCTCTGAGGAGGTTTTAAACAAAGGCGTAAAAGCTGTGTTCCACTGAGATACCCTAAATTTATACCTGCTTAAATCCTGTTTTAAAGAGGTATTCTCCATCTTTAATCTCTCTATTTCCTCTTGCATATGTTGCAAGATGCCAGACACTGATTCATTATGAACCAAATCCTCATTTAGGGCCTGCGCCATATCCGTGACGTCAATGCCCTCTATTTCTTCCCCGATATTCATCGTCCACCAGAACTGATTTTTTTTTTTTTTTAAGGCTTGTGCTTCTGTCAAAGCCCAGCTCACCTGAGTCCTTGTTCAGTTCTGATGGAGGTTGAAGACAATCCGAACCCACCCTAAAACTGCTTGTTCCAGCACACTAGTTTTTAAAACAGTGCACTGAGAACAGAAGCTCAAGGGAAGGGGGGAAGTGGATAAAATAAAATAAAGAGACAACACCGTTCTTGCGTTTCCACTGTTGAAGTGCTGCACAAATCTGCGGCCCTCTCTGACTTCTGTAGAAACTAGTGCCTAATGAAACATAAACAAAGAACAGATAAGTACAACCTATTCCTAACTGGGTTCCTGACTATCCCTTTATTTATTAAAAATTTTCTTCTAAAAACACCTCTTGGATCCTGGTCTCTAGTTTTCAGGTTTGGAATGTGTTACTGCTCTGGGATGTGCTTTCTATTACTCTAAAGCTTCTAAAACATTAAACAAATACCGTTATCAGAATTACCAATATCAAACATTCATCTTAATATAACTAAAGCCTAAATTCCCAATAGCAGACTCACTTTTCCCATATTTCCAGAATCTTTTATAAAACAAATACTGTACTTTTACGTCAAAATACAGCATGTAATTTGTGCAAGTCCTTGATTTACTGTTTGCCTCACAAAGTTCCGCAAAGTATTCTTGTAACAAAGAGTTTGAATCACAATGTTCGTGGAAGGTATCTTGTTTCAAATTGTCTATACACAAATCCAGAAATTGTTGTCAAAGTTCTTTCAGGTAATAAAAGTTTTGCACTTACTTGTTGCTGGCAAGAGATACTGATCAGTCTAACCTTGTCTTCTTTCTCTTTTGCAGGTTGCTTGTAGGAGAGAGGCTGAGGCAAGGAGGAAATGAGGCAAGGAGGAACCGGAAACCGGAAGAAGGAAGAGCCAGCAGCTGCGCCCATTGAAGCCAATGAAAGTCTGTAGAGAGCAGGAGTGCCAGCGCCGAGGGATCTGTCCTCAGGTAAGCGGGAGGTAGACGAGCACAAGCACTGGGTGAGGCTCGGGGGCTGTCTTTTATAGACAGGGCTGGGTGTGGTCCTCACATGCTGCACATGTTCTTGAAAGGTGTGCAGAGCTGGGTGTGGTTTGAAGAGCTGGGTGTGGTCCTCACATGCTGCACATGTTCTTGAAAGGTGTGCAGAGTTTCAGTTATTATGCAAATGAGTTAAATTAACACATGGCCTAGAGTGGAGTGTTTTAAAGAAGCCTTGGTAAAAGCAAGGCCCAATGTGTAAACAAAACAGCACATTAAACAACATACACAGAAGCCTAGGGGGGGGGGGAAGGTGAGATAACAAGAAAGGCTTTCAATAGTAAGTTTAAAAGGGAGCTATTACAGAACCCACTAGTGCAGTGAGAGGGGACATGCTCTTTGCTGTGCACAAACCCTAACAATATGTGACATAAGAATGTGTGGCTCATACTGAGTCAAAGTACACATCCCAGGGTATAGCCCCAGACCATGGAAGGGAGTGTTTTGTTAGACATTGTCCTGTAGAATAGACAAACATTAAAGTGGTTGATGTCAGCAACTTGAGTCTTATCACATACCACACCAAAATAATCCAACATCACATAATCCAAGAAACAGACAGATGGCAGTACAACAGTCCCTAATCACATGCCCATCATTATACAATGACCATACATCCGGTGGTATGTCACAAACATATGTCAGTGTTGTGGCACAGGCATATACAAGAATAATGTTAAGCCAATGTGAAGAGTAAATGCCTTGTTCGCAATTGATGACTACATATTTCATGTCCACATGTTGACACACATGATGCAATCGGACTAACACAGCACACTAAACAAGTCCAATGTGCACTTCTGATCACCTACCCAAACACTGTTCAAGTTGCCTTTGCACAGGTCTCCTACACCCCAAATCTGTGACCTACATTATCTGGAGCAATCCATGTCTACTTTGTATGTCACAACAGCATCAGATACCTGCCAATGTCACAACTCTGAAATGCCCACATGAGGATGTCATTGTGAGGGTACCTGTGCAACGGCAAAACAAGGAGTATAGGCTTGAAAACATACCTGTTACACAAATCACATAGCAAGCATCTGGAAATGAAATTACACTGCAATGGGATTGACACAAACAAAGCATCATCATCAAGGTGGGGATATGTCAAAAGCTGACTCTTTAAGCAGCCTTTGAATGAATATTGCAGAGTACTCCTTAGTTGTTGCTAAAACACTCAACTCGACACATTCTTACACCTACAGTTCATTGTACAGTTGCAGTCATGACATACTTTCACTCTTGAAAAGTAGCTATTTATGAGATCCTCTCGCAAGTCAGCTCCTTCCTCTTCACGACTGTCATACTCACTTGGCATTTCAGGGGGCTAGCCCAGTGGCACTGCAGGCTCCCCCTCCTCTGCGATGTATGGGATATTCCTCTGCAGGGCCATGTTGTGGAGCATGCAGCATGCTACAGTGATTTGACAAACTTTTCTGGGTGAATAGACGAGGGCTCCACCGGTCCAGTCAAGGCACCTAAATCTGGCCTTCAGGAGCCCAAAAGCCCGCTCCACTAACTGCCTGGTTCTTCCATGGGCCTCATTGAAGTGGACTCCCCTTGGCGTAGTTGGATTCCTTATTGGTGTCAACAACCAAAGACAGTTTGGGTATGCAGAGTCTCCTGTTAAGTAATGGGACATGTGTGCAACAATGACTCAGTTAATGCTTTTAGCACCAGACATTGCACACACACAAACAGGACATATGTGACTTACCAACCAGCCAGACCCTCTCTGGGGTACATTTGTGACATCAGCTGGGGTATGGTGCTGTTTAGCATTATGAAGGAATCATGGGCTGAACCCGGAAACAGGCACAGAACTGTGAAATGTAGAGATCCACCAAACAGACAACTTGCATGTTATAGAATGAAAGTTCTTTCTGTTGTGGTATGCTTGTTCATTGGCCTGCAGTGGGACCAAGCCAACATGTGTGCATCAATGGACCCCACCACATGTGGGATGTTTGCAAAACCATAAAAGTCAGCCTTCACATGGGCTAAATCTTCAAGTTGTGGAAACTGGATATAGCTGTCCAGGTGTTTCAACATTGCTGAGAGGACATCCTTCAACACCAGACTGAACATAGGTTGAGACATGCCAGAAAATAGGGCCACTATATGTTGGAGGGACCCGGTGGCTAGAAACCTTCAGGTTGCCACACACAACACATGCCAAATTGCTGCTGGCTCCATGATGTACTGTCATGCATAGAAGTGAAGGGAATGGAATGTCATGTAGGTTCTCTCAGCTCGGCCTGCAGAGACCACGGCCTGTCAAATGTGTCTTCTAGTATGAGACCTAGTCTAGGTTCTGGGAGCGTCACTGTGGCTATGCAGCTGTGGCACTGTGCACACTCCCTGTACATGAGCTGATCCAATCGTGTGGTCAATGTGAGGCTCTGGTGGCAAAACCTGCCCTGAATACCTCAGTCTTTTGAGTAGATTAGAAATGGGTACAGAGGTAAATCATTAATCTAGTCCATATGTGCACTTGGCATCATTGTCAGTGTGTGTCTGACACTCAAGACAGGTCCCTTACTTCCACAGCTCTGCCGTCACCTTCCCACAGGTCATATTTGTCCTGTATAGGTATATTGCATAACTGACAGTCCCACCGTGCAGACAGTGTATTGATACCTGAGAGGCCATGATGTGATTCAGTAACTTGGTCACATAGCAGAAACTGTACAATGTATGCCTTTGTTTTTTGGATGCCATCTCCATAGGATGGACACATATGTCTAAAGGAGTGTTCTGTGGTACAGGTACATAGCACAGAACCCAACCCCCTGAAATGGCATGAGTCTGCATTTGATGGTCTACATGTTCACACATGGACAGGGAAGGCACTTTCTGTGCCCACCATGCCAACCCCTTCATTGTTGCTCATGTGTAATGTTAGAGTTGGTAATCTGGCAGTTGTTTGTAGGGACTGTGTGCAGTGAGTCATTCTCACAAAGTGTTTATGTGGTGGTCCATTAATGCCTAGCAAATGTATCCTTCAGAAGCCACATAGGTGTGTAGTGTTTCATGGTGGCTCACATCTCAGGACAGGTTGCTAGAGGATGGGCTACCTGATGTCAGTAAGCTTGCTTAGTCATTGTAGGCCCTGAGCAGGGTAGTGGGTTAGTCTACAGATGGAAACATATATGTCTGTAGTCATGTCCCTGTACTTAATGACTTGTGTGTGTCACACTTGGGGAGTATGTTACTGAAGTGTATATGACCCAACCATTTGTGATTAAACATGATTATAATATCTTGATTTGGCATTTGCATCCATGCAGGTCAACGCCCATCAAAAGAAGGCACTATGGAGAGCCATTACCCGGAAGGTGCAGACTCTGGGGGTTCACAGCCGGCAGAGCGCCAACAGCAGGAAAAGGTGGACGAGACGCTGGGCCAGGAAAATCACTGAGGTCAATCTGGGGATGTCCTCCCAAAGTGGGCAGGGTGCCTGCTGGACCATGACCCCCCTAATGGCCATCATGGAGGCCTTCCAGAGCTTGATAGGCATTTGAGGATAGCACAGCAACCACAAAGGGGTAGGTTCAGGGCATATTCCTGCCTGTAACATTGCCAAGTGAATGTGTTTGGTTCTGACAACTCCCCCTGACAATTAGGGATGAGCCATGTGTCACACAGTAGATGAGTTATTGCTTAGGTCGACTTGTCATGTGTTGTATCCTGAAGTGCCTTGCCTATTGGCACAGGTACCTAGGACACAACTGTGTACAATCCACAAACCACTTGCTCTTTTGGGACTACATAAGATTGTGTACATTGATCAATCAAGTACTGTTTGTTGTTGTAGTGTGTGTAAATTCTATGCAACAGACCAACCACTACTCCTCAATGTTACAGGCCAAAGGTAAGTAAGTGATGGATCACTGTCCTCAGCCATGTGTCTTGGTAAATGAGTATATTGGATCTGCCATCCAGAGGCTAGTTGGTGCCTCACTGCAGTCTGCAATGTGAAGATGGCCATCATACATGACAGAGCCCACGTTGTACTTTTGGTGCAGCTATAGATCAATACTTCAACTTGGTAAGTGGAGTGGGGAATGTCCATTGGCATGATTTATGTGGCATTACTGTTGCCAATGTTCCTTGTGCCAACATGTCAGCATGTGTTCCTTTCTCTTTTGGAAAACATGTGTTAGCTGCTGTTTCATGCATGGTCTACCCATGTTGATGGGGTGATGTCTGTATTCCCTCATATATATGTGCATTACAAATTGTGGGGCATATTTATACTCCGTTAGCGCCGGAATTGCGTCGTTTTTTTGGACGCAATTTCAACGCAAAACTAACTCCATATTTATACTTTGGCGTTAGACGCGTCTAGCGCCAAAGTCCATGGAGTTAGCGTAATTTTTTAGCGTGGACACCTACTTTGCGTTAATTATATGCAAGGTAGGCGTTCCCGTCTAAAAAATCGACTCCGAGGCATGTGCGTCGGATTTATACTCCCAGGCAAAACTCACGCCCGGGAGTGGGCGGGTCAAAAAAAATGACATACGGCCGCTTTTGCGCCGTTTTTTAGCGCCTGCAAAAGGCAGGCGTTAAGGGACCTGTGGGCTCTGAAGGAGCCCAGAGGTGCCCTCCCATGCCCCCAGGGACACCCCCTGTCACCCTTGCCCACCCCAGGAGGACACCCAAGGCTGGAGGGACCCATCCCAGGGACATTAAGGTAAGTTCAGGTAAGTGTTTTTTTTTATTTTTTTTGGTGGCATAGGGGGGCCTGATTTGTACCCCCCTACATGCCACTATGCCCAATGACCATGCCCAGGGGACAGAAGTCCCCTGGGCATGGCCATTGGGCAAGGGGGCATGACTCCTGTCTTTGCTAAGACAGGAGTCATTTCTATGGGGGTTGGGAGTGAAAAAAAATGGCGCAAATCGGGTTGAGGCGAAAACATTTCCTCAACCTGACTTGCCCCATTTCTTAACGCCCAAGCCCCATATCCCCCTACGCCGGCACTGCCTGGTGTAACGCACACCAGACGGCGCCGGCGGTTAACGCCAGCTAACGTCATTCAATAAATACGGCGCCCGCATGGTGCTTCAGAATGGCGTTAGCCGGCGCTAATTTTTTTTGACGCAAAACTGCGTTAGCGCAGTTTTGCGTCAAAAAGTATAAATATGGGCCTGTGTGTGGAATAAACTATTTACAATGGGGGTACACTTCATGTTGTGCCACATACAGAAGTGTGTCACCATTGTTTATTGGCTGACACAGTCTATCATGCATAATGGCATGTCAGAATGCAGTACCAATGAGGGACATGACAGGTAGGCCTAGAGTTTTGAGCCACAATATACATTTCTATGCCATTGATGTGGCAGCATGTAGCAAAGTGCACTGCACATGCATAATGGGCAAGGTTTGTGACCTGACAGTTGGCATGCATCATGGAATGACTTGCAGTTATGTTCAAATCACATGTGTTTGGGTACAAACTTTCATCCACAGACAGACATTTGGGTTTGCATGACCATAATGGAGACAATGATGAATCTTCAAATTGAGTAACATGTTGAAGGTCTTCAACAAACACTTGTAAATCGCAGGGCCTCGGCAACATCCAAGGGACTAATGGCATCTACTGGTGCACTTAGAGTATGTCATTGTAAGGGGTGCCAGATGTTAGTGGTGATTACCCTGGGGCTTGCTGATTCATTGTGTTGTTGATTTTGGGAACATCTCTCCCTGACATATTGCACATGATGTCTACTGTGTCCATTTCCATGCCACATAAGTGGCCTACCTGAGCAACATTAGCAATACCTCTATGACTCTATTGGGGTAAATATCTCATGGTGAAGTGTGCTTTGTTGATATGTTTCTAGGGTGACATGAGTATTTCCATGTCACCTTCTCCAGGCTATTGCACTTTTGCCATCATCATGGGAGGATTTTGGAGCATCCTTTCTTATAGTTGAATCATTATCTATGCGACAAATAGATGTGTGCAAGACCTTGTGTGGGATCTGTGTGAATTCATTTGGCATTGGCCTACTAATGTATGACAACAGGTAACTGAGGTCTGCTACATGGGGCAAAGCTTTGAGGGTGATGAGGTTGACCTCTTTGACCTCAGTAACCTATAGAATGGTTACTGTGATTGCACAACTGTAACCATGTGTTTGTAATTGTCTGAGATCCTGAGTATCCTGTGGGCAACTTTTGACAGTTCAGATGGCTTGCATGCATATGGTATTGCACATGTATGGGCCACTTAGGTGGAGTTTGTTTCTGGGGCTTACTTGATATCATGGCAATGTTTGCTAATCAGAGCTGTTGTTCAAGTGTGATGACTGTATTTCTCCTTGTATTTGCAGCATCAGCACCGGCAAGCGAAGGAGACAGGGCATAGCCGAGAGGGGATGCACCTGGCCATGGGACCTCAGGTCAGGGCACCATGGATACAGAGGGACCCAGTGGACTGGAGGACAAGGGGAGTGCCACAGGGCAGGCCGGAACATCCTCTTTATCATAGGATTCTTCCTCCAGTGGGGGCATATTGTGAGTGTGCATTTGTCCTTCTTTGTGTCTGATTCTGACACAGGACACAATGCCTGTGGTGCCTGTAGCATAAGATATGGCTAACAGCACGACGATCTGTTGTTACGGTTAATAACACAGATAGGTGTGTGTACTTATGGTCGGTTGCGCCCATGGCAGTGTGGATTTTCTGCTACATTGATGATCAGCAGCAGCAGCAGGATGTGTGTGATGGACTCCATGGCTGCATTTGACTGTGGGGCTGCCTGCGGGTGAGTGCCTCCTATCATGCTACCTGTTTCCGCCTGGGGAGACATGCTGGTTGGACCACCACAGTCACATTGGTGGCGTGCAACATCATAATGTGTCTAGCAGAAATACAGGCTCTTCCGGTCTGTTCGTGCAGCCTCGTGACTGCGGTGGTCTGTGCTGCCTGTCAGTGCCAGCAGGACTGCAGCAGTGTTTGCTTCATAGGCCAGCATGGTTTGTAATACGGCAGTCTGACCACCAACCTGACGGCAGTAGGACTACCAATGCTGCCTTGGCAGTTCGCAGACTGCCAAACTTGAAATGAGGCCCATAGTAACTTAAAGATTTAGTGACACAGCCACAGAGGCACTCATACAGCCACTCAGATATGTTCTCAAGTAATGATACACCTATGGCCTGATTACAACCTTGGTGGATGGGATAACCCGTCATAAACATGACAGATATTCTGTCTGCCATATTACAAATTCCATTATATCCTATATAACTTGTAAAACGGCGGGCGGGATATCTGTCACATTTCGATGGAATATCTTATCTGGCAAGGTTGTAATCAGGCCCCTAGTCACTTATTCATACGATAACCCATAAACACAACCATTAATCCAAAGTAACAGGCTTACAGTGCATGCTGCACACTGCCTAACTGCTGCACCTATCCACCCACTTATAGTCTCAGAAAGCATTCATGAACCACAAAGTGGTATAGCTAGACGGTAATTGACATACTGAGAAAGACAGTAAGAAAACTATTCACACACCCATTCACTCTCCTATACATCCACAAACATACTGATTAACACTAATGCAGCCACTGACACACCCAGGCACATACCAATACAGGCACAGATACACCCAGGCATACAATGGTACAGCTGCTGACACATTGAGCCAAAACCAAATGCAGTCACTGACACACCTAGGCACACACCAATGCAGGTACTGACACACCCTGCTAAACACTAATGCAGGCACTTACACACCCAGGCACACACTGATACAGCCACTGACGTACCCAGTCATACACCAATGAAGACACTGACACACCCAGCCAAACAATAATGCATCAAACAACACACCCAGGCATACACTGATGGATATACTTACACACCCAGGCACATACCAATGCAGACACTGACACACCAAACCAAACACTAATGCATCCAATAAGGTTCTCAGGCACACACTGATGCATACATTAATTCACCCAGGAATACACTGATGCAGACACTGACATACCCAGGCAGATATTGATGTAGACACTGACAGACCCAGTCAGAAACACCAATATAGGCACTGACACACCCAAGCACACACTGGTACAGCCACTGACACAACCAGACATGCACCAATGCAGGCACTGACACACCCAAGCACACACCGATGTGGGCACTGGCACACCCAAGCACACACTGATACAGCCACTGACACACCCAGACACCCACCAATGCAGGCACTGACACACACATGCACACAGTGATGCAGCACTGACACACCCAGGCAGACACCAATGCAGGCACTGACACACCCAAGCACACACCGATGTGGGCACTGACACACCCAAGCACCAACTGATACAGCCACTGACACACCCAGACACCCACCAATGCAGGCACTGACACACACATGCACACAGTGATGCAGGCACAGACACACCCAGGCACACACCAATGCAGGCACTGACACACCCAGACACGCACCAGTGCAGATGCTGACACACACATGCACACAGTGATGCAGGTACTCACACACCCAGGCACACACCAATACAGGCAGTGACACACTCAAGCACACACCAATAAAGCCACTGACACACCAACGGCACAGACCAATGCAGTCACAGACAGACCCAGGCACACACCGATGCAGTCACTGAAACACACAGGCACACACCAGTGCAGACACTAACACACCCAGTCAAACACTAATGCAATCACTGACACACCAGTGCACACACTGATGCAGACAGTGTCATACCCAGCTAAACCCTAATGCAGCCACTAACACACTCATGCATACCCTGATGCAGACACTGACACACCAAGCCAGACATTACTAGAGTCACTGGTATACCCACACACACACACCGAAGCAGAAACTGGCACACCCAGCCAAACACTAATGCAGTCACTAACACACAGATGCACACAATGACAAACCCAGCCAAACACTAATACGGCTAATAATACACCCACACACACACTGATATACTCACTGACATTCCCAATTACATAGTGATAGAGACAATAACAGTCAGTCAAACACTGATACAGCTTCTCAACAACTGAAAAAAACTATTAAACATGTAAACACACACATATATGTGTGAATATGTATGTAATATATTGCTGTTAAAAGGAGACAGGACAGACATTAGTGTTTGATTTCAGCAACAAATACAAGTTCTTCCTATGCAGTGTTTTTTAGTGTGAATCTGGTAAAACGTGGAGACTGGATTACTTTTAAACAATATCTCTTCGTTTGGTTCTGTACATACTGTTACATCTATGTCAGCAATTAAATTGAGAATCTGGCACTGCATGTGAAAGAACACAGGATATTAATGAGTCTCCAACAAATACATTGTGGAAATATTTTGATGGCTGTTATGAAATATCTATAAGACTAACAGTCAGACTATCTGTGATTAATACATGATACTTCGCAGTTTCTTTGTTGTAAAAGGAACTTTTGTATTTCTATGTCCATAATGAATGAGGCAATACGTCTGAGAATGGAGGAGGCATGTAGTTTATTTGATGAAAATGCTACTAATTCTACACACTTGACGTATGGGGACAAAGATGAAGAATCACAGGGGACTGTGCCCCTGAAGCAACAATTATGGCGTTTGGAGAGGCTATGTAAAAAAGAAATAAATAGAAGCTGGGAAGTCATTTCTTTAAATAACTATATTGAGGTAGGTAGGGTTCCTGTTGGTCTCAGAATACTCATTACTCCCACACATGTTAACCCGCATCCCAAATTGTTAGAAGAATGGTCTTTATTAATGGCAGCTACATGTAAAAGTATGTTGGAGCTCCTATCAAAATATGCAGCCATAGAATTGACACAAGCCAGTGAGAAAATTGGAAAGTTGAGGGCAGCATTAGAGAAGCATGAGGCACAAGATAAGATCAAGAAATTGTATAAAGAAATGGAGGAAAGACTCAAGAAGTATGAGGAAGAAATTAAATTGAGGAAGAGGAGAACATTTATACGTGATAAAAATTACTATGCAATGGGCCATATTCTTACGTTTGACAGAAGGTACAATCAAGCAAGAAAGGATTTTCCACAAGGTGAGGCTTTAAGACGACAGGAGATGTCCTCGTTGGAATCCAGTGTGGAGAATATATCTGATATTGAGGAGTTACCAGGTCCTAGCATGGTGGCAGGGCAACCATTTACAACCATGGAAGAGTATTGTTTTTTACAAATGAATCAGAGCCCACAAAGAAAGCCCCCAAGAGGCAGGGGAGAAGGCGGAGAAGCAAAAAGATTAGGAGAGGTGAAACGGCAGCAAGAAAGCGAAAAAGTGGATGGCAGAAACATACGTCAGAACAGGAAAAAGAGATAAGTGATGAAAATAAACTTATTATAGTTAATACCTCTTCTCATTCCTTATCTCAGGATGAACGAACAGTTCTTGAATTAGGCCTATCTTTCCGTCTGACAGCCAATTTTAATTACACTAAGACACGTATTGATATCTTTCAATTTGTTAGGAATTTGAAGTTAATGAAAATCTTTGCACAACAGACAGATCAATCTTCATTGCAGAATGTAAATCTAACTGTAGGGGACATGGATAAACCTTTGGAATTGACTATTAGTGACATTGAGAGACTAGCTACCTTGAGCAAATTGGAAGTAGGGGAAAGAACATGGGATACGGAAATTGAGTTATTGCAAGAATTGGGTTTGGAAACAGGAAATATGAGTGGAAGCAAACTTAAATTAAAATCGAGATGTAATCCCACTACCCCGCATGATAATATTGATGCCTTTCATGAAGCCGTGATTTTTGATTTAGGGGGTCATTCTAACTCTGGCGGGCGGCGGAGGCCGCCCGCCAGAGTTCCCCCTCCGAAATACCGCACCGCGGTCAGTAGACCGCGGAGGGTATTCTAAGTTTTTCCCTGGGCTGGCGGGCGGTCGCCAAAAGACCGCCCGCCAGCCCAGGGAAAAACTCCCTTCCCACGAGGATGCCGGCTCGTAATCGAGCCGGCGGAGTTGGGAAGGTGCGACGGGTGCTGTTGCACCCGTCGCGTATTTCACTGTCTGCCAAGCAGACAGTGAAATACTTGTAGGGGCCCTCTTACGGGGGCCCCTGCAGTGCCCATGCCACTGGCATGGGCACTGCAGGGGCCCCGCGACCCCCCCTTCCGCCATCCGGTTCCCGGCGGGCGGACTGCCGGGAACTGGATGGCGGTAGGGGGGGTCGGAATCCCCTCGGCGGCGCAGCTAGCTGCGCCGCCTTGGAGGATTCCAAAGGGCGGCGGTACACTGGCGGGAGACCGCCAGTGTTGCCGGTCCGACCGCGGCTTTACCACCGCGGTCGGAATGCCCTTGGGAGCACCGCCGGCCTGTCGGCGGTGCTCCCGCCGACCCTGGCCCCGGCGGTCTTAGACCGCCGGGGTCAGAATGACCCCCTTAGTCAGATTATGGAATAATACTCATGATGTGTTTGCACAGAATCTCACACCAGGTCAATGAGCAGCTATAGTTTCGTTGAAAAAAGCAACTTCATTTGTGATTAAACCAGCTGATAAGGGGGGTAATGTGTTATTATGAGATTTGCAAAAATATCAAAAGGAAGCAAGGAGACAATTGGTGTATTCTAATTGTTATGAAGCATCGGTGGTGACGGCATACCGAGCATCAATAACTAGGTTTCATGATCTGCTCTTTGAGAGTTTAGCCAGTGATTTGATTTCAGATATTAGTTTAAGTTTTTGCTGGTTAGGAAACCTTTAGCACCTTGTTTCTATGTCACCTAAAATACAAAAGGATACCCGTAACCCCCCAGGACAACCTATTGTATCAGCAAAAGGTAGTCTTTTGGAAAATGCCTCAATATATTTAGATCACTTCTTATGCCCTTATGTATTTAGTCTGGCCTCATATTGCAGAGATACCACAGATTTTATAACAAAAATACAACATATTCCTTGGAAACCTTATTATATTAGGATAACTATAGATGTTGTATCGTTGTATACCTGTATCCCACATGATTTGGGCATTCAGGCTTGTAAGCACTTCTTTAGGGATAAACCTATCAGATTGTTTGACCATTCTGAATTGCTTTCGAGAATGTTCAGATTTTGTTTGGAAAACAATTTTTTTCTGTATGAAGATCAATGGTATAGACAAAAAACCGGGACTGCAGTGGAAAGTTGCTTTGCCCCAAGTTATGCCTGCCTTTTTATGGGGTGGTGGGAAACACAGCATGTGATGGTGAACAAGAATGAAAAATGGTCCAGCCGCATTATTTTTTTGACAAGATATATTGATGATATATTTGCAATCTGGGAAGGTCCTGAATCAATGTTAGGTGACTTTTTGAATTGGTTACCAAGGAATGACCTTAATCTCAAATTTACACATAAAACACACAAACAGGTCATGGAATTTTTAGATGTTGATGTCAGGGTTGAAGCAGGTACCCTTCATACTAGACTGTTCAGAAAAAGTACGGCAGGAAATAGCATCTTACATGCTCATAGTCACTATCCGGCAAGTGTGAAATGGAGTATACCCTATGGGGAAATACTTAGAGCAAAAAGGAACTGTAGTACACCTCAGAGTTTTGAAAGGGAGCAAGAAACAATGGCGTACAGGTTTAGATCTAGGGGGTATCTGTATAGAGTCATTAAGGATGTATGTCGCAAAATAGCGGGAGTACAGAGAGTTGATTTATTGGTTCCAAAAAAGAAGGTGATTGATACGAATACCTTGAGATTTATAACTACCTTTAATGCATATTCGTCTGAAGTGAGAAAAATTCTGATTAAATACTGGCATCTGATAAAGGCAGATAGGGTGATTGGTCGATTAGTTAGTCCTCATCCAAGGATAATTTACAGAAAATGTAGTTCCTTACGGGATATGTTGGTACATAGTTATTCATTTAAAAGGAGGGAGACCTTCTTAGACAAATAACAAGGTTTCTAAAAAAGTGCGAAATGTAAGGCCTGTAGATATAGGGCCTGATTCTAACTTTGGAGGACGGTGTTAAACCGTCCCAAAAGTGGCGGATATACCACCTACCGTATTACGAGTTCCATAGGATATAATGGACTCGTAATACGGTAGGTGGTATATCCGCCACTTTTGGGACGGTTTAACACCGTCCTCCAAAGTTAGAATCAGGCCCATAGTGTGAATCGAAAAGACTATGGGGGTCATTCTGACCCTGGCGGTCGGTGATAAAGCGGCGGCCAACCCACCAACAGGCAGGCGGTCAAAAAAATGGAATTCTGACCCTGGCGGGAACCGCCAACACAGACCGCCACTTTAACACTCCGACCGCCACGGCGGGACAGACAAACAGCGTGGCGGTCACCGCCAACAGGCAGGCGGCAGACAATATACCACCCACCCTATCACAACTCACCAATCCGCCACCTTTTCCGGGGCGGGAGCCCCGCCGATAAAAACACGACAGAAACAGACTACGAACGGGAAAACGCTCACCTATACACACTCCACGAGGAAGGAGGACAGCATGGAACCCGAATTACACATCCTAGCAGCTATTGTCTACCTGCTCATCTACCAGGAGTACGAATGCCGGCGCAGATGACAAAGGTGAGTACTGCACCTACGACACAGGCGAGGGGGGAGGAGGAAAGCTTACGGGCACATACATGCGCCATACACCCACCCCCCCACCACAAATACCTACACCCCAATGCCGAGCAACAAGTCAGAGTGACACCACACAAACCCCCCGGAATAATGCAAAGACACAATTAAAATGATCTATAAAATATATGTATAAATAGCTCCATTGAAGGTATGGGAAATATGCCATATAAAAGATACAAAAATAAGGAATGAACATATTCAACAATATATACATAGGCAAAAAGTGCTGCACATTCCGTCAAAGTTCCATAGTCCGTGGGCCAATGTGCACAAACACATGGGCAAAGCCCACACAGGAGACCAGATACCATTGGAGAGAACACTGCTGGGGCATCAGATGATAAAACTACAGGCACCTCAGGGGGAAGGGAAGGGGGGGCACCTCAGCCACATGAGTCCACGACGCCAGATCCACGAGGGGCCTCCATGCCCACTGTCCCATCCTGGGGAGTGCAAAGCCACAGTCTCACAAGTCTCTACAGTGGGTGGCTTGCCCACTGTGCCATCCTGGGGAGTGCAAAGCCACAGTCTCTCAAGTCTCTACACTGGGTGGCTTGCCCACTGTTCCATCCTGGGAAGTGCCAAGCCACAGTCCATCAGATGGATTACCGACTCCACTCTTAATGGAGGAGGCATGGTGCCCAGAGTGCTTCGTGAAGCCCTGCTCGACACAGAACCGGCACTGTCAATGGGCCAGCGGTGCTTGAGACGGCGTTGCCCAGTGGAGCGGTGCTTGACAGGAAGGGCCCAGCAGAGCGGTGCTTGAGACGGCGGTGGCTAGCGGAGCGATGCTTGAGACGGCGGTGGCCAGCGGAGCGGTGCTTGAGACGGTGGTGGCCAGCGGAGCGGTGCTTGAGATGAAGGGCCCAGCGGAGCGGTGCTTGAGATGAAGGGCCCAGCGGAGCGGTTCTTGACAGGAAGGGCCCAGCGGAGCGGTGCTTTACAGGAAGGGCCCAGCGGAGCGGTGCTTGACAGGAAGGGCCCAGCGGAGCGGTGCTTGACAGGAAGGGCCCAGCGGTGCTCGTCCCGGCGGGGCCCGTTCAGCGATGCTCGTCCCGGCGGGGCCCATTCAGCGGTGCTCCTCCCGGCGGGGCCCGTTCAGCGGTTCTTGTCCCGGCGGGGCCCTGTTCAGCGGTGCTCCTCCCGGCGGGGCCCGTTCAGCGGTTCGTGTCCCGGCGGGGCACGTTCAGCGGTTCTTGTCCTGGCGGGCCCTGTTCAGCGGTGCTCCTCCCGGCGGGGCCCATTCAGCGGTTCTTGTCCCGGCGGGGCCCGTTCAGCGGTTCTTGTCCCGGCGGGGCCCTGTTCAGCGTTGCTCCTCCCGGCGGGGCCCTGTTTAGCGGTGCTCCTCCCGGCGGGGCCCTGTTCAGCGGTGCTTGTCCTGTGTGTCTAGGGAGCCAGACCTGGGCAAGACTTCCCGCTCATTCACCATCCGAACTTGCGGTCGCGGCGCCCTCCTGTGATGGAGTCCTGGGCCCGTGGGTGTCGTCCTTCACACCCGGAATGGGGCTGGTGGGGCCCTCCTGGGCAGCTCGCCTGCTGCCTGACTTCTCCGCCCTGCTGCCCTTGCCCTCCTTCGCTGAAGCTCTGTGGCCCTTGCCTCCCTTGGATGATGTGGCAGGTGACGGGGCAAGGCTACTATCCTTGGTGGCAGCCGTCTCAGTCTTGTCGCGCCGGGCCTTTTTCTTTTTTGTCCTCTTCCCAGGGGGTGGGCTGGCTGTCCCCTTGCTGCTGGCCGATGTTCCTGCCCTAGGATCTGGTGGACTCCAATAGCCCTGCACTTTGGTCACAGTAGACGCAGGGCTGGTGGTGGCTGAGGTGCTTTTTTTACTCTTACCAGATGGAGGGGGTGGGTCAGTGATTGGAACGAGCTCAAGGTTGGAAAGGAAAAGGACTTTGGAAGGACAGGGACGGGTAGGTGTAGTGGGTTTGGGAGTGGAGGAAGAGGATGTGGTTGTAGGAGAGTCAAGTGTGCTGTCTTTGGGTGCAGGTGCCTGTGACGGAGGCTGTTGTGAGGTGGATGGCTGTTGGGTGGGTGGCTGCCTGCGTTTGTGTGCTTTGGAAGAGGGGGTGACAGACACACTGGGAGAGGACACAGGGGACGTGTAACTGGCAGTGGGGGTGGTGACTGCACGTGTGCGGACTGTAATGGAGGGTGTGCTGGTGATGGAAGTACTGGCTGATGGTGGTGTGCATGCAGGTGTGAGTGGAGATGTCACAGGGAGGGAGGAGGGAGATGAGGAGGTGGTGGACACAGAGGTGGTAGTGACTGTTGGCATGTATGCATCTGGATGTTTCTTGGGTGAATGCTTGTGTGATCTGTGGTGCTTATGTCTGGATGAGCTGCCCTTGGGTGTAGAGGTGTGTGCAGGCTGGTCTGATGGTGTGGATGGGATAGGCAGAGGAACAGGAGACTGGGACTGGGTGGAGGGAGTCAGAAGAGGGAGGCTGGAGACAGGGACAATGGCTGCCGTCAGTGCTGAGGCCAGAGCGTTGAACGATCGCTGATGGCCAGCCTGACCCGAATGAATGCCCTCCAGGTATGCATTGCTCCGATGCACCTCCCTTTCTACACCCTGGATGGCATTCAAAAGGGTAGACTGCCCAACAATGAGTGTCCTAAGGAGGTCAATGACCTCCTCACTGAGGGCAGCAGGGGTGACTGGGGCAGGGCCTGAGGTGCCTGGGGCGAAGGAGATGCCCGCCTTCCTGGGCGAGCGGGCCCGGAGCGAAGGCTGAGGGGCTGCTGGGAGGGCGGGGCTGGTGCGCTGGGTGGTGGCTGTACCTGTTGTGGCGGTGGGCACGGATGTTGCCACCACCGCTAGGGAGCTCCCTTCCGAGGACGTGTCGGTGTCGCTGACGTCTCCACGGGTCCCCGTTGTGGAGCTCCACTCACCCTCCGTCTCACTGGTGTACTCGGAGTCTGTTGTATGGCCCTCCAGGGCCATGTGAGATGCAGCTCCCTCGTGCGCCGATGCAACTTCTCCTCCGCCTGATGATGCTAATGCACACATGAACAGGAAGACAAAGAAAAGGGGGGGGGGGAGAAATGAAGACAGGTTGAGTGCATGCATTGGCAACACCGTTGTCGGAGAGGACAGACACAGAAGCCCCCTGAGCTAGGCCGCGCAATGGGGGTACACTACTCAGTTATTGTGACTAGGCCTACAGGTCTATGGACGACAAATGCACACATGGGTGAGGCCGGACCATGGATAGCTGTACTTGGCACCCTACAGAGGTGGGGGGCGGGGGCACAGGGTCATGTCTAATGGAGGGGCCTAGCCTACAGAATGCGCCCTGGCCTGGAGATAGCCTCAGCCCTCCTCCCCCACCCAGACACCTTCACTGCGCGCAAAGATAGCAGAATGTGCTGATACTCACCCCCTTGTGTCTGCTGTGATGTCCTCACGCGCCCATCCAAATCGGGGTAGGCCACCGCCAGGATCCGGGACATCAGGGGGGTCAATTGGCAGCTGGCACCCCTCCTACGTTGGGAGGCCATCCCCAGCAGAGACTCGGCGGTCTTTCTGGTCCCGCGGCAGATGTCCTCCCACCTCTTTCGGCAGTGGGTGCCCCGTCTGTTGTGGACCCCCGGGGCCCGGACGTCCTTGGCGATGGCACGCCAAATGTCGATCTTCTGATGGGCGCTGACCTATGTGACATGTACAGGGTGGTAAAGGAAATCGCATCAGTTTTCTGCCTGGTCAATGTGAGTGGCCCCCCCTCCCCAACCTTGCCATTTGGCACATGCTCTCATCTTTCGTGCGTTGCACTCCTCATTCGCTCCCCTCCCCACCATCTTACATACACCCCACTCAACACAGGCATAGCCCATTCAACGTGCACCCTGTGTACTAACCTGTTGGTCTGGAGGACCGTAGAGTAGCGCATACTGGGGGAGGACCCCATCAACAAGTTTCTCCAATTCTTCGGAAGTGAAGGCAGGGGCCCTTTCCCCAGTCGCAGCAGCCATTGTATCTCCCAGACCGAGGTCACAGCAGCACTTGCAGTATAGGTCCTCTCCTGTGGATGATCAGGTCTGCGGTGCATACCGAGGCGGTGCGTATCGCGACCGCCGGCGCACATCGTCATTGGCTCCTGAGACCCATAGGGTTCAATGTTAACCAATGCTGCTTTGCGCCGCGGTCTTCGACCGCCTACCGCCACGGTGTGCCACGCCAGCGCAGTGACCTCACATCCCACTGTCAGACTTCACAGGTCAGGCAGCCGCCATTTCAAGGGCCCACATGGCATGATTTCTACTGCGTCACACAGGCCTAGGCCTTGCATTGCCACTCATACAAGCCATTCAATGCATAGCGATTCGTGTACTGTGCAAGCTGTGTGAACGAACCTGTGGGTTGCTTGACTGTGTGCTCCATGTTGTCCTTCCTAGGCACCGTCCGCTGGGACTTGCGAGGAGAAGGATGAATCCTCCCGTGTACCGACCGCTGGTGGACCTGTCGACAATGGAAGAACGACACATCATACTTACATACCGGCTTGACAGAGCAACTATACATGAACTATGTGCCCAGCTGGAGCCAGACTGGATGTCCCCCATCCGCCAACCCACAGGGATTCCCCCTCTGGTGCAGGTTCTGTCAGTACTCCATTTTTTGGCAAGTGGGTCTTTTCAGACAACAGTGGCCATATCATGTGGGATGTCTCAGCCTATGTTTTCTAAGGTTTTGTCCAGAGTGTTGTCTGCCCTGATGAAATACAAGCGGAGCTACATTATTTTCCCTGAGGTGGGCGATTTGGCTACAGTGAAGGGTGATTTCTATGCCCTTGGACATATCCCCAACATCATTGGTGCCATTGATGGGACCCATGTGGCTTTGGTTCCCCCCAAAGAAAGTGAGCAGGTGTACCGAAACAGAAAAAGTTATCATTCGATGAATGTCCAGGTGGTCTGTTTGGCTGACCAGTACATCTCCCATGTAAATGCCAAGTTCCCTGGGTCAGTGCATGACGCGTATGTCATGTGAAATAGCAGCATCCCTTATGTGATGGAACAGCTACAGAGACACTGTGTGTGGCTAATTGGTAAATCTGTTTACCCCAACCTGTCGTGGCTACTGACCCCAGTGAGGAATCCCCGGACCAGGGCAGAGGAACGGTACAATGAGGCCCATGGGCGAACTAGGAGGATCATAGAAAGGACCTTCGGGCTCCTGAAGGCCAGGTTTAGGTGCCTGCATATGACAGGTGGATCCCTAATGTACTCACCAAAGAAGGTGTGCCATATCATCGTGGCCTGCTGTATGCTTCACAATCTTGCATTGCGACGCCAGGTGCCTTTCCTGCAGGAGGATGGTCCAGATGGCGGTGTTGGTGCAGCTGAGGAGCCTGTTGAGCCTGTGGAGAGTGAAGAGGAGGAAGACGACGGGGACGACACGGACAACAGGGAGACAGTCATACAACAATACTTTCAGTAGCACACAGGTAAGAATCACCCACCCCAATTTACATTTACTTAAGGCCTCATGCGTCTCCACTGTCTGTGTTTCCCTCCAGTTCCTGTTAACTGATTTGTGACTTTCCCTTCCCTTTCCAGAGCTGTATGACCCACTGCCTGACTTCAGCTTTGTTTGCCCATGGACTAAAGCTTATTGAAATTGGTATGTTGTCATCACAAAGTAACTGGACATTATAGCACCGTTATGTGTAATACATTTGTTAAGAATACAAGCAGACTCCTGTTTTTTTAAGTGGAATAAGTGATTTATTTTAAGTGCTACATATAGGTACATGATTGGGAAACGGTGATGGGTGGGGGTGGAGTAATGTCCATGGCAGAGTCCAGTTCTCAGTCGCACAGGTGCATTGTCCATATGCCTGGGGAAGGATGGAGCAGGGGCAGTTCAAGGTTGGACAGGGTGACAATGTGGGACAGTGGGATGACATCAGGGGGTATCTTAGGCTGGCGGGGGTCTTGCAATCCTACTCTGTCTTCTTGTGAGATCTCAGGTTCCGCTTGCGGGGTGGTTCTTCTTCTGCAGGAGGTGGGGTTCTGGTGGCCTGTCGTTGTGTGGGGGCCTCCTGTCCACTAGCGCCGGCGGAGGTGGTAGGCTGTTCCTGGCCTGGGCTAGTGACAGGGGCCCTTTGGGGTGCCACATGGTCCCGCAATGTGGTGACGATCTGGGTAAGGGCCACGACGATGGTCCCCATTGCGGAACCGATGTTCCTCAGTTCCTCCCTGAACCCCATGTACCGTTCCTCCTGCAGTTCCTGGATCTCCTCGAACCGGGCCAGTACCGTCGCCATCGTCTCCTGGGAGCGGTGGTATGCTCCCATGATGGAGGAGAGGGCCTCTTGGAGAGTCGGTTCCCCGGGCCTGTCCCCCCCCTGTCGCACAGCAGCCCTCCCAGTTCCCCTGTGTTCCTGGGCCTCTGTCCCCTGGACGGTGTGCCCACTACCACTGCCCCCAGGTCCCTGTTGTTGTTGGGGTGGTGGGTCAACCTGGGTGCCCTGTAGTGGTGGACACACCGCTGATTTACGTGTCCTGGAGACAGAGGCATGGGCCCGCTGGGTGGGAGCTGTGATGGTGTTCCCAGAGGGGGTTGGGTCTGGTGTAGCCTGTGGCTGTCTGTGGGGAACAGACTGTCCAGAGGTCCCCGATGGGCCGGGCTAGTCGTCTGGCTCCAGGGAGACAGAGCTGCTGTCATCGCTGGGGGCCTCTTCTGGGGGTGGGATGGACATCTCTAGACCCTCTGTGGCGGTGTGGTGGCATTCGGGTCCTGCAGGGGTATAAAGGTATGGTTATTGCTTCTGTGTGTGGCATTTCGTGTGATGGGTGGGTGTCTGTGTACCCATGTGCAGGCATTTCCTTGTGGGGGCATTTGTGAGGGTGGCTTGTGGGGGTGATGTGTGTGTGCAGTGGGCATGCTTTGGTGATGGGTGTCCATGCTTTGTGGTCGCATGCAGGGCTTGGTGTTGGGATGGGTGGGTTGTGATGGTGAGCCTTTTGCTAGGTGTTGGTGTGATGGGGGAGGAGGTGAGGGTGGGGGTATGATTTGGCATGCAGGTGGGGTGGGGGTGGGAAGCACTAGTGAAGATTTGCCTTACCAGAGTCCATTCCTCCGCCTACTCCTGCGAGGCCCTCAGGATGCAGGATGTGCAAGACGTCCTCCTCCCACACGGTAAATTCTGGGGGAGTAGGTGGGGGTCCGCCGCCAGTCTTCTGCACCGCAATGTTGTGCCTTGATACCATGGAACGCACCTTCCCCCGTAGGTCGTTCCATCTCTTCCTGATGTCCTCCCGATTGCGTGGATGCTGTCCCACCGCGTTAACCCTGTCCACTATCCTTTGCCATAGCTCCATCTTCCTGGCAATTGTGGTGTGCCTCACCTGTGCCCCGAAGAGCTGGGGCTCTACACGGACTATTTCCTCCACCATGACCCTGAGTTCGGCGTCACTGACCCTGGGGTGTCTTTGGGGTGCCATGGGGTGGTGTGGTTGAGGTGTGGGGTGGCGTTTGTGGTGATGAGTGTGGTGCGTGTGGTGGTGTGTGGTGTTTGGTGCGTGGATTCTGTGTGGGTGATGGTGTTGTGTGCCTCTGTGTTGTGGGATTGTCTATTCTGTGCTCTCTCTCTAGCCTTCGTCAATGATTTCGGGTCGTAGGGGCTTGTGGGTGATGTGGGTGTGTGTTTTATATTGTGTTGGGTGTGTGGGAGTGGTGTTAGTATGTGTATCAGGTGTGTGTATTTCAAACTGACCAATATGGCTGAGTTTTCTATGTGTGTGTGTATTTTGAGCGCTGCGGTGTGTACCGCCAATGGAATACCGCGTTTGAAAGACCGCCGCGTGGATTTGTGGGTCGGAATGGTATGGGCGTATTTCTGTTGGTGTGACGGTGGAGGTTTGGTCATCGCCATTTTTTCGCTGACCTTTGGTGTGGCGGACTTTTGTGGATGTCGGGTTTTTGGCGGTTTGCCAGTTGCGGGTCAGAATGACCGTGGCGGTTTACCGCGGCCGCGGCGGTGTTATGGCGGTCTTCTGACCGGTGGTAAGCGCCTTTTACCGCCGAGGTCAGAATGACCCCCTATGTATTACCAACAGGGGAAAAAGAGAGTATTAAAAAAATCCTTAGCTGCAATTCAGACTTTGCAATTTATATGATAGTGTGCCCATGTGGGCTACAATATGTGGGTAGTACTATCTTTCCCATAAAGAAACGGATCCTGGAACATTGGGGAGCAATTACAAATAATGATGTAACATACCCGGTGGCTCGCCACTGCAATTTGGTGCATGCAGGAATGATAAACAAAATGACTTTTTTTGGAATAGACAGGGTGTTAGGTACCCCGAGGGGTGGCGACAGAGAGAGGAAACTGAGAAAGTTGGAATCCGAGTACATTATTCGCCTTAACAGTCGACATCCCTGGGGTTTAAATAAGGACGAGGAACTTTTTGTACATATTGGTTAGTCAACACTTTCCAGACCCGGGAGATGATGGACAATGGGTGTCAACAGTCGTTCAGGGCTTGTTTCGATTTGGTTATGATCTTTATTGTAAATGTGGCCATCCTACAAATAATATGAAAATTGTCAGGAACGTTGTTTCCAATTTGGAAATTGAATCAAAATGTTGCTGAAGTAATGTTTAGATCATTATATTATTGGAAATTTTGTAAATGTATCCTGTATATCTTGTAGGATTTATTTAAGGGAGGAAAGGAAGGAACACAAAAAAAATACATTATATTTCTCAAAAATGTATTTTATGTCTATGACTAGTAAGGGGTTATATACCTAAGGTAGGAGGGGCCATGGTGAGTTTGAATTTTTTCTTTTTGGGCTAATGAAGAAGACCGTGATGGTTGGAACGCGTTGCCCTGTTTTTGCACGTGAAATTTGAAAATCTGGAATTTGACAAGGATCTTTTGGTCTAAATAAACATTTCAGCTGCTTTGAGTGCCAGCATCTGAACTTCATTTGGTGTTATATATATATAAATATGTACCACCACATAGGAAAGCACAGAGTTAGATCTTTCTTTGAATAGATGGAATGGTTCTAAAAAGAAAAAAGAAATTCATAGTTTTTGAACTAGTTTTATACCTTTTGTTGTAGTTTTTTTCAGAACCGGGAAAAATAGTACGGCAAAGTGAATTATTAAAAGCAAGTGGCTTCAAAACTGAAAAACATGAATTAAAAATTTGGACGCAAAAAAAAAAATGAACATCTACAGCTATGAATTGCATCCAGTTATTGAGCCACTGAAGTAATGTTCAAACCCACTGGCAAGTGGCACTTTAAACAGTGGGTTACCAAATGTGCTAAATTATCAGCTGAAACAGTAATAATGTCTGAAGCGGAGGGTGCATACAAAGGTGTAGATGATGTAGATGGTCCGGCACCAGCAGTCCTCTTATGAACCATTCTGTTGTATGTTCTCTCATGATCATTTTCAAATGCTTCCACATGGAGCTGGTTTCAAGTGAATATTTGTTGCTGGTGCTTTGGGACAGCTGGTTGCAGCAGACGGTGCACTGTCCAAATCACGCTGTAACTTTTGTTCCCCTGTTGGGATTGTAAAAAAACCTCCAAACCTCACTTTCTTTTTCAGGAGGAGGCAAATCCTGTTTTTATTCCCCCACCACCACAGGATCCTCAGGGTCCCTGGATGTAATTTCAGCTGTTTTATTACAGGATGAAATTTCTCTTCAGCAACATGGGGAAAGGAGACATGGAGATTTCCCTGTCCCTTTTTCTGTGCAGAGCTCAAAGTAAAGAAACAGAATTAGGGTGTGGTTTATTTTAAATTTGGGTTTGCTCCTAATGTGGCCAATCAGAAGGGATGGTTTGGGTGTGTCATCACGCAAATTCTCAGATCTAGTCTTTAGATTAGTGGGTTACTGAAAACCAGATTAATGGTGCCATAGACATACTTCTAAATTTGTTCTCACTGATGTCATTAATGAAATTAGAGGGTTGTGTACTGTAGGAGGCTGGACTGGCTTGTAGTGAATACCAAGGGGTACTTACACCTTTCACCAGGCCCAGGTATCCCTTATTAGTGTAGAGGGGTGTCTAGCAGCTTAGGCTGATAGAAAAGGTAGCTTAGCAGAGCAGCTAAGGCTGAACTAGCAGACGAGTGAAGCTCCTACAGTACCACTAGTGTCATATGCACAATATCATAAGAAAACACAATACACAGATATACTAAAAATAAAGGTACTTTATTTTTATGACAATATGCCAAAGTATCTCAGTGAGTACCCTCAGTATGAGGATAGCAAATATACACAAGATATATGTACACAATACCAAAATATGCAGTAATAGCAATAGAAAACAGTGCAAACAATGTACAGTCACAATAGAATGCAATGGGAGCACATAGGGATAGGGGCAACACAAACCATATACTCTAGAAGTGGAATGCGAACCACGAATGGACCCCAAACCTATGTGAGCTCGTAGAGGGTCGCTGGGACTGTAAGAAAACAGTGAGGGTTAGAAAAATAGCCCACCCCAAGACCCTGAAAAGTGGGTGCAAAGTGCACCTAAGTTCCGCAAAGAGCACAGAAGTTGTGATAGGGAAATTCTGCCAGAAACAACAACACCAGCAATGCAACAACGACGGATTTCCTGACAAGAGTACCTGTGGAACAAGGGGACCAAGTCCAAGAGTCACGATCAATTCGGGAGTGGGCAGATGCCCAGGAAATGCCAGCTGTGGGTGAAAAGAAGCTGCCACTGGATGGTAGAAGCTATGGATTCTGCAAGAACGACAAGGGCTAGAAACTTCCCCTTTGGAGGATGGATGTCTCACATTGTGAAGAGTCGTGCAGAAGGGTTTCCGTGCAGAAAGACCGCAAACAAACCTTGCTAGCTGCAAGGGTAGTGGTTAGGGTTTTTGGATGCTGCTGTGGCCCAGGAGGGACCAGGATGTCACCAATTGCATGAGGAGACAGAGGGGGCGCCCAGCAAGAGAAGAAGCCCACTCAGAAGCAAGCAGCACCCGCAGAAGTGCCAGAACTGGCACTACAAAGTGGAGTGAACCGGAGCTCACCTGAAGTTGCACAAGAGGGTCCCACGAAGCTGGAGGACAACTCAGGAGGTCGTGCAATGCAGGTTAGAGTGCCAGGGACCCAGGCTTGGCTGTGCACAAAGGAAATCCTCGAAGAGTGCACAGGAGCCGGAGTAGCTGCAAAACATGCGGTTCCCAGCAATGCAGTCTAGCGTGGGGAGGCAATGACTTACCTCCACCAAACTTGGACTGAAGAGTCACTGGACTGTGGGGGTCACTTGGACAGAGTCGCTGGATTCGAGGGACCTCGCTCATTGTGCTGAGAGGAGACCCAAGGGACCGGTAATGCAGCTTTTTGGTGCCTGCGGTTGCAGGGGGAAGATTCCGTCGACCCACTGGAGATTTCTTCGGAGCTTCTGGTGCAGAGAGGAGGCAGACTACCCCCACAGCATGCACAAGCAGGAAAACAGTCGAGAAGGTGGCAGGATCAGCGTTACAGAGTTGCAGTAGTCGTCTTTGCTACTATGTTGCAGGTTTGCAGGCTTCCAGCGCGGTCAGCAGTCGATTCCTTGGCAGAAGGTGAAGAGAGAGATGCAGAGGAACTCGGATGAGCTCTTGCATTCGTTATCTGAAGTTTCCCCAGAGACAGAGACCCTAAATAGCCAGAAAAGAGGGTTTGGCTACCTAGGAGAGAGGATAGGCTAGCAACACCTGAAGGAGCCTATCACAAGGAGTCTCTGACGTCACCTGGTGGCACTGGCCACTCAGAGCAGTCCAGTGTGCCAGCAGCACCTCTGTTTCCAAGATGGCAGAGGTCTGGAGCACACTGGAGGAGCTCTGGACACCTCCCAGGGGAGGTGCAGGTCAGGGGAGTGGTCACTCCCCTTTCCTTTGTCCAGTTTCGTGCCAGAGCAGGGGCTAAGGGGTCCCTGAACCGGTGTAGACTGGCTTATGCAGAATTGGGCACATCTGCATTTCCAGAGGCTGGGGGAGGCTACTCCTCCCCTGCCTTCACACCATTTTCCAAAGGGAGAGGGTGTCACACCCTCTCTCAGAGGAAGTTCTTTGTTCTGCCATCCTGGGCCAGGCCTGGCTGGACCCCAGGAGGGCAGATGCCTGTCTGAGGGGTTGGCAGCAGCAGCAGCTGCAGTGAAACCCCAGGAAGGGCAGTTTGGCAGTACCAGGGTCTGTGCTACAGACCACTGGGATCATGGAATTGTACCAACTATGCCAGGATGGCATAGAGGGGGCAATTCCATGATCTTAGACATGTTACATGGCCATATTCGGAGTTACCATTGTGAAGCTACATATAGGTAGTGACCTATATGTAGTGCACGCGTGTAATGGTGTCCCCGCACTCACAAAGTTCAGGGAATTGGCTCTGAACAATGTGGGGGCACCTTGGCTAGTGCCAGGGTGCCCTCACACTAAGTAACTTTGCACCTAACCTTTACCAGGTAAAGGTTAGACATATAGGTGACTTAAAAGTTACTTAAGTGCAGTGTAAAATGGCTGTGAAATAACGTGGACGTTATTTCACTCAGGCTGCAGTGGCAGGCCTGTGTAAGAATTGTCAGAGCTCCCTATGGGTGGCAAAAGAAATGCTGCAGCCCATAGGGATCTCCTGGAACCCCAATACCCTGGGTACCTCAGTACCATATACTAGGGAATTATAAGGGTGTTCCAGTAAGCCAATGTAAATTGGTAAAAATGGTCACTAGCCTGTCAGTGACAATTTGGAAAGAAATGAGAGAGCATAACCACTGAGGTTCTGATTAGCAGAGCCTCAGTGAGACAGTTAGTCACTACACAGGTAACACATTCAGGCACACTTGTGAGCACTGGGGCCCTGGGTTACCAGGGTCCCAGTGACACATACAACTAAAACAACATATATACAGTGAAAAATGGGGGTAACATGCCAGGCAAGATGGTACTTTCCTACAGCGCCCGTCCCCGTGGTCCACGCTCGTCCAACCCCCCCCAAGCACCACTACTCCTCCACAGAACTCATTGCTCTCAACCCAGGCCAGCACCCCCGCCTGCGCCCAGGCCAACCCCAAACACACACACGGACCTTTCACATGCCACTCATGCCATTTCTCCTGCACTCACACCATCACCAGCAACACCAACAAGCACTGCAACAACACCAAACCCCACAATCACCTCAACTGCATCCTCCTTAACACCTGCCCCATCCACAAGCATGCCCATCAAGCTTTGGAACCTGCTCACCACAAACTCTCCTGACATCGCCTTCCTCACTGAAACATGGATGAACTCCTCATCAGAACCCGACATCGCCATAGCCATCCCAGAAGATTACAAAATTACCCGTAGAGACCGCACCGACAAACCAGGAGGAGGTATCGCCATAATACACAAAAACTCCATTAAAATTTCCACCAATACCAACGACACCCTAGACAACACAGAACACCTACACTTTCAAGTACACATCAACGCCAACACCACCCTTAGAGGAACCCTCATCTACAGACCACCAGGACCCCGCCCCCCCATTCTGTGACACCATCGCCGATACTATCAGCTCCTACGCCCTCACCTCCACAGACTACATACTCCTTGGTGACCTTAACTTTCACCTGGAAAGCACCCACAACTGCAACTCCACAGCCCTGCTGAACAACCTCACGAACCTCGGGCTCAAGCAACTAGTCACCACACCCACCCACTCAGCGGGACACACGCTAGACACCATCTTCACCCCCAGCAGCCACATCACCTTCACACACACAACCGAATTCCACTGGACTGACCACCACTGCGTCCACTTCTCCTTCATGAAACCCACCACCCACCACCAACAACACACTACACCCTACCGCAAGTGGAACAAGATCTCCAAAGAACACCTGATCTCCAACCTCGTACAAGCTCCACCTCCCATCACCAACGGCCCCAACACCGCCGCCCTCAACCTCACACGATGGCTAGAAACTTGTACAGACTCCCTCGCCCCTTTGAAAACAAACAACAACACTAGCACCATCAAGACCGCCCCCTGGTTCACCACAGAACTTCAGTCTTCCAAACGAGAATGCTGAAAAATTGAGAAAGCCTGGCGCCAAGAACCCTTAATGAGCAACTTCTCCGCCCTCAAAACAGCCATGCGCAAACACCACCAACTCATCTGGACCACCAAATGGTCCTTCCACAAAGATGCATAGACAACAACACACACAACAGCAAGGAACACTTTGCAATCATTAAATAACTCACCAAACCCAAACCCAAACCCTGCACCATCGACCCTCCACACTCCCCAGACCTATGCAACTCCCTCTCCAACTACTTCCACCGCAAAATTGCAGACATACATTACAGCTCCACATCATCAGCACCCACCATCATCACCACCACCAATACAACCAACACCACAACACCCTGCCGCACCAACCTACTGAACACCTGGACCCCCACCAACGACAAAGAAATCGGCAAAACTATGAGCTCCATCCACTCAGGCTCCCCAACAGACCATTGCCCCTACCACATCTTCAACAAGGCCAGCCAAATCATCACTCCCCAGCTCTGAGCCATCATCAACAGTTCCTACGAGACCGCAACCTTCCCAGATATTTGGAAGCACGCCGAAGTCAACGCTCTTCTAAAAAAAAACAAAGCAGACCCTGAAGACCTCACAAACTACCGACCCATTTCTCTTCTCCCTTTCCCCGCAAAGGTCGTTGAGAAGATAGTAAACGTGCAACTGTCTCGCTTCCTAGGAGACAACAACATACTCAACGTCTCCCAGTCTGGATTCCGCAAGAACCACAGCACTGAGACCGCCCTCATCGCCTGCATAGACAACATCAGGACCAGAGTGGACAAGGGCGAGACCTTCGCCCTCATCCTCCTAGACCTCTCTGCAGCTTTTGACACTGTATGCTACCAAACCCCCCGCGCACACCTTTTCAACACAGGAATTTGCCACAAAGCGCTGGACTGGCCCACCTCCTTCCTCTCCGAAAGAACCCAAAGAGTTTGCCTCCCTCCTTTCAGGTCTACAGCCACCAAGATCATCTGTGGGGTCCCCCAAGGATCCTCCCTCAGCCCCACCCTCTTCAACATCTACATGGCTCCTCTCGCCAACATCCTCGGCCCCCATGGCATCACCATCATTTCATACTCTGACGACACCCAGCTCATCATCTCCCTCACTAGTAACCCAGCCACCGCCAAGAATAACTTGCACGCCGGACTCCTCGACATCGCCAAACGGATGACAGCAAGCCTCCTCAAATTGAACTCAGACAAAACATCATCTTCGGCCCCAACAAGGCAGCCTGGAACGACTCCTGGTGGCCCACCACCCCCGGACCACCCTCAACACCCACCACCCACGCACGCAACCTTGGCATCATACTGGACTCGTCTCCCTCCATGACCCAGCAAATCAATGCCATTTCATCCTCCTGCTTCAACACCCTTCACATGCTATGCAAGAATTTCAAATGGATCCCTTTAGAAACAAGAAGAACAGTCACCCACTCCCTCATAAGCAGCAGACTGGACTACGGCTACGCCCTCTACGCAGGGACCATAGCCAACCTTCAAAGAAAATTCCAGCAAATCCAGAACGCAGCCGCACGTCTCATCCTCAACCACCCTCGCCACGAACACATATCCACCCACCTCAGATCCGTACACTGGCTGCCCATCAACAAAAGGATCATTTTCAAAATCCTTGCCCACGCTCAAAAAAGCCCTCCACGACGCTGGACGGGCCTACCTCAGCGAACGAGTCAACTTCCACATACCAACTCAACAGCTCCGCTCCGCCGATCTTGCCCTCGCTACAGTCCCCTGCATCCAATGCACCACCTCCGGCGGCAGATCCTTCTTCCACCTCGCCACCAAGACCTGGAACGCCCTCCCCACCAACCTACGCAAGACCCAGGACCTCCTAACCTTCAGAAAGTACCTAAAACCATGGCTTTTCGAGCAATAACCGACCTCCACCTATACCTCCTCCCAGCGCCTTGAGACCCTACTGGGTGACTAGTACGCTTAAGAAATTATTTGATTGATTGATTGATAACTTTATATGTAAATAGCAAACATATAAACATATTGCAATTGTAATTCTTTATACAATTACACTATTTTCAGACAAAATGACAGAAAGAGCAAGATATATTACATCACAGAGAGGAGAGCATTGTTAAGTTATGTGTGCTACTAATGCAACTAGGAGAGTACATTGATAGAAACTGTAAATTGAAAATGTACTACATATTACTCTAATTCATGCTAAGGGATGGCCACTACAAAAGATGAGAATAATGCTATTTAATGTAGGGGAACTCAACCTTCCATCAAATGTTACAGAAATAGAAGTATTGTGGTATTGCAGGATATAAGAGAGGAAAGCACTATCCCCCAGGAAAACAGCAATCCTAAAAGACTTACCCCCTAAAGTCCCCTAAACACATTAGAATCCAACTACACCTATACCCACCTTAAAACATTTAATTGAATGAACCAAAAAATCAACCATTGATACACTTTCTGCCCCTAAAAGATCCCAACATTTTGAAATACATGAATACTTAAAAATCACTTATTATGAGGAACCCTTCCAGTTATGTGACAACATAAACAATGATAACCAATACCTAATGTTTTCTACAGCCGATAAATTACTGAAACTAAGCAATTACAAAACCTGGATGATGGCTGCATCCTTCAAAATATGCTCCAAATCATTCACTTGGATACACAGCATATGTGGCGAATATCACAACTCAAATATTCCTTTTATAAATGACTTGATACCAAATATTCAAAGTAGCACTTACTTCAATCTCTCAAACCACAAAAAACATAAAACAAATAATTTCTACACACAAAATATAATCATGGACTTTAAACAAACCATGATTCAAAACAGTTTAGCCACACACAGCCATAGACTGTCACTGTCTGCCTTCCGCTTACCGCCCTGGTCAGATGAAGCTGGAGTGCAATCTCAGTTCTTGTATGTTCTGCTCTGGGCGAGGTAGGGGTGACCCCTTCCGGTAGGCATAGTGCTGCTGACAAAGGAACGCCACTGCAGTCTGTGCCCTCCAGAAGGAAAAGGGAAAAATCCTCTTTGACAGGAACACCCTGGAACAGAAAAAAGGAGACCTCAGGATACCAGGACTTCAAGGCCAGAATACAAGAAGCAGGCTGTAGCTGAAGAAAACAGGAGCAGGACTGGACTCAGTGAGATAGCAAGCCAGAGCGAGGATCCCCACCAAAGGTAAGTGTTGAAACGCAAGGAGAACAGGAATCGTAATAGGCACGAGCAGGGAAAAGCACCATCATGGAAAAGGAAAATAAAGGAAACTGATACATGCAGGGAAAAAGAACTGAAATCTGGGAAGAAGAAAATATGGCCCCACAACAGTAAAAAGAAAAGAAAGAAAATAAGAACCCTCAGATCAGGGAACCAGGTAAGTGAATGGCCAGGGTGGGCGCGGACTCCCTGTGGCAACCATTCATACTGTGCATTGAACGAGGCGAGGCCCGAAACCCAACCCTAGGCCTCCGACCTCGCTGTGGGTAACAATTTGCACTGCTGCCGAGGAGAGAGGCCACAACGGGTCCAGCAGCCCAGAAAATGGACCCCCCAACCCCACTGCAGCCCGAGCAGGAGACTCCGTGGGCTTCCGCAGCGCAACATAGATGGCTGTTACTACCATTTCACTCAAAGCATATGGAGACATCACCAACAATATGCACTATGTGGTCTTTGCTACAACCAGTCAATTTGTCTCTGACAAAAAGAATTGAGAGTGGTATTCGATGTCCCTGTTACAGAGGTAGCTAACCCCTACAATTTACTAATAGAAAACACTTTCTACCAACAAAGGAAACACAAACAAAACCCCCTAATTTATTATTTTGAAGACACTTGGGTTTGCAGACTACATCTCTCTGGACACAAACCCAAATCAAATCCAACTACTGTGGGGGAATATCTATGACAACACCTTGACACAGAAAGCCAAACTAAACAGCACAGTGGAAACATGACACAATGCCTTCCAATCTATACTAGGCCAGAACCCAAACTACACTCTATAAATTTATTGAAGCCCTACAAAAAGAGCAAAGCAGCAAACATCCATAAATGGAACATCTGTAGCCCATGTTGCACCTAAATATTTTTTTTAAGACACAGGAATATGCGACATTCTATAATTTAAAGTAAAACTCTTCATAAACAATAAAGAAATAGCTCACTTAGAAATACTAGCCAAAATCATATTATAAAGTTAATGCTAACCCACAAAACTACCAAAAAAGTATAGCATAATCTAAACTAACATTACAAATAGTTTTTGTATAAATAGTGAACATATTATTTTATTACAACAGTCTAAATAGTAAGTAAAAATCAAAGTTTAAATAAGACTGATAAAAAAAATACATGTGTCATTTATATAACAAGCTTAAACCTCACCAACCATAAACCTCAAAGTACTCAATCCATTCTGAAAAATAATTGCAACACATAAAATATATAATGCCAAATACATAACACTTTCATAAATGGTAAACTATAACATTTTCATACTCAAAACAAATAATTTAAATATGAATTACTATTCTATGGATGCAGATCATCCCTGTATCCAAGTAGTCAAAAAGTACAATCCACCAAAAACTGGCAAATTATTTTCAAAAAGCCGAAAAAAATGATAAAATCACACCAATACAATCGATATCCATCTAAGCAATCCAAAGTATCCAAGAACCATAAAAAACCTGAATAAGTGCTTAAAAAAGAACCACTCCTGGAAACCCAAAAATCTATGTAAATCTAAGTAAAAAGTATTGGTTTATTACACGATCAATCAATTAGCTTTATGAAAGCATTAAATATGATAGGAAAGCATATATATATATATAAAAACACACTATTCTAAAATCATTAAAACTGTGAAAACTGAACATTAAAATCCTGACCTTGGAACAAGAAAATAGCCAAAAAACAGAGAATATTTTGGGCCAGATGTATCAAAGTGTTTTGCAATCGCAAATGGCCTAAAGGGGCATTTGGGAACACAAAAACTGCATTTTGGTATGTAACAAATCCAATTTGCGATTCAGTAACTTGTTACTGAATTGCAAATTGCAATTGCGACTATATACCGATTCAGTATTAGGAAGGGGCGTGTCAAGGGTGTCCCTTCCTAATACCGAATCGCAGAGGTATGTATGATTGTTTTGTGACCATGAATGCGGTTGCAAAACAATTGCAGGTACCGCCAATTTCAAATTGGTGGTAACCCATTCGCAAATAGACACCTTCCCCTTTGTGAATGCATGCAAAAAAAAAATTTCATTAGGCAGTGGTCTTGCGGTTCACTGCATACTCTTAAAAAATGAAAAGAAAACTTTTAATTTTTCATTTTTAAACACATCCCGTTTTCCTTTAAGGAAAACGGGCTGCATTTAAAAAAAAAAAGATTGCTTTATTGAAAAGCAATTACCGATATGGTGGTCTTCTGAGTCCAGCAGGCCACCATCCCTGTGATTGTAGCAATAGCTCACAAATTGCAACCTACCTCATGAATATTAATGAGGTAGATCCATTTGCAAGCCCTTGCGAATCAGAGTATGAAACTCCTGGAGTTTCATGCATTCCAATAGCGATTACTTAATTGTGATTCCCAAAAAATCACAATTAGGTAATCTCTATTGGATAAAGTGATACCTCTGGTCCTTAGTCTTTTTTTTTAACAATGGGAATAAAGGGCTGCAGAAGAAGGCTTGTGGTTTTTTCCCTGAAATGGCATCAACAAAGGGTTTGCGTTGCTAAAATCCCCATCTTCTCAGCTTTCAGGAAAAGGCAGACTTGATTAGAAAACCACATTTTTCAACACAATTTTGGCATTGTACTGGGACATACCGCATTTTTACTATTTTTTGTGTTTGAGCCTCCTTCTAGTTGGTGACAGGAATGGGTGCGAAACCAATGCTGGATCACAGACAGCTAAACATTTCTAAACAATAGACAAAATTCTGAATACAGCAAGCAATCATTTGTGTAGATCCTACAAGGTTTTCCTACAGAAAATAACAGCTGAAATAAAAAAGAATTTAAATATAGGTGAAAAAAATAACAGTTTTTCTCTACTTTTTACTCCCTAACATTTTCCTACAATGAAATATTTTCAAAAGTAATATACTGTTACATCTGCTGGACTCTTGTGGTTGTGGGGATACATAGGGCTTGTAGGTTCATCAAGAACCCTAGGTACCCAGAGCCAATAAAGGAGCTGCACCTATCAATGTGTTTTAATTGTATATCGGGTATACAGCAATTCATTTGGTGAAATATAAAGAGTGAAAAATAGGGATCAAGGAAACCTTTGTACTGTATTTCCAAAATGGGCATTAGATAAGGTGTTGAGAAGCAATGGGTATTTTCATATTTCTGAATTACGGGGTTCCCATACTTGCATGTGAATTATAGGGCATTTCTCAAATAGACGTCTTTTTTTATACTGTCTTACATTTGGAAGGTAAAAATGTAGAGAAAGACAAGGGGCAATAACACACGTTCTTCTATTCATGTGTTCCCCCAAGTCTCCAGATCAAAATGGTACCTCACTTCTGTGGGTAGGCCTGATGCCCGCGACAGGAAACGCAACATGGACACATTACATCTTTTCATTGAAATCTGACATGTTTTTTGGAAAGTGCCTAGCTGTGGATTTTGGCCTCTAGCTCAGCTGGGACCTAGGGAAACCTACCAAATCTGTGCATTTTTCAAAACTAGACACCTAGGGGCATCCAGTATGGGGTGACTTATGGGGCTCTCATCAGGTTCTATAACCCAGAGTCCTTGGTAAACCTCAAAATGTGGCAAAAAAGCACTTTTTCGTCACATTTCGGTGATAGAAAGTTCTGGAATTTGAGGGGGGCCACAAACTTACTTCCACCCAGCATTTCCCCAGGTCTCCCAATGAAAATGGTACCTCACTTGTGTGGGTAGGCCTAGTGCCCGTGATAGAAAATGCACCAAAACGCAACATGGACACATCATATTTTCCCAAAGAAAACTGACCTTTTTTTTGCAAAGTGCCTAGTTGTGGATTCTGGCCTCCAGCTCAGTCGGGGCCTAGGAAAACCTAGCAAACCTATGCATTTTTGAAAACTAGACACCTAAGGGAACCCAAGATGGGGCAACTTGTGATGCTCTCACCAGGTTCTGTTTCCCAGAATCCTTAGCAGACCTCAAAATTTGGCAAAAAAACACTTTTCCCTCACATTTCGGTGCTGCAAAGTTCTAGAATCTGAGGGGAGCCACAAACTTCCTTCTACCCAGCCTTCCTCAGCTGTCCTGATAAAAACAGTACCTTACTTGTGTGGGTAGGCCTAGTGCCCGCGACAGGAAACACCCCAAAATGCAACATGGACACATCACATTTTTACATTGATAACTGACGTGTTTTTGGGAAAGTGCCTCGCTGTGGATTTTGGTCTCTTGCTCAGCTGGCACCTAGGAAAACCTACCAAACCTGTACATTTTTTAAAACTAGACACCTAGGGGAACCCAGGATGGGGTAACTGTGGTGCTCTCACCAGGTTCGGTTACCCAGAATCCTTTAAAAAACCTCAAAATATGGCAAAAAAAAAACTTTTTCCTCACATTTCGGTGCTGCAAAGTTCTGGAATCTGAGGGGAGCCAGAAACTTCCTTACACCCAGCATTCCCCTAGGTCCCCCAGTAAAAATGGTACCTCACTTGTGTGGGTAGGCCTAGTGCCCGTGACAGGAAATGCCCCAAAACACAACGTGGACACATCACATTTTCCCAAAGAAAACTGACCTTTTTTTTCCAAAGTGCCTAGGTGTGGATTTAGGCCTCTAGCTCATCCGGCACCTAGGAAAACCTAGCAAACCTGGACATTTCTGAAAACTAGACACCTTAGGCAACCAAAGATGAGGCAACTTGTGATGCACTCACCAGGTTCTGTTACCCAGAATCCTTAACAGACCTCAAAATTTGGCAAAAAAACACTTTTTCCTCACATTTCGGTGCTGCAAAGTTCTAGAATCTGAGGGGAGCCACAAACTTCCTTCTATCCAGCCTTCCTCAGGTGTCCTGATAAAAACAGTACCTCACTTGTGTGGGTAGGCCTAGAGCCCACAACAGGAAACCCCAAAACACTACATGGACACAATCAAAATGATCAAATACAATACTACCTTTTTTTTGCAGGGGCACCTGCGTTTTTGGTCCTGGGCTCAGCAGCCATCTAGGGAAACCTACCTCACCCAGACATTTCTGAAAACTAGACACCCGAGGGAGTCCATGGAGGTGTAACTTGTGTGGATCCCCCAGTGTTTTCTTAGCCAGAATCCTCAGCAAACCTCAAGTGTAGCTAAAAAAATAAAATGTTCCCACATTTCTGTCTGGAATCACAGCACCGGCACAAATTTCCAACCATCCAACGTTCCCCTCAGTCTCCAGATAAAAATGATACCTCACTTGTGTAGGTGGGCCAAGTGCCTGTGACAGGGAAGAGGCAAAAACATGTTAAAATTGAGAGGGAACCAAAGCGGATCCAAAAGGGCAGTTTGGGGAAAATCGTTTTCAGGCCAACAAGTGGAGCAGAATTATTATCAGTATAGATGCGACAATGCTGGGTGGTCGTTTTTTTTGTGGATTCCTGCAGATTCCAGAAGGTTGCATCACAAAATGTGTGGAAATTGTGTGATTTCAAGTAAAGTTGGAGGTTTGCAGGGCATTTGTGGGTAGGAAAATGGTGCGGGGTGTAAAACACACCAACCTGGACTCACCCAGATGTCTAGTTTTCTAGATTTGTGTGAGAAAACAGGGCTGATTGCAGAGGCCCCCTAACTTTTAGCCCCCATTTTCCACTTTAAGCTGGTGTTTTCCTGACTCTGATGGTGCCCTGGGTACTGCTAACCAGTCCCAGGGCCTGTGCTCTGTGTAAAATCAATATGCAAATTAGGCTAATTATAATTGGCTAAGTTAACCTACCTATAAGTCCCTAGTATATGGTAGGGCATGTAGGTTTAGGGACCACAGCATAGGTAGTGCACCCATAGGTGCACTGCTGAGGTGCCCAGTGTCATTTTAAAGGCAGGCCTGCCTTGCTGGCTGCTTTTAAATTAAAGTTATATGCAAATTCGACTTTGGAATTAAAAGTAGTTCCAAAGTCTTAAACTACCTTATTTTTACATATAAGTCACCCCTAAGGTGTGCCCTATGTGCCCCTAGGGCTGGGTGCCATGTAACTATAAGCAGGGACTTTATAAAAATAGTTTTATAAGCCCTGGTGAGGTAAAAACAGCCAAATTCGTTTTTCCCTCATTGTAGTAAATGGCCTTCATAGGCTAGAATGGGGAGACTTTGTTTTAAATTTTAAAGTCTCCTTAAAAGATGCATACCAAGAATTTGGTATCAAATTAATTGTTGTAATAAATCCCACAACTTCCAGTTGTGGGATTTAATATAACTTGTTCAGGTAAAAAGTTTTAGACTTTACCTAAAAAGTTGCCAATTTCAGCCCTGCATTGTTTTTGCTGCTGTGATCTGATTGGCCAGCCAAGCTGCCTTGATGAGGTGTGAAGTGGCCTGGCTTCACACAAAGGAATGTGCTTGTGGGAGAGAATCTCCCCTCAGCAGATGGTGAGGCAGGAAGGGGGAGGGCTGCCAAACTGGACTTCAAAGGCAGAGAAAGACATTTGGAGCAACCAGCAACACCCCCACATCCTGCACCCCCAGACAAATAGGTGCCCCCTTGATTAGATTAGGAGAGGGCAGGAGAGGGGTGTGTTTATGATTTTTAGCCACACCAGTGGGTGGGCTCACCCAGATGTAACCTCCAAAAATCAGATTCAGCCATGTTGGATTTTTAGAGAATGTTGCCTTTGGGATGGATTTTTGCCACACTTCCCAGGAAGTGGTCATCACAGGGGGACGACCCTGTACCTGATTGGAGAACCAGGACCCCCCTGCTTTTCACCCAGGAGCAAGGATAAAACTGGCAGACCTGCACCCACACCTCAGATCCCCACCAGATTTCAACAAGAAAAGAACTAAAGGAGAAGAAGGACTGCCCTGCTGGACCCCTGGCCTGCACCTGGAACCTGCACTCAGAAGGACTGCACCAGCTGCACACTTGGGCTTCACCACAAGAAGGACTTTGCCTGGCTTCAACTGGTTCAAGGAGGGACTCCCTGTTTGCTACAGGTGAAAAATTGCTAACCAGAGTCCCCTGCACCAACTCCTGAAGAAAGCGACCAGCTGACCACTGCCCAGTGGCCAAAAAGGAGTTTGCGCCAGGTGCATTCTGGGAGTTGTAGTCCGCACCCCCCAAGGACCATCTCAGAACTTCTGGACCCTTGGGGTGAGCTGTGGACCCCAAAAGAACCTTAAAAGGACATCTGGGTGAAGCCCCAGAAGTTTGGAGAAGATTTGAGAATTTTTGTAAAAAAGCTCCATAGAGGGACCGACCCGCTGCGGAAATTGTAGCCGGCTTGCCTCAACCGCGACCCGGCCTGATTTGGTGGTTCGTCCCGGTAAAGAAAAATCTCCGAAAAAGAGACTAAGGGGGTCATTCTGACCCTGGCGGCCGCCGGTGGCCGCCAGGGCCACCAACCACGGGAGCAGCGCCAACAGGCTGGCGGTGTTCCCACGAGCATTCTGACCGCGGCGGTTCAGCCGCGGTCAGAAGCGGAAAGTCGGCGGTCTCCCGCCGACTTTCCGCTGCTCGGGGGAATCCTCCATGGCGGCGGAGCGCGCTCCGCCGCCATGAGGATTCAGACACCCCCTACCGCCATCCTGTTCATGGCGGGAAACCCGCCATGAACAGGATGGCGGTAGGGGGTGCCGCGGGGCCCCTGGGGGCCCCTGCAGTGCCCATGCAATGGCATGGGCACTGCAGGGGCCCCCGTAAGAGGGCCCCAAAAAGTTTTTCAGTGTCTGCTTTGCAGTCACTGAAATACGCGACGGGTGCAACTGCACCCGTCGCACCCCTGCAACTACGCCGGCTCAATTCTGAGCCGGCGTCCTCGTTGCAGGGGCATTTCCTCCGGGTCGGCTGGCGCTCTTTTGGAGAGCGCCCGCCGGCCCAGAGGAAATGTGTGAATGGCCGCCGCGGTCTTTTGACCGCGGTGCGGTCATTTGGCGGCGGGACTATGGCGGACGGCCTCCGCCGTCCGCCATAGTCAGAATCAGGCCCTAAGTCCGAAGGTAAAAAGTTGACCGGGATCTCCCAGCCATCGTATCCGAGAAGGGCTCCATGGACGTCGGATCAAGATCCAGGTTTACCCCGGTCGAAGGATTTTCACCTCGAAAAAACGACTAAGTCCGAAGGTAAAAATCTCCACCGAGGATTCCAGTATCGCGTATCCGGAGAAGGGCTCCAGGAGGTCGGATAGGACTGGCAGGTTCGTCCCGCTGAAGAAAATCTTCAAAATAAAGACTAAGTGTGAAGGTAAACTTTTAACCGAGGCCTCCCGCGACCTGTAGCCGAGCAGGGCTCCATCGCGGTCAGCCTGAAACTTTGACTTTGCCTCGGTCGAGGTGCAACCAGATGACCCGATTGGCGCTTTTTGCTTCTAAGCGCTAGAAAAATAATAATTCTTTAAAAATTCATATCTCCGGTTCCCTTTATCCGATTTTATTCGTTTTTGTGTCATTTTAAAGATAAAAATATAAACTATTTTTATGAATTGGTTTTGGATTTTTAAACTGTTTCCTGTGTTTTATTTAATTACTGTTTTGTGATCTTTGAATGCTTTACACACTGTCTCCTAAGTTAAGCCTTGACGCTCGTTGCCAAGCTACCAAGGGTTGAGCTGGGGTTAATTTACTGAGACCTAACTGGACCTAGGTGGAGGTTAGTGGCTTGTTGCTACGTGTAGGCCAAGCTACCAAGGGTTGAGCTGGGGTTAATTTACTGAGACCTAACTGGACCTAGGTGGAGGTTAGTGGCTTGTTGCTAGGTGTAGGTACCTACCTGCCCTTACCAATAACCCATTTTCCAACATTTTTGGTGGCAGCGGTGGGATCCTGTACTTGTGTTCAGTATCACGTTACAGTTTTAAGTAAAACAAATTAAAAATCCTTTAAATTGTCTAAGTGCAAAAATTGTGTTTTAAAAAAAAAAAGAAAAAAAAAAAAAAAAACTTTTTTTTTAATTTGGATTCATTTGTATTATTGAATTTTTGCAATTTTTCTAAATTATTGTTTCCAATTTTTGCTAAAAGTTTTTGTTGACACAAAACCAGGGAACCATGGAGCTTGATCTGGCTAGCCTACCCACACTGACAGTAGTCCAGCTTAGGGGGTTGTGTACTGAAAGAGGGTTGCCTGCAACCACTGACCTCAGGAAGCAAGTCCTGATCAAATCCCTGACAGCATGGGCTGAGGTCCAAGAGGTAGACCCAGGGGAAGCTCCAGAGGAGGAAGAAACAGGGGAGGGTGCTAGCTCTAACCACTCAGGGGAGGGAGGGCATCTGAGCCTAAGTGAGGATGAGGAAGAACGGACCTCAGTACATACAGTCAATAGGGGCAGACCCAAAGCTAGTGGTGGGAAGGGGATCCTTTCAGGAGGAGAGAACCCATCCATCAGGGAAAGAGAGCTGGAGGCCCAGCTAGCATATATAGCTTTGGAAGCAGACAAGCTGGCCCTAGAAAAGAAAAAGTGGGCAAACAAGGAGAAAAGAGATGGTGGCAGCGATAAAGAAGCTGAGGTGTCCATGGGTGGGGGAGTTTGCCCCAGATTACCCAAGGGGGTGGTTCCTGCTTATGTAGAGGGGGATGATATAGACAAGTGGTTGGAGGCCTTTGAGGGGGCACTCCAAATAAGAAGGGTTAGGCCTCAATACTGGGGTTCCCTTTTGTGGGAGTTGGTCCCCAACTCAGGGAGGGATAGGCTTCTGACCTTAAGGGGGGAGGAGGCAGATTCATACCCTAGTATGAAGAGGTGCTTAGCCAAGAAGTTTGGTCTGACCCCAGAGCAGTATAGAATGAAGTTCAGGGACACCCAGAAGGTCAGTACCCAGTCTTGGGTTGACTTTGTAGACACCTCAATAAAGGCACTAGAGGGCTGGATTATTGGTAACAAAGTAAATACTTATGAGGGGTTATCCAATCTGATCATGAGAGAGCACATCTTGACCAATTATACCCAAGAAAGGTTACGCCAGCATCTAGTGGACTCTAAGCAGACCAACCCTAGAGAGCTAGGGGAGGCAGCTGATGAGTGGTTGAGAACCAGGGTGGTTGTCAAGTCCCAGGTGGGAGACTCCAAGAAGGGGGGGTCAGGTCCCCAAAAACCTAAGGAGGGAGGTGGTAAGCCCACCACAGAGACTCCCTCTGTACCCCAGAACCCTAAGAAGGAGGAGAGTAAATCCCACTCCCACTCTGACATGCAGAGACAGGGAGACCCAGGGTTAAAAAAGCTCTTGGACAGTAGGGCTTGCTTTGACTGTCAGCAGACAGGTCACTTCAGAGGGGATGCAGCCTGTCCAAAGAAGGTGGTTAGCACTGGGCTGTCCAGTGTAGCCATGGAGGAGGACTCCTCAGATGATGAAGTCCTCCTAGCATTGAGCTGGGAGACAGGACCAGATGGTAAGCTGGTGATCCCTGAGGGTGGAAGTAAGCACTTCCACCCCATTCAGGTGAATGGGATCCCTACCACTGGCCTGAGAGACACCTGTGACAGTCACACTATAGTGAGTGACCGGTAAGTGACCCCAGACATGCATGTCCCAGGAGAGACAAGGAAAGTCAGGATAGCCACAGGGGAGGTCACCACCAAACCTGTAGCCATAGTGCCCCTAGAGAGGGAGGGTATCCTTGACTGGTTTAGGGTGGTAGTCAGTGCTGACCTCCCCCTAGATTGTATCCTGGGCAATGACCTCCCAGAGGTGGGTCTGGTCCCAGATGGGGCGGTCGCCCAGGGCGCCCCCCCAAACCAAAGTCCTGGGGAGTCAGTCCCTACAGTTAGGAGACAGGGGTCCCCAAGAAAAGGAAAGAAGAAAAGGAAGGGTAGGCCACTCTTAAAGAGAGTTCCAGGGAGCCAAAGGCCTTCTGCCCCAGTAGGGGGGAAGCCCAGAGTTGGCACTGGTGAGGCCTCCCCTGACCCCAAGGAAGTCCTGAGTAGTCAGGCAGCTGTCCAGATGCAGGGTGTTGCCCCTGCACTGACAGAAGGGAGAGTGGAAGGAGGGTGTCTGCCACAGGAGGTGGTAGCCCCCCACTCTAGACAGCAAGAGGGGTGCCAGGACCCCAAAGTTGCCCCTAAAGCAGCTCAGCCACCTGTCAGTGGAGAGCTTAGGTTGTGGTTCTGGGTACTAACAGCTGTCAGTAGCCTCTGCTGGGTGCTAGCCTTCCTGGCAGCACTGTACTTGGCCTGGGAGGCAGACCCCAGGGCCAATAGCAAAGTAGGCCCCCTGACCCTGTTGGTCATGGTGGGGTTGCTCAAGTGTTGGGTGACCTCTTTGGGTAAGCTAGGTGTTGCCCTAACAAAGTTAGGAGTAGGGGAGGTGGGCACCTCACTACCCAAGTTGGCAGAGAGAGAGGAGGAAGACCCCCCTAGAGGGAAGTTTCAGTTTGAGATGGGTCCTTTCACTGTTGGGATGGCTTCACTACCCAGAGGGAGTGACCATGACAGGAGGATGTAAGGCAGAGTAGGCCCTGCAAAGGGACAGCCAGTTTTCTTCACTGTCTTCCTCGCCTAACAAGCCAGGAAGACTCTCCCAGGGTTGGGCTGAGTCTCCTGGGCGTGTGGGCTGGGGGGGCTTGTGTGAGAAAACAGGGCTGATTGCAGAGGCCCCCTAACTTTTTGCCCCCATTTTCCACTTTATGCTGGTGTTTTCCTGACTCTGATGGTGCCCTGGGTACTGCTAACCAGTCCCAGGGCCTGTGCTCTGTGTAAAATCAATATGCAAATTAGGCTAATTATAATTGGCTAAGTTAACCTACCTATAAGTCCCTAGTATATGGTAGGGCATGTAGGTTTAGGGACCACAGCATAGGTAGTGCACCCATAGGTGCACTGCTGAGGTGCCCAGTGTCATTTTAAAGGCAGGCCTGCCTTGCTGGCTGCTTTTAAATTAAAGTTATATGCAAATTCGACTTTGGAATTAAAAGTAGTTCCAAAGTCTTAAACTACCTTATTTTTACATATAAGTCACCCCTAAGGTGTGCCCTATGTGCCCCTAGGGCTGGGTGCCATGTAACTATAAGCAGGGACTTTATAAAAATAGTTTTATAAGCCCTGGTGAGGTAAAAACAGCCAAATTCGTTTTTCCCTCATTGTAGTAAATGGCCTTCATAGGCTAGAATGGGGAGACTTTGTTTTAAATTTTAAAGTCTCCTTAAAAGATGCATACCAAGAATTTGGTATCAAATTAATTGTTGTAATAAATCCCACAACTTCCAGTTGTGGGATTTAATATAACTTGTTCAGGTAAAAAGTTTTAGACTTTACCTAAAAAGTTGCCAATTTCAGCCCTGCATTGTTTTTGCTGCTGTGCTCTGATTGGCCATCCTGCAGCAGCTTAGCCAAGCTGCCTTGATGAGGTGTGAAGTGGCCTGGCTTCACACAAAGGAATGTGCTTGTGGGAGAGAATCTCCCCTCAGCAGATGGTGAGGCAGGAAGGGGGAGGGCTGCCAAACTGGTCTTCAAAGGCAGAGAAAGACATTTGGAGCCACCAGCAACACCCCCACATCCTGCAACCCCAGACAACTAGGTGCCCCCTTGATTAGATTAGGAGAGGGCAGGAGAGGGGTGTGTTAATGATTTTTAGCCACACCAGTGGGTGGGCTCAGCCAGATGTAACCTCCAAAAATCAGATTCAGCCATGTTGGATTTTTAGAGAATGTTGCCTTCTGGGATGGATTTTTGCCACACTTCCCAGGAAGTGGTCATCACAGGGGGACGACCCTGTACCTGATTGGAGAACCAGGACCCCCCTGCTTTTCACCCAGGAGCAAGGATAAAACTGGCAGACCTGCACCCACACCTCAGATCTGTAATAACTCACAACGGTAGATGTAGTTGACTGGTTTATTGTACAGACTCCTTGCAAAACACCTCATCAACTCACAGCTTCTTTTCTCCTACTGTACTCTTCACATCAACATTCTAAGGTGCACTCCTGGTTGTACCATTAGCTAACATTCTAAAGGAGAGCATAGGAGCGTACCATTTCACAAATACAAGTGGAATATAAACATAACTGTAAAGATTTAGTCATGTGGTATTTTAAGTTAATTAACTAAGTAAGAAACAGTGTTTATATAATAGGTAAATATGGAGTATTACATAGGTATATCATTACAACAATATTACAACACTTCCCCTTTCCCCCCAATACACAAGGGAGAGCGGTTCATCATATTGTTCATTGCCGTAGGACATAGTCTTTGTTCCATGTTGGAGGAGTCTTTCTCCTGGGCAAATCAGTCTGGGTTCTCCAGGGAATGGTATGGCTTCCTTCCCCAATGCTCTCCTGTTCCTTATCCGGTTGGCTGTCCTGGATGGCAGATATGAGATCCATGCTCCATACCCGACCATCCTCCAAAGTTACCACATTTTTATGTATTCTCGCAATACGTAACGGTTCCGAGAACTTGCTCGTTCCCTTCAGAGTAGATTCTGGAAGTTTCACTCTGACCCATTGACCCACCTTCCATTGTTTACTCCTAGTACCATATTTGTTGTTATACCACTCCTGATACTTTCTCTGACTCTTCTCTACTTTTGCCAGCACTTCTTCACGCTGAACCAAAACGGGCTCCCCCCCCTTTAGCCAATTGGGGTTTAATTTGGTTCCCGGTTGCCTACCCTTAAGAGACACAAAGGGAGATACTCCTGTGACCAAGTTAGGCGTGGTGTGGTATGACCACAACATTCGCTCAATCGCACTCTCTCCTGGATCTCGTGATATGCTAGCTAACTGCAAGCACTCCTTGACCATCCTGTTAACCCTCTCCACAAGACCGTTAGCCCTAGGGTGGTACAGTGCTGACCTGAAATGTTGGATCCCACTGTTTCTTAAGAACTCCACCATGGCTCCTGAAGTGAACTGCACCCCGTTGTCTGTCACAATAGTGCTAGGAATACCTTCTCTGGTAAAGGCTTCTTTCAAAAATGCTATTGCTTCTTGGGTTGTTATACTATGCACAGCTTTTGTCATTACCCAGTGTGTGTGTGGTAATCAACTAAAACAAACATGAACCTTGCTCTCGATCCTAAACATGTGAGGGGTCCCAGGATGTCCAACCCCAGCTTGTCCCAAGGTTTGGTGGGAACTTTGACGGGAGACAAAGGGGACTTGTGCGTAACCTTGGTTTTATCACTCATTGCGCAAAGGACACATTCACGGACAGCACTTTCCACCAACCTGTCCATGGTGGGAAACCAGTACGAAGCTCGAAGTTTATTTTTGGTTAAAGTCCTACCTAGGTGTCCCTCGTGTGCCAGAGCTATAAGTTTCTCCCACAACACTTTGGGAGGAACAACTCGTTCACCTCTCATGACAAAGTCATTGGCTATATGTAACTCGTCACGCACCTCCCAATACCCCTTGAGTTCTTCTTCGACCGGTTGTAATCTCTCAGGCCACCCACTCCTTATCTTACTTTTCAGGGTTTGTATAACCTGATCCTTATTAGTGGCTGCAACCCATTCTTCCTTAGTAATGCCTGATAACTCCACATAGAGCACTGGTTCAAGGGTCTCCTCCGTTTCGTCTTGCCTCTCCTCTCTGGGTAGCCTAGACAGACAGTCTGCTATTATGTTTTTCTTTCCTGGAACATATTGCATATCAAAATTGAATGCTTCCAGCCCCATGATCCATTTTGCAATACGTGGTGTGGCATGGTCTTTACCTTTAATGGTGAACAAGGAAATGAGGGGTTTGTGGTCTGTTCTAACCAAGAAAGGCAAACCCCACAGAAAAAACTTGAAGTGATTAATGGCCCAAAAGCATGCAAGTGCTTCTCTCTCGATTGTAGAGTAGTTGAGTTCTGCCTCTCTCAATGACTTGGATGCAAACGCCACGATCCTTTCCTGCCCGTCAACACACTGAGATAAGGTGGCACCAAGACCTTTCCCACTAGCATCCGTGGTAAGCCATGTTTTTCTAGAGGGATCAAAATTTCCTAAAGTGGGACAATGAACTATGGCATCCTTGACTTGTATGAATGCTGCCTGACACTCATCACTCCACTCAAAAGGTACATTCTTCTTTAATAATGCTCTCAAAGGGGCAGTGACCACTGCAAAATTGTGAACAAATTTAGACATAAACTCAGCTAATCCTAAAAACGATCTCAGTTCCTCTTTACTAGTTGGGGCTGGGGCTTCCTTCACTGCCACAACAAGATCGCATTTAGGTTCTACCCCATCTTTATTTATCTTATGCCCTAGGTATTCCACAGACTCCACCCCTAGTTGGCACTTTTCCTTTCTAATTGTCATGCCAGCCTCATCCAGGGCTTTGAATACCTCTCTTAAAATGGAATTGTGTTCACTCTCTGTACTTCCATACACCAATATATCATCCTGGGAGCACATAATTTGCCTAATTCCTTGCAAAATGGTTTGCATAATTCTTTGAAACACCGCAGCTGCCGACGCGAGACCAAAGGGCATCCGGCGATATCTAAATGCCCCGAAGGGAGTGATAAAGGATGTAAGTGAGCGTGATGTTGGATGCAATTCCACTTGGTGGTAAGCGGACGACAGATCAATTACACTAAAGCATTTGGCTGCCCCTAACATACTCACCATTTCATCTATCTTGGGTAAGGGAAACCTGTCCACCCATATATTAGCATTCAAATCCCTCAAATCTACACATAGACGAATGCCTCTGCCGTTGGGTTTCCTAGTGACCACTATGGGTGCTAGCCACAAGGAGCTCTCAATTGGTTCAATAACTCCAGATTTAGCTAGTTTCTCCAATTCTTCTTTCAGGGGTTCCCTCATCAAGTACGGTACAGATCTGCACTTGTGTACTACCGGTGTAGCACCCTCCTTGAGTTTAATTTTATGTTGGAAATTTTTCAATAATCCTAGTCTATCCTCAAACAGCTTGGGAAATTCCTCACTTATACCTTCACTAATTTCTTGCAAGTCTACTAACAACACTTGTTCCTTGCTATTAGGATCCAGTTTGATTCCAAGGTCCTTTTGGTGTTTCCAACCTAATAAGTTCGATCCTTTCTTTGTGACATATACTGTCCCTTTGGTGTGCCTATCCTTAAATGTAATGCCCATATCTAACATCCCTTTAAGTGGTATCGGATCATTGTTGTATCCTCCAGGTTTTATATTGGCCGTGTTCAATTTGTGCCCCCGAGCTTGGAATTTATCAATATAGGTTTGGTAGTTCATGAATGTATATGGTGAGCATGAATCGGCGTACGCTTCCACACCAATACCATCAAGTTTGATGTTGCACAATGGATAAATGTTACTAAGGGGTTCCCTCCCTTGACTTGCCTTGACTTGCAGAATAAACTTACTGCCCAGATCGGTAACCTCATCCACCTTATTAGCCCTTTTCTTCATGTTTCTGTCATTTCTACACACTCGTGCATAGTGCCCTTTGGCTCCACATTTCCTGCACGAACAGTTACGCGCCATACAGAGGGGACTGTTAGCAAGGTGATTGGGATTCCCACATCTGAAACACCTTCCCTTTGACATTTCTTCACTCTGATTTGTTTTTATTGCTGTAGTTGAAAATATTGAATCCTCAACTTTATTGATCACACTTTCATCTAGTTTATTACAACTTTTGATCTCCTTCACTTCGTCTACCTCTGGTGAATTTTTGATTTCCTTCATACATTCCATTGTATGCTCAATACTCTTAGCTATGTCCACAGCTTCTTTAAGAGAGGGGTTATGTGTGAGGAGTTTTTCCTGTACCCTTGAACTGTTTGTACACCTCACCAATTGGTCACGTATCAACGAATCCTCCAAATCCTCAAAAACACATGTATGTGCAAGACCCCGCAAAGCGGCAACTTAGGTGGCTACCTTTTCCTCTTTGCCCTGTACTCTGCAAAAAAATCTATGCCTTTCCAGGACAATATTGACCTTGTGACCAAAGTGACTTTCCAATTTGACAAGAGTTTGTTGGAACACATCCACATTTTCTCCCCCTTCACCATCATCCTCTGCAATGGTCAAGCTTTCATACACCTTTCTTCCATGTATTCCTAAATTATGTAGCAGTATGTGTTGTTTCCTTAACGCTGTGAACTTTTCTCCCCCAATAGCAATCAAGTATGATTTAAACAATTTAGACCATTCTTTCCAGGGTAAAACCGGTTCACCTATTTCATTTAAGAACGGGGGCGGTTGGGACATTCCTGCTGCTGCCATTCTCTATGCAGATAGTTTCACTATATATATATATGTAATGTATAAACTCTTCTTCAATCTAGGTTATTGTGCATTATGCAATACTTACTTACATAAACACAACTTCCGTTTACTACTACTCAAAACCCCACAAAACTAAACAATAAGATTATTTTTTTTTTTGTTTTTCAACTCTTATTTTGAAAATATTCTGGAAGACTACAGTCAGGACTCTTATTTTGAACACTATTCAACTGGGGAAGACCCAGACACTCTTTAACACGTAATATCCCGTCGTCGATGTGCACTCGGATTGCACCGTGATCCACTCTATCAGGAACTCCTCACCAGGTAAGTTCAATAAAGTGAAGATAATGTCTCATATCATCCCCAAATAGGTCGGCGACTATTGCGCATAAATGTTTATACCTTCAATAGTACGGCGCTTTGCCCTTCAGCACACACATAGAACACAGCGCGCTCGCCTCGTTGAATGCAGTTTATTGATGACACGCTTCACTGTGTGAGAGGTTTTCCCACAGCGTATGCGCACCTGGTCAAACGCGCTCGAAAACTGCGCGCGTTGACAATTACAGCACTCTCCCCCGTATGGCTGGCGTTGACACAGCTCCGTTCCCAGCCCGGCTTCTTCCTAATAGTAGTGCCCGCGTCACGGAGGTCGGTGTTGAAAGCAAACCGAACGCGTTCTGAGGAGAAGTTGAACACGGCGCTACCTGCGCTAGAGTTTACAGACACTAGTTCAGTTCAGCCGCTGCTCCGAACAATACGCCTTCAATACAGTTCACCCCAGGCTTGCAAACAAGATAATTGACACTGCTTCTCACATACGGTATTGCCTGAGACAAGTGCCGGTTGTATTGCCACCTTCTTCACCTCCACAAAACACCAAATTTCAGTGTGTGAGTCACCGTGTCTGTCTCTCAAGGATACAGTCCTTGTAGTGCCTGCCACTTCGCCGCTCAGAATCCCATATCAAAAAGGGAAATTCTCACACAAAACTCTGATTTCCTCAGACACTCTATCAATCTATGATGAACAGTCACCATGAGCGTAACTTCGACTGTACCTTCCAGGTTATATAAGAGGAGCACGGAACAAGCTGCTGAGGTGCTGTAACACTTCAGGGGCAAGGAGTCTTCATCGCCCCTGCGCAGTATCCCATCCTCGTCGCCAAAGTTCTTCTGTAATAACTCACAACGGTAGATGTAGTTGACTGGTTTATTGTACAGACTCCTTGCAAAACACCTCCTCAACTCACAGCTTCTTTTCTCCTACTGTACTCTTCACATCAACATTCTAAGGTGCACTCCTGGTTGTACCATTAGCTAACATTCTAAAGGAGAGCATAGGAGCGTACCATTTCACAAATACAAGTGGAATATAAACATAACTGTAAAGATTTAGTCATGTGGTATTTTAAGTTAATTAACTAAGTAAGAAACAGTGTTTATATAATAGGTAAATATGGAGTATTACATAGGTATATCATTACAACAATATTACAACAAGATCCCCACCAGATTTCAACAAGAAAAGAACTAAAGGAGAAGAAGGACTGCCCTGCTGGACCCCTGGCCTCCACCTGGAACCTGCACTCAGAAGGACTGCACCAGCTGCACACTTGGGCTTCACCACAAGAAGGACTTTGCCTGGCTTCAACTGGTTCAAGGAGGGACTCCCTGTTTGCTACAGGTGAAAAATTGCTAACCAGAGTCCCCTGCACCAACTCCTGAAGAAAGCGACCAGCTGACCACTGCCCAGTGGCCAAAAAGGAGTTTGCGCCAGGTGCATTCTAGGAGTTGTAGTCCGCACCCCCCAAGGACCATCTCAGAACTTCTGGACCCTTGGGGTGAGCTGTGGACCCCAAAGGAACCTTAAAAGGACATCTGGGTGAAGCCCCAGAAGTTTGGAGAAGATTTGAGAATTTTTGTAAAAAAGCTCCATAGAGGGACCGACCGGCCACGGAAATTCTAGCTGGCTTGCCTCAACCGCGACCCGGCCTGATTTGGTGGTTCGACCCGGTAAAGAAAAATCTCCGAAAAAGAGACTAAGTCCGAAGGTAAAACGTTGACCGGGACCTCCCAGCCATCGTATCCGAGAAGGGCTCCATGGACGTCGGATCAAGATCCAGGTTTACCCCGGTCGAAGGATTTTCACCTCGAAAAAACGACTAAGTCCGAAGGTAAAAATCTCCACCGAGGATTCCAGCATCGCGTATCCAGAGAAGGGCTCCAGGAGGTCGGATAGGACTGGCAGGTTCGTCCCGCTGAAGAAAATCTTCAAAATAAAGACTAAGTGTAAAGGTAAACTTTTAACCGAGGCCTCCCGCGACCTGTAGCCGAGCAGGGCTCCATCACGGTCGGCCTGAAACTTTGACTTTGCCTCGGTCGAGGTGCAACCAGATGACCCGATTGGCGCTTTTTGTTTCTAAGCGCTAGAAAAATAATAATTCTTTAAAAAATCATATCTCCGGTTCCCTTTATCCGATTTTATTCGTTTTTGTGTCATTTTAAAGATAAAAATATAAACTATTTTCATAAATTGGTTTTGGATTTTTAAACTGTTTCCTGTGTTTTATTTAATTACTGTTTTGTGATATTTGAATGCTTTACACACTGTCTCCTAAGTTAAGCCTTGACGCTCGTTGCCAAGCTACCAAGGGTTGAGCTGGGGTTAATTTACTGAGACCTAACAGGACCTAGGTGGAGGTTAGTGGCTTGTTGCTAGGTGTAGGTACCTACCTGCCCTTACCAATAACCCATTTTCCAACAATGTGTCTAGGTCTAGTAGATTTTTCTACATGGCAGCGCCCGAAAGTCTAAAAAGTGTAGCCCTCCCCATTCCAGATGCGACAATTTTGAGAGTTAGACAAGCTCTCAGAGCCCAAATGTACAACCAAAACCCAAAATAATGAAATGTCCTCCTCCTTGCCATGGGATAAGATGTTTTAGTGTGCGTGGGAAGAGCTGAAAGACTGTTACACCGTTTAATTGGGGTGGGGGCATAACCATGCTCAAACTGATTGGTAGCCAACACCCTACTATTTTTTTTTTTTTAATTCCCTGGCATCTAGTAGGCTTTCTGCCCTCCCCCCTCAGGAGTGGATTGGGGTAATTGATCCATCTGCCTACCGGTGGGCAGAACAACTTTGTCCCCAATTTATTTGGGGTGGGGGTGTGGCCATACCCCACCCTCTTATTTTTTTAAAGAATGGCTGCCCTGGTCTCTGCTGGGCTTTCTGCCCCCCCTTTAGGGGCAGATGGGCCTTCCAAAAATAGGACGATCTGCCCCAAAGGGGGGCAGAAATGGCCAACAGTAATGTGCCCCCATGGAGAGCGACCCTTGCCCAAGGAGCTACCTCCCTAAACAACACACACACATATACACACACACACCAGTCTCTGGTGCTTAAGTGGTTTCTGCCACCCTGGGGGCAGATCGGCCTAATAGAAATAGACCGATCTGCTCCCCAGGGGGGCAGAATTGACCTAAAATAAATTTTCCCCCAGGGGAGCGACCCTTGCCCAAGGGGTCCCGCCCTTGCGTAAAATAGGCGCAAAGAAAAACCCTGATGTCTAGTGGTTTCTGCCGCCCTTGGGGCAGATTGGCCTAAGAAAAATAGGCCGTACTGCCCTTAAGGGGGAACAGAAATGGCCTAAAATAAAATTGCCCCCCAGGGGACCGACCCTTGCCTAAGGGGTCGCTCCGCATCTATAAAAAACATTTTTTTTTTAAATCCCTGGTGTCTCGTGGTTTCTGCCTCCTTCGGGGGCAGATCGGCCTAATGAAAATAGGCCTATCTTCCCCCAAAGGGGGGCAGAAATGGCCTAAAATAAATTTGCCTCCAAGGGTGTGACCCTTGCCTAAGGGGTCACATCCCTTGCGTGTAACTGACCTGAAAAAAATCCCTGGTGTTTAGTGGATATTGCCTAAAAAGAATTTGCCCCCCAGGGGAGTGAACCTTTACTAAGGAGTCTCTCCCTCCTGTAAAAAAAAAAAAAAAAGTAAATAATCCCTGTCATCTAGAGGTTTCTGCCCTACCTTGGGGCAGAATGGCCTAATTGCAATAGGCCGATCTGCTCCCGGGGGGGGCAGAAAAGGCCTTAAAAAAATGGCCCCACTGAGGAGAGACCCTTGCTCAAGGGGTTGCTCCCCTTATACTTAAACATAAAAAAATACTCCTTGGTGTCTGATCGCTTCACGATGGGGCTGCAGAAATACCCAGACTGACATGAAAGGAAAAGCCTTTCCTTTCCTTTCATGTCCTCTGCCTACCCCTCACCCCCGATCGGAAGAGAAATACTTTGCATTTCTCTTCCGAACGCGCTGGAAGCTGAGCTTCCAGCGCCACACGATCGTGCACTGACGCCATCAGATGTCACTGATGGGGCAGAGTGGAAGTCAGGGTTGGAAGGGGAAGCAATTCCCCTTCCATCCCTGCCCATGGGAGGGGTGTGGGCGGCTCACGGGGGAAGCACTAGGGCTCCACCCTCGGGCCGGGTACAGGACGAGCTGGTCTCGTCCTCGGTACATGGCAACCGTGGCCGAGGGCTAGACCAGCTCGTCCAGGGCACCAAACGGGTAAAGAAATGAAATAGAATTAAGGCAAATCTGTGGTGAGCTCAGTGACTGTAGGTACAGAAGGGCACGTCTACATCTTTTTATTCGTATACACCTCAAAGCTGGGATCAGATAGTGTCTTGTGAAACAAGAATAATTCTCCAGAAAAACACAAAATGTAGCAAACTCTGAGGCAAATTTTCAGTATATCGGCAAACTACAATTGAAGATGGTTCATATTGCCCAAGGGGGAAACGGAGCTGCCATCTAATGTACCTGAGCCTAAATCTGGTTAAGAGAACCCTTCTCCGAGTAGCGGTCATAAGCTCTAAATAGGTTCAAGTGTGAGGGATGTTTGCATTAAAATATAATCCTTATTCTCGGTCTTGGTTAAATCTCCTTCTTTTCTTTCTTTGTTCCTTGTTTTGGGGAACACTAGCTTCAGCTGGGGTCATCCTTGCACAGCCCTTGCTGTTTGTCAAAGCAATTCTGTATACGTAATAAGTAACATATCCGCTTGACATAGACCAGCCACAGGATCTGAAGAGCCATGCTATACTATAAATAGTCCTCAATGAGATCCCTATTGCTCCAAATGGACCACCACAGTAGCGATGGGGCCAACCTAATACTATCCTCCTCATACTCCAGACAAAGTTTTTTGTGCAAAATGAAGCTTGGGCTACTTCGTGGAAGGCCTAGAAGCCTTCTACATGCCTTGTCCTTGATTTGGAGGTTGGGAACTTTTGATAGGCTTAAATGCCCAAGCCATAAGTTAAAACCAGAAGGCACTTACTCCCATAAATTTAAAAAAATAAGAGGCAATAGGTTTTTTACCAATAAAGGAAGCCAGGTTACAAATGAACCCATTAAAATTAAGGAAACAAATTCTAGCTCTGTTTACACATGTCAGCCAAGAGCCCTAAGAATTGAAAATAACCCCCAGATAGGAACATTTGTTAACTCTTTATATTGGGTTGCCACCTATCACCAGGGTCTACATTTTGATGTTCCTTGATTCACAGGCCCTTACAAAGGTCTTGGTAGGGTTCACAGCCAGTTTCAGGAAGGCCATAAAATGCATGTAGCCTTCAATTAACAGTTTCAGAGCTTTAGAGGTTCTAGCAAGTAACACCTCATTATCTGCATATATCAGAGCCAGGATAGGTGTGTTTTTGGTCATGGGAATGTCTATTTCCTTGCCCAGAAGCATCTTCTCTAATCTCTTGACGTACAAAATAAAAAGTACTGTGGTGAGGACACACCCCTGGCATATCCCTGGCCTCCTTCTCGACCTGTGACAAGAAAAACAGTCCATTCACTGCCAGGTCCATACCTGATGGTGGCGAAGAGGTCATTATGTAAGACCCTCAATAACTCCTCTAGGCCCTTGTCTATCCCTAGGCTCTCCAACTTGGCTCACACTTTGGGCCTTACCACACTGTCTAAGGCGTAGATGAGGTCCATAAACACTAAAAATATAGGCGCTTGCTTTGCTATGGTGTAGTTGTTAATAACAAGATATAACTTGAGGCATTGTTCCATTGTTCCCAACCTCACTCTGAACCCATACTGGAGTCTAGAGAGGATTCATTATTCTCCATACAGACTTGCAGGCTTTCCACAATTATTATTCCCACTATCTTGACTGCGGAGTCTACAGGATATATTGGCCGATAGAAGCTGTGATTGCTTCAAGAGCGTTTTTTAAAAAGTGGGAGAATTATTGCCATACTCCATGATTGAGACAAGGCAGTGTTATGCACCAGATTATTGAAGTTCAAAATGATAGACGTCTATAGGTCCACATTGAATTATAACGATCCTTTGGGTGTCTGTCAGGTCCAGGGGCTTTATTCAAGGAGCTGGTAGTGATTGCCTCAGTGACTTCTTCTAGGGAGAAAATTAATATACATATAATTATTTTTAGTAGCCAGGTGTTGGGTTTTCAAGAGCTAAAGGTGACGAGAGTTACAAAAATGAATATTTTAATGTAATGTTATGTTTTCTAATGATATACAAATTAACATTGTTTTAAGAAATGTGTCTTTTAAATACTACATTTTAGAAACAGTATTTAATACTTATTTTCTATGTATTGATAAGGTAAATTAATAATAAAATGGTACTTTATTGTAAATGTTATACACAAAAAATAATATGTGACTATGGAGTTTTGATTGTGTATATAATCTTTTCAGTGTCCAACACCTTCCCCAAAACGGTTTAGTTTGGAGTGGGAATAGTAAATGTCACCCCATTAGTATCGAACACTTCCCAAATCAGTTTAGAGTGGAATGGGAATAGAAAACATCATCCCTTTAGTGGTCAACACTTTCTACAAAATGGCTTTAGTTGGAGTCGAAAAAAAATTATTTAACACTTTTAGTGTTAAATTTCTTTGTCAGAATGCATTTCTCTGTAGTAGGAGTAGTTTGTGTTATTTAATTAGTATAGTTTATCTTCAGAAAGATAATTAACATAGCAGTTGGTTGTATATTTGTAATAAATAACATTATTATTAGTTACATATTTTCAATTTTCTTTTTTCAAATTTTATTAAATGTCTATTTTTACATTTTCATACATATATAGTTCTAGTTAAAAAAGTATATTTTGATTAGTAAAGTTTTATTTTTAAATAATCAATGGAATATATTTAAATAGTATTGTAAGTTATAAATTTTCAGGTTTTTTTCTATTGTTTAACATTTTTTTAACATCAATTCAGTTGCTTCATTTATGTGTTCTTAGCATAGGCTTCATATATTTTTTCAGTCTATATTAAATAATTGTTTTATTTTTATACTATTATTTATTTTATAGTTTACAGCATTGTATATATTTTAACAACATATTTGACATTTGACGTCTTCTATATGTTTAATATTCTTTTACAATTTTGAAAGTAAATGTATTTTTTTTTACTTATATTCCTATTCATTTCAATGGCATATAGGGGGTCATTTTGACCTCGGCGGTCTTTTTTAAAGACAGCCGAGGGACCGTCGTGCGGAAGACCGCCAGTGGTGGCGGTTTCCGCTCGGCCTATTATGACCGTTGGCAGCTCTCCGTCCTTTTACGGACGGAGAGCCGCCAACAGCCATACTGGCGGGAAGCGGGGAAGTGGAGGTTGCTCCACCTCCACCGCCACGCCAACAGAACACAGCCCAGCGAATCACGTCCTGTGATTCGCCGTGGCGGTGTTCTGTTGGCGGAGTGGTGTCGGTGGAGCTGCCCCCATGGCTCCCGTCCCTCCCGGAGGATCGTCGGACCAGGTAAGTCAATCGTCCGTGAGGGGAGGGGGGTGGGGAGGTGTCGTGTGTTGTGTGGGTGCATGGGGGTGTGCGTGTGTGTATGAAGAGGGGGTGTGTGAGTACGTGTATGCCTGCGGAGGTGTTGTGTGTATGGGAATGAGTGCGTGTATGTCTGTGGGTATGTCTTTATGGATGTGTGCGTGTATGTTTGAATGTGGGTGTGCGTGTATGACTGTGTGTGTGGAAGTAGGCATGTATGTCAGCGTGTGTGCGTGTAAGTATGTAGGTGGTGCCTGCGTGCGTGTCGTGTGGGTATGGGTGAAGTGATGTTGGGGGTCGGGGTGGGGAGGGGAGCCCTGCCACCTTTGGGGGGTGGCATGGGTGGTGGGGGGTAGGGGAGGGAGTCGGGCGGGGTGGGGGTTGGGTGAGACCCCTATCAGTGCCAGGGAAGAAATTCCCTGGCACTAATAGTGCTTACTGCCATGGATTTCATGGTGGTTCAAACCGCTGGAAATCCACGGCGGTAAGCCAGGTCCAAATACCGCCAGCGGTATAGTGACGGCCGCCGGGCTGGAGACCCAGGTCTCCGCCCTGGTGGGCGGAACGGAGAACCGGCGGATGACCATGGCGGGAACCGCCATGGTCATCATTCCACAAAGTAAGACCACCAGCCTGTTGGCGGTCTTACCACCGGTTCTCCACATCTGTACAAGCTAGGACCTGTTCTCACACAAACACTAAAGGGTTTATTCCTTTTTCTCAGGACTTACCGACACACCTGCATTGTGTGAAAGTTAAGTAAATATGCATCATATATTTATAACTCACAGAGCCCTCATTCTTTCACGTCCATTCACCACTCTCCTAGAGGGGCACTATGGGGAGGGATTGCAGATAAACATTTTTGGGAAATCATTAAGAATATTCCTATGTATGGGGAAGTAATGAGTCACCTTGTGAATACCAACACCACTGAGAGCGGAATTTGGTATTCTCATTTCAAGTTCAATAAGTCAGATTGTACATTTTTCACTGTTTTGAGCTACAAATCCGTCAATATTGCTATGTTTCCACACACAAATTGTGCCAAGATATACTTGACAAAAAAGGTGCAGGGAAAACTGCAGAATTGCTTCAATACTTTTATGCTTGTGTGCAAATTCTCATTTGTGTCCAAATAGGGATTCTGGGACTCTCAGTCCAGGGCCCTTAATAGCTAAAATGACAGACAAATATGGATCACCTCTAACTCCTAAATGTAGCTCTTTTTACCAAGTAATCAATGTGATAAATGGTATTCCTGCACTGCAATCTTGATCTCTGATTGTTGGTCCCTTCAAGTGTTGTATAATTTCCATACCTATTGTCATAATACAAAAGTCATCTATGCATGCTGTTGTCTTCATCTTGACTTAGTAATGACAACCTTCAGTCCTGTATGAGTTTACATTTTTTAGCATATATATTATTTTGTGATTGCTTTTCCTGATTTGAAGTGGTGAACTCTGCATTACAATCATCCTCCAGTGTGAATTATTATTCACCTTTACAGTGCAACCCTCGTCACCACAGTGCGTACGGATAAATATGATTCTTAAACTTTCCTCAACTTCTATGTTATCTAATTCATAATCTCCCTCACTCAAGGCAAAGCTGCATTCGTTTATGGAACTCTATAGAAAAAAGTAACTGCATGTCCTTTTCTTTCAAATATTCTCAATTCTAACTTTGCAATTTTTTAATTCCCTAAAAGAATCACAAGATGAGGTACTCATATAGTCAGTTTACCACAGGCAATATTTGTACATAGGCTCCTTCCAACGTATAGACTCCTTCCCATGTATGGGTCCTTCCCATTAATTTGTGGAAATATAATTGTAGAAGCCCTAACTTTTTTTTGAATGCTCACCCCCAGTCATGCAAAATGTTGGGGTTGTTCATTACTAAAATTTCCTAGTCTCATACAGTATTTCCCTCTTCTATGACCCCCTACTTTCTACCCCCCCACTTCCTGTCCTTTTATCTAGCTTCTGAATAGTGGGTTTTCTACTTTTGTCAGTTTCCCCATGTTTCGCTTCTCACATTCTCCCATTTCTGCCTTTCTCGCTCTTGCTCCCAATCAAAGTCTAATGATAAAAAATATGTTTGGGCCACACAAATGAATAACGATCCCTATAACTGCAACCACTGCTAAAAATTAAGAACCTGCTTTTTCTAACCCAGAAGAAATATCCTGATCCAGAAGAAGATTCTTTCATATTACTTCTGGATGGAGAGTTCAGTGCATAAATAGGGAATAATCCAGCTGGAACTCTGTTGATTGATGTTTTATTTTTTTTTAAAATGTTTAAAGTGTACTCTTACCCTTGGATATCCTATTTCAGATATAAATGAAGAGCCTCGATGTTAAGAAGAGATTTTAATTGTGTTCCAGAGGAAACGCAAAGATGATGAGTTTAATCTTTGCAAAATTTCTCAGCCACTGGCCACCACTTAGGAAGTATTTCAGTCCATCCTTTTTCACTTACCATGCCAACTTCAGAATGAGACATATGTACATCAACCTTGATCTGGGTACAGAAGCACTGTGCAGCCTAAACCGTCAGATCAGATGACTTTTGAATTGGAAAACAAGAAACTCAAGGCTAATTTCAAACTAGATAGGCCTTGTGAGTGGATTACCTATTGAGTCCTGTGGTACAAGAAGCACAAACCTCACGGGTGAGTGGGACATTATACTGAAGAAAATGCAAAGGTGATCAGTGCAATGCTTGCAGAAAGTCTTAACCACTGCTAATTGCTCAGGTGTGTTAATGTATTTCCATATTAATATGCACCTTGTCGCAACCATCTTTTTTTCTGACGAATAGTCCATGTTATAATGCAGCATTACCATAGTATAATTGCTGTTTTACAGAATAAATCTGCAAAAATAGAAGAGATTTTAGCATCCTAGTTACTTAACATTGCTCCCCTTTCAGAAAGACTCTGAAAGAGTAGTTTATACAACTTAATTAGCTTCCCATTTTCCTCGTCCCGGACGTGCATTAGAGTCTATTACTTCATAGGCAGACAATCCACTTGACTATGCTCTATACAATCCATCCCATGTGTTTAGTCAACTCACTCTCTTGCTAAGACACTCCCTCTTCGAGAGAAACTTAATAAATCACTTGCTAATCTCCCAAATCAGCCAGGCAATCTGACTGTCTCACCTGAAAAATCATTCTGTTACCCCCAGGGGTCAATGTCCATGGACATTCATGATCACTTCAGCCATAGGTCTGTATTGACCCTACTAATGTGCATCAGCTTACTGTAGTGTGGAGTTTTCTCTTCTGCACATCAACATGTATATAAAGCCACAGACTCAAAACCAGAAATCCAGAATGAAATCAGAATTTCATTGACCCGTGTTAGGTGGGGACAGGAGCCATAGCGGTAAATGCCTTTCTAACAAGGTATGTGGTTTACTATCTCCAAAGTGCAGGATAATGTAGTCTTGCTGCAGCCACACATTTTTGGTTGCTTATTTTATGATGCAGGCACTTAGCAAGCCACGCCTAGCAGAATCTAACAGGGTGTTTGGAAATTGCTTATTGGAATGCTGGACCATAAATGAGCTCTGTCCTGTGCTGTGACTTGATTCATGGGGATAAGTGAAGGCATTAGAAAAATGCAACACCTCTGTACTGGCAGTAGTGGGAATGAGCATTTCTATAAAGAGAGTTGGAATAGCCAACGTTGTGTGAACACTGCATTGTCAGTAATGGACGACATCAGATCTTTTGTCAATTATCTCACTGAAGCACCAGTCTGGTTTAAGCTCATGTAAGCCAAAAGAGATGCAGCAATATCACACTCATAAACAAAAATGAACACCCTAGGTATGTAGCTCTTTCCCCAGGGACTCCGATGGATGTCTCTTGGCACATCATGGTACCCAAACATATTGCAAGACGACTCTTCACCCAAGATCATTTGTGGCTTGCTTCAGCATTGGCGTCCTAACCCCCTTTCAGGAAAGTAAATCCCACTTCACACATCAATACAGTTAGGATAATATTCTATGTTCTCAAGTGTCTGACAACATAGACGTGACCCATTCTTATGTCCAGGAAGCGAAAGTGACCATAAGTTAGGGAAAAGCAGCATAACTGAGCTGGGATGGCACATGTGCCGTTACTTTTGCTGTATTTTGTAAGTATGGTGTGCACACATGTCCCATTGGGTACCGTTAAAATTGTTTGCATTGAAGTGTCCCCCAATTCAATGAATTTATAAAGAATTATTTTTTGCTATATTTGTATAATTTGTAATCCGCACCGTTGTTCAGCCTGTTTTGTTAGCCTGTTTTCTCCTTTCTCTGCCCCTCCGCTCCGCGCTCTCTTGACCCCCTGCCCCTGCGCTCTTCTCTCGCCTCGCTCTCCCTCCAGCTCCCTGCCACTGCCTCCTCTGCGGCCCGCCATCTGCACACACCCATTGGCACCCTCCCCCTTCACAGCTGCTCCACCCTCCCACCCCACCCTCTTAATGGCGGCCGCTCCGCGGATGCGCCACTGGCACACCAGAGGCAAGCCAGTCTGCGCCCGTCCGCGCCTGGACCGTGCCCAGCGCCAGTCTCCCTGGTCCCCCCAGACAACTCTACTCCCCTCTCACCCTCCATTCACTCAACCCAGGCCCTCACCCCACCTGCACCCTTTCCAGCCCCACACACACACATGGCCCCTTCACCTGCTACACCTGTCATTTCTCCTGCTTCACATCCCTCACACCACACACCAACCACAGCGACCCCCCCCAACAAACACAATACCCCCAACGCAATATACACCTGCTCTACCCCCACCAACTAGCCCACTGCATACCACCCCACAACCAGAACACACCCCGCAACAACACCATCATACAACACACCACCCACCACAACCACCTCAACTGCCTGCTCCTCAACACCCGCTCCCTTCATAAATATGCAATAGAACTCTGGGATCTCGTCACATCACACTCACCTGACATCGTCTTCCTCACCGAAACCTGGACCAACCTCTCCTCAGAACCCGACATAGCCACTGCCACCCCCATGGGATACACAATCCAATGCAAAGACCGCCTTAACAAGCCAGGAGGTGGCATTGCCATCCTACACAAAGACACCATTAAAGTCACCACCAACTCCCAAGACACTATCGACAGCACAGAGCACATGCACTTCCTAATCCACATTAACAACAACTCCACCCTCAGAGGTACACTAATCTACAGACCACCAGGACCACGCCCCGCCTTCTGCGACACCATCGCCGACACCATCAGCTCACACGCCCTCACCTCCACAGACTACATCCTCCTCGGTGATTTCAACTTTCACTTGGAGAACCTTCAAGACCACAACTCCACCTCCCTCATAGACAACCTCACCAACCTCGGACTCAAACAACTGGTCACAGCAGCCACCCACTCAGCAGGACACATGTTTGACGCAATTTTCACCTCAAGGCAACACATAACCTACACCCACACCACCAAACTCCACTGGACCGAGCACCACTGCGTCCACTTCTCCTTCACCAAACCCCCCACACACCACCATCAACACACCACGCTCTACAGCATGTGGGACAAGATCCCCACAGAACGCCTGAACTCCCAACTGGCTCATAACCTCCCCCCGCACCAACGACCCCAACACAGGAGCACACAACCTCTCTAAATGGATCACTACCTGCGCAGACATACTAGCGCCCCTCAGAAAACACATCGCTACCCGCAACATCAAGAACTCCCCTTGGTTCACCCCCAAACTCCATGACTCCAAGCGCAAATGCCGCCAAGCGGAGAAAATCTGGCGACAACAACCCTCTACCACCAACTTCTCCACCCTCAAAACTTCCATTCGCACCCACCACCAACTCATAAGCACCACCAAAAGAGCTCACTACAAGACACGCCTTGACAACAACTCCCAAAACAGCAAAGAACTCTTCACCATCATTAAAGAACTATCCAAACCCAAAGCCAGCAATATAGATCACACACACACACAGCCCCTATGTGACACCCTCTCCAACCACTTCCACCGCAAAATCCTGGACATTCACAACAGCTTCATACCACACACACCCACCACACACAACCCTCACTCGCCCAACTCAAACCCCACTCATGAACCCCCCCACCACACTTACCACCTGGGCCCCTACCACACACAAAGAAACCGAAAAATCCATGAATTCCATCCACTCCGGATCCCCCTCCGACCCCTGGCCTCATCGCATCTACAACAAAGCCAGCCCAACCATCGCCCCTATACTCCGCGACATAATCAACTCCTCATTCGACTCCGCCACCTACCCAGACCCCTGGAAGCACGCAGAAATCACCGCTCCCCTAAAAAAAAACAAAGCCGACCCGGAGGTCCTCTCCAACTACCGCCCCATCTCCCTCCTGCCTTTCCCCGTCAAGGTCACTGAGAAACCCATCAATGCCCGCCTAACACTCTTGACCCCTCCAAATCCAGGCTCCGCAAGAATAACAGCATGGAAACCGCCCTCATCACATGTACTGACAACATCAGAACCAGAGTTGACAAAGGCGAGACCGTCGCACTCATCCTCCTAGACCTCTCCGCAGCCTTTGACACTGTCTGTCACCACACACTCCGCTCACGCCTCCACAACACAGGTATTCGTCACAAAGCCTTAGACTGGCTCACCTCCTTCCTCACCGACCAGACCCAAAGAGTCCGCCTTCCACCCTTCCATTCCACTGCTACCAAAATCATCTGCGGAGTCCCCCAAGGGTCCTCCCTCAGCCCCACACTCTTCAACATTTACATGACCCCCCTTGCCAACATCCCCCAACCACACGGAATCACCATCCACTCCTACGCAGATGACACCCAACTCATCCTCTCCCTCACCTGCAACCCCACCACCGCCAAAACCAACCTATACGCTGCTCTCCTCAACACCGCCAACTGGATAACAACAAACCACCTCAAGCCTAACTCCAATAAAACCGAAATCATCATCTTCGGCCCCAACAAAACCATATGGGACGACTCCTGGTGGCCCACCGCCCTAGGCCCCGCACCTAGCCCCGCAAACCACACACGCAACCTCAGCATCATCCTGGACCCCTCCCTCTCCATGACACAGCAAAGCAATGCAGTAACCTCCTCCTGCTTCCACACACTCCGCACACTGAAAAAATCCTTCAAATGGATTCCCTCAGAGACCAGGAAGACAACCACCCATGCACTCATCAGCAGCAGACTAGACTACGGTTACGCCCTCTATGCGGGCACCACACTCAAACGCAAACTCCAGAGAATCCAAAACACAGCCGCATGCCTTGTCCTGGACCTCCCCCGCCACAAACAAATCTCACCACACCTCAAATCCCTTCACTGGCTCCCCATAGACAAGAGAATCACTTTCAAGATCCTCATCCACGCACACAAATCCCTCAACAAAACACCGGCCCAACCTACCTCAACAAAAGAGTGAACTTCCACACTCCCACCCGCAACCTCCGATCAGCCGACCTCGCACTAGCTACATTCCCCCGCATCCAACGAACCACCACAGGAGGCAGGGCCTTCTCATACCTCGCCCCCAAAACCTGGAACTCCCTCCCAGCCAACCTCCGCAAAACTAAAGACCTCCTGCTCTTAAGAAAAAACCTCAAGACTTGGCTGTTCGAACAGTAACCTCCCCTTACCCCCCCACAAGCGCCTTGAGACCCTCACGGGTGAGTAGCGTGCTCTATAAAAAATGTTGATTGATTGATTACAACTCTTTACAACAAACTTACATTGCATGTAACCAGACCTCCTGTTATGAGAACCTTATGTCTCAACTTAATGTGTTACATGTTTTAGAAGGCAAATTAAGTAGGGGTTGCCATAGCTCTGAAGAAGGCTGGTTTATGAAACTTTTTTCACCAAACTTTCAGATTTGATTTTACATCACATCTAGATATAAAGCTGAATAAAAGAGAAATAACTTAAATATACCTTAAATATTTTAAACTATCTGATTCCCTGCTGCTGTCTAGAAAAGTCAACCCTCACCATCGGTTCAGTCCATCAAGGTGGCATTTATCTACCTGGATGGGGGAAGCACGTCACAAAAAATGATCGGTGAGATGCTCTCTTTCAATATTATTGGGTACCTGTCATGTGGCAGGAGACATCTATTAAAGACCTAGAAAGAGGCCTGTGTAGCTGCATGTTTATATATGACTTTAGGGAGGTTGTGCACCAGTTTGATTCCTCTTTCTTTCCCAATCATTTTGTGTAAGAACAATATCCCACTCTCCTGCATTATTACCCTTTTCCTTTTCTCTGAATTCTTCCCCTTTGGGGTTCTCAGCTTTGCTTACACCTAGGAGCTTAATAAAGAGTAGTTAAATTATGTTGATCTGGAATCCAAACAGAAATTGAAATATAATGACAGAAATGTTGTTGATCTGTTAAAGAAATGTAGCAGAGTGTAGTAAACTCAGAGGCCTCTAACATTAAAGCATTTTTGTCACTTCCGTTAGCAGGCATTTTCCTACATTCTGATTAGTGAAAAAAGGGAGATCCTTCTTAGAGAATGGGAGGAACATGAAAGAATACCAGTGTTTGAATGTATGGACTAATTTTAGCCATTAGCAGGTAGAGATCTAGAAGCTCCTCCCACCAGAGTACGGAATTCTATGTTTTCTAGCCTTTCAAGGTTAATTCTAAAGAAAGCCTCTGATGTCACCCAAAGGACAAGATGGTATAGAGCTCATTCTAAAGGTGCTTGGAGGAAACCAGATTAAAACTACGGCTGAAATTTGTTGTGAGCTGCAGCTGAGTTCCCATAATGCAAAATCAGTCCAATTCCTACTAGGCAAACAGGTTTGTGAGAAATCACATGCATAGCATTGATAGACTGATTCAAGCAGAAAGGTCTCCCTCAGAGAAAGTTGCATGTACAAAATTACAAAATGAACATTGCAATTAAAAATTAAAAACTACAAAAATTCAAAATCAATATATTTTAGAGATTACAAAATAGGATGAATAAAATAACACTAAAATGTTGGGTTCCAGCTGTTTTTTTACCTAGTCAAACATTTCCTCAAACTGAAGAAAATTAGATTATGGGGTTCAGAGTTTTTTTGAACATTTAGAAAACAAATCAAAGTAAAACAATGGGATGCTGTGGAACAGATCAAAGACAACATCTGAGGCTGACTGGCTGGTCATGTGCTGCTGAATAGAAGCTGTTATATCCTCCACAGCAACAGTTATGGAGAATGATAACCCAGGTACCATTTACAGGTAAATAGCAATGAAACAAGGTTGAGAAAGAAGCTGTATGTCCTATTCAAAAGTTTTTTTTTCTGGCTTATAATTTGTATGGATAGCATTACCTTCAAGTGTACCATAACAGATTTCCACAAAATCAAATACAAGGCTTTGACAGACTTACAGTACTCTCAGTGTTGCCATTCATAAGCTGTTAGTGAGACAATACTAAAAAATTTACATGATAGTGTTATATCTTTTTCGAGCAGCCTTAACTCTTTGTCATAGTCAATTTGACAATTTATTAAATTCTTACTACTATCCCAATTTGCCTATTGCTCAAAATGTCATTTGCAACTGGTTTGCTAATTCTCTTCCAGTTGGACACACATTGTTCTGTCTCAAGGACCTTCTTCACCCTCCAGGTAAACAGGTAAACAGGTAAACAGAATCTCCTGGACATAACCCAGACCCATTTGTAGTTTTTAGTTAGTATAATGCTTAGTTGTAGGCGTAGCTTTACCAGTCTCAGAAATTCAAGAAAAGGCCTTATTAGGCAGATAAGACTCCTTTGAATGGTCAGCAAGAAAGCATTTTTATCTACTTCTGTACCAGTTAGGTCTCTTTTTATAGTGAGGGCTCTCATGTGTGTGATTTACAATCTCCCATCTGATGAACCTTTTTAAGTTGACTGAAACGTGAAGGGAGTTAGCAATAATAAAACAATTCAATTTTCATGAAGCCCATTTGGCCACGCAATAAGGACCATGAATTGGTGATTGAAGCTAATTAGCTTTATTAATAATCAGTCCAGTATATATGCTTGTCAGGAAAATAATATAAAGATACAAGATTACAGCAGACAAGCTGAAATCTTGCAATAGGGTCAGTTTCAACATAATAAAATACAAAACAGTAACGGCCACTGCAATACAGAAACCGAGAATTAGAAATAGGTGATCCATAAAGAAACTCTGATTGTCTCTCCTAAAGATGAAATAGTTCTTAAGTCATCTAATCGGGACTCTAAATTTAAGTAGGGATGGTTTACAGAGTGGGGTCTCAAGGAAATTCTGAAAGATGAGCAGGTGTCAGCATAGTGAAGACTCCAGTAGAAGTCTTCCAAAATTGTAATAAGTGTGTAGCATGAAGCTTCACACTTAAAAGAATAAAGGAAACAGAGATGTCTGTGCCCCTCAAAGTGTAAGGGAATCTCCTCGAATTTCTGACGGAGTAATCATTAGTTAAAACCAATAACTTTAAAATTAATCATATCTTTCCCCACTCCACCAGGAACCAATCATTCCACTTCTTAAGGTGTGTATTTGATACATAACCTGAATTTCCCATCCCACAGAATTTGGACGGTTACTGCAACCTCGAGCATCCCCTGTTCCTGATACGCGAAGCATAGGAGGCTTCATCTGCTCATTAGGTCTTCTAATTTGTTGCCAAGATTACCCTTCTCCTTCTTACTAGATATAAACAAATACATACAACAATACTCTTTTCTCTAGCTAATGAAATCACGAGAACGCACCTGCAAAAGAAAGAACACGCTAACCAAATAAAATTAATTTTAAAATTAAGGTCTTTAGTCAGGCTAACTTTAACTAAACATTTAGGGCCCTATTACAAGTCTGGCAGTCACAAGACCACCAGACTTACGCTGCAGCTGTGACGGTCTTTGATCCTGATGGGATGATGGCAGTTGATGTTGTAATCAGCCATGACGGTGTTGAAATCAGCACCGCCATTCTGATTACAACCTTGTTCTCCACCAGCCTTTTCATGGCGGTTCAACTGCCATGAAAAAGGTGGTGGAGAACAAGTTCAGGGGGCCCCCTCCCCAGTGCGCATTCCAAGGTTGCAAGGAAGCCCCCTTTGAAATAGCATTGGACTTGGCTCCATGCATGTTTTCCAATGGGCTGACCGGTGGAATCCTTTGTTTTCCACGGGTCAGCCCAGTGGAAAACTATAATGGTGCCAGTGGGGAGACCTCCACCACGTTGACGGTCTCCTCATCGGGAGCTTGGCTGTCAGGTTTTTTCCGACCACCAAACCTGTAATCAGCCCCAAAATGTGCATTATGAATATATGATTATACGTGCACACATATAACTTTCAGAATAAATGCAGAAAATGAACAAAAGAAATGCCGGTTACTTTTGAAAATACAATTTCAAGTGCAAATATGAACATGAATAATGAATACATGAAAACAAAACATTAGTGTGCACATTTTTAAAGGTTTAGTTTCTCAATAGTTACATCCCATTATTCCAGATAAATGTTCACACAAGTTAATATTATTTAAGGCTCACAGTAACTATAATGTCAAAAATAAACACAAAATTGCACAATGATAACATGTAAAGGATGAAGTCTAAGCTGTGCTACTCCAAAAGAGTACTTATAACAGTTTTTTTAAAAGGTGCACTCAGTTGGGATTGTCAATAACCCAAGCTAATAAACTGAAGTGTGTGTAGTTTCCCTATTTACTTTATAATACAGTGTGGCCCAGTTACTTTTTCACAAAAGTGCATTACTTCAAAAGATGTCCCATGTCCATTTGAACTAATGCAACCTAATATGCAACTTCTGTACAAAACATGTGTTTTATCCTTATTAATTGTTTTAACTGAAGCAGGAAAAATCTATCTCAAGCCTACATTTCAAAACCTTTTCAACAAGTACACCTGTGCAAAATATTTCTGGCACATTTACAAATTACTGTAAAAATTGAATTTCTAAAACATGTTTTCTAACTACTTTTAAACATGTATGTACCATCTGATGCACCAGTATATGCTGCTAAACACATTACCTCTTTTTCTAGATTTAATTAAGTAAAAACATGTCATGCAAGCTTGCATCTCAATTTGTTACTTTTGGCATTTAAGTCAATCTTTTTCTCACATTATAGGTGACTTTCTGAAGGATCACATATGCCAATACAAATAAAACTCTTTGATCATTTTAAGACAGAGTACACACAGCTATTACTGTGTCTACTCAAGAAACCCCAGACACCAAAATAACTTAATACCTGAGGCCCAGATTCCGCAAACACAAACATGATGAGAACATCTCAAACAGATAACTTTCATATTGGGTTTTTTTGGTTGAAAATTCATCTACGCCACAATGTTTGGAAGGAGATCGCTAGTAATATAATTCACTGATTCCAGGCCTGGACTTCCATCATCTACCTGAAGCTCAACCTCACCAAAGTTTAAATTCTATTAATTTCAGAACTACATATACACACTTTTTATCAGTACTTAGAGAAAAGAATGCATGATAAAACTGAAAGTACAAGCAAACCTGTTAAACCTGGCATCCTTGATGTGGCCTTTCCCAAACTTTCTGCTTTCAGACCTCCTGTTTTTGCTGACTTCATTTTTGCTAACCTTAGGACTCTGCACACGTTACCACTGCTAATCAGTGCTAAAGGGCTTGTGCTTTCTCTTTCAAACATATTATTCTAATCTATTCTATTCTATGAGATTAATATAGCACAGGCCCACCCAAACTGGCCTCCCAGAGCTAGTAACAAGCTCTGCCTTCGTATCTTACAAAGTGAAGATTGAGCTAGAACAGATTATCCTGTCTCTGGTGTGTTGGGAGCATCTTCCACAGCTTGGGAGCAAGGTATGCAAAGATACTCCCTCCACATCTCCCTCTTTTAATCCTATGTACATGCATCAGATTATGACCTTATGGCCTCAGTGTTCTTTTAGGCCTATAAGTGGTCAGCAGGTGTTGTATGAGCAGGGGGTCTTTTTTCATGGCACAATGAACCAGGCAAAAATCCTCCTTTGTATTTGCAGCCAGTGCAAAGCTGACAATGTTGGTCCTGCTGATTTATGCCTTGGGATTTTATAAAGAATCAGTGCAGTGGCATTCTGTATTACCTGTAGTTGATTAATGACATATTTAAGACTCCCTAAATAAAGGAAGTTTCCAAAATTCAGACACAAATTTATTAATCCCTGCACCACCACTATCCAGAGTGGGGCACGGAGCCAGCTTAGCATTTTCCTCAAGGTCCAGAAGTGTCCAAAGCAACATGCAGCCAATTTCTTGGCCTGAGCCTCCATGATAAGCATGTTGTTTATCCAAACTCCCAAGCTTTTGACTGTTTGGGAGGGTGAAGGGAGTGGACCAAGCTCATCTAGTCAGTTAAGTTTCAACGAGCGCGAGGGGTTGAATCCTGTAACCAGGACTTCCAGTTTGTCACTGTTAAGTTTTAAACTGCTGGTGGACTCCAATGGGTGACTTGCTTGAGACAGGCATTTAGTTGGTTGGATGTTGTTATATGTTGGTCCAGTACGATCAGATATCCACAGTTGACACTTGTGCTTTTTGGTGCTAGTTTCACAAAAATCTTTAAAATTGCTTATCCTCAGTTCTACTGATTGGATTTCTCTCATTTAAATCTTGTTTTATTTATTAAAGGATCTTTTTTTCCAACTTGGTGTGGGATGCTTTTTGTGTGGTGTTTTTCACCTTATTACTGTTTTACATGTTGCACAAATACTTTACAAGTTGCCTCTAAGTTAAGTCTGACTGTACTGTGCTAAGCTACCAGAGATTTGAGCACATGGTAATTTGGAGTTGCCTGTGCCTCATCCTGACAAGGTGTGTGGTTGCTGCTTGACCAGGACTCACACCCCGGTCAACCAACAACCCAATTTCTTACAATACCCTTCTATTCTCCTGAGCAAATGCAAGACAACCTTAACGAAAACATGCAAAAAGGTAAGGTAAAATGACTGACTTCAATAAATCTGCAGTTCTCATTTCATTGTGCCAACTTCAGAAAGAGGCTATGCTTAACGAGTCTACGCTTACTAAACAGTTAGACTAAATGGGCATTGTACAACACAGGATAACAAAATAGCAGTGCATTTAAAAGACTGGTAAATGCACTGGGAATGCACTGTAATACCTAGGATTCAGTGTGATAAAAGGAGGTTCAAAATAAGTTCACGATTGCTAATACAAGCACCTAGGTATACAAAAAATGATGCCTTCACTGATAGACATCATTGAACCCACAGAGTCCAGAAGCACAGACACAGATCCTGAAGAAGACCCAACAGTCCCCAACAATAAACCTGAGGAGGGCTGCCCAAGAGCAAGCCACCTGTAAGTGCACACTGTTACATTAAATGGTGAGCACATTCCCTCCATGTTTGAATTTATCTTGTTAGTTTATCTTCATAAGAACCCTTTCCTGGTACCTAATAACCTCTGTTTTAAATGCCATGAACTTGATTGCATCACCTTCATTTGTGGCCCGGGGACAGAAGAAGTACTGTGGACCCACAGTGGGGGGGTGGGGGGGGGGTGCTACGATGTCCTGCTCTGCTGAGATCAAGCACTTGACTGGGTTACATGGTAGTTAGACACAGAAGCTTGAAGACTTGTCCTGCATCACCTTTGTGTGCTTTCCTTGTGCCTGTGGGCAACCACCTGAAAATCTTTGAAGTGCCAGACTGGTTCACTTCAATACCAAGATCTGTCACCCCCTCAGCTGTATCCATTGACCAAGTACCTCTAGCACCTGTGGGGCCAGGAGACATCCAGTTGTCAAGGTACTAACAAAACCTAACTGTTGGACCTGGCCCTTTTTGCAGGGTCACCTCGCTTACACCTGAATAGGCTGTGTCCTGTTTACACACAAAGAGCTGCATAGTCCCCTGTAGTGAGTCTGGAGTCAGGGCAGGAAGGACAGGGACTCTGTGCACTGCTACAGCATGCCTTTGAAGTTTCTCCCACTTCAAAGGTCCAACTGGGTGTAAGTAATAGACCTCTGACACCACCACTTCAGTACACGTCTGGGCCTGTGGATACTCTGCCAGGAAGACAGACGGCTGTGCTCATGAAGGACTGTCACTCTGCTATACTGCTGCTCTTCTGCTCTGCTGACCTGCTGCCCTCTTGCCTGGGACTGAGAAGGACTGGACCTGCATATCTCAAACCAAGAACCCAGATTACTCTCTCAAGTGCTAGTTGTCTGGCCTCCTGTTCTGAAGTCTCAGGGACATAAAAGGCATCCAACCACCCTACTTCTGCACCTGAACTCTGCAATCTTTGAGTCTGTCCTGCCTAGTGGTGTCACCCCAGCCCCAGACCCTTGAAAGTGGGTTTAAGGTGTTTTCTCCAGTGGAACTGCCGTATCCTCTGTTACGGGAGCAAAACCGATGCATCGCCACTGCTGCGAGATGCAGAACCGACACATCGCTGCTACTGCATTGGTCGGAACCATTTCAGTAGACTCCCATCACCGCTGCACCCCGCACCTTGGGTCTGAACCATCACCTTCGGAACAGCCACTGCATGACATTTTACCTGGAATAAGCTTCTCGCATTCCTTGTCAATGGCAGCCTCAACGGCGATGCCGAAACTCAGCATCGCCACTACTGCATGGATTGTAACCAACACATTGCCTCGACTGAGCCACACATCCTCGACACCATTCTTTGCACTGCAAGCCCTGTCAACAGATCCTTGATGTGGATTCATCAGGATTTCACACCACAGTCTCGCCATATCTTGGGACCGGACTTCCATTCGGCTGTGCGAAGCATATTTGTTTCAGACCCACGCAATGCTTCACAACCAGTATTTAAGGTACTTTGGTTCAGCTGGCCTAACTGGTTAACAGGAAGCCAGACTGGGCTCCATCTCAGTCAACCTGAGCTTTTGACTTTGTCCCAGCCAGATATTCCCGGTTGGCGCTTTTTGCTTCTAAGTATTATTTTACAGTTTATTCTTTAAATATTCATTACTCATGTTCTACTTATTAGATTTTGGTCATTTTGGTCTTGCTTTATTTATTAAATTATCTTCTATTTTTCTAACCTGGTGTAGAATCATTTTTTTGTGATGTTTTCACAGTTGTACTGTTTGAAATGTTGCACAAGTAATTCACACATTGTCTTCAAGTTGAGCCTGACTCCTCTGTGCAAAGCTACCAGATGGTGAGCACAAGTTAATTTGGGGTTTGCTTGTACCTTACCTGCTTGACCAGGGCTCACACCCCAGTCAACCAACAATACAATTTCTCACACTAACGATAAGCCATGGGACTCAGTAATGTTTCCTCTTCCTGTAAGTACTTTCCCCAAATATTGAAACATGATGTAACTGCCTAGAATGTATTTCCTTATACAGAAGTTGCATAATTTAGAGTTTATGTTTGTTTTCACATTCCTAAAAATACTGATCAGTTTGTGATTGTGAACAGTGTCTTAGAAGTTGTTTGGACTGGTGAATTGTTATTTCTTTGTGTTCTAAGTTTTGCCTATTAACAGCCTTGCAATAAGTTAGTGATTGATATATTGTTTACAATATGCATGCCAGTTGTAATACTTTTATTTTCTTTTTTTCTGTGTTATTCTTGATTATATATTTACATTCTTTTGTTCTTCCTTTTTTTCTGTAAATATACTTATATATTTAACATATGATTATGTGCTTCCTTTTATAACGAATAACAACGAAGGCCATGGTTTCTATCTTTATTACAATTGCTACATACACGCTATGGCACTCATTACGAGTGTGGTGGTCTGAAGACAGCCACACTTGGGGTGGTTGTCTTACCGCAACAGACCCAGCGGTAAAGAACACTGCATTATGAGTCTGACGGTTTGGCCAAAACCAAACCACCACAACACCGCTGCAGGTGAGCACCTCTGGCCCTGCAGTAGTTGTAAGACCGCCAGAGGTATTATGACTCAGCAAACTGCCAGGGTTTCTTCGGTGGTCACCCTGCCATGAAAAACCCTGGTGGTAACCAACCCAGCTAAATCAATCCCTGACATACACCCCTACTCACCAACACACTTCCTGACATACATCCCCACTCACCAACACATTCCCTGACATACACCCCACTCGCTCGCACGCACCCACACAAACACCCCTACTCGCACGCATACCAATACACACACCTACTCACTCCCACCCCAACACACCCATCCCCTCTGCTTCCACTCAGACACACACATCCTCCACTCACACATACATACACACATGCACTCACGCACACCCATACCGTGACACATACACACTCACACCAAACACATGCACGCAACCCCACTCCCTTCAGACGGTCCACCTACCTGTCTCAGCGAGGTGGGATGGGTCTCAGCATTTTCCACCGCCAGCACTGCACCGCCATTCAAGAAACTGCTGTACCGTATTACGTATTGTAATGCGGCAGGTGGGGTCCTGTTCGCGTGGCAGTGATGGAAAATGCCTCTCTTCTGCCGTCGGCCAGGCCAACGGTGTCGGATTTCTGCCCGTAAACAGAAATCCGAATGAAGTTGTAACATGATGGTCTTTGGACCGGCAACACTGGTGATCTTCTGGTGTCCGCGGCTTTGGCGGTCTGTTGAAAAGACCGCTGAAGTCATAATGAGCACCTGTATGTATGTATGTATGTATGTATGTGTATGGTATTTTTATAGTGCAAACCTAGCCAAAGAGCAGCAGAGCACTGTAAAGGTCAAGGATAAGCAAAAGCACAATGAGTAAAGAAGGTGAGAAAAGAAAAAAACCTATATCTATGATCACTTGCTCAGAAGGTCCAAAGAGTAAGTCTGACTGTATGCACTCACTCACAAATTCTTCTTTTGTTCACAGCCACAAACACCAGCTTCTGATCAGATTGGGGTATTGTTTAAAATTGTCTTTCAAGTGTTTTCAGCTTTGCAGCTAATTTGCTGCTCTTCAATGTCTATGTTTGCATTCTGGCTGAGCTTTTTGAGCAGTGTTAAGAGAAACCTCCAGATGCATATCACAGATAACCAAATCCAATTCCAGTTCCACAATAGGCCAACATAATCACTTGTTTGAGCCAAATGTTCTCTTGGTTGAAAGAGTGGTTTCTTGGCTACAATGGAGCTGAGACTGTGAGTCGTGTGCTGGGTGAAGAAATCACACATTCCTTAGAGTGACTGCCCAGTCATAGAGAACTACCATTGTTGAGTCGGAAACATTGGCGTCATTTTCAATAAGGAACTACTTTGTGCCCTAAATGAATGTAATTTGCAAGGATATAATTTTGCAGCTTTCCATACTCCATGGTTTTCTTGCTCCTCCAATCCAACAGCAGAGTGCAATTAACAAGACCTTGATGATGGCAAATTTGAATTACCTTAACATTTTAAACTGCCTCCTCAATGAAATTGTTGAAGTGATGTAAATGCTTCAAAATGTGGCTTCCAGATTATGATCGAACCAGAGGAAGAAAAAAACACACAAAGTCAACATTGATAGCAGCATTTTGGCTTCCAACCGGTTTGAGGATCAAGTGCAAGGTCCCTTGCACTGTGCAGTAGACTTATTGTGGAAACAATCTATGATATCTAAAAACATTATCACACCCAACTAGATGCTGTGTTGTGTGAATGCATGTCTGAGTATTAAAAAGCCTTTTAATCAATCAGGGGGGAAGGATCTTCAGAAGCCAGACCTTAAACTACAGAATGCAACAAACCAAAGCCTGAAAGCAGAGTCTTATCACGCACAATTTGAGACAGACCTTAAACAGGACTATTCTGCCACACCTAAAATGTATCTATCTGTGATTGATTGAAGAATACTAAAAGTAGCCAATATATTAACTTAAACAACCACAGTGCTCTGATGTAATGCGAAACTGTCCAACAATACTCTATATATCTTTGAGCATCACTGCCACAAAAGCTGTCCAACCATGACACTATAAATGGGCCTGAAATACCGTATTTTCCACACAGCACATTTCATTAGGTGATCTAGGTGCAGACCGTGAAAGTGCCACTTTATACATTGAGTGAGCTGTTCTCAGTGCTGGCATGAACTTCCACATATATAAAAGGCAGATAGGCTTTTTGAACAAGCAACACCAAATTTCACATAACAGGTGGCAGCAGGCCTGAGTTTTAATTTGGGTGCAGAAACAGGTGTAGTGAATGATTGTACCCTCTTGGAAAAAGATGTTCAGAGTGATCACTTGGATCCCCTTTGTCCCTTTCCAGGGGCATCGTTGGAGGGCACACTGGCTGTGCACATCGTCAGTGCACCCTCTGACGGTCACTTTGTCCACATCTGTAATAAGGTACGGATGCAAAGTCAATGGGTTATCCCATGTGCATAAGGTCATGCCACCATGCAACTGCCGACATGCCCGCTTGGCATTGTGTGGTGCACATTTAGCACCTGTGGGGACTACATTCCAGAAGGAAACACGCAAGAGCCTATAACACAGCCCTGAAAGCTTTGCTGACTTTTCCCTTCATCGACACGGCAACCAAAGGGAAGAAGGATTAAAAACTGTGTATGGGAGGGTAATTAAATGCAGATAATGTTTCCCAATGCTACTATGTATCTCCTTCATAGTATGCAGCCCAATGCAGATACTCTTCGATGCCCACACAAATGTCTCATAGGCCCATATTTATACTTTTTCAGCACCACATTTGCATAATTTTTTGATGCAAAAGCGGCGCAAACAAAATTGTATTTTGTAAGTTTGCGCCGCTTTTGCGTCACAAAATTACGCAAATGTGGCGCTAAAAAAGTATAAATATGGGCCATAGTCTCTTAAAAAACTATTCAAAAATGTATATTTTTTTATTGCACACTCAACGTTACTAATTATATTGTTTTCATAACAAGAAAGGGCAAGTCCTGGTTGATTCTCTCCATTGACTAATATTAGGGCACCAACATTGGCAGTCCACCCAGTCCCAGGAACAGTAAGCTTAAACAATGCCAAGGGCTGTTGAAAATGGTGAACGTTGCCCTATACACAGACTCTATAACATAACATAACAAGCACCCCAAAAAAACAGATTAATTAGGTTGCTGAACTATTTGGTAGCCCTAAACTAAAAGCTACTGAGAAGGAAAATAAAAAGCTTGTGCTTTACAGCCAAGCAGCACAAACACCAGAGCGCAGCAATACGCATGCAAACTAATGCATGATTTACAAGCTGCTTTAATGTACTATGGCACAAATCCAGTGGAAGGTAAAAAATAACAATTTGCATGAGTTGGTTAACAATCCCCCTTCCAATCATTACGGCTGCATGAAGATACATTTTTGCTTTCCAGAAAACTCTGTACGCGCGTGAATTTTTTTGCAGCCGAGCATGGAGAGTTAAGGCAGTGTTTTGCTTGGATACATTTATCCTTATTAAGGCTTCAATTATTGTTGAGAGATCTGTTTTTGATTAATGTTCCTGTACCTGCTTGATAGCTTTTCCGCAAGGTTCTCACTATTTTGCAAAACACAATACAGTTTAAGCTTGTTCTATCGATCAAGTTCCGAGTTAGAGCCATAAAATGTACAAACAGCTTTTAATATAAATGTTAAAAAAGTAATATATTTCATGCTCCATTGAACATACACTGCACAGTTTCGCAGGGACTATTTTCAAAAGGCGCCTCTATATTACCTGCTTATCACCATAATTTTAGGAGCCATAGAACTATAAGAAACGTTTCCTCGTGATTATGTAGCCGATTAAAAAAACGGAACACGTATTGAATTACAGGATTTGGGGTTTACAGACTCTATGGGTTTAAACAGGGCTAAAATAAAAATTGAGTTTTTAAGGGCCCAATTCACAAAAAGTAGGAAAAATATGAGAGCACCGCAGTGCTCAGTCTGAGCGGTTACCCGTGGCGGGGTGGGGCAGCACTTATTTTCAGGCATTTACTGCAAGCAAAAAGACACATATGGGAAAGACGGAGGAAAAGAAGGATGGAAAATCGCCACAAAGTAAGAAACCAGAAAGCTTTAAGAGTGAGCTGAAGGGGTACGGAGTGGCTGTAAATACATTAAAGATGCCCGAGATGGCTTTTAGATTACACCACCTCAGTACTCCCTGCTTGCACATTTAATTGATGCAGCCGCGTGTTTCACAGAAGAGATTTGGGCTCCGGCACGTTATTATTTACAAATTAAGCACAGGAGCACTCCCTCTGCATGAATGTATTTTGACTGTTTTATTTACTCATATGTACACTCCTAGGAATAAGCCTCGAAAACTGTGCAAGGCACGGATTTCCAGGTATACTCCAGGGAAAGGCCTGTGTCTTTCTAAGCAGGATCCTATTCTCACTGTACAGAGTTCTCACAGTGGAGAATTCATCACTGTGGGAATGGGATCCCCTGTGCAAATAAATTCATTTTTTATGCATGGGAAAATGGTTTCCCTCGTGGAGAAAACCCTTCTACTTCATCCCCACCGAATGTAAGGGTTATCCCGTCCCCTCTCAACCTGGAAGCCCATGTCTATAGTAAATTTCTCACCCTTTTCATGACGAAAAGGGGATGGACTGGGGTTTGCAAATGACCACGAAATACATGTTTTCGGGCGTTCCCAAACTCTCAAGGCAAACCATGCCTTGGACTGCATATCTCCCATTCATTGAGGGGAATTTATGGCTACGGAAGTCTCAGCACTTGTAACACATATGACTAAATTTACCATTGTGATGAGGGCCCGAAGTCAGAGTGACATTTATGTTACACAAACGCCACACACTTCATAACAGTTGCAATAGCAATCCACCTCTTATACTATGTAATGCATGGTATTCGCATTTGAATTATTTGTTGATATTGATACTTGGTGGTAATTAGCGATTCCTAAATGCCAAAATCGCATTTAGGAATTGCTTCATGCATGTGCTAAGAAATCGCAAATAAGGAATCCTCTCTAAACAGGGTCGCAATTTTAAGGAATAGCTATTTCATACATTCTGAACTGGCATTTTGCATTCGCAAACGGGCATTCGCACCGTTTGCGAATGCAAAATGCTTTCATACATCTGGCCCTAAGTGCAAAATTTTAAAATGCATTTAAAATGCATTTTTAAATTGTACATGTAAAGCACACATGCCCTTTTGGCATGTGTGCACCTTACATGTCCCCAAATAAAATTTTGGGGTGCAGCCGAGGGGGCCTTAGCCCCCCAGCACCCTGGGGTTTTGCATTTCTAAAATTGTGATTTCTGGTTCAGAAATCGCAATTTTGGAAATGCAAAGAATTCGCAGATATAGGCCCATAGCTGCGAATGGGGCCGGTATCGCAATATGTGATTCGGTAATAGCATTTGCGATTTTTAAGAAATCGCTATTACCAAATTGCAAATGTGATACATGGCACTTTGCGAGTCGGAAATAGCGATTTCTTAAAAATCGATATTTCCGAATCACAAAGGGCCGTGATGATACATCTGGCGCTTTGTTCAGAGTAAAAACGTAGAAGCACCAATGTCTTGTTTTATACCATGGTAAAGGAGGAGAACCAGGGTGAGGTCAGGAGGGGTATCCATGAAGACCTACCATTCCATTCCATTGGCTAAAGGTGGATTAAGCCAGTGTATCGAAGGCAGCATAATGATATACTGGAATGCGTCAAACATCACCCAGCACTCCTACGCTGATGATATACAGCTAGGGTCTCTTTCTAAAGGGTGAGAATCCTAGTACCTGGGTCAAGTTCAATACCTGCAGGGAAATGTGTCTAAGATGGTGACAAGATTATGGCGGTCATTACAACATTGGTGGTAAAAGACGCTTACCGCCATGCAGAAGACCGACAACACACCGCCGCGGGCGTGGAAATCCGCCACAGCTATTATGACCCACAGCTCGGAATCCGCCAAAATTCAGACACCCATACAAGTCTGCCACACCAAAGGTCAGTGATAAACTGGCGATAACAAAACCTCCACCGTCACGCCAACATAAATACGCCCACACTATCATAACACACAAATCCACGTGGCGGTCTTTTAACCGTGGTATTCCATTGGCGGCACACACCACTGTGCTCAAAATACACACACATTTACAAAACACAACCACATTGGACAATTCCAAATACACACACCTGATACACACACCACTCCCACACACCCAATACAATGGAAAACACACACCCACATCACCCACAAACCCCTACGACCAGAATCACCGAAAGAAGGCCAGAGAGAGACACCACAAACAACTACCAAGCATCCACAGGCACACAATACCATCACCCACATAACTTCCACGCACCTCACACAACACACCACTAAATATCACCCCACTCATCACTACACACACCACCCCACACATCACCCACACCACCCCATGGCATGGCAAAGACACCCCAGGTTCTCTGAGGAGGAGCTCAGGGTCATGGTGGAGGAAATCGTCCGGGTAGAGCCACAGCTATTCGGATCACAGGTGCAGCACACCTCCATAGCTAGGAAGATGGAGCTATGGCGAAGAATAGTGGACAGGTCAACGCAGTGGGACAGCGCCCAAGAAATAGGGATGACATCAGGAAGAGGTGGAACGACCTACGGGGGAAGGTGCGTTCCGTCGTCTCAAGACACCACCTTGCGGTTCAGCGGACTGGCGGCGGACCCCCACCTCCTCCCCCACAACTAACAACATGGGAGGAGCAAGTCTTGGCGATTCTGCATCCTGAGGGCCTCGCAGGAGTAGATGGAGAAATGGACTCTGGTAAGTCAAATCTTAACTATTACATCCCACACCCTACCTGCATGCTACCACATACCCCCACCTTCGCCCTCACCCCCATCACTACAACTACTCGCAAATGTCCCAATATCATAAACCACACATCCCAACACCAAGCCCTGCATGCAATAACAAAGCAGGGACACCCATCACCAAGGCATGGCCACTGCACATACCCATACACCCCCCTAACCCACCATCACACAAGGTCCCACACAGGAATGCAAGCACTGGGGTACACGGTCACCCACCTATTGCACACCATAGCATACACAGATGTAATAAACATCCCTTTATACCCCTGCAGGATCCCTACCCAACGTCACCGGACAGGATGGTCCACACATGTCCACACCACCAACAGAAGAGGCCCACAGTGATGACAGCAGCTCTGTCCAACTGGATCTAGATGACCAGCCCGGCCCATCAGGGACCTCTGGACAGTCAGTTCCCCTCACACAGTCACAGGCCACCACAGAGCTTCCCCCCTCTGGAAACACCAGCACAGCACCCACCCAACGGGCCCATACCTCTGTCCCCAGGGCACGTCAATCAGCAGTGTGTCCACCACTACAGGGAACCCAGGCTAACCCACCACCCCAACAACCACAGGGACCTGGGGGCAGTGGTAGTGGGCACACCGTTCAGGGGACAGAGGCCCAGGAACACAGGGGAACTGGGAGGGCTGCTGTGCGACAGGGGGAGTACAGGACAAGGGAACCCACTCTCCACGAGGCCCTCTCCAACATCATGGGAGCCTACCACCACTCCCAGGAGACGATGGCAACGGTACTGGCCAAGTTTCTGGAGACCCAGCGGCTGCAGGAGGAACAGTTTTTGGGCTTCAGGGAGGGACTCAGATCCATCAATTCCACCCTGGGCAGCATCGTAGGGGTGCTGAAGGAAGTACTCAACACCAGGAGGGACACTCTGGCACAACAAGGGGCCCCTGACACTAGCCTGGACGATGAACTGCCCACCACCTCCACCGGCGCTAGTAGAAAGGACGCCCGCCACAGGACCACCACACGAGCACCCCACCCCCTGCAGAGGACGAACCACCCCACAAACGGTCCCTGAGATCCAGGACAAAGACAGAGAGCGATGCCAAGACTCCTGCCAAGAAATGAGACCACCCAGAATGTCATCCTTCTGTCCCACTTTGTCACCCTATCCATCCTCAAACTGCCCCATCTCCACTTCCTATGCCCATGTGGGCAATGCACCTGTGAGACTAATAGACAGGACTCTGTGATGGACCACCACCATCACCCCTCACCATTTTACAACACCCTCCAATATTGATCACTTAAATAAACACCCTTGAAGCACAAAACAATCTGGAATCAGTCTGTGATTTCGAAATTGTGTATTAGCAATTACAGTGACAAAATGCTCTTTCAATTGTAATGTCAACATACCTATGTCACACAGCTCTAGGCCATGAGGAAACACAGCAGATGTCACACAGTGGGACCCACCTCTGTGAAATCATAAGGGAAAGTGACAACTCAGTGACCATACACTGGGTAAAACGACAGACAGTAGAGAGGTAGTAGTGTTAAAGTACATGTAGTAGGCAGGTTTGTATTCTTAACTGTGTCTCACTGGAAGTATTGCAGGATCACAGAGGTCCTGTTATCGATGTCCTCTTCTTCTGCTTTCTCGTCCTCACTGTCCACAGGCTCCACAGCTGCAACAACACCACCATCTGGACCATCCTCCTGCAGAAAAGGCACCTGTCGTCGCAAAGCTAGGTTGTGAAGCATACAGCAGGCCACGATGATCTGGCACACCTTCTTTGGTGAGTAGAATAGGTATCCACCTGTCATATGGAGGCACTGAAACCTGGCCTTCAGGAGGCCAAAGGTCCGCTCTATTATCCGCTGAGTTCGCCCATGGGCCTCATTGTAGCGTTCCTCTGCCCTTGTCCTGGGATTACTAACTGGGGTCAGTAACCATGACAGGTTAGGGTAACCAGAGTCGCCTGCAAATGGCGAGGGACAACTGTTAGACACACACTAACCTGTAGGGATATCCCCAGACCCAGACAACCATTCCCACTGACTTGCTTCCAGGTGCTCACCTAATAGCCACACACAGTGCCTCTGGAGTTACCCCATCACAAAAGGGATGCTGCTATTCCGCAGGATGTGAGCATCATGCACTGAGCCAGGGAATTTGGCATTCACATGGGAGATGTACTGGTCTGCCAAACACACCATCTGCACATTCATTGATAACTCTTCCGGTTTCTGTACACCTGTTCACTCCTGCTGGGGGGGGTACCAAAGCCACATGTGTCCCATCAATGGCACCTATGATGTTGGGGATATGTCCCAGGGCATAGAAGTTACCTTTCACTGTAGGCAAATCCTCAACCTGAGGGAAAACGATGTAGCTCTGCATGTGTTTCAGAAGGGCAGACAACACGTTGGAAAACATAGGCTGGGACATCCCTGATGCTATGGCCACTGTAGTTTGAAATGACCCACTTGCAAGGAAATGGAGTACTGACAGCACCTGCAGTTGAGGGGGGATTCCTGTGGAATGGCGGATAGCTGACATCAGGTCTGGCTCCAACTGGGCACACAGTTCCAGGATTGTGGCACGATCAAGCCTGTAGGTGATGATCACATGTCTTTCCTCCATTGTCGACAGGTCCACCAGCGGTCTGTACACCGGAGGATGCCGCCATCTCCTCACATGTCCCAGCGGATGGTGCCTATGAAGGACAACAGCGAGCACAGAGTCAACCAACTCAGAGGTACATACCCACAGCTTACACAGAACACGAATCATAATCCAAAATTTGGCCTCTTTGAGTGTTGAGGCGAGGTCTAGGTATGTGTGACGCAGTTAAAAATTAAGCCATGTGGGCCCATGAAATGGCGGATGCCTGACCTGTAAAGTGGGACAATGAGATGTGATGGAACTGCACTGGCGTTGTGCACCGTCGCGGTAGGCGGTCGAAGACCGCAGCGCAATTCTGCATTGATTAACATTGGACCCTATGGGTCCCATGAGCCAATGACGATGTACGCCGGTGGTGACGGTATGCACCGCCGCAGACGTGACCGCTATTTTCTCTCTGTTCAATCACTCGACACCTGATCTTAGACAGGAGAGGACCTACACTGCAAGTGCTGCTGTGATCTCAGTCTGGAAGAGACACTGGCTCTTGCGTCTGGGGAAAGGGCCTCTGCCTTCACCACGGAGGAGTTGGAGAAACTTGTGGATTGGGTCCTCCCCCAGTACACACTACTCTACGGTCCTCCAGAAAAACAGGTAAGTACACTGGGAGCATGCTGTATGGGCTATGATTGTGTGGAATGGGGTGGATGAAAGATGGGGGGGAGATTTAGGCGTGCATGAAATGACGGTGAGTGCATGTGCCACATGGCAAGGGTAGGGATGGGGGCCAATTACTGTTACGGTGCCGTTGGTAATAACTTTTCTTTTCCCCTGTACAATTCATGTAGGTCAGCGCCAACCAGAAAAAGGATATTTGGCGTGCCATCGCCAAGGATGTTCGGACCCTGGGGTCCACCACAGACGGAGCACCCACTGCCGTAAGAGATGGGAGGACACTCACCGCTGGAGCAAAAAGACGGCGGAGGCCCAGCTGGGGATGGCCTCCCAGCGTTGGAGGGGTGCCTGTCACACCAAGACCCCCCTGATGTTCAGGATCCTGGCGGTGGTGTACCCGGAGTTGGATGGGTGCTTGAGGGCATCACAGCAGCCACAAGGGGATGAGTACACTCTTATTCTGCTGATTTTGCGTGCAGTGGAGGTGTCTGGGTGGGGGAGGTGGGCTGTGGGTTTCCCTAGGCCAGGGCGAGTGTGCTAGTTAGGTCCCCTTGTTCCTGCAGACCCTGTGGCACCCCACCCCACTCCGCCTGTGTACATTGCCAAGTTCACCTAGTCAGGCTCCTGTGTCATCCATGTGTGCCTTCTAGGCCATGTCCCAGGGATTGAACAGTGGACCCCAAGTGCGCGGCGTAGTGCAGGGGGCTTCTGTGTCGGTTGTGTCTTCCAACGGTAGTGGTAATGCATGCACTCAACATGTCTTTCTTCTGTCATCCCCCCCCCCCTTTTTGTGGTCTCCCTATTCTTGTGTGCATTAGCATCATCATCCACAACCTCTTCCTCCACTCCCAAACCCCCTCCAGCTACCTGTCCCAGTGTTCCCAAGAAAACCTTTCCTGGCCAACCTTGACCTCTTTCCCTCACCTCCCCCACCCCGTCCGTCTCCTAGGGCCCGACTCTCCAGGTCCCAACCTAGCACCTCAGCCACAACATCTCCAGGACCAGTGGCGCCTGTAGTCACCGGAATCTGGAGTGCACCGGCCACCAGGGCAGCCAGTGTGGCACGGAGCCACAGCACGGACAGTCCCCCACCTGTCAAGCATCAAAAGTTGGCCAGTGCCCGGCAGGAGAGGGGGAAGACTCCAGCCCCCAAAGCCGCTTCCAGGGGTACAGGTGGGAGTGTGGAGTCAGCTGCGACACCTTCCAAGGTGGGGAAGGCCCACAAGAAAGTCAGCAAGTCTGGGAACAGCAGCACGGCGGAGAAGACCGTCATCATCCCCGCTGCCCAGGAGGCCCCCACCATCATCCCCTCTGCCCAAGAGGCCACCGGCATCATCCCCGCTGCCCAGGAGGCCACCACCATCATCCCCGCTGCCCAGGAGGCCACCGCCAGCACCAGCCCTGCTGCCCAGGACAGGACCTCCAGCACCAGCCCTGCTGGGCCAGAAATGACTGCCAGAAGTTGAGTCACTGCAAAGGACCCCTCCGCCACAAGCACCGCTGAACAGGCCACCACCGCCACAAGCACCGCTGAACAGGGCACCACCGCCACAAGCACCCTGTCCACAAGCACCGCTTTACAGGGCACCGCCGCCACAAGCATCGCTGCCAATGACACCGCCGCAACAAGCACTGCTGGCCCATGGGTGCCAAGGGCACTGACGCTACTCAGTTCGTCACGAGCAGGATGAAGCACTCTGGGCACAAAGCCCCCTCCAGAACCAGTGGAGACAAACATCCACTACCTCTGTCCTTGGCAGGATGAAGCACTCTGGGCACAAAGCCCCATCCAGAACCAGTGGAGACTGTTATCCACTTGAGAGACTGTGGCTTTGCACTCCCCAGGATGGAACAGTGGGCAAACCACCCACTTGTGAGACTTGAGAGACTGTGGCTTTGCACTCCCCAGGATGGAACAGTGAGCAAACCACCCACTGTAGATACTTCAGAGACTGTGGCTTTGCACTCCCCAGGATGGACCAGTGGGCAAACCCCCCACTTGTGAGACTTGAGAGACTGTGGCTTTGCCCTCCCCAGGATTGCACAGTGGGCAAACCACCCACTGTAGAGACTTGAGAGACTGTGGCTTTGCACTCCCCAGGATGGAACAGTGTGCATGTGGCCCCCTCGTGGATTTGGCGTCGTGCACTCAACCGGCTGAGGTGCCCCCCTTTCCCTTCCCCCTGAGGTGCCTGTTTTATTGCTATCTGATGCCCCTGCAGTGTTCTCTCCGTCATTTCGGGGAATGGGTGTGGGCCTCGCCCATACCGTGTGGGCCCAGTGTTCCACAGACTTCAACAGAGCACTACCTGGACTACTATTCATAGTGTATATTTTGTTTATAGTGTACATATATATATTTTTTTGCGTACTGTATTTTAATATATTACAATGGTTACACTCATTTCCTTTTGTCCTTGCATTCTTCCTGGGGGGGTTGTAACTGTAATGTATCATGCTGTATTAGTGTGTGTGTTGTAGTGGGCAAGGGTGGGGGTGGGGATGTTGCGTGTGTGTGTCACTGTTTTTTCCCTCCCCCCTCCCCTGTGTCGTAGGTGCAGTACTCACCGTTGTCTTCGCTGCCGGTGTTCGTGGTCCTGGTAGAGGAGCAAGAAGATAAGGGCTGGCAGGATGTGCAGCTCTGGTTCCATGGCGTCCTGGTTCCTCGTGGGGTGTGTAGAAGTGAGCGTTTTCCCTTCGAAGTCCTGTTTCCGCCGTGTTTTTGTTTGCGGTGAATCCGCCCCGGAAAAGGTGGCGGATTGGTAGGTTGTGATACTGTGGGCGGTACATTGTCCTCTGCCTGTCTGTTGGCGGTGACCGCCAAGCTGTTTGTTTGCACCGCCATGGCGGTCGGAGTGTTAAAGGGGCTGTCTTTGTTGGTGGTTTCCACCACGGTTGTGATTTCATTTTTTTTCTGCCGGCCTGTTGGCGGTTTTACTGCCGCTTTAACACCGACGGACAGGATTGTAATGACCACCTATATGTCTTTTAGTGAACTCTCAGTTGTCGTCCTCAGTCCCAGTGATCCTGGACAGTGAGTACTTCTTCAGAGAGCTAGGGGCCTGCAGAGGGTGCCTAGACACTCAAAGGAGCAAATTTCCTGGGAGGGAAACATGACTAACTTCAATCAGGGCCATCCATGACTCAGGTGTAGGCTGCGGCCCGCTGAAGAGCTGCAGGCCCAGAGAAGCGTGGTGCAGCAGTAGCGGAGTGCAACATTGCACCTGGGGCTCTCGTTGGGCAGCCAACTATTCCCTCCATTACGACATTGACACAGCCGGACCTGATATCTAGGGAGGAGTGACCACTCAGCCCCAGGACAGTGATGGGACTCACGTCTGGAGGATTTGTAAGCTCGGATTGGTGTTGGGGACAAAGTACAGGGAGATGACGGGGTCGAGTGAAACAGCCTCTAGCCGATGCCTGAACAACCTCAGCGGGGCACCTGGAGAGAGAAATGAGGCTTGGAGCCAACTGCAACCTGTAGCGTTCACCCAGTGGATCTGCAGGGAAATAAAGGTGGGGCCTGAAGCTGATTCCCCCGCCTCCTCCAGCAAGGGCTCTTGTTTGTAAAGAGACTGAGACCTCGGTGGTCCCCATGGAGCACAGGAGTGTCCTCCCACAGCTTGCAACTATGAGACAGAAGGTTCCCAAGCCTGGTCCCCCAGGGCATCTCTGTGTGGCCACAAACCTGGACCTAATGATACTGTCCCCAACAGTGGAAACAACCATGCAAAAGCACATGGCCAAGTCTGACAGACTGTTGCAGATGGACTGGGATATAGAGGCAGTCTTAAAACACAAACTGGATACTTTATCACTTGATGTGGGCCTATTTTGAGCAAATCACAAGAAACTGGAAGATAGGATGGAAAGAAAACAGACTCTATATTGACAACAATTCAACCCACAGTGGCAAAACTGAGCTATACAATATGAGATTTGAAGGAGGAGGTACGATTCTTGTGGTGGAAGGCAGATGATGCAGAGGGACTCTCCCACTGGAACAACATAAGAATTGTGGGCCTTATAGAGTGCACCTCCTTTCTGAAAATTTAAGCCAGCCTTTGGCAATTGAATCATTACTACACCCAATATTCCCAGTAAAGATAAAAATCTTAGAGGGTGATGTAACAAAATTCTTCACTATGCTTCGCTAGGCCTGGGACTGGTTAGAAACTATAGGAATATCTGAGCCTGTCCCTCCTCAGGCCACAGACAATGGGTAGACTGCACAGCACTCAAGAACCAAGAAACGCAAGTGTTGGTGCAACTGATCCATGAAAGGACAGGCCACCAGGGAAACAAACCTGTCTGCTGGGGAACTGGGGCTCCACTGGAGCTCCACCAGGAGTTCTAACTCCCCCGCCTCAATGACACATGGGGCATCGTCATCGACCTACTAGCTGATCAGAGAGAGGGACCGGACATCACCCCTGTGTCTGACAATATTCTCATAGGACTGCAGCGGGTGATACAGGTTTGGGGGTTGAGGGGTGAAGGCTAGTGATTGAACACTAGACTGATCAAAATATGTCTCAAAGTCTACACAGTAATGGGCAGACACTGATGATTAGATGTCCCCGACCTCTATAAGGGAGCCTTCCATCCAGAGGTGTATTAGGTTATAATGGTGGCTACAGGCCCTTTAGTCTTACTGTCTGGGAGGGGAGTTTATGCTATATACAGGTCAGTACACTGTCTTTGCAAGAGTGGAGTTGGCCTGGTGTCACAGATGAGAAGAGAGCGACCTGCCTACCTCCCCTACGACACTCCTGTAGAAAGACTTTACCACTTTAGTGCCTCATTGAGTCAGATTACTATAACTTCCTGACTTGGAATGTCAGGGGTTTGGCAACATATGTCAACCAATATCGTATTCACTCCTATCTCAAACACAGGCTCATACAACTTGCATGTCTACAGGAGACCCAACTCACTGCCCAAGACCTCTCGAAACTCAATAAGCGAGGTGCTGTTGTGAGGTCTTCCTACTCAAAATATGCCAGTGGTGGTGTTAGTTTCGGTAACAGCTGGGGTGCCCTTCACAATTGATCACCCTCAGATGGACCGGTAGGGCAGATACGTCATAGTGGAAGGGATGTTAAATGTAGCCCGCTCTTGTTGGTGGTGTTCTACATCTCCAACACGGGGATAGCGGCATTCTTGGAAAACGTAACTCAAGCCCTGCTTCGATGCACAGTTCCACCCCATCTTTTGCCTTTTGGGAGGGTTCTTTATATTTTAATGGGGTGCCTGACACAGATCTAGACCATTCAACCCCCCCCCTCTTTGGGACACATATGTGATTGTGGATTTCAGAGCCTTGCAACAATGGGCTATAACCAGATAAGTAGTTGAAGCTTTGCACACACACCACCCTGAAGCCAGAGATTTCTCCTTTTAATCGGAGCTCCAAGCCCTGCACAGTAGAATGGACCTGTTCTGTTGCAACACAGAGACAGTGCAGAGGGCAAACCAGGTGGAGTTCTAGGTTGTGCGCTGTCAGACCGTAATCCCATAACTTTTCCTCCAGTGGGTCCTGCCACGCTCATGAATACCTATGTTGCGCCTTAATATTAAGGCACTGAGAGACCTTGGGTTCCATGACAGAGTCGGAGATCATATAAGTATCTATTTCACAGAAAACAATGGCACTGCAATGGACCCTACAGAAGACTGGGATGCTTTTAAAGTGGTTATATGAGGCATGAGCCTCAAGACCATGTATTGGGTGAAAAAAGCCCTGCTGAGGGACTTAGAAGGCTTGAAGGGCAGCATTAAAGACATCAAATAAGGAGTGGTTCAGAATCTGAGACTCATGCAAGAACAACCTGATTGTAGAATAGAAAACCAGGGGCTCCCGGACGAGCTGAGCTCCATTGTTTACATTAAATTTGTGGCCTGCCAACATAGTGGAGATAGAGATGGCCTGGTTGCTCACTCCTAGCATGTGGTGAACTCCATTAGCGCTATACGTACACAACAAGGGGGCATTGATAGCACCCAGTATGGCATCAATGGAGCATTTAAGGAATACTAGCACCCTATATACTGCCCTAGTTGAGAGTAGAGAGACATTAGTGGGGTACTACCGAGATGGGAACACATTGCTCCACCTCGCTAGGCTGCAAGGGCTTGGTTTGGAGGAGCTAATCACACTTTAAAAATTAATCTGGCATTGAAGGAAATTGCTAGGGTAAACATACCAGGCAACAATGTCTAACTGTATGCAGCCTATACCCCATACCTCACCCCTTATCTGTTATCGGTGCTAGAGGTGGCTAACTCAAGGAGGTTCTTCTGCATGTCAACCCCCACACTAGGGCCATCTCCAGGCTCCGTAGGGAGTGAAAGAAGGATTTAGGTGATATCACTGGTAGAGCAGCAAAAAGGTAACACAATTGTGGAAGAACTAGGATCTTGACCATCAACGCCCTGCCCATGGGTGACAGAGGCAATTGCATCCAGAATTCCATGGAGTGACGTATGGAGGTCGATACCCATTCATGGTTGCCTCCCTATAAGTATCTGGCTATATGATTAACATTGACACCAAGGTAATGGAAGGTATCAAAGGCCCAGAGGAAGTGTTCCCCTTGCAACAAGTCATAATGTTCTTATGCTACCTTCCCCAAAGGAATATACAGGATTTACCCCAGTTTATCCTAAGGTCCCCAGCCTCTCCAAAGTAAGTAAGTCATATAAATGCAGTAGTGTATTGGCATGATTCCGCAAGTATATGAGGACGTCGTCAGCATATAGTGAGACGACATGCCAGGCAGGACCCACTGCAATGCCCCATCCCGGACCCCGGGAACGTAGCACAATAGCCAGCAGTTCCTTGGCCAACGCAAACAGGACCAACAATATGGAGCAACTCTGACTGGTGCCCGTCCTATAGAAAAGAAGTGCGAGATGCAGTGACCAGTACGGACGCGGGCTCTGAGGACCGTGTACAGGAGCTTAACCCAGTTTAGGAAATTAGTACTAATCCGAAGGCTTGTAGGGCTTGTAACAATTAGACCCAGCCAAATGTGTTGAACACCTTTTGAAAGTCCAAGAAGACCACTACTGTCTCCTCGGACAGGGCATCAACAATATGGCACAGCCATCTGATATTAGAATATGTAGCCTTACCTGGGACAAAGCCACTTTGGTCAGCATGAACAAGAGTACTTATTATTGGGAGGAGACTGTTTGTAATGATTTTTCTTAAGATCTTGAATGCAATGTTAATCACTGACAACTGCCTTTAAGAGCCCAGTTCTAGAGGATCCCTACCAGGCTTTGGCAGCATAATGATCAATGCCTGTCGAAGTGAATCAGGCAGTATGCCACATTGATGTGTCTCATTGTAGACCTCAAGGAGATGGGGAGCTAAGGAGTCCCAGAAGGACGCGCAGTATTCGACAGGGAACCCGTCCGTGGCCGGTGTTTTTTGCCCTGCACCATCTGCTAATGTCATTTCATCTATCAGGTGGGGTTGTTCCTAATTCCATTGCTGTAATGGAGACAAGGTGGGAAGCAACCCCGCCCGGAGCAATGCAGATAGTAAATTAGGCAAAGGGGTACAACTGTTCGTGATATTTGGTAGATACTTCATTAATGTCCATCTGAGTGTTCTGGAAAGTCTCTGTGTGATCCCGTATAACTCCTATCACGGTCCTAGGTGTCTGCGTTTTCAACATCCATGCTAGTATACGCCCTGGCTAGACTCCATCCGAGTGCTGACGGGCCATGTAAGATTTATAATCTAGATCTTCCAGCCTACCAAGCTCCTTCCAGTATTGGCTGCACTGAGTCACCGCTTTCAGACGTGCACTTGGGAGTGTAATTGCTTCTAGTTCCAGCAAACGCAGAAGCTTCTCTGCATCGAGTACACTGCGGATGAGAGTGGATCGGGTGCCCCATGTCATGGAGATACAATGCCCCGGCATGACCACCTTCAAGGCCTCCCACTCCACCCCTAGATGTCCCTGTTCCCGCATTTTCCTGGAAATAAGTGGAGATGGCTGTGGCTAGTGTGGTGCAATATACCATGTCCTGTATGACCTCGGCTAGGGGACGCCAAGAAGGAATACCTGGACGTGGCCTCCCTCACTGAAATGTGACCTTAAGCAGGTTATGATCTGAGAGAGTTCTGCTCAGGTATTCAAAACTGCGCATTAGTGGCCAGCATTCAGAATTGCAGAGGAGATAATCAAGGCATGTGTGCCCTCAATGGCATGACGCATAGTAGGAGTATTCCCTTTCTGGGGTGGCCTAGTCTCCAAACGTCATGTAAGTCTAGGATCTTGGTCCTTTGCTGGAAATTTTTGGTTGCATAGATACCAGCTGTGCCTGACATGGGGGCAGTGATCGATCCTATTCTGAACTGTGTGTACAATTAAAATCGCCTCCCCATAACCCCAGAGCCTGCGCTTGTGACAGCATAGTGGGGGACAAGGTATCCAGGAAGGTAGCTTGGGAATTGTTGGAAACGTATAAGGAGACTAAATATAATGGGCTGCCATCCAAGATACCCTCCACCATTACCTATCGGCCTTCATTGTCTGCCAATATCTTATTTGTTATAAATGGGACCTCAGGCGTGACCAAAATTAGGACACCTCGGGCATAGGCTGGATAGTCCATAACATAAATTTGACCACCCCATCTTTTACCAACTTTAACCAATTTGCCCTTGGTAAGGTGAGTCTCCTGAAGACACGCAAAGTGAATATAGTGTTGGAGATACGCATAGATTTTATGCCTCTGGGCCAGTGTGTCTATACCCGAACATTCCATGTGAGTGTGTTATAAGTTGCAGTCATGAGAACCATGTGTAAATGTCCAAATGCATGTCATCGTCCCCCTCCCGGCGACTCCCTCTTTGCCCACACACCTATACCACGTCTTCCAGACAGTAAAGTATAACTTTGTAACACAAACATCATTAACAACACTTAGATTGATAATTGGGAAGTTTTCACGGAGTAAGGTGGCGCTTCCTGCCCTTAATTAGCTTCTAAAATATCCCAGACGGTGCACTGAACAGGGTGAACACCCCTAAAAACCCTGTAGTCAACAATGAGTTGCTGATTTGTACAATTTATATACTCAGGCACACATCTCACTAGTACTCATTATCAGTCCTTTGTGTTTCGTAAAGTATAACCAGTATTTATTACATAATGTTCATTCCTTCATGGTAAATCTTTTAATGTAGTTCAATTATAACTTATCAATATCCAAGTCAAGCCTTTTCGGCACATGTTTCGTCAGGGATATCTCCCAAAAGACTTCATCAGGGCTTCTCTTATTAATAGGTCACTTGTTTTTAATCAATTCGATGATTGTTCTGACCAAAAGCTTATTCTTCATGTATTGTTAGCCATGATGCCTCATATTTATTGTGCTCTGTTTATCTGTTTGTTTCGTTCTAATACATATTTCACTCTGCCGATACGAGTACGCTCATTAACAACTCCCATTCCCCAGGCCTGAGGGCTTAGCAACACCATGCCACCCTTAGTGAAGTAGAACAACAAGTATCTAATCAATGTCCAACAAGCCTGTAGGTCCCTGCAGAACAGTTCTCTGCAGGCAGAGTCAAGGAAGGAGAGGAAATGAGTGCAGTGTGGGCCCACATAAAATAACAAGATACAGCTGCTGGGTCCTTAGCCCTATTAATCTTCTTTGTCTTCAAGGGGGAGTCAGGATCTTCCAGTCAAGCGCTCTCTAGCCGCATGCTTATGTACCATGTAGTAGATAAACAGTTTCATAGGTCATCTCTGGATCTTGGAGTAAACTATGGCCCTTTATGGAATGCAGTGCCAGATGACAGCGAGCCACCAGTGTCAGAGCTGGAGTCAGTCACCCTCTCAGCACGCAAGGCTGTGGAAGAATTTGGCAGAAAGAGGCCTCTGTGACCGCTCGCCCCTGCTCAGCTGCCACTTTTTCTCTAGTGGGTTTAGCTCTGGGTGATGTTTTTTTTTTATTCCTGGATTTGGATGTTAGCCACTCTACGGGTTCTTGATTCTCTAATGATGCACTCACAAAATTCTTGGTGTGGACCCTGGTCCATATGTCCTCTGGACAGTGAAAGACATGACTCACTTCACAATCTATCATACAAAGCTTTGCCGAGAACAACAGGGCATATTTCAGGTTCGCCTCACGTAGATGTTGTTTTACTTTGAAGTAGGAATGTCTTTGTCGCTGTACCGCCATGGTAAAGTCAGGATATGCTGTCAATGGAGTATTTTCATAATGCCATGGTCCTGTGGTTTGGAACCACTGCAGAAGCAAGTGTGGTCCCTATTATTAGGCAACCGGGCTATTATTGGTTGTGGTGGGGAACCTGGCGCTGGAGGGTGACCTGGTGTGCAGTGCGCTCTCTCTATGGAAAATAATTTTGGTGTCTTGCTCTCCAGCACCATCTCTGTGAGCCAGATTTCGAGGAAAAGCTCTGCGCTAGGGCCCTCAGCGTGCTCGAGGAAACCCAGGAGATGGTTATTGTTGCTTCTGGAGCACCCCTCTGCATCTTTAGCTCTACGTTGCAGGGCAGCCATGTCATCTTCCACTTGCTGTAGCCAAGTGTGAACATCTTGCACTGTCGGCCGCACCGTGGTGAGAGTGGATTCCATTTCGCCACACGTTCCACTCATTTGCAATGGTCAGCGCGTAGTACATTAACTTCTATAGAGATTGCATCAATTTGAGACTCAAGTGAGGCTTTTGTATCTAGGATGGCTTGTAGTACCTTGTCAAATTTCAAAGAGTCTGTTTGAAGCGTAGTCTTGAGGTGTTGAAGGCTCGCCAAGGGATTGTCCTGTGGGTTGGTAGATTGCATCACGTCACTTGTCCCTGCCAATGGTGGTTTGAGGGCTTTAGACTTTCCTATCATGTTAGGCATGAACCAGGATTAGGGCAGGATGACAAGACACTAAAACTGGTGAAAAGCCCCACCTAGATCAGTCATAGAGCAGTATTGTCTATTCAATGGCGTGCACAGCCCATGAGGTACGTATAGTCACAGCACCAGGCACAAGGTTTGGTGCAGAGCCTCAGTTGTTGTCCCATTGATCTCAAGAGCCGGCCAGCAGTGCCCAAGCCTCCCTCTCGGTCCTTCTCTGCTGCTGGGGAGCCTTTAGGTCACCTCTCCAGGAGGCCTAGTAGTTCCCAGCACATTGTAAAGGACAAGACATGCACACCTAGTCACCACCGGGGCTTGTGGTACTTCCTCCTTGTGGTTAGTACTGTCCTGCCAGAGGGGACTCAACTGCCCAAGCTTAAAGAAGCAGCACAGTTCCAGGAGTTGGGGCGCTTCAAAGGATGCAGCACCCGGGTCGGACCGCCCCGCTGCCACCAGCATCTCCCCCACTGCCTCCTCTCACCGTGGTGTTCTATTTTCTCTTCCTCCATCAGGGATAGCGGAGGTGGGGATGGATGGCATCCCAAAAGGCAGCCCCATATAAGTGCGTCCTTACCGGGCCGTGGTGACTGGCCTGATGCCTCTCCGGCCTAGTCCCTTGGCCTGGTCACATCTGGCCAAGTCTCCTCTGTGGCGTCACGGGGGTCAGGGTCAAGGCCCCAGCATCCAGACTTGGGTCTTTCTTGTGCCCGCCACTTCAGTGCATTCTTCTTTGGCTCCAGGCCCTGCCTCTGTGCGCGCCCCTCTGCTCCAAACTTCAGGCAGGCACAGCAGCCTCCCGGCCCACAGCTTGACAGCCACACTCGCCTCCGCCCTCTGAGCGACCGGGATCATCCTGCTCCTTCCCACAGAAACTCTAGCATGCAGCAACAATGTCTGTTGGGCACCCGAGTGGCTGACACCATCCTTCACTTTAGTATATTTACCAGGCCCACCCGGAGCTTATGTCTCACACATCTAGCGTGCTCCCAGCCAACACAATTATGATGGTGGCAAAATGGTGCGAAGATACATATATCCAGCTGAGGACCAGAACCACCCCAGCACCAGAGTTACCCCTGTGGGCCTCCACGTGTGATACCCACTCACACTCTTCCATGATACTTGAATCTCTCAAGAAGTGGGGATACACACCTGAGGGAACTTCTTGAGTAATGGACAACAGATGTCCTTCTAGGAACTGAGGGGAATTTGGACATGGGGCCCGGCAGCTATCTATTCCATAATGCATTACAGATCAAAATGCATTGGATATGGGGTGCCACAGATGAGGAACCAACAGCTTCGATTGGAATGAAGGCCCTAATAACACATGGGTGTGACCGCAAACCCATTACAGTCTTGTATAAATTGTTGCTGATTGTGTAGGGCATCTCAATTTCCTCTCTGCGCAGTGGTAGGTAGAACACTGTTAGAAATTTGATTTCTAGTTGGCAGAGGCATGGACCCTCGTCAAGTTGGGACCGCAATCCTAGTCAGGGCAAGTCAATGACACAACATAAATGAGCATTTGCTCACGCTCTCGTAGCTTGGTGCAGAGAAGGCAGGCCTAACTTAGAAGACAATGCGTAAAGTACTTGTTCAACACACACACAATAACCACAGTAGGTACATCACAAAAAGACTCCACACAGAAGCAGATAAATAAAGCATGTTTATATGGTTAATTTAAGTTCAGCACAATACAAATCCAGTTCGTAAATGTTTAAATATTTGTCTTGCTGACTCAATATAAAACGAGATTTATATCCAATTATGCGATCAAAGAGGTGGTGACGGGGACTCCTCTGCATAAGTGTGCAATGAATTTATAGACTATGGTACAGTCCTTGTTGATCTCCTCTTGGGCAGCAGATCCATGATTTCTGGGTGCGGTCACTAGAGAAGCAGGTGGGGACCCCAGAGAACACTGCAGCAGCCACATTGAGCCGGCTTCTCCAGATGCAAGGAAAACACAGACAGCATAGGCAAATAGAGCTGCTCCAGGTGATAAAAACTGCACATAGCCAAGTTAGACAAAGCTGCTCTGGTTGATTGAAGCGACAAGCAGCAAAGACTCAGCAGGGCCGCTCGGGGTGAACAAAGTTGCAAGTGTCAAATTTTGTCAAAGCAGGTCAGGTGTGTCTGAAGCAGCGAGAGGGAAACATTGAGCAGGGCCACTCCAGGTGATCAAAGTTGCAAGCTGCAGTGTTTGGCAAACCCACTCAGGGGTGATTGAAGTCATGAGTGGCAAAATAAAGCAAAAAAACGCTCAGAGTCACTCTGGGTTTGGTGAACAAGTCTTTGGTTACCGGGCAGAGATCAGCAGGCAGCCTGGTGGCACAGCAAAGCAAGGCAGCAGTTCCTGGGAGTAGTCAATCCTGGAAGAATGGCAATCCTGGCACACAGCATGTCCTTGAGTCCAGAAGTGTACTGTATTTAGTGGGTCAGGGACCCAGTACTTGTACTAGAAAGTGCCTTTTACTTGTACTAGAAAGTGCCTTTGATGTGGTGGTGACTACAAGGGGTTTTTGTAAAGTACAAAGGTCTCTCTTTCATGTCAGTCCCGGCTCCAGACTATCAGTGGGAGGTAATCAGCCCCTTTGTGTGAAAGCACTACCTTTTGAGGTGTAAGTGTGAGCCCTTCCCAACCTCCTCCCCATGAAGACCCGTAAGTATGCAGGTGCATGCAGAAGCAGCTGAGTATCCTGTGCTGTTAGTGTTTGAAGGGAATGCAGAAGTGTAGCAGTCACTTAGCCCAAGTCAGACGTGTATTGTAGATAGTCTGTAGGCACAGGGAGCAGTGAGTGCAGAGAAATGCCCACATTCTAAAAGTGGCATTTCTAAAGTAGTAATAATAAATACAACTTTACCAGTAAAGATGAATTATTACTACCATTCCAATGGTACTAAACATGATGCAGCTGCTTATTTCAGATCAGGAATTACAGCTTAAAGGTATTAGCAGGAATTCCCAGTGCTGGCCTATGAGAGGGGTGGGTCTCCCACTAATTAAAAATTACTTTGGGAGTTTTTCATTACCACAACATAAAAACTTAAAAGTATGGGTCGTGCCTTTCACTTACATGGCACCCTGCCCTATCGGCTATCTAGGATCTACTTTAGGGGCAGGTTATATGTAAGAAAAGAGGAGTTTTAAGGTTTGGCAAGAGGTTTTAAATGCCAAGTTGGGGTGGCAGTGAGACTGCACACACAGGCTCTGCACTGGCAGGCCTGAGACATGTTTACAGGGCTAGTTAAGTGGTTGGCACAATCACTGCTGCAGGAACACTAGTAGCATTCAATTAACGGGCCCTGAATATATGGTATACCACTTTGCAAGGGACATACACAGTGGCGGCTGCTGCAAATCTCAAGGGGATGCAGGGGACGGGCAAATAATTTTTAAAAAGTACCTGTCCTGCCGACAGCCTTGCACCTTTTCTTGCTCCTGATGGTGTCCCAGCAGTCCTTGGGACACCAGCACAGGCTCCCCATGCAATCCTAGCACTGCTCTCATGCTGTACTTAGCATGAGAGCAACACCAGGATTAGTCTGAGTGGCTTGGTCAGCCACTCAGATAGTGTGTTGGAGTCTGTGCTGTTTCTCAAACCAGACTGTGCAACACAGCTTAGTTGGAGAACCCTAAGTGCGTATGTCAGTTTGTCTGGCCTAAGAGGGCTGGCCAAACTGACATATGCACTTAAGTGGCCTCCACTCCTCCTCCCCCCTCCCATTGCCCAGCCCCACCCCTCCCTGCATACAGTGGCTAAGCCAGCAGATGAAAAATAAAATGATAATAAATTATTGTTCTAATTTTGAGCTGCTGGCTCCTAGCCAGTGGGGCAACGCTCCTTCATTATTGTGGAGGAGCCACCGCTGAACTTACATATAAAATAAATCTGCCAATTGTGGATACACTAATATTTCCATGTTTTAGGGGAGAAGAAAATGCACTTTAGCACTGGTTAGCAGTGGTAAGGTGTTCAGAGTCCTAAGGGGAGCAAAAACATGGTCAGAAAATAGTAGAAAGACAAAAGTCTGGGGTAAGACCACCCCAAGGATGCCATTTCTAACAAACATCTGTGACTGAAATTGCCAGAAGGTAAGTTGCTGACATCTTGGAATCGTTAAAACGGTCTCCAAAAATGTGAGGCTGAAATTCACCCAATTTAATTACCTTCACTCTATTCAAATGCATCCAGTAATCATAAAAGTGCATACAGAATTTTAAAAAACACATAAATATATCAATATCATAGTCCGGGTGCTTTATTAGATGGACATTCCAGCAGGGCCTCAGTTACCTCCCGTAGGTCTATCCTAAGGGTGGTACTCAGCACACTGGCACAGGAATATAGCGGATGGTGTTAAGAGCAATCGCTAATGCAATTAATAATAAAAAAATGAGAAACACACTTTTGGGCAGTAATAAGTGAGCTAACATTTGAAAAACCTATATTTCTGCTTCTTACTGTATGCAAAAAGTACTTCGAACTTTGGGACTTGATGACAACAAATAAGGGCACTGGGTTTGTTCATTGTAATCACCTTTGTCCTTGCTAATAGCTTGAATGTAAAGGGTTCCGCAGCCAGTCAGTTCCTCCTTATCCTGGGTTTCTTGCCAAGGGATGTTATTAGTCTCCTGTTAGAAAAAGAACAGGCAGCATGAAACCACATAAGAGCGCGTTCATCAAAGAAGTAGAATTTTTGCCAAGACACACAGCTCTGTAAATGCCTCCGCAATCTATCTACTAGCAACCTGGGTAGAAAGGCATGTAAGTATCACACTAGCGTTACTCTTAAAGATTCTAAGAACATACTTGGCTTAGGTAATGTAGCACGCCTGGTCCTTAGTAAGTAAACTTACAAGGGGACACGTATAGGTCGATTAATCTTTTGGATCGCATGGATTATCCTATCTATGCGGTGACCACTGGATCAATAATGAACATCAAAAATCTAGCATGAATAACCACAACTCAGAAAAAAAGGTTAACAAATTGTATTTCCCTATTGATGACAAACTCTAAATCATCTAGTAGTTCAAACTTTTTTAAATCAACGTCATTTTTATTAATTGAACACATCAACCTCTAACAAAACATATGCGACAACGCAATCTCATAAGCTAATAATACCAGTATTAATAGTGGAGTTCAGCAATTAAGTTTGTCAGTCATTGTCACCGTCAACATCACCCTTAACAGTCTACCTAAACAAGATTAGCTTCAGCATGTGGGTCTTCATGCGAAAACAATTTGGAGAAAACATTAATTTAGAAAAATCTACCTAAGTGAGAATTTCTATAATTAGCACAGTTGGTACCTAGAAGGAAAGGGATATAAATTGTCAGTCACATTTTCATAGCTACGTATCCAGGATGGATCAGTAACAAGTCTGTCTTCGTCCTCAGGTCATCAATTGGTCAGCTAGGGAGTCAAGCTCATGGAACATAAGCCCAATATCAGCACCTCGGACAGCATCTCTTGACGTGATCATTTCTTCTCCCGCAACTATCTCTCTTAGCCCCTTGTCACTACTTTTTATTAGGGTCTCCCAGTCCATCCCCCTAATTGCTAATTGGTCAGTCAGTCGGCAGATATGACCTTAACCTATAGTTTTTGTTTACCAAATCTACTAATTTTCATATTTACTTGCTCCAAAGATGTGGATTTGTTCTTCTTGCGATGTCCTCACCATCCGGCTCATCAGGTATGGAAATTGTTGCATATCCTTCTTCAGTCAGTGCCTCCATTGTTCAAGTCCTGGGAAAGTACATTTAGCCTGCTCTCACATAATTGAATCAAATTGTCTTCATCATCTCCTGTCCACTGGAAAATTCTAGCTAAGTAACTAGAACATTGAGCGGGTCAAGGTTGAATATAGCAGCTTCCAGACCTTTGCAAAGCGTTCGGTATTTCATGCTTCGAGTGTGCGAGGCGCATTGGAACTAGGCCTTTAGTCCAGCTAAGCTAATACTACAAATTAATGTAAAACATAGATTATACGTCTTATTATGACATATTATTACGTTTTCTTCATACATTTTTCATTACTTCATATCATTTTTGTCATTTTAGTACATATGGTGATCACTCCCCGAGGGCACAATTTCAAACGGACACATTATTTTTCTACGATTAATTTCTCTACACATTTTCTCATTAGTACATATATATCTTCATTAATTTTCTTAATCAGAATATCTGCTTCAACAGTAACTTCCACATCAAACGCAGATTCCCATCCTTAGTGTGAAGTTTAATTCTAGAACCAGGCCAGGGAGTAGACTGCAAAACTAGTAGTATAATAGACACTGCAAGAGATCACATTGGTCCCCGATGCACAGAGTCTGGATTTCACTCTCTATTACAAACTAAGTTAATGATTGATTCACAAATATATAATTAATAGTCAATATGAGCCTCTCCCAAAGAAGGTAGGTTCCATAGTTTTTCTCTGAAACATCACGTTCATGAATATTTATAAGATCTCACAATAAAATAAAATTACCTAATTCATTACCTCTAAGGTTATGATACACATCAATTTTAGGAGGTGTGCTAACATTCGTACAGCCTAACTCAGATGTATTCACATGTACAACAGCATATAAATCCCTTTAGATAATCATGTTAGGGCCATTTGCCAAAGCCTATACAAAATGGGTAAATTATCACCAACATCAAACAAACTCATAAAATTATTGTTGTTATTATATGGAAATTCAATATTTTAAACATTAAACAAAGAGAAATTAAAATGATTACAGTTGATAGCTAACACATGAATCACACTGCTACATACAGCAATAGGGAAAGCCTTAAACTTTAGTGACATTATGAGCCAGTTTGAAAGGCCCCCCTTTGCTCTTCTATCATGTGAGGGCTGCACAGGAATTACAGATTTCCACTAATTCAAGCCATATCACTCTCACATGCTCTTATTGCATAACAAGATTCCTGGGATGGAGAGTGTTGGGAAAAGGACACAAAAACAATTTCAATCCACTCCTCATTCATGGCAACATGCGATTCAGACAGGGAAGTAAGTTGAGATTGTGGAAGAATGGGCTTTGGTATATGAGGAACACTAGACTGGTAACCATCATAGGGGTGGAACCTTCCTCGGTCAGAGGTTCACAATAGTAGGATCAGAATTTAGCTGACCTGTGCACATATTTCTTTACTTGGTAACATTTTGTGGCTGCATTGGCTTTCTGTTTTCACTCAGTTTGTACACTTATCCTTGCCTCCTTTTAATAAGCCCAGGTGAAATGTCCTTTATTTCAGAGTAATCTCACGTAATTTTGCTTCTTACACCAAATTCCTGGAATTAGGCTATAACACCTCATCATGTAATTATGCACCATTTTTGGTAGACAATTAGTGCAAGTGCACAAGAAAAATGCGAATGACCAGAGCATGAGCAGTTGCTTTTTTGTGTCATGTGCTTTTTTATCATAAAATGTGTCCTGTCCTCACTTCTAAAATAGATACAAGGCCGAATTTCCTGCTAAATATGTTGAATTTACATTTCACATACAGCCCTGCCAAGCACCACCCATCAGGGGTTAGACTGATGCATTTTAGTGTGGTGGTCCGCATCACCACACTAAAATACTTAGGGCCATATTTACAAGAAAGTGGCACATCACTAGTGATGCAACACTTTTCTTGCAGCCCTCTTGCGTACCTTAACACCACTATTGTAGTGCTGTATTTACAATACGGCGCAGCATGGCCCATGTTAGGTGCAATAGCGTCATTCTTTTGACGCTATTGTAATCATATACTGGATTTGGGGAAAAAATTACACTTAGCCGGTACAGTGTTAAAAGGCCCATTAAAATCAATGGGAGCCTCATTTTAATGCCTGCTTTAAGCAGGCGTTAAAATGATGCTAGAAATGGCACAATGGAATCTTGTAGATTCCATTGTGTCATGTTTAGCAACCCTCTAACGAGGGAACACCCCCTTTGCATACATCATGCATTTATTATGCATGATGTGGCCCAAAGGGTTTACAAGGTGGTGTAAACCTAGTTTGCAGCACCTTGTAAATATGGCGCTATGGTAGTGGCCCGATAGCATCACATTTCCGGCAAAAACATTTGCAGCAAATATGGCACAAAGGGGCTCAAGGGCCTTGTAAATCTGGCCCTTAGTCACTCATTTATAGAACCCTTTACACTGCTGGCTCCGTGTGGCACAAACGGTGTTGTAGGAACAGCTGAATTAGTTGCTCTGCTAGTAGAGCAATGTGCACACAGTGTTACTACCACTCTGAGCCTGCATACGGCGCCGCCCTCATTCTCACAATTTCTTCACTAACAAATGTTGTTGAACAAATATTGTGTACTGAGCACAAGTTATTGACACCACAGTCCGGCCTCACTCAGCTGGGCCGTAGTGGCCTCAGGTACCACGCAGCATCTAACAGACCTTCTGCCAATATCCTCCAGAGAGTGATTATCCCTGTGAGCACCTGGCAGGGTGCCTGCCAATCTGAGTGATGATCCACTCCACAGGTGGCGACTTGTTTTTTTAGTGCACACCGCACTGTCATTGCGTCCACAATAAGAAGTCAGTAATTTGATAATTGGCCAACTGACCAGGCACATTGGGGGCAAAACTTTATTTTTGTGCTATGGCATGCCCACCATAGGCAGAGTGACTGGGGGTGGTGGAGCCCCTGGCCTCATGGTGGCAATGCTGTACTGAGATAAGAACTCTGCAGGAAGTGTTGTAGTCCCACCGGGAATGATAATTGGTAACAAAAAAATTCAAATCAGTGGTCAAAATGTAAATATCCTTACCTCTGCACTGTGCCGCCTGAGCTAGGAATGTTGCTTACTGCAGAGCTTCTCCCAACCTCTGACCTGCCTTGCTGGTCAAGCTCAGACTGGCCATATCAGGCATCAGGTGATTCCCCGGAAGGCTCGAGGGGTGGGGGCCGCTTTTGTTACTGGGTGGCGGTTTTGTAGCAGTGCCACAGTTCTAAAAGCACTACAGAGGTCCTTGGATGTCCAACAGTTTTCAGGCAGCAATAAAAGTGCTAGGATAAGTCTGGTTATTAATGTCCCTGCTGGGGAGTGATCGGGGTTTTGTCTACAGACAGTTTTAACTCATCTAAAGTAGTGTAGAGGGTTAAAATACATGCTGCAAAAAACGTGTAGTGTGCAGATCACAGAACATTATTGCATGTGCATAGCTCAGTGGGCTACTGCTTTTGTCACAGAGTCTCTTTTGTTACTGTGCAGTTCAAAAATTACAATATTAATCTAGTGCATGGGTTTCCAAACCTTTCAGGGCCACATTGTATATTTTACAAACATTCACAGGCCGAAATAATCAGTTTTATAAATGAATTAATAAAATTTAAATGAATGAATGAAGCTTACATGGATCTTATTTGTAATCAGCATGATATGATTCATAACAAAAGAGAAATGTGACAATTACCAAAAAAGAATGCTGTGCTTAAACTGAGAAATTATATGAAACAAGTAAATATGTCAAACATTAGCAAATGCTCTGACAAAATAGTCAATTAACTGTAGATAAGAAAATCAAGCTGTTCATTTTTAATTAAATTTAAATACCAAAAATTTACAAATGTATATGAAATGTGAATTTGTGAAATGTTGTAGCACACAATAAGAGAAATAAACACACTTCAAGAAAGAAATTCAATAAAACAAAGGAATTCAAAATAAACTTGAGCCATAAATAAAGGATGAACAAAAATTAATTTAGTCTGCACCTTTCTACATAATTCTGGCAACTGAGGCTTTCTGCAGCATAGATTATCTGCACTAGGAACTTGTGTTTTTCAAAGATGTGGCATAAACAACATTGCTGGTCAAAAGTTTACAATAGAGATGATTCAAGAGGCTCTGTTGCCACCTACAGGCTACCAACGGAATTTATATATATTTCCCTTTGATCATTGGAATCTGAAGCTTTGGAAGATAACACAGGGCTAAATAAAATCTTGTGGTGTGTCGGATGTGGCCTACAGGCCATATTTTGGAGAACACTGATCTAGCACAGTGAGCTATGAACTGGCATCAAAGAGCTGCATGGTACAGGTAAGAAAGTTATGTTTTTTCCCAGTCTTTGATTATTCTAATTTTGCTAAAAACGGTTTGTTTCAGTAGAAATAAATTGTTATTGGTAAAGTCAACCCTAACCACTGTGTTACATTCTGAATCCTGAGTTTATGTTTCCCCAGATCAAGCACTCTTAAAAAATGCCTACCAGTATGGATGACATGTAGATCCAACACCTTGTAGTCCCCTTTGTCAACATTTTCAATATACCAATTTACACAAGTATGATTCATTGTCTCTGTCTGTGCGTGTGACATAAAGTGTTCCAAAACCTTACACTGATCAGAGATGTGCTATAAAACAAATGAAATACATGTGAGAGCGAAGCTATGGGGAGATGTGAGGCACTGTTGCAGTGTGATGGTGAGGGAATCATTGAAGAACCCCTTTAAAAAGTGCATTTTCCTGGTACACTGTAAGGTCATCATTTACTATGCTTTCAAAAAATGCAATTAAATATATAATGAAAAACATGTTGTAGAATGCACTGTTTATGCAATTTGTTACCCACTTATTTTGGGGGGTGGAAAAGCCCCCCAAACCCTACTTTAGTGGTTAGACTAAATTGCTATAACCCCTATGGGGGCTGGTATGAGGAAATTTGCCAGGGCTGCTTTGGGTTCTCAGTCTGGCTGTCCTGCTGGCACAGACAGTAAGATCTGCTGCACAGCACCAATGGGCGGGCTGGCTGGCTGGTTCGAGGTATGACTGCAGGGTCTGAGGCTCAAAGAAGCAGTGTGCTCCAGTCATGCATTGCCTGGGGCACTTAAAACGACATAGGAGTGTTTAGGCACTCTGATAAATTATGCGTTTTCAACTGTGCCACGCTGAAAGGCTTGACCTTGTTTACTGAATGTGTGCTCTGCTCCATATGAGCACTGTCGATTCTATACCTTAGCCAAGCACTTAAGGAAAGCCAGCTCTCAACTCGTTTAAATTCCTTTGTAGACCAAAAGGCTGAGGATTGAGACATGTATATCCTTTTCCTGCTCCTGACAAATGACATACTTAAGGCATCCAAATGTCACACATAGGCACCCTTCAGGCTTGGAAATTTAACTCACAAGCTGCTTGAAAACTTGGCAGCTATGCACTTAGTGAAAATTTTCATTTTTGTTCTGAAATTTGATGTAATTAAGTAACAGAAAATTACGCAAATTTCACACATCCATACCCATCAACTTTGACATATTTACTCCCTCACAGTTCCCCCTCGACTTAGTGCTTTCTCTTCATAGTTTGTTACCTTATTCTGTTTATATGATGTTTGTCCTACCATCCAATTATTGCTGTGTTGGAGTCTTCTGTTTATTGGTATCCCAAGGATCAGCGATGATTCGATCTCTGGTCTAATTACCACCTCGATCAATCAGTATCTGAGTAAGCTCCTCCTTCTGACTGTGGGTAACTCTCCTCTGCATTAGTGAATACTTGTTATGCACTGCCCTGTTGGATTATACTTCACTTATTTAAAACTCTTCCCTTTCACCACCTTAGGTATGACTGCACATCATACAAAGCAGCATCCAGGTAAGCCCATCTGTGCCTTCTCTTTTGTTTCCTTTGCCCGTTATTATCTTCTTTCTCGGGCGAGGTGTTCGAGTTCTTGATACCTTCAGAAATACTGAGGGAAGGCAGGAATATTCAGTAGACATGCATCCTCAGCCAAAGTTTGACATAGTGGTACACATGAATGTATTTCAGAGAAGTGTAGTATGACTAACAAAGACTATCAATTTACTTCAAAGGTGGACATAGTTCACATAAGACAATTCCATTACATATGTGGAGACTGCATCTGATGAATGTAATACCTTCCTTCTAGCGCATGGGCATACTTCTCATGTGATATTTCCACACCATACTAGTGAAAGACTGTCATAGGGACTATTGCACACAAAGGTATAGCCACACTGTTGAATCCCAGACATACTCTGTCATAACCAGTCTAATGTTTGTCAATGTTTAGAGTTTTCTGCATACATAGGTACGCATCTCATGTCACATGTGGTCTACTTGCACATTTTTACATTTTGTGCCTTACACTGAGACTGCCATCAAAACAGACATGGAAAGCCTAACTCAACAACATATGGTAAAAAGTGCTTACTATCTGTAGATATAGGATTTCAATAATTATGTCACTTTTAGAAGTCCTGCTGCTGATGCTTTTCCAACTTGAAATGCAAGTATAAATAGGTCTTCTGTTAGAAGATATCAAGGGTGCTTAGTGTTTGTGCTGGGGGTTGGGTGGTCTTTGGAAAATCCTTTTATTCGGCACTTGGTGAAGAAATATGCTGTGTAGTTCTACGTGGTATAGGCATACAAATTTGGGGAAAAAGGAAAGAGAAAGGAGGGATTTGTATTTTGCATAACTATGCGATATTTCCAGAAATTTATGTGAAATTACATGAAATGCAAATACATCTTCCAGTGCTATATTTTAGTGTACAATGCATCCTTTTAGCAATTTTTGAAAAGAGGACACATTTTGCGATACTAGAGTAGCCCAAAAGCACAAGTGACACAAGCCACAGCTGCTCAAGTACTGGCTGTTTGCATTATTACCACACACCACTGTAAATGTCTTCCTTCTACCATAATTTCTGGTCTCACCTTCCAGTGTTGCAGTCCTGCACAAGCCTCTTCCCTGCACTCATCTCCTGAGTCACACAGAGTTTCCAGTGTTCCGGTCTTCCAAGCCCTTCTGATTCTGTGACTGTGGCATCTGCAACGCTTACAGTGTTTTTCCTTCATGAGCTACGATTCTGCCTCTACTTGAGCTTCTTGCATCCAGTTTCCTGCTGCCTTCAGATTCCAGTTCAAGTACTGTCAAAGCCAAGTACTTTACTCTCAGATTAGGACACACTAATCCAAAGACTAGCAATATTTCAAGACTTATTCCATGAAGGCACAAACACGTTTAGATTTTGAACATTGTTGGAGTATTGAATCTTCCCCTTGAGGCAAGTGATCTGGACTTTTTTGTTATAGCGCTCTGATCTCTTCATACACAAACCAAAAGTTTTTTCACTGTCTTTTGTGACATGATGTATCTTGTACCTTGGGACAAGTTTCTAGGGACAGAAGTTGTATTTTTTTGTACGATCGGAATCCTGTATGTTCCACAGTTCTAGAAGATCACCAGCTATTCTTGAAATGATTTCTGCTCTCTTTCATGCAATGTTTATGATGGTACCTGTAAGTGTATCAGAAGTGTAAACTTTTGTTAGAGATTAGGGAACCTAGGGGTAACATTGTATTTTGTCATTTTTAGTGTATTGCATCTGAATTGAGGAAATCGAGGTTCGGGGAGTCCCGGTCCCTCTAGACAGTGCACGAGGCAGCTGAGCAGCTCACACAGTGACAAGGGCCTATCTTTTTCTAGTCTAATCCCGTCCCTTTTCCCCCCTGGAGGCAGTTAGTGGAACTAGACAGACATTACTTGGTACACTGAGCTGCCCTGGCTGGGATTGGAGGTCCAGCATCGCCCCCGCAGTTGGAACCAGGTCAGTGTGTGACACAGCCGCTATACAAGTGAAAGAGATACAATAGGTAAAGGCATAGATCTATATTCACAAATTTGTGAATTGTATTTGTATGTAAAGTAGTACTACACCTGCCACGCATAACTGCCTTCATGAAATACCCCGGCTGTATTCAAATATGTTATGCATACATATGTTTCGGCAGTGACGTTGTTTTAACAAAAGAGCCTTTAGCTGGGACAGCCTGTAGTTTGAAGAATATACTTCTCATCTGAGAGAGCAGCACGGTTACTGTCTGAGGATCATTTCCAAGATGAAAATGTATCCAATATATCTTGGTGATTGCATTTGTGACAAAACAAGGGTAGAGGAATCGTTGAAGATTCTTGTGAAAATAAATTGGGGCACTACACATAAGTCTTAGTCAAAGAACATATGAAATGAGATAACTTGCACGAAGGAAAACGTAAGAGAAACAGAAAGCAGCAAGCAAGCAATCAGATAGTGTGAGCGACGATATCAAAGAGAAACAATTACTCTGCTGAGCGATCAGATAGACTGCACGGCCTATTTCCGAATAAAAGGGAAGCAGACTGCAGAGATATCAGAGGCAGCAGATAATGAAGCCCTCAAAAGAATAACCTGTGGAGTGGAGGGACTTGTTTTAAAATTATCAAACACCACGCGAGGATGGAGGGCCGATTGAGCCTTCAGCTGCAGGTTTTATAGATGGAAGTTACAATGACATAGTAGATTAAACTATTTTATGTATGACGTAGGGTATTATTACTCATGCAGAGCAAGAAACGTAAGATGTCCACTAAGCGCTTTAAGTACGTTTAACAGCACAAAACCACATTAATGCAGAATACAACAATAACAGTTAAGGATGAAAGTCCATAACGTTATTGCTTAAGTGGTGCACATCATTAGACAGACCAAGATAAATAAAGTCACAAAATGAAGCACAAATGTGTTCTTGTTTATATGGGATTGTATTCAGAATGCATTCGTATAAATATATGCCAAATAGTATATTGGCCATGTAAATTACTTAAACCCTCATAGTAGCTATATATTTCATTTGGCTTGGTTTGCAGTCGAGGTGTTTTCGCTGTGCATATTCTGTAATCTGTTACAAATCCCATTAAGGTTGGGTGACGGGCTTTTTCCTGAATCTTTACTGTCACACCAACAACCTAGTCAAAGCAAAAGTGAGATTGTATGTGTTCCCCCATGGGGCATAGTGTACAAGGTTTGTGATGTAAAATTGGCCTCTCAGGCCCCATTGACTCTCCAAGTAACCTGGTTAAGGAGTCAAGGCCTAGGTCAAAGGTTGTGATGTGAAAGCTAATTTAAGGATCAGTGCAACACAATTATCACAGGCAATCTCTAGTCAGGGTACATACATTATGTAAAATAAGAACACTCTAAAATACCTCAAAATGTATACAACTGTGCACAGTCAAAAAAGGAACCAAACAATGAAAATAAGAAAAATTAAAAATAACAAAAGGAAGTGCATTTGTAGCACTGGACATCCAAGTTTCACACTATTCACAGTGTTTGCGTTCCATAAGTATATGTGAACTCAGTAATGTCCGTCATACAAAGCAAACATGCAACATCACAACTCTGTCAGAACTGCTCTTAGTTACAAAAAGCCAAAAATTAGTGGCACCATTCGCAAACTACATTTTGTAGAGCGAAAATTCTCACAAAAGTAGTTCTACAAAATAGAATACACAAACCTGCAGGTGAAATCTCCACCTCCTCCTCTCCATTCTTTTTTATGGGGTCTCTCCACATTTGCAGGTTTACTATTTAGGCCCTCATTACAAGTTGCTTCTTAATTCCAACGGGGTCAGAAAAAGCAATTACCTGCACCATCAAAATAATGAGATTTGCAGAAACACTACCGATTTTTTACTTTGAACAGAGAATTCAGCATATCAAAACGGGTCAAATTATGATTAAAATTAGGAATTATAATGTGAAGATGACCCACATTTATGAAATTAGTAAATCTGCATTTCTTAGTCGACTCTCAGGGTCCAACTAATAATGGACCGGATTTTCCCCACACCTGGTGTTACCGGTACCCCTGGTATCTGGAACTTAAGGGTGGGCGAAAATCCAGCCAATTCACTGGGTCACTCTTAATGGAGGTCTTATTAGTAAATGTGAGAGGACCCAAAGGGAGTGGATGGAAAATGGAGAATACCTATGGGCTTTAGGAATAGTTAAGAAGGGATTTGGGGTGTACACAGCCTTCCTTCCGGAGCCATTATAGGCCCCAAGGAGCCAATCCCTCGGGGTGGAAATGTGCAATTAAGGGGAGTGGGTGCCATGTGGTCCACTTCCCCAAAACTTAAACAGACTCGGGCACTCCACCCCTAGGATGCTCAATGATTTTCTTTGGGGAACCCATACCCGGGACACAGTAGTTTCCCTGGCTGCATTACCACAGGCAGGGAAGCACATTTGCTCCCACCTCGAAGGAGCGTTTTGAAATATTCTGCCAAACAGGAGGATACAAGTCTGCTCCCCACTGACAGAAGATTTAAACATGTTTCCACTGTCTGAAAGAACACATAAGAACACTGTGGGCAGTGTAATAGAACACATATTGATTCTGCCTGTTGAGATCATGCAAAAACCAGCTGCTCCTTGTCGGTTGGAGTAATGCCAGCTCCTGCACTATGTGGAGATCTGTCCGGGACCGTGGTGGCCCTAGATCTTCACCAACAACCCCCAAAGTGGTGCTTGGTGGGTGTCCCGGTGGCATGCCCCTGGGAATGGGGTTCCTGGGGCCAAATTAGGCCATGGAAGGAGGGCCACATGGCCCCAGTCCCTTTTTTACTATTTTTGGCCCAGAGGATGGGGTCTAAGGGCCTGAAAAGGCTCAGGGAGGGGGGCTGCCTGGCACCCCCCCTTTTTTAGCATATTTGGCACCAGGGCCAAGAAGGGTCAGGGACCGAGTCCCGCGGCCCACCTCCCCTTTATAATAACATGCAGCTCCGGGAATGGGGTCACTGGGGCCTGATAAGGTTCGGGGAGGTGAGCCACATGGCCCCTCCACTTTTTGTCATATTTGGCCCTGAGGGATGGGATCTCTGGGGCCAAGAAGGCTCACGGGGGGGCCATGCAGCCCCGTCCCCCTTTATAATAACATGCTGCCTGCACGGTTAGCTTCCTCGGGCATTATAAGGCGGGGGAAAGGGAGCCACAAGCCCCCGCACCCTTTTTATTATATGTGGCCCTAGGGGATGGAGGATCCTGGGCAAATGAAAGCTCAGGGGTTGGGGTGCACAATTCTCTCCCGTTAATTTATATGTTTTGACCCTTGAGGATGGGTTCCGCAGGACCAAACAACCAACACTATGCCACACACACCAAAGGCTGTGTCTGGCGTGAGGTTGGCAGCCTGCTGGGGTGTTGGGCAGAAGGGCTGGTGGTAGGCCAAGCCCTACGGCCAATCCCCTTGCTGCACATGGCCAAAGGGTGGGCTTGGCTGCCTGCAGCAAATCCCATGCCACGTACGACTAAAGGCCAGGTGCAGCATGAATAGGACTAGCTGTCTGTAGGGAGCTGGATGTAGGACTTAGGAGTTGGATGGAGTTTGTCTGTGGGAGGGTTGGCTGCCCTCTGGTGGGCTTGCCACAGGGCTAGCTGCAGGTCTGTCCCTGTTGCAAACCCCATGCTGTACACAGCTAAAGAGTGCATGGTTGAAGGCCATGTGCAACAGGTGGTTGGCTTCACGTATGGTAATAAAATACCACTTTACATTAAAAAAAATCCTAAAAAGTTAAGGTAATGTTACAGTTAGGAGTGATAAAAAGATCTGTTTTTGTTTTAAAAAACTTAGAGATTCACTGAAAAAAGAAAAAGTTAGAGTATCATTATAGTTAGGTGTGATAATACAATATGTTTTTGTTTAAAAAAAAAACCTTAGAAATTCACTAAAATCAAATGCTAAAGTGACGTTATAGTTAGGTGAATAAGTCAGTGACATTAACATTTAGAACTAAAAAAGCACAGACATTCACTAGTTATTAGTGGCAGAGCTAACTATGACTTCTGCCTCCCGCCATGCACTGCTTATGCCATCACATATTATATCACTCATGACATGTTCTATGACATCATTGATTACATCACTGATGACATCTCAAACAACACCATTGATGCCATTTCTGATGACATTACTGAAGACATCATCCAATTAAAGTGTTAATTTGTTTTATAGTTTACATAGTGGTGAATAACATGTCACTTCTCTACCTAATTTTGTACAGCCTGTGTCCATCTAATGGGTGTAAGGTTCATGTGCTGGTAATGCATCATAGATGTCTAGAGGTATTGAACACATTATAAATCTTTGTATTGAAGAGTGATTCTATGTGAAGATCACAGCTGACAGCTTGTGTCCAGCATGTTCCACACAAGCTTTTTTGGATCTGCACAAAACGTTTTCAGCAGGGAAAAGATCCTACGTAGTAGATACTAAGGCCCATATTTATACTCTTTTTGTGCCGGATTTGTGTCATTTATTTACGCAAATTCGGCACAAATCTAACACCATATTTATATTTTGACGCTAGACCTGTCAAACGTCAAAATATCCCAGTGTGTGTCATTTTCTGGATGCGTGAAACCGCCTTGTGTCAATGAGATGCAAGGTAGGCGTTCTCGTCTAAAAAATGACTTAAACACCCGTGCTCCATATTTATCAAACTGCGCAAAAATGGCGCACGGCTGGGAGGCGCAGCTGGAAAATGACGCAAACCCCTATTTGCGCAAAGATTTAACACCTGGGTCAGGGCAGGCGTTAAAATGGGGCAAACACACCAGTACTTAAAGAAAACTCACAGAAGCAACATCAGAGCTCAAAAAGGAAGACATGTAGGTGCTATTGATCCAGCATGCACAGAGCACAGGAGCAACAGCAGCAGCTTTCACCACACCAACATGGACCCCAAAGCCATGCAGAAGGCAGGTGAGGATATTCAGGACCAGGACAACCCTTCAGGGCCTCAGGGAACATGACATCATTCAAAGGTACAGACTTAACTGGCAAGCCATACAGCAGCTGCTGCTTCACATTGAGCCACAGTTGGCACCCAGCTTCCAGACACCCCACATCATTCCACCAGAGACCAAGCTGTTAGCTGTCCTGCACATGTTGGCAAGTGGCTCTTTTCAAACCACTGGTGCCCTTGTTGCCGGGATCTCATAGCCCTCATTCTCTGCCTTCCTTCCCAAGGTACTTGATGCCATCATCTCCCTCACACCCCGCATCATCAGCTTCCCCAACATACAGCAGAAACAACAGGAGAACAAACATGGGTTCTTTCAAATCAATGGCTTCCCGCACGTGCTTGGTGCCATTGACTGCACACATGTATGGATTGTGCCACCTGCTGCAACGGAGCATCTATACCGCAACAGGAAGTACACACACTCCATCAATGTGCAGGCCATTGTGGATCACCGTGGATTGATCACCAAAATCGTGGCAAAGTATCCTGGGAGTGTACATGATTCATTCTTCTTCCGCCACTGCACCATCAATCAGCACTTCCAGGATGGACGATATGGCAATGGCCTACTTGTCGGTAAGTACAGAAACCTAGGAATTTAAACACAGCACAGCAACCCTGTAGGACACACAACACATAAACCACTACATTGACACGTGACCAGGATGACACTGGGGTTGTGACACTGGTAGTCAAGTTTGATATCCTGACACAATGGGATACACACCTATGGACAAATGACAGATGCAAATAAGAAGAGATGCCACTCCAGAGCCACACTGGACCAATTTAAAACCACACAGTGACAATGGCATGGCCTTAACTGGCAGTACAACTTGGGAGATGAATCTTCCAACATCACATCAATAACACTCAATCACACACCCTTCCAAGCAATACGTATTGTGTAAGGGGTGTGTAAGTGTTTTGCTGCAGGTCAAACACCATGAGACACATAGCATGATGATGCTGACTCTAATGAAGGTGACATGGAATCATTGAGGCAGTACCAACATCTCACATCACTCCTGGGGTGAAATTGCCCGCTAGCAATAGGGAAGTAGACTGTGCTATGAAAACATGTGGGCGTGACACTAATGCAAAGTGCACACTGCTACACATAAGGATTGAGACAATATCATATACATAACAGATGTACAGGCACATGGACCTTCTGACACTAAAACCTTCACCTCCACAACCAAGTTAGCCAGCTTACCTTGAGCAAGTTCAGTAGTGAAGGTACATGTTTGCACATGAGCCAACTCGGTGAAGGCACAAAAATAGGTTTGCCTAGAACTTGTCACACATGGGATAATTGTGCATTGTCAATTGTGAACACTTCAGTGCTGCCAGCTTATGGAGATATGTTGTACATTGTCACCTAGCCAAAATATAGAGCCTCACTGTTGCATTTCACATGCAATTACATATGTCTAATTAGATGGGATGTTCAGCCCATATAGTGCAACTGTGTTACCACCACAGTGGAATCGATTGTGTGTGTGTGTAAGTATTATGTCCCGTCCAGTGAAGGCACACGGACACTTCTTTCACATTACATAATGCATGGGAGATACACACTGAACAGCAAGTTTTGAAATATACCACTGATATCAGGTAAATCAGCCAAACACCAGTTTTGATAGTTAAACAACCTAATGCAGAAAGAACATCACAGAAGCCTAGGATCCCACACAATACCACAAACACAGATGAGCCACAGACAACACAAGATAACAACTGCCATGCAAAGTGATAATCAAGGTGCAACCAACAACCAAATATTTACCCTCAGTTTCTCTTTCAGCTGATCAGGGTTACGGGATCCAGCCATGGATCATGACCCCATTTGCCAACTCAAGCACAGCAGCAGAGAGTGCCTATAATGAGGCACATCGTAGGACACACACGATAGTTGAGAGGACTTTTAGCATCCTGAAGTCCAGATTCAGGTGCCTGGACATCACCGGAGGCAGCCTCCTATATTCACCTGAAATAGTCTTCAAGATCATTTTGACCTGTGCCGTCCTGCACAACATTTGTGTAAGGAGGAACATTCCCCTCTATGAACCAGATCCACAAATTCCTGAAGAGGAGGAAAAGGAGGATACTGTCCGTGAAAATGAGGGGGAACATCCAAACACTGCTGCAGGATTGCTTCGCAGACAACACATCACACTAAACTTCTTCTAACTATAGTCACCATCACTACTTTGCTATCAAATGTCATTAAAGACCTAACTTCATCACTCAATCATGCTCTGGGTAATTTTTCATGCATCACATGATCCCTATGAATCAAAATCAGAGTTTAGCCACATGGAGCATTGCATAAATACAGATTAGGATACTGAAAAAGCCACATCACATTTGATGGGTATGAATGTACAGCCAACATCACACACAGTGTAAATGACATATATCCTGTCTATTTCACATGTAAAGGGCAATATCAGAGGACAGCTATGAGACACATCCATGTTGCCAACATGGTCCATTGCAGCAAATGACACACAACTAAGACACGATCAATCATAAAGAAAAAAAATGCCTCATACATGAGGCAGTGGATTTGCTATTGCATTGGTAACAGGAATGTATGATCAGACCCTTGATAGCAGTAAGTGTGACATTAGGTATCTCTGCAAGGAGCATGTGTGACAAGAAGTCCATCTAAGCTGAAAATGGACAGCACGAGTGCCCAAGGTATTGCTTACAAGACATGCCCTGCGCAGTCCATCCCAAATAATAAGTACTGCCACTGCCATGTTTTAAGTCTCTCCTCACCCTTCTCTAGGGAAACCTGTAAATGGACTATCTGTACCCTGAGAATCTTCAGCTACACACACCCAGACTCCCATTCTGACTCCTGTGTGCTTCCCACTTCAGTATGACATGCCATAGTCATAGTTCATCAGTCTGCATGGACTTCAGGTCAAATAATGCACTACCTGGTAGTCGGTAAGATCGGTAATCAGCTGTCCATTGCTTCCCATGTGAAAGGTCCACTTGGCCCTTTGAAACTTGATTCTCAACTCCAGGACTTGTGAGAGACTGAAGCTGCACACACCTGTGAGCACTACCATGCAGACCAGCCATTTGAACCTGCCCAGCTCTTGCTGATGCCTGGAACTGCTTAGAAATTGCCATTTTCAGAATTTCCTTGTTTTGCATTGGCGTACAAATCACTTGTGTACCAGAGCACTTGGGGCATTGTGTAACGGTGCAGACCACAGCTCAAACTGTTTTTTTGATGAAATGGAGTACCCTCTAGAAATAATTCAGCACAAAATTGAGCAATCATGTTTGGCACCACATGATTGTTAGGGCAGTGTATGTGTGCATATGTGTGTCTATCACTCACTGGAGTGACAGTGTCAATGCATGTTTGCAGTAGTATGTCTGTTGGGGCGTCTACATGCCTGATATGCTGCTCTATCATATAAAATGTCACACACAGTAATTTGTTGATCCAAGTTCTGTATAGGGAGCAGACATTGAGCACATTTCAACCTTCCATGTTTTACAGGTGGACACGCCCCATATACAATTGGTGAAGAGGCTTGATTTGCGGACCCAGACATATCCAGTAAGTGTTAATATGTTTGTCTTGTGTTGTGTTTGCAGCTGTTGTGTGATTGACTCCTGTGTGTTGGACTCATTGCAAGGTATGATGTGTTGGCACATGATCTGATATGTGACTTGACTGAAGGTTGGCATTTTGTTCCATGTTTGAGTTGGACATTCTGTGCGGGGAGAGATATATTGGGAGTTGACTGCTGAGCTGTAGGCATGGGCAGCTGAACATGGTGATTTTTTCTACATGTATGCCAATGATTAATTTGGATTTGGCCAGTTTCATTATTTAGTCAGCAAGTCATACCCTGATTCACACAGACCAGTGATGCCGAAGTCTTACCCACAGACTTGAGCATCCCTGTTAAGTAATGAACATGTAGGACTGCATGTTTGATTTCCTAGCAGCATCTAGCTCCACATGCTGTGCTCTGTTTATGTGGCACTTGAGTGAAATGTCATAGGTGTGCATGCAGGTCAAGGCCAGATGGGTGCTTGCATCAATGTGCTTGTTTTTGGAAAGGTATCAGTGAGATCTACTGATGCTGACAATTGTCCGCAGTTAGAAAAATAAACGTGGATGTGATTGTCCAATGTTTGAGTCAATGCTAGTTGGCAGCCCTCCTTACCTGTAGTGGACTGACTAAACCCATGGACAGCTGTCCAAAGCTTCCTGGCTGTCCTTGATGTTTGAAAGTATGTGTTGCATGTCCATCCCCCCCTGGGGCACAGGGTTAGGGTTAGGAAATATGTGTACCTAGGTGTGAGGATCCCAGTGTAGAAGAGAGACATGTGAGAGACATGTAATTCAAACATTCATGTGTTCCAACCTACGATGCCCCCTCATGAATAGCAACTGCATACCATCCAGGCAGTTCCATTTACAAATCACAAGTCTTGTGGGCCTTGATTGTCATCCAGAAGATAGTCATTAGTTGGCCTGACACATGTGGAGTACTTGCAGCATTTGTTATGTGACTAATAGCAGTACAAAGATGCACAGATCATTTAATTAGGTACACACCTTGTTGTGCATTGCTGTGCTGTTAGATAGTAGATGTGTAGGCTGCATTGGCATGTCATTTCTAAGGGACATTCTATAATCTGTACTGTGATTTGGACTATATGTGCTATTTTTAAGGAAGTGTTAGAATATAATCTGTAGATGTATCACACAATGATGTCACTAATGTTTGGCTTTCTCTATTTTGACAGCTGCTAACATGAATGTCCATGAGATCAGGGAATTCCAGAGGTGGGCAATGCGTTACAGCCACATACTAGATGTGGAGGCTGGGTTCCACAATATGGCACGCCGTTATCGCCATGAGAGAGTCACAGGGGTCTGGAGGGCATTTGCCCAAGGGGTGTCAGCCTTGCCCACAACAGCCACCACCACCACTACAGCTCAGACCACAGTCGCCCAAAGGATGACAGCCACTGTAGCTTGTCCCTCAACCTCATCTGCTCCAGGCCCACAAGCAGCACCTCCTGCACCTCCCCCTGCAATCCCGGCACCGACACCAGCAATGGCATCAAAAAGTGGAACACAAACAACCCCAGCTGCTGTGATAGACAATGTGGAATTTCAGACACTGAGACGTGACATGCAATGGATGTTGAGCAGGATCGACAGGCTGCAGCAGGAGGTGTCCCGCAATAGCAGGAGACTGTGGAATATTAAGAAGATCCTGCAGATGGCCAATTTGTGACTTTTGGATCCTCAGCCATGATTCCCTCACCCCCTCCTTGTTGGAAAATGGGTTATTGGTAAGGGCAGGTAGTTACCTACACTTAGCAATAGGCCACTAACCTCCACTAAGGTCCAGTTAGGTCTCAGTAAATTAAACCCAGCTCAACCCTTGGTAGCTTGGCAACGAGCGTCAAGGCTTAACTTAGGAGACAGAGGGGGTAATTCCGACCCCGGCGGGCGGCGGGCGCCGCCCGCCAAAAGACCGCACCGCGGTCAAATGACCGCGGCGGTCATTCTGACTTTCCCGCTGGGTGGGCGGGCGACCGCCAAAAGGCAGCCCGCCTGCCCAGCGGGAAAGACCCAGCAACGATGAAGCCGGCTCCGAATGGAGCCGGCGGAGTTGCTGGGGTGCGACAGGTGCAGTGGCACCCGTCGCGATTTTCAGTGTCTGCAAAGCAGACACTGAAAATCATTATGGGGCCCTGTTAGGGGGCCCCTGCACTGCCCAGCCCATACCAGTGGCATGGGCAGTGCAGGGGCCCCCAGGGGCCCCACGACACCCGTTCCCGCCATCCTGTTCCTGGCAGTAAAAACCGCCAGGAACGGGATGGCGGGAAGGGGGTCGGAATCCCCATGGCGAGGATTCCCTGGGCCAGGGGAAAACCGGCAGGAAACCGCCGGTTCCCCTTTTCTGACCGCGGCTTTACCGCCGTGGTCAGAATGGCCCAGGAAGCACCGCCAGCCTGCTGGCGGTGCTTCCGCGGTCGTGGTCAGAATGACCCCCTTAGTCTTTTTTTCAAAGATTTTCTTCAGCGGGACGAACCTGCCAGTCCAATCTGACCTCCTGGAGCCCTTCTCCGGATACGCGATGCAGGAATCCTCGGTGGAGATTTTTACCTTCGGACTTAGTCGTTTTTTCGAGATGAAAATCCTTCGACCGGGGTAAACCTGAATCTTGATCCGACGTCCATGGAGCCCTCCTCGGATACGCTAGCTGGGAGGTCCCGGTCAACTTTTTACCTTCGGACTTAGTCTCTTTTTCTGAGATTTTTATTACCGGGACGAACCAGCAAATCAGGCCGGGTCGTGGTTGAGGCAAGCCGGCTAGAGTTGCCGTGGTGGGTCGGTCCCTCTATGGAGCTTTTTTTACAAAAGTTGTCCAAACTTCTCCAAACTTCTGGGGCTTCTCCCAGATGTCCTTTTAAGGTTCTTTTGGGGTCCACAGCTCACCCCAAGGGTCCAGAAGTTCTGAGATGGTCCTTGGGGGGTGCGGACTACAACTCCCAGAATGCACCTGGCGCAAACTCCTTTTTGGCCACTGAACAGTGGTCAGCTGGTCGCTTTCTTCAGGAGTTGGTGCAGGGGACTCTGGATAGCAATTTTTCACCTGTAGCAAACAGGGAGTCCCTCCTTGAACCAGTTGAAGCCAGGCAAAGTCCTTCTTGTGGTGAAGCCCAAGTGTGCAGCTGGTGCAGTCCTTCTGAGTGCAGGTTCCAGGTGCAGGCCAGGGGTCCAGCAGGGCAGTCCTTCTTCTTCTGTAGTTCTTCCTTGTTGGATGTGGTAGGGAACTGAGGTGTGGGTGCAGGTCTGCCAGTTTTATCCTTGCTCCTGGGTGAAAAGCAGGGGGGTCCTGGTTCTCCAATCAGGTGCAGGGTCCTTCCCCCTGTAATGACCACTTCCTGGGAAGTGTGGCAAAAATCAATCCCAGGAGGCAACATTCTCTAAAAATCCATCATGGCTGAATCTGATTTTTGGAGGTTACATCTGGCTGAGCCCACCCACTGGTGTGGCTAAAAATCATAAACACACCCCTCTCCTGCCCTCTCCTAATCTAATCAGGGGGGCACCTAGTTGTCTGGGGTTGCAGGATGTGGGGGTGTTGCTGGTTGCTCCAAATGTCCTTCTCTGCCTTTGAAGACCAGTTTGGCAGCCCTCCCCCTTTCTGCCTCACCATCTGCTGAGGGGAGATTCCTTCCCACAGGCACATTCCTTTGTGTGAAGCCAGGCCACTTCACACCTCATCAAGGCAGCTTTGCCAAGCTGCTGAGGCTGGCCAATCAGAGCACAGCAGCAAAAACAATGCAGGGCTGAAATTGGCAACTTTTTCAGGTAAAGTTTAAAACTCTTTACCTGAACAAGTTATATTAAATCCAACAACTGGAAGTTGTGGGATTTATTACAACAATTAATTTGATACAAAACTCTTGGTATGCATCATTTAAGGAGACTTTAAAAATTAAAATAAAGTCTCCCTATTCTAGCCTATGAAGGCCATTTACTACAATGAGGGAAAAACGAATTTGGCTGTTTTTACCTCACCAGGGCTTATAAAACTATTTTTATAAAGTCCCTGCTTATAGTTACATGGCACCCAGCCCTAGGGGCACATAGGGCACACCTTAGGGGTGACTTATATGTAAAAATAAGGTAGTTTAAGACTTTGGAACTACTTTTAATTCCAAAGTCGAATTTGCATATAACTTTAATTTAAAAGCAGCCAGCAAGGCAGGCCTGCCTTTAAAATGACACTGGGCACCTCAGCAGTGCACCTATGTGTGCACCACCTATGCTGTGGTCCCTAAACCTACATGCCCTACCATATACTAGGGACTTATAGGTAGGTTAACTTAGCCAATTATAATTAGCCTAATTTGCATATCCATTTTACACAGAGCACAGGCCCTGGGACTGGTTAGCAGTACCCAGGGCACCATCAGAGTCAGGAAAACACCAGCAAAAAGTGGAAAATGGGGGCAAAAAGTTAGGGGGCCTCTGCAATCAGCCCTGTTTTCCCACACTCCTCTTTCCTTGTTCCTATCTTTAGTGGATTTAGGGGGCTTAGTGTTAGGTTAGAGTAGGCTGTTAGTTTAGTTAGTATGAGTGGGTTGGGCGGTGGAGGTGGTTATATTATTACATGTTTTTTTGTGGATGGGTGGGTGGGGGATGATGTTGGGGTTTATGTGTATATAACAAAAATACATAAAAAAAAAAAAATGGTAAAAAATACCAAAAAATATATATTTGTTTAGGATAAGTTAGTAAGTCTTTAGGTTAGTATATGTTATCCTACATGTGTCCCGTCATATGGGGGGGTGGCAGGTTGATAATTAGAGTGTTTAGTTAAATGTGAGAAGTAAGTTTAGCTTAGGGTAGTTAGGGCCAGTTGTGGATAATGTGTGGTTAGAATAGGTTAGGTTAGTAAAGGTGTTTCCCCTAGTTTAGGTTTCCTTTATTACTGTGAAATAAAGTTTTAGGTACTCCTTTACAGTATGTGTCATGTGCTTGGGGATCAGGGCCTTGGCATTGGTGTACAGTGTCAATTTAGTATTTGCATTTCTGTTCCATCCTGCATCAGAATCCCATTAATGACATGGTTATTCCCAATTCCAATGAGCTGTCACATTGGCAGCTACACCAAAGCTACTTCTCTATGCATCTGCCCTCCATTGCACCCACCACTCAAGGTTACTTTGATTCACAATGTGTTGTGAAGGTTGGATGTGTGTTTAAACCTGTCATCGTTTGAGTCCTGAATTGGAATCTTGGGCACTGTGGGACGTCTGCCTGCAGCTTGGTGTTCATGTGAACCCTGATAAGCTGAGTGATGTTATAATCGTATGTAGTATTGTATACATAAATCACACCTATCATTTCTTACATTGTACTCCCAGGTTACATATTTGTCCATACACTCGTACACATCCAACCCTGCTGCATGGTGTGTGTGTGTGTGCTGAAAGTTTATAGTCAGATGTCACATACATAAAGATTGTCTTAAAGGGAATGTTGGCCACATTGAGTTTCAGCTTATACATACCTTGAAGCTGACTTTTTCTGTCCTACACAGCATCATACTTTTTGTTTTCATTTCACTTCAGAAATAAGCCTAGGGAAGCACAGACAATGATAACATCCAGAACCCAGTGCATAGTTATCAGCCCCATTCTTTCTACACTGTTGTATTGACATTCTATGGCCATTGACATGTGACATACATCACTAATCTCCTACACAGTTGATACATCACATTACACAGAGACAAAGTGGTTGTGTAAGTGCTATTTATTTTTAAGCACTGTAATGCAATATTTACATAGTCCAGGATTGTGAGTCCATTAGTGTGACGCCTTCTATTGTGATGCAACACAACTACAATGGGAAATGTCATTGGACATGCTGGGGTGAAGTGTCATACAATGCAGAGGAACATGAATTGCCAATGAGGTAATAGGAGACAATTACAGAGCATAGCGTCAAGGTAAATAGTGTGCTGGAGAAAAGTGCATGTGAGCAACTGTAGCAAGACTGGCATGTTAACAAGCATAGGACCTAGTATATCAGTGCCCATGTGGCATGGACTGGTGCTACCGGGTACTCCTACGGGTGAAGCTGATCTGTTCCACGTCAGCATCTTCTGATGTGTGTGTCGTCTCCTCTGCCCTTGGTGGTGGTGGGTTTGAAGGGGCAACAAACACTTTAGTGTTTGAAGACGTGGAGTCAGATTTCCCGGTAGCTGCCAACTGTGGGGCTATTAAGGGCATTACTGCAGCAAGGAGGAGCTACTGGTTCTTGAGTACAGCAGGTACATCACTGTGGTAGGCAGCCAGATCGGCCCTGAGGGGGTCATGATTGCATTTGTGCATGCAGTGAAAGGTTTGAGATGCCAGGTGTTGTAGCAACTCCCTAACTGCTGTGGCGAATTCCCTCACACATTGTTGTAGTTCTTGCAGGAGGGATGGTAGTGCTTGCATGGCTGCTGCCTGTTCTGCAGATGACATCATGCATGTGCGCATCCCCTCAAGGCTGGCTGCCATATTTTGCATCCCCACCGGACCTCCTTGGCCAGCTCCCGCTGTACTCCCACTACTGTCCTCTCAAAGGTGGTACCAGTGTCCTCAGAGTCCTCAGCTGGGTTGGAGCTGGCAGGTCATACTATTGGGGTGGTGGGTGGTTCCTCTGTGATGGCTGCTGTATCTTTACTCCTCCTTGCGACTGAAGGTGGGGTCTGGAGGGTTCCAAGGACATCTTGGAGGGTCTGCTGGCTAATGTTTATCAGCTCGTCATCCATGTCATCAGGGAAGTCCAGGACAAGCATATCCCCAGGAGAACCATTGTCCTCTGCAATGAGATATTGTACAATTAGTGTGTCTGTGTTGTGGCAGTTGTAATGTGACGTTACTGACTTCCTATTAGTGGAACATAGTAATCTTGGTTCCTGTTCATTGTTCCTGTCATTAAGATTAGCATTGTCCCAGGCCTATGCCCCACCTGCATGTCACAGGTTGTGTGGTCCATTTGGGGAATTGCCTGCATCACATCCTATAGGTGTAGGTTCTGTCCAAATTGTATGTTGCCACCTTCTTGTCCTACTCAACACTCCGTCTACTTCCATTAGCATGGTGAGGCCTTGCAATGGCTGTGGGTGTTCTGATGCCACTTGCACCACACTTAACAATATGGAACTTACCCAGTCTCGGATATTTCACATACACCTATATGTTGCTGAGACCTAGCATATACTATGTATAGCATTGGCATGGCACGATACAGGTGTCAGCATTGGTAGTGTGTAATGTTGATGTTGGAGAATGTGTGCTACTTTGGATTGGACTGATGGGCCTGGCAGTGTTCCATTTCCTCTAATAATGGTGCGGGTGTGTTTAACTAGCTAGATACATATGTCCTTCCCCTCAATGCTGTTGTCTTAGCGGTATGACAGTTGGGATGTTGCAAGGTGGCATTGCAGCTATTGTAACACAGGCAAGGGGTAGACCCTGAAATGTGCAGCATGGGTATGGCATTACTGCTGTGTACTTCATAATGTAAATAACAATACCTGATGTTTATAGCGCCTATAGACATGAGCATTTGACAGGATATGCACATTGTTAGGAATTACAGGGGATTGATAATGTCGTCATCCTGAACCCTCTATTTTGGGTGTGTTTGATCCATGGGCACGTATCTGCCATTAGCTACTTGACTTGCACACACAGCACAGGTGGTAGTGGCAACTGTTGTCAATGGTAAATACCACTTGCGGATATCGCCTGAGACTGGAAATTGAGCCCTAGTTTATGTAGCGACAATACCAGCTGTCGTGTGACAGCTGGCCAGTTTTTACGTTGTACCCTACCCTCCTGGACTGGCTTTGCCTTTCTAACATCCTTGGCATGGCAGAGTACCCCCATGCAAAGGTTGTTTGTGTAGTGTTGTGCTGTGACCCTGGTTTCCCCTGCACAGCCCATGCACCTGTGCCGTACACCTTTGCCCTTTCCACTACCTGATTTTCATGGCATTGTGTAGTAGGATATGCCCCGCCCAGTTTACAGTTAACATTTAGGCAGCTTTGTCCCCATGCAACTTAACCTGCATACGTGTGGTCTCCTGGTAGTCTGCGCTATCCTGTTCTTGAATCCCTGTGACAATCTCCTCTGGGATCACGGCTGCCACCATCTCCTCCATCTGGTCCAGGGCCTCCTGCGGTGCTGGACTCCCACCTTCAGTCTGCAGTGCTGCCTTCCTGTTCCTTGCCATCTTTTCCTTGGTCCTGCGCTTGCCGTCATGCCAGAGTTTTTTGCACTCAGTGACTGTTCTCCGTACTTCTGCCACACTGTTCATCTTGTCCACAATTTGTTGCCAAATTGCTTCTCTCCTCCCATTTGGCAATTTTGAGGTGACAAAAAGTTGATGCTGGTGTTCCGTCACCTCTTTCACCAGTTCTTCCTGCTCCTCTGGACTGAACCAACACTTCCTTTTCTTCTTCTCCTTCTCCTGGGTCTTGTCTGGGTCCTCCTGGCTGGTTCCGGGTCTCTCATGGCTTCTGGGATCCATTTTGGGGCTCCTTTGCACATTTTGCTGTGTTTGCGCCGCTTTTTGAGGCCATTGCGGGAAAAATGGTACGTATCCGGTTTGGGACATCGTAAACTGGATTAAAGTCATTTTCGCTGCCTTAACGTCGTTTTTCTTTACGACGTGGCACAATGGTTAGAGTAAAAAAAATGTACTCTAACCCATGGTTTGCACCACAGAGCGTCAAAGTATAAATTTGACTGCCCGGGTGGCGCAAAGAAATGGCGTTATCCGGCGTTAAACATTTTGACGAAAAACTACTTCGGCACAGCTTTGCATCAAAAAGTATAAATATGGCCCTAAGGGGCATATTAAAGAGCCCCTAGTGCCACCTTAGCACCACTATAGTGTCATTTTTTTATGCTAAGGTAGAGATAAATTGGCTTTTTCCAGGTGCCATATTTGCAAAGTGGTGCAATGTATGCATTGCACCACTTTCTAAACCCTTGCCCCACATTATGACTGCGCCAGGCATAATGTATGCAAGGGGGGTGTTTCAGTGCTAGGAGGCCCACAAAAATGGTACAGTGGAAGTTAACAGATTTCAGTGCGCCATTTTTGGCATCATTTTTAATGCCTGCTCAGAGCAGGCGTTAAAATGATGCTCCCATAGAAACCTATGGGCCTCCTTGCACTTTGCTAGACTAGTGCCACAATTTTTGTTGCTAGTGTAGCAAAGCGTCACAATAGCCTAAAAAGTGTTGACGCAATTATGGTAACAACCAACATGGTGCACCGTATTATAAATACGGCGCAACCATGGTGTTTCTAGGTGCCGGTAGGGGATGCAGAAAAAGTAGCGCACCAGCTCTGATGCACCACATTTTCTAAAATGTGGGCCTAAATATTGGAAGCAACCTGGAGTTTGGAAACAGAACCGTCATAGCATGTCAATTTCAGCATAACATAAAAATGTATGTGCACAAGGTACTAACAAATGTACATTTGTTTATTTAGTTTTAAAAGATGGGCTATCTGTACATTTTTCACACAGTATGAAGCCTGCAGGTAGTATGATTTTTAATATCTTCATACCTTGGATATAATTTAATGAATAGTGTCTCTTTGGACACGTTTAGCATAGAGTGAACACTGTTTTAAGTAATACTTTTTAATAATTTGTAGTGTATTTCTTATTAGAGTTTCATTGTCTGCAAACAGTGTGGTATAGAGTAAGCTCTCTCCATGAAGTAAACACTGTTTACAGTACCCACTTTTCTACTGATATTCTCTTCATTTTGCACTTTAGGTTCAGTGATTTAAAGGTTTGAAACAGATAAAGGCTGTCCATAGCTGTGTTAGTTATGTAATAGAAGTTGAGTTTCTGTAGGAAAATGGTTTTCTCTGATCCGCTGTATAAAGATTGAACACCATGTGCAGTAGGGTCTATCTGTGGTTGATGTTAATGTGAACTTGGCTACCCATGAGGTGTATGGTATATGGTCAATGATGTACATAACACAAACATGCTACCCCTAAGGGATTTGTATCTGTGATGTCATTACTGATGCTTTGTATTATTCTGAGCTATTTTGTACTCACTTTCAGACCTAATGCCATACTATTTTTGTCAGAAATGGGGTCCCTGGTTGGCAGTCAGTTTGCACTCTGTCCAAGCATGGACCTTCACTCTAGTCAGGGTAAGGGAGTTACACTCCTAAGACAAACCCTGCTCACCCCCTTGGTAGCTTGGCACACGCAGTCAGGCTTATCTGAAAGGCAATGAGTAAAGTACTTGTACCAACACACAGAGTAATACAGTGAAAGCACTACAGAATAGACACCACACCAGTTTAGAAAAATAGTCAATACTTATCTAAATCAAACAAGACCAAAACAACACAAATCCAACATACACGAATCATGATATGGATTTTTAAAGTAAATAGAGTCTTACTCCTTAGAAAACAATGGAAACATTGTTGTTACACAAAGTACCTAATCACAATTTCAGCCTGTTAAGAAATGCAAAACAGCCTTTTTCAATGCACAAAGAGCTCTGTGGCGTCGCAAATTGTGATTTTCACTCCATAGAAACCGCAGTTTGCAATAACCAAAATAGGAAATTGCAAATAGGAATTTCCTATTAGCAATTTCCAAACCACATGTACATAGCATTTCCTAAATGCAAAATGGGCATTAAGGAAATGCGGTTGAATCCAATTTAATGTTAACCAGGTGCAAAATAAAAAAGGCACCCACCCGAAGGCCGTGGGTGGCATGGGTTTGGGTGCTTATAGTGGGTTGGCCACAGGTCAAGCCTTGCAGCCAACTCATGCCGTGCATGGACGAAGGCTGTGCACAGCTGTGTCTGAACTAAAGTAGTAATTCAAATTACTTAACATTAAAAAAACATAGAAATTCACTAAAAAAAATTGGTTACAAGCATGTTATAATTAGGAAATTGAATTTAAAAACATAGAAATTCACTTTAAAAAGTACTTTTCCCCATGTAATTTCCCATAGGGATTTTAAACACGACCACCGGGCGAACTGCTGGACAGAAATGCACCAAGTTTTGGCAGAAAGGTAGGCCTTGGTCTAGAAAGCAACCATTTTATTATTTGGCGTAATTCCATTCAGTAGTTTTCGATATATTTTAGGAAAACCACATTTTTATATCTAGGCAGCCATTTTGGGACTTGGACTCAGTCGAGTCCCAAGAAAAAAGCCTCTCCTTGCTTTTCCCTCGTTCACACTGCTTTTTCCTTGCTTTATGTCCATCTATTTTATGTGCCTTCTCCTTGCTTTATCCTTATTTTCACTGCTTTCTTTTTGCTTTTTCACCTATATTTTGTGTGCACCCTCCTTGCTTTTCCCACATTCCCACTGCTTTGTCCTTGTTTATTCACTTGCATTTTCTATGCCTTCTATTTGCTTTTCCCTCATTCTCACTGGTTTCAACTTGCTTTTCCCCCTGTATTTTATGTGACCTTTCCTTGCTTTCACTCATTCACACTGCTTTCTCCTTGCTTTTTCTCCTGTGTTTTGAGTGCTTCTCCTTGCTTTCCTCTTGTTTTCAGTGCTTTCTCTTTGCTTCATCACTCATATTTTGTGTGCTCCCTCCTTGCTTTTCCCACATTGTCAGTGCTTTATCCTTGCTTTTTTGCCTGCTGTTTGAGTGCCCTCTCCTTGCTTTTCCCTTTTCTCACCGCTTTCACCTTGCTTTTTCACCCGCTTTTTGAGTGCCTTCTCCTTGCTTTTTCCTCATTCCCACTGCTTTCTCCTTGCTTTTTCCCATGTTTTTCAAGTGCCATCTCCTTGTTTTTCCATCATGGCGTGAGATAGAAAGAATGCGGGGGTTGAACCTGCGGCCAACCCCCCATTGCATTTTTTTTAAAAACATAGAAATTCACTGAAAAACTAAAGGTTACAGGGACGTAATAGTTAGGATCTAGCCTTTAAAAATCCTTAGAAAACCAATTAAAAAAACAAAGAAACAGAAAAGTTATAGTACCATAGAAATTCAGCTGTTAGAGTTATTTCTGGTAACTATAACTCGCGCCTAAGATAACTATAACTCACGACCTTGCCATGTGTTCCTAATTACCCCACATGTTACTTCAGTAACTTGCATTTTATATGACATTACTGATAATATAATTCCAACATTTCCAATAAAATTATTGATCTGAAAACTGTGCAAGGCAGGGGCGGGGATGTGAGTTCCTGGGAGGTGGGAACTTTTACCAAATAGCAGGAGCAGGACCTGGTGGGTGGCAGTCCCTAGGGCCATTAATGGTTCCAGGAGGGGGCACCCACACATAACACAACCACAACAATTGACACAACTACACATTCAGCTACACAAAAGCACAACCACATACATCACGACAATGACCACAACATCAACACTGACCTGAAAGTTGCACAGAGCAACACAACACACACCAAAACATACACAACAACAAACCCACATCAATGTGGCACACATACAGACAACCACGTCACCGATTTCAGCTTCCTCCACCTCAACCAGCCAATCCAGTCTCACACACACACACATACTGACTCACATGCACAACTGGCCTCACAGTATCACAGGTACAGATTCACGTGCAATTTGCACACACGCAGACATGGTGATAAGTGTGATGCCATTGTTATTGTGAAGCCAGCATTCATTTGGCAATGAATACAGACAGCTCAATAGCAATTGTGAATGTGTATTAGATGTGTCCTGTGCTGGAATGCCCCCATCAATCACTAACACAAATGTGTTCCTGACATATGCATGTCAGAGGGATTAAAAAAAATACCTGTGGCATGTATATTCCTATAGAGGTCCCGACCTCATGTGCAATGCCCTCACAACGTACCCAGCACACTCAGTATCCATCCCTTCAAGATGGCAGGTAATATGCAGTCGGGTCCAGTCTGAAATGGAAGCAGAAACTTGGAAAAGGGTAGGTTTTGTGCCGCTTCCTCTTCCAATCCGCTAACGCAGGTTTGAAGGTTGGACTGCTACAGTGGCTTGGCGATAAGGCACATCCAAATCTGCTCGGTGGTAAACGTGGCTGGCATATTACATTCAGTCTCTATTAGAAAAGACAATGTTGTGGTGGCTGATGATTCCTGGCGGAGTCGGTGGGACTCAGGCGGTGTTTCGCCTATGGTCCAGCCAACATCTAAATTGGGCGGGCAGACCCCCAAGGCAGTGGACAAGTTTTCTGAAGAAAAACGGTCGGCAGGACCATTGCCATCAAGATCTAAATCAATCAATCAATCAATCAATCAATGAATAGAGTTGCATTTGGTTAGCACAACTCTCACCCCAGGTTGTATCCAGCTGCTGTGCTGCAGGTGTCCATCGAAGAGCCAGGTCTTGAGTTCTTTCCTGAGTTGGTTCTGTGAGGGTGTGGTGTGAAGGTGTCTTAGTGAATGGCGAGGTGTGCGGAGCAGAGGTTTCTGGTTGGTAGGTGGAAAGACAGGCGGTGGTTCATGTATGCTGGTCCTTGGTTGTGGAGGGCGACAGTAGATATCTTCACCGCAGCATTGTCCATTGGCTCCCTAATGATGACACCTCCTGCTCAGACAGTCTGAAAGTATTCACCGACTAGGCCCAATGCACTTTTTGTATCTGTCTTGTGCTCCATTGCATTGGCCATATTTTATTACTTTAACCAGGTCTCGCACAGCCAGTTTTTCACAGTTGGCACATGAATCATTTAGATGCTATTCGTTTACCTTAAACTTTAAAAACTCTGGTTCTACTGATTAGATTATTGTCTTTTGGTCTCAAAATGTTTAATAAAATGTACTTTATTTTTCAAAATAGGTGTTGGATTTTAATTGTGTTGTGTTTTCATTTTATTATTGTTTGTGTGCTGCATACATACTTTATACTTTGCCTCTAAATTAAGCCTGACTGCTTTTGTACCAAGCTAACAAAGGGTTCCGCTCAGGTAATTTTAAAATGACTCTTGGGGTTCACCCTTACAGGATTTGTGGCTCTTGCTTGCAAGGGTCAACCTCCATTTAACTAACAACCTACTTTCTCACTATTAGTAACTATAATGTTTGCTCTAACGTAGTTATAACTCTCCCTTTCACCATGTTTTGCTAATTACCCAACATATGAAATCGCTCATACCATCTTCTCTGACATTATTGATAATATCACAGCAAAATGTGAAATTACATCATTGATGAAAAGAATTTGCATGGCGGGCACCGAATAATAATTACCTTAGCGCACAAATTATAGTTACTAGAGAGAACTGTAACGGGTGAAATTCAGTGTTTTTTTACTTTAAAACATTATCCTGTCACTGAAAGTTTCACCTAACTATATTGTCACTTTAACCTTTGTTTTCTTCAGGGAATGCTTAGGGTTTTTTAACATAAAGTAATATTTTATTCCCATAAATAAAGCTACCCCCCCGCCGTGCACGACCTCCAGCTGTGTGCTGTAGAGGGGTTGGTGACAAGGCCTAGCCTGTGGCCAGGCTCGGTGTCCAACCTTCTGCAAGCCGTCAAACCCTGTGTGTGGTGTGGGGTTGGCTGCAATACTGTAGCGAACACCTTGCCATGCACTGCCTACTGCAACACCAAAATATACAAAATGAGCCTATTGGCTTTATTGCAGGGTTAGTATATCAATATGTATAAAACATATCTATCATCTTCCCTAAAAAATCATCATTACTTGAAATCAAATCTATATTTCAATAATTCACACAACGGAGTGTTTACTAAAATTTATTATAAAAATGCTTATTAAATTTTTAATTAAGTCTGTAACTCTTTAGTAGTTTTTATTATTACATTTTGTGGGTGAAAAACGCCAGTGGTATTTTTTTTTTTCTTTGAAAGATCCATGTCTCTGGGTCTTTCTTTCAACATATTTTGACCTAGACATGCAACCCTAAAAACAACTGAAAATGGGTTGTGCATTGTAGCTAAAAAGCATTGAGTTCCAGCTAGAAGGACTTTCAGAAATATGGTATGTTCTCCTGGGATCATCCATGTTTGTCCCCAACAACTTTTATAATTGGCTTAGTGGTGCCCCTCCCTTTTCAAGGGGCAGTACCAAGCTCCGAAAAATATAAAAAAGGGATTTACAGGGCGCTCCTTCTAAGGAGCAGCGAATAATAGATGAGTGGATCTTGCCACTCATTTAATTTTATTTTTTTAAAATAAAAAAATTACTGCTTGGTGTGCTGTGCCCATTCAGGGCACCCATATTTTATTTGTATAAGTGAAGGGGGCATGCAGACCCCCTCTCTGGCACTTGCAAGCCCTGGAGACCCCATCTGAAGGGAAGGGGACACATGGACCCCATTCCTGAGCCAGTAGTGGCCATGGGGACCTCATCCCCAGGGCCTTCTCTTTTAAACAGGGGGAGGAAGTAGCGACCCCCTCAAGCTACCTAGGTCTACACTGACCCCATCCCCTGAGGCCCTTTTTCTTAAAGGAAAGGGAGAGTGATGTGCTGCCCCTCACCATGAACCTTCACAGCCTTCAGGACCACAATCTCCTGAGCCTCTTGTGTGGGCTGCCTGGTTCCCAGAAGAGGCTTGAGAGGGGGGCTCTATGCCCCCTCGTCTTTACTAAACATTAGGAGTTATCCCACTCATAGTGCTGTTAAACTTCCTGCAATGTGAGATACACGTGGAATTCACCCAGGCAAAGCCCGGGCTAATGGACGGCCTGTTCTTGCCCGTCAGTGTACAGAAGAGTCTGGGCTGGACCAGTCCTCTTGGCCCAAAGTTCTGGTACCCAGCAAATGGTACTGCCACTTAAAAAAAATAAAAAAACATGGGTAAGCATAAATCCAATACTTCTGCCACTGGTCATAAAGATAATCGAGGGGCTGGAGCCATTACTCATTACTTAACACCTGCAATGACTGCTATAAATCTCAACATAGAATCTGTGGAAGAAAGATTTGGGGCGACAAGAAAATACCTATCCTCCATTCCCAGTGTGGGGCAGCCTACGACTTTGGATAAGCTAGATGCTGGTGGGGGCATTTAGTCCATGGACAGAGGGCAAATCGTAGAAGACTACCAGTAGTATCAGGGGCTCAACTAACTGTTGTGTGCTTATAGGAGAGCTAGATATCTCTGGAGGGATTTTGGAGCAACATTTGGCACATGTGAAAAGCCCAACTCAGGTTTACCTGTGTCTCCCCCAGGTAAAAATAAAAAAATGGGCCCTTGAGTGACCAAGAAAAGTAGGAGGAAGCATCCTTCATGAAAGGGTGCTGTAACTAAGAGTTAGGGCATCATTTCCAAGGGTCAATCGCTAAAGGCAGGGGCTAACGATTGAGGAGTAATCAGCCCTTGGGGGAATATCAGTATCTTTGAATAATTTCTTAGAACTCTACTGGGCCCTGTGAACCTGGCACTCCAGAGCATTGACACAACCCTGAAGAAGCTGGCTGCATATACACAACTTATCTCAAAGGATCATGTGACTGTCAAGGGGAGATCCTCATGCTCCTCTGAAGGTATTCTGTATGAAATCTCGACAAGTATGATAACAGATAAGAGGGGGGTCCATTTGGATGGGCCAATAGTGGCCTAGTGCCTGTTTTTTTTTATCCCCCACAACCAAGGGGTGTACAAGTCCCCAGAAAAAACCTTCCCCTATGGTGACTCCTGCAGTCCCAAAGACTACTCCTCCTGTACTTAGAGAGTTTGGAAACCTCCAGATTTACAACTTCCTCCAGAGTTTACTCTTTATGTAATCATTCTAAAAAACGTTCCCCCTCCGTCACCTTTTCAGCATTAAATTGATTATCAGCCGACGATAACTACTACTTTGGGGTGAATCAGCTGTGCAGTTCTTGCAAATGGAATAATTGGGATTCATAGGGTGCAGTGGTTGGGCAAACCCTCAAAAGAAAACACTGGTGACTGTATTGTATTTAATTTTCAGAACCAAAACTTGTGAGGTTCATCCTGGAGAGATATGGTGACAACCTGTGGGGAGGACAGCTCAAATGTGTTTGGTCCTACTTGGCTATTTCTATAAACCCAATAACTAATGTACTGGGAGACACAAGAGTGACTTTGCTATTGCAACCAAGAATTGTTTCCTGTATTGGAAGAGGTCAATTGACTTGCTGAGGAGAGGGAAACTCTAACTCACTAGGATCTTAGCTGTAGTAATGTGGTACTAGAATGACCCTCAATGGTAAATGGTGTATGTTCTATCATCACCCCTTTAATCAGTATTTTGAGTCCTACTCAACAACTTCAGTCAGATAGCAATGGACATCAAGGACTGGGCCAAAACAAGGTTCAATTACCTTAAAATGGTTTATTGGTGCCTCAAATAGCGGCAAATGTTGAGTTGTCCCACTCTTTGTCCATGGGGAAGGATTATTTTTTGCAGCTACCTGGGAGGGGGAGGATTGCTGAGGTAAAATCCTCTTTGTTGTCCGCTTTCCCTGTCATCTCAGTACTTTCTTGAAATGTCACAGGGTTGTGTGATAAATTGATTGACAGTAGCTGGCAAGAAATGATATCAACCCACAACATTGTGTGCTTACAGGAGACCTAGGCCCTCATTACAACATTGGTGGTAAAAGCTGCTTACCGCAGTGCAGAAGACCGCCAACACACCGCCGCGGAATTCCGCCACAGCTATTATGACCCACATTACAAAATCCGCCAAAATTCAGACACCCACAAAAGTCCGCCACACCAAAGGTCAGTGATAAACTGACGAAAACAAAACCTCCACCGTCACGGCAACAGAAATACGCCCACACTGTCACGACCCACTAATTCACGTGGCGGTCTTTCAAACGCGGTATTCCATTGGCGGTACACACCGCCGTGCTCAAAATACACACACACATACAAAACACAGCCACATTGGACAATTTGAAATACCCTAGACCTGATACACATACACACACCACTCCCACACACCCAATACAATATAAAACACACACCCACATCACCCACAACCCCCTACTACCAAAAATTCTGAAAGAAGGCCAGAGAGAGACAGCACCAGCAAGAACAACAGCATCCACAGGCACACAACACCATCACCCACAGAACTTCCACGCACCTCACACAACACACCACTACATATCAGCACACATATCACCACACACTCCACCCCACACATCACCTACACCACCCCATGGCACGGCAAAGGAGGAAATCGTCTGGGTAGAGCCACAGCTATTCGGATCACAGGTGCAGCACACCTCAATAGCAAGGAAGATGGAGCTATGGCGAAGAATAGTGGACAGGGTCAACGCAGTGGGACAGCACCCAAGAAATCGGGAGGACATCAGGAAGAGGTGGAACGACCTACGGGGGAAGGTGCGTTCTGTGGTCTCAAGACACCACCAGGCGGTTCAGCGGACTGGCGGCGGACCCCCACCTCCTCCCCCACAACTAACAACATGGGAGGAGCAGGTCTTGGCGATTCTGCATCCTGAGGGCCTCGCAGGAGTAGGAGGAGGAATGGACTCTGGTAAGACAAATCGTAATTATTACATCCCCCACCCTACCTGCATGCCAGCACATACCCCCACCCTCACCCTCACCCCCAGCACCCCAACTCCTCACATATGTCCCAACATCACTAACCACCCATCCCAACACCAAGCCCTGCATGCAACAACAAAACATGTACACCCATCACTAAAGCATGCCCACTGCACATACCCATACACACCCCCTAAACCATCATCACACAAGGTCCCACACAGGAATGCAAGCACTGGGGTACACGGTTACCCACCCATTGCACACCATGACACACACAGATGTAATAAACATCCTTTTATACCCCTGCAGGACCCCTACCCAACATCACCGGACAGGAGGGTCCACACATGTCCACACCACCAACAGAAGAGGCCCACAGTGATGACAGCAGCTCTGTCCAACTGGATCTAGATGACCAGCCCGGCCCATCAGGGACCTCTGGACAGTCGGTTCCCCTCACCCAGTCACAGGCCACCACAGACCTTCCCCCCTCTGAAAACACCAGCACAGCACCCACCCAGCGGGCCCATACCTCCGTCCCCAGGACACGTCAATCAGCTGTGTGTCCACCACTACAGGGAACCCAGGATAACCCACCACCCCAACAACAACAGGGACCTGGGGGCAGTGGCAGTGGGCACACAGTCCAGGGGACGGAGGCCCAGGAACACAGGGGAACTGGGAGGGCTGCTGTGCGACAGGGGGCGGACAGGCCAAGGGAACCCACTCTCCACGAGGCCCTCTTCTCCATCATGGGAGCCTACCACCACTCCCAGGAGACGATGGCAACGGTACTGGCCAAGTTTCAGGAGACCCAGCGCCTGCAGGAGGAACAGTATATGGGCTTCAGGGAGGAACTCAGAACCATCAGCTCCACCCTGGGCACCATCATATGGGTGCTGAAGGAAGTACTCAACACCAGGAGGGACACTGTGGCACTACAAGGGGCCCCTGACACTAGCATGGATGATGAACTGCCCACCACCTCCGCCGGCGCTAGTGGACCGGACACCCCGCCACATGACCACCACACCAGCACCCCACCCCCTGAAGAGAGAGAACCACCCCGCAAACGGTCCCTGAGATCCAGGAACAAGACAGAGCACGATGCCAAGACCCCGCCAAGAAATGAGACCACCCTGATTGTCATCCTACTGTCCCACTTTGTCACCCTGTCCATACTTAAACTGCCCCAGCTCCACTTCCTATGCTCATTTGGGCAATGCACCTGTGAGACTAATAGACTGGACTCTGCCATTGACATTCCTCCGCCATCACCCCTCACCATTTTGCTACCCCCTCCAATTTTGAGCACTAAAATAAACACTTTTAAAGCACAAAACAATCTGGAGTCAGTCTGTGATTTCGAAATAGTGTATTAGCAATTACAGTGACAAAATGCTCTTTCAATTGTAATGTCAACATACCTATGTCACACAGCTCTAGTCCATGAGGAATCTAAGCAGATGTCACACAGTGGGACCCACATCTGTGAAATCGTAAGGGAAAGTGACAACTCAGTGACCATACAGGTAGTAGTGTTAAAGTACATGAAGTAGGCAGGTCTGTACTCTTACCTGTGTCTCACTGGAAATATTGCTGGATCACTGAGTCCCTGTTGTTCATGTCTTCTTCCTCTGCTTCCTCGTCTTCACTGTCCACAGGCTCCACAGCTGCCACAACACCGCCATCCGGACCATCCTCCTGCAGAAAAGGCACCTGTTGTCGCAAAGCCAAGTTGTGAAGCATACAGCAGGCCACGATGATCTGGCACACCTTCTTTGGTGAGTAGAATAGGGATCCACCTGTCATATGGAGGCACCTGAACCTGGCCTTCAGGAGGTCAAAGGTCTGCTCGATCACCCTCCTAGTTCACCCATGGGCCTCATTGTATCGTTCCTCTGCCCTTGTCCTGGGATTCCTCACTGGGGTCAGTAGCCATAACAGGTTGGGGTAACCAGAGTCACCTGCAAATGGCGAGGGACAACTGTTAGACACACACTAACCTGGAGGGATATCCCCAGACCCAGACAACCATTCCCACTGACTTGCTTCCAGGTGCTCACCTAATAGCCACACACAGTGCCTCTGGAGTTGACCCATCACATAGGGGATGCTGCTATTCCGCAGGATGTAGGCATCATGCACTGAGCCAGGGAACATGGCATTCACATGGGAGATGTGCTGGTCTGCCAAACATACCATCTGTACATTCATGGAATGATAACTCTTCCGGTTTCTGTACACCTGTTCACTCCTGTGGGGGGGGGACCAAAGCCACATGGGTCCCATCAGTGGCACCTATGATGTTGGGGATGTGTCCCAGGGCACAGAAATCACCTTTCACTGTAGGCAAATCCTCCACCTGAGGAAAAACGATGTAGCTCTGCATGTGTTTCAGAAGGGCAGACAACACTCTGGACAATACATTGGAAAACATAGGCTGGGACATCCCTGATGCTATGGCCACTGTTGTTTGAAAAGACCCACTTGCAAGGAAATGGAGCACTGACAGCACCTGCACTTGAGGGGGGATTCCTGTGGGATGGCGGATTGCTGACATCAGGTCTGGCTCCAACCGGGTGCACAGTTCCTGGATTGTGGCACGGTCAAGCTTGTATGTGATAATCACATGTCGCTCCTCCATTGTCAACAGGTCCACCAACGGTCGGTACACCGGAGGATGCCGCCATCTCCTCACACGTCCCAGCGGACGGTGCCTATGAAGGACAACAGCGAGCACAGAGTCAAACAACTCAGAGGTACGTGCCCACAGTTTACACAGAACACCATTCATACACAAAAGATGGCCTGTATGTGTGTAGAGTGTAGGCCTAGGTATGTGTGACGCAGTTGAAAATGAAGCCATGTGGGCCCCTGAAATGGCGGCTGCCTGACCTGTAAAGTGGGACAATGGGATGTGAGGTAACTGCGCTGGCGTTGTACACCGTCGCGGTAGGCGGTCGATGACCGCGGCGCAATGCTGCATTGGTTAACATTGGACCCTATGGGTCCCAGGAGCCAATGACGATGTACGCCGGCGGTGACGGTACGCACCGCCGCGCACGTGACCTCCATCTTCCATCTGTTCAATCACTCGATACCTGATCTTCGACAGGAGAGGACCTACACTGCACGTGCTGCTGTGACCTCGGGCTGGAAGAGACAATGGCTCGAGTGTCTGGGGAAAGGGCCCCTACCTTCACATCGTAGGAGTTGGAGAAGCTCGTGGATGGGGTCCTCCCCCAGTACACGCTACTCTACGGTCCTCCAGACAAACAGGTAAGTACACAGGGATCATGTTGTATGGGCTATGCCTGTGTGGAGAGGGCTGGATGTAAGAAGGAAGGGGGGAGAGTGCTGCGTGCATGAAAGACAGTGAATGCATGTGCCATATGGCAAGGGTAGGGATGGGGGCCAATCTCTTTGACAGTGCAGTTGGCAATAACTTCTCTTTTTCCCCTGTACATTTCATGTAGGTCAGTGCCCACCAGAAAAAATACATTTGGCGTGCCATCGCCAGGGACGTCCGGACCCTGGGGGTCTACCACAGACGGAGCACCCACTGCCGGAAAAGATGGGAGGACATTCGCCGCTGGAGCAAGAAGACGGCGGAGGCTCAGCTGGGGATGGCCTCCCAACGTGGGAGGGGTGCCCGTCGCACCATGACCCCCCTGATGTTCAGGATCCTGGCGGTGGCCTACACGGAGTTGGATGGGCGCTTGAGGGCATCACAGCAGACACAAGGGGGTGAGTACACTCTCATTCTGCTGACTTTGCGCGCAGTGGAGGGGTCTGGGTGGGGGAGGTGGGCTGTGGGTTTCCCTAGGCCAGGGAGAGTTCCGTAGGCAAGGCCCCTCCGTAAGGCAGGCCATGTGGCATCCCACCCCACCTCTGTAGAGTGCCAAGTACACCTAGTCATGCCCCTGTGTCATCTATGTATGCAGATGTCGTCCATAGCCTTGTAGGCCATTTCCCAGGAATTGAACAGTGGAGCCCAAGAGCGCGGCGTTGTGTGCATTAGCGGAGGAGTAGTGGCACCGGAGCACAAGGGATCTGCATCCCACATGGCCCTGGAGGGCGAGACTACGGACTCAGAGTTCACCAGTGGGACGGAGGGCGAGGGGAGCTCCACGGCGGGGACAGGAGCTGAGACCAGCGACACGGACTCGTCCTCTGATGGGAGCTCCCTTGTGGTGGCGGTAACATCTGTGCCCCCCGCATCTACAGGTGCAGCTGCCACCCCTCCTACCAGCACCGCCCTCCCAGCAGCCCCTCAGCCTTTGCCCCGTGCCCGCTCACCCAGTAGGGTGGGCATCACCTTCGCCCCAGGCACCTCAGGCCCTGCCCCAGTCACCCCTGCTGCCCTCAGTGAAGAGGCCATTGACCTCCTCAGGTCCCTCACTGTTGGACAGTCCACCATTTTGAATGCCATCCAGAGTGTAGAGAGGCAGTTGCAACAAACTAATGCATTCCTGGAGGGCATTCATTCTGGTCAGGCAGCCCTTCAGCGAGCTTTTCAGACTCTGGCCTCAGCACTGATGGCAGCCATTGTCCCCATCTCTAGCCTCTCCTCTCCAACTTCCTCCACCCAGACTCAATCCCCTGTACCTCAGCCTATCCCAAGCACACCTACAGACCAGCATGCACACACGTCAACACACAAGGGAAGCTCTGGCAAACATAAGCACCACACATCCCACCGGCACTCACGAAAGCATCACACACATGCAGACATACCAACATCAACTGCCTCCACTGTGTCCCCCTCCTCCTCTTCTCCCTCCTCCCTCCCTGTCTCGTCTACACTCACACCTGCATGCACTACCTCTACAGCCACTATGTCCCTCTCCAGCACACCCACCACCACACCCCGCTCACGTGCAGTCACCACCACCACTACCATTCACACGTCCCCTGTGTCCTCTCCCAGTGTGTCTGTGACGCCCCCTCCCAAGATACACAAACGCAGACAAACACCCACCCAACAGCCATCCACCTCACGACAGCCTCCAGCGCATGCACCTTCACTCAAAGTCACCAAACGTACACCTCCTACAACCACCACCTCTTCCTCCACTCCCAAACCCCCTCCAGCTACCCGTCCCAGTGTGTCCCAAAAACTTTTCCTGTCCACCCTTGACCTCTTTCCAACACCTCCCCCACCCCGTCCGTCTCCTAGGTCCCGAACTAGCACCTCAGCCACAACATCTCCGGGACCAGTGGTGCCTGTAGTCACCGGAATCTGGAGTGCACCGGCCACCAGGGCAGCCATAGTGGGAGTGTGGAGTCAGTTGTGACACCTTCCAAGGTGGGGGAGGGCCACAAGAAACCCGGCAAGTCTGGGAAGAGCAGCATGGCGGAGAAGACCGCCATCATCCCTGCTGCCCAGGAGGCCACCTCCAGCACAAGGCCAGCTGCCCAGGACAGGACCGCCAGCACTACCCCACCTGCTCAGGAGCGGCCCGCCAGCACCAGCCCAGCTGCCCAGGAGCCCACCACCAGCACCAGCCCAGCTGCCCAGGAGGCCAAACCCAGCACCAGCCCAGCTGCCCAGGAGGCCACAGCCAGCAAAAGCCCCGCTGCCCAGGAGGCCACCGCCAGCACCAGCCCAGCTGCCCAGGAGGCCACCGCCAGCACCAGCCCAGCTGCCCAGGAGGACACCGCCAGCAAAAGCCCCGCTGGGCCATGAAGGACCGCCAGCAAATGCCCTACTGGGCCATGAAGGACCGCCAGCAAATGCCCCGCTGGGCCATGAAGGACCGCCAGCAGCTGAGACCCTGCAATGGAGACCGCCATCTCAAGCACCGCTGAACAGGGCACCGCCATCTCAAGCACCGCTGAACAGGGCACCGCCGTCTCAAGCACCGCTGAACAGGGCACCGCCATCTCAAGCACCGCTGAACAAGCACCGCTGAACAGGGCACCGCCATCTCAAGCACAGCTAAACAGGGCACCGTCATCTCAAGCACCGCTGAACAGGGCACCGCCGTCTCAAGCACGGCTGAACAGGGCACCGCCATCTCAAGCACCGCTGATCCATGAACGGCAAGGGCACTGACGCAACTGAGTCCGTCACAGGGTGAATGAAGCACTCTGGGCGCCATGCCCCCTCCAAAACTAGTGGAGAGATACATCCACTACCTCTGTCCTTAGCAGGATGAAGCACTCTGGGCACCATGCCCCCTCCAGAACCAGTGGAGACTGTCATCCACTACCTCTGTCCTTAGCAGGATGAAGCACTCTGGGCACCATGCCCCGTCCAGAACCAGTGGAGACTGTTATCCACTTGAGAGACTGTGGCTTTGCACTCCCCAGGATGTAACAGTGGGCAACCCACTCACTGTAGAGACTTGAGAGACTGTGGCTTTGCACTCCCCAGGATTGAACAGTGGGCAACCCACCCACTGTAGAGACTTGAGAGACTGTGGCTTTGCACTCCCCAGGATTGAACAGTGGGCATGTGGCCCCCTCGTGGATTTGGCATTGTGCACTCAAGCGGCTGAGGTGCCCCCCTTTTCCCTCCCCTGAGGTGCCTGTTTAGTTGCTCTCTGATACTTCTGCAATGTTCTCTCCGTCATGGTCGGGGATCTTGTGTGGGCCTCGCCAATACCGTGTGGTCCCAGTGTTCCACGGACTTTCTTAGAGCACTACCTGGACTACTATGCTTGGTATATATTATGTACATGGTGTATATATATATTTCTGCCTACTTGCTTTTAATATATTTCAATGGTTACACTAATTTTCAATTGTCTTTGCATTCTTCCGGGGGTTTGGGGGGGTGTAACTGTGATGTATTGATATGCATTGTTTGTGTGTTGTAGTGGGTGGGGGTGTGGGTGTTGCGTGTTGCATGTGTGTGTCACTGTTTTTTCCCTCCCCGCTCCCCTGTGTCGTAGGTGCAGTACTCACCGTGGTCTTTGCCGCCGGCGTTCGTGCTCCTGGTAGGGGAGCAGGAAGCCTATTGCAGGAAGAATTTGGAGTTTCGGGTCCATGGTGTCCTCGTTCCTCGTGGGGTGTGTAGAGGTGAGCGTTTTCCCTTTGGGATTCCTGTTTCCGCCGTGTTTTTATCCGCGGTGAATCCGCCCCGGAAAAGGTGGCAGATTGGCCTGTCATAATAGTGTGGGCGGTACATTGTCTCCCGCCTGTCTGTTGGCGGTGACCGCCGTGCTGTTTGTTTGTACCGCCATGGCGGTCGGAGTGTTAATGTGGCTGTCTTTGTTGGCGGTTTCCGCCACGGTCGTAATTGCAAATTCTTTACCGCCGGCCTGTTGGCGGTCTTACCACCGCTTTAACACCGACCGCCAGGGTTGTAATGACCACCTTAGTTTCGATCTGCGATACAAGTAAATGGCTTTCTATCAATATTTTCATTGGCTATTTCATCTTCTTCAGGGCACCATAAGAGAGGCTTACTTACCCTAATAAGAACTGCCTTTTCTGCAAGAGTATTAGACATGTGGGTAGAATCGCCTGGTGTATCCTATATGGTAGCTACAATTTTTACCATAATAACTTTAATCACAGCAATACTCAAATTATAGATTCTTTGGTGAACAATATAGAGGTGGTTACTACAATACTAAGGCAGGAATATGTAATCATCTGGGGGTGGAAATTTTAATCTTAGACTTTGTCCAATCATAGATGATAACATGTGTGGTATTCCTGATGTACGAAAACCTGATCATGGACATTTTGCCCAGAATCACTTTGGGGAAAAGTTAAATAGGTTGTTGACGGTGTATGATCTGATGCTAACTTATGATTTGGTGGCATGCGAAGCCCCGCATCAGGTGACATTCACAGGTAGGGACTAGGGTTCATTAATTGATTTCATAGTACTCTCTAAATCATGGGCTAGTAAGAATTGTAATTTTTACATCCAAGGTTTTGGCCTAAGTATCATAACCCATTGATTCTTAGTTTGTTTTTAGGACTGAACCAAGCTCCCCATGATAAATTATATAAAGTATTCTAAAAATGGGGGGATTCATCGTAAATTGGAGGACATTGATTCTAGTAAATATCTGGCAGATCTAGTGGGCAAGTGTGTGCCTCACTTTGAGACTTTTAATACTTTAGATTCTGGAGCAGTTTTGAGGGCTTTTACAAACATTTGCCACCATGTTCAAGAACAATTGACTGCATTGACATGTAGTTACCCACAGAAACACGTGTAGTGGTTTGATAAGTCATGTTCAACAGCCCACAAAGACCTGTTAATAGCCCCGAAGGCCACACCAAGGTTTTCAACAGATATGAGGAAGTGTAGGGCACTCGATAAATCAGCTGTAACATGTAGGAAAGCTGAAATTAAAGAAGAGGCATGGCAACAGCGTGTCTGGTCTTTTCAAGAAATGATGCTAAGCAATTCTGGGAGATAGTGAATGTGCCTTTCTTTTCAAATAGCTCTAGGCCAGATGTGGAAACAACTATTCCAGAATATGCTTAATTCGACCACTTTAAGAAGTTATATGATTCCAGTAATGTAAGATTCAGTGAAGGCTGCATTTTGGATGGTATAGGAAGTTGTGTGAGTTCTGATTATTTTATAATCTCGCTTGGGGATGTTATCTCTGTAGTAAATAGATTAAAAAGCTATACAGCACAGGGTGCTGATGGACTACCAGTCAATCTGTATGAAGGCAATCTGACATTGTGGCCACTTCTTTTGTTGAATGTGCGTAGGAGTGCAATTAAGGTTGTCCAGCCAAAGTCATGGTCTTGCTCAATAATCATCCCCATCTTTAAAAAAGGGAGATAGGAGTAATACTCATTGATATCACCCTATATCATTATTAGATTCAACTGCAAAGATTCTAGGGAGAATTTTGTTGGATCATCTGAAGGCGTGGGCAATAGAAAATCAGATCCTCTCCTCAGCTCAATATGGATTTAGACAAGCCCTCGGGACACTAGGTCAGTCTCTGAATCTTCATCTGGTTCATAGCAAATATGTGAACACTAGGCAGGGTTGTCTCTTCCTGGCGTTCACGGACTTAAGTGCAACATTTGACAATGTCTTGAGGGGAAAATTGTGGATCATGCTTTTAAGTAAAGGGGCTAATCCACAAGTTGTTCACATTTTGTCCCAAATGCATACTGATGTGGAAGGTAGACCTATGTTGGGGCCACTAGGGGAGTGTACTCCATATATTAAGATTAAAAAGGGGGTTAGACAAGGGTTTGTGTTGGCCCCATTTCTTTTTAGATTTCCTATCAATGAGTTGGAAAAATATTTGATTGTAGTGGATGCAGATCCACCTAGGGTAGGGACAAGCCATTTGCCGGTCTTGATGTATGCAGATGATTGCATATTAATGGCAGAAACAGGAAGGGGGTTTCAAAAATTATTAGACTGTTTTGTGGGATTCATGTCTGATTTAGGGTTGTCAACAAACAAAACCAAATCATATGCTATGTTATGTGTGGCGACCACGTAGTTGAGTACCTTTGTTTCATATTGGTGACACCATTCTTAAAATTGTTCCTAACTTCATGTACTTAGGGGTCTCATTTGACTCTCAGGGCACATGGGCCAATCTCAAAAGTGTGAGGGTTACATAGCTGGAGCAGACTAAAGGGTCCCTCTTTAAATGTGGCTCTAAGCTAGGGTCCATGCCTTTAGGCACTGTGCTCACTATCTATAGAGTTAGATCTGTAGTAACAGCCGCGCACGTTGTAGGTGTATGGAGGTACACTGATTATTCAGTGTTACAAATGAGTGAGAACAAATCCTACGTAGATTACTCTCACTTCCCTGTAGTTCCCCTTCGCCAATAATGCATAAGGAAGTGGGATTACATTTTATTGGGGACATTATAAAAATTGCACCGATTTTACTTTGGCTCTCTATTTGATCAAGGCCGGATGCAGCAATGACACAACTAATAATTAATGACTGTTTAAATCTCTGACATGTTCACACAATCAGGTGGCTGACCTATATAAAGGGTGAACTGCAAGACATTGGTAAGTTAGAGTTTTTTAGTAACCCGCTGCTTAATGGCTGGTCTAGACTATTGATCAAACATGAATAATTGCCTGATATTGAGGAGAGGAGGTGTGAGGGGGAGCAGACAAAGGGAAGGGTGAGGACCTATCTATCATTATGTACTACACCTGGCATTGAACCATATCTGCTAAGAATGCCCCATCATCAGTGCTTTCTTCATTTGAGGTTCACATTAGGTTTGGTCCATTTCTTGGTGTCCTATCCTTCCAATGTTTTCACTGAGAAGGAGCTGGATGTGTGCCCGAGTAATTCAGATATGCCCCAATCACAATTGCACATGTTCCTTTTTTGCGAACGTTATAAAGAACATAGGATTCTGTACCTAAAGCCACTTCTGAAAATCTTAAATATTAGGAAGTGTAAAGATACTTTAAAGTATCTACAACTCCTCCAGATGGATCTAATATGTATTACTGTGTATAGATTTCTTGCCCACGTTATTAAACATAGGAAATTAGTGTGCAAGTAATGATAAATTTTATTAGGATTTGTGACTAAGGCATAGGCTAATGAACTGTTCTTGACTTTGTAAATTAAGTATTTTAATTGGATTTTATTGATTTTACTGCTCACATTTTTATTTGATGTTTAAATGTTTTGAATATTTATTTAGTGAATGATTTTATGGTTGTTTTAAACCAAATAAAGTTTTATTGGATTGGATTGGCTGCCTGCCAAGAAATTTCTCACGTTGCACCCAATCAGAGCACCTAACTATCCAGATATACAAATATTTTTGGAGCTCAATATTTCCAAATCTACTGAACTGATTTACACCAAATCACAAAAAGCATGCTTTTTCACCCAAGATCTAGCTTCCTGACAAATATGCTGTAATTTTGTTCCACATTGCTTCTGGAAAAAGTCTAAGGAAAATGGATTTTGCATTTGGGACCCCCCCCTTGTTCTTGGTCCGCGATTGACAGATCATCCTAAAACTTTCCGTGCTCAAACTAGGGAAACAAGTTATTTTTAGGAAAGTTTGATATAGATTTGTCAAACTCCATCAAAGTTATTGGCACAACAAAAACCACATTTCCTATGGAAAGGCTGACCTAACTATAACTATCCAGTTGGGATCACCAGTGGGAAATTATATAGAAATATAAATATAACAGCATACAATTGTGGGCAGCAGAAATAGTGCTTGGCACTAATTTGTCAGCACACTGGTACCCAACAAGTATAATTCAGTAAAGTACAAAAAACAAAGACTGAGAGTACAACAGTGTCCAACAGTTGAATCTTGTCTGTCGACTTATTTTATTTTCTATTGAAATGGTTTCCATGATTAACATTATGATTTCCAAATTGTCACACAGCCAAACAGCGTGCATGTGTTTCACGCTCTGAGCTGCTTCAGAACTGTTCCAAATGTAAAATATTACATATAAATATAGATTCTGGAATCATGGGGTTTAAAAAAATATGACTATTTGACCAGCCTACTTTGGATGTAATGAGAAGCAAAAGGCAGGTGAGGAATGAAAAGCACATTATTGGCAAAACTGTAGCAGAGAGGATTTTTTCAAACTCACTATATGATACAAGAAATATATATTTTACTGAATTATCTATGATTTGTGGATGTCTGTCGTAGCACTTTGATAAAGAGAAGCCATAAGAGAGCAAAACAGCATACTTTGTATAACTTCAGCACGTATATCTTGAAGTAGGTGCATATAGTTTTATCTTATGATTAGAATACATCAGTTGAATAGAATAATTTTGATGAAATTTGGGAACATCTGTACAATTTGCAGGTTACCACATCTTTGTAAAATCAAGCCTCACTTGCTTGATATTAGGAAATAAATGGTGTGGTCTATGTAATATGAAATCGAGGAAGAGTGTAACAATTCAAATATAAGGTATTTCATTCATTCAGGCTCTCACCTGGCACAACAGGATTTGTAAATTTGTTTTTATATGCTTGAACCTGGGTATGGGAGTTGAAAGGCATGATTTTTCTCATCTTCAATGTTGTTTTCGTGGGGAATGAAATTAGGATAATATGTATTCTTTGAATTGAAATTCTAGCCCTTTTAGTTGGATTTAAGGCTTGACTCCTAGAATTATGCTTGGAAATCATATAAATGGTTTTGTAAATTGGATATAGTAGTAGAAAGTACTGTGAAGTTACATTCTAGGACATCATTGCTTGTGCATGTTCTTACACAACAAAGATAATATGGATCTATGTATATTTGTATCATTCTACTTTGAGACTGTATATAAAATGTCTCTCTCTCTATTTCTTGCAATATATATATACATGTATATATATTGGAAATCACAGTGGCTGTTTGACTATATTTCAATCTGGAAACCGTTTCATTTAAAAATAAAAAAAAGTCCAAAACAGCATTGAACTGTTGGACATTGTTGTTTTCTCTGTGTTTGACTTGTTGTACGATAGATAGATAGATAGATAGATAGATAGACAGATAGATAGATAAATAGTTCACTGAAAAAAACAAATGTTAAGTAGATGAAAATATCTGTCTACACAAAATTCTAAACTACAAAAAAAAGTTATAGTCATCTGGGTCTTAAGACACTTCAAGAGCATAACAGGTAGAGCCAATAATAAATGGTCGGTGAAACATAGGCATTGAGAAACTAGTTGATGGTTGCTGTGGCTCTCTGCATTTTACTAGTTCACACCCGTTTAAAAATCCATTTCATTTGTTGCTTTCTTACCTTTTGGGTTCCTTGTATTTATGAATTCCCTTATCTTTTACCTTTGCAGTAATTGTTACTTAATACTTTGAGGTATTTTCTCTCTCACTTACTTCCTCAGCTCCTGTCTGATATGATTTGTGGTATCATCCCTAGGTCTCCACTTTGCATCGCCCCAGCCAAAAACCACTGCTAAAACTTGCAAAGTGAAATTTAATGTTGTGCAACAGCTTTTGGGCTGTACTATGTACTCACCTGTACTTACTACTTATTTATGCCTACTACCCCTCCTGGGGTATAGGCCATAAACCAGGACTCTCCAGCCATCTTTTTCCTGGGCTTTTCTTTCAGTCTGACTCCAAGTGTGACCCATCTCCCTGCAGTTAGCCTCGAGGCCTTGACACCATGTGTTTTTTGTGTTTCATCTTTTCCTTTTCCCTTAAGGTTGCAGGTGAGGACTTCCCTTGTGGTTTCTGATGCGGGCTTGCAGAAGATGTGACCTATCTAGCCCCAGCGTCTTTTCATGATTTTTTCACGAGCAGGGAGTTGGAAAGTCTGTGACATAGGTTGTTCTTGCTAATAGTGTTTGGCCTGTGGATTTTGAGGGGTTTCTTTAGGCAGATATTAATGACGGTCTGGACTTTGTTGGTGGTGGCCACTGTTGTCCTCCAGGTTTCTGCTCCATACAGAAGGACAGATTTTACATTGGTATTAAAAAGCCTGATCTTGGCTTGCAGCATTAGATCTTAGGAGCTTCAGACATTCTTTAGCTGAATGAAGGCAGCCCTTGCTTGGTCGAGTCCTGCCTCGACATCAGTGTCTGTGCCACCCTGCTTGTCTTTGACACTGCCCAGGTAGGTGAAGCTCTCAACCTCTTCCAGTTCATCACCTGTAAAAGTGACTGCAGTTGTGTCTTCCATGTTATCCTTCAGGATTTTGTTTTTTCCCCTGTGGATGTTGAGTTTAAGTTGTCCTTATGTAGCTGCCACATTGTCTGTCTTCTCCCACATCTACAGATAGGTATGGGAGAGCAGGGCCACTCTGTCTGCAAAGCCCAGGTCTTTGAGCTGCATCCAAGGTATCCACTGGATCCCGTTTCTTCATAATGTCTTCATGATCCATTGTATGGCCAGGAAGAAGAGGAAACACAAGAGCAAACAACACTGTTAAGCCCTGTCCTGACGTCGAATGCTTCTGTGAGTTGTCCTCCATGGACTACTTTGCAGGTCATTCCCTTGTAAGAGTTCCTGATGATTCTAATTCAAATCAAATCATTAACATTTATAAAGCGCGCTACTCACCCGTGCGGGTCTCAAGGCGCTAGGGGGGAAAGGGGGGGTTATCGCTGCTCGAACAGCCAAGTCTTTAGGAGTCTCCGGAAAGCGGAGTGGTCCTGGGTGGTCCTGAGGCTGGTGGGGAGGGAGTTCCAGGTCTTGGCCGCCAGGAAGGAGAAAGATCTCCCACCCGCCGTGGAGCGGCGGGTGCGAGGGACGGCAGCAAGTGCGAGGCCAGCGGAGCGGAGGGGGCGGGTGGGGACGTAGAAGCTGAGGCGTCTGTTGAGGTATTCCGGTCCCTTGTTGTGGAGGGCTTTGTGTGCGTGGGTGAGAAGACGGAAGGTGATCCTTTTGCTGACTGGGAGCCAATGCAGGTGTCTCAGGTGTGCGGAGATGTGGCTGTTGCGGGGTACGTCGAGGATGAGGCGGGCCGAGGCGTTTTGGATGCGTTGCAGGCGGTTTTGGAGTTTGGCGGTGGTCCCGGCGTAGAGGGTGTTGCCGTAGTCCAGGCGACTCGTGACAAGGGCGTGGGTCACGGTTTTTCTGGTGTCGGCGGGGATCCAGCGGAAGATCTTGCGGAGCATGCGGAGAGTGAGGAAGCAGGCGGAGGACACGGCGTTGACTTGCTTGGTCATGGTGAGAAGAGGGTCCAAGATGAAGCCGAGGTTGCGGGCGTGGTCTGCGGGGGTCGGTGCGGTGCCGAGGGCCGTGGGCCACCAGGAGTCGTCCCAGGCGGACGGGGTGTTGCCGAGGATGAGGACTTCCGTTTTTTCAGAGTTCAGCTTTAGGCGGCTGAGCCTCATCCAATCTGCGACGTCCTTCATACCCTCTTGTAGGTTGGTCTTGGCGCTGGCGGGGTCCTTGGTGAGGGAGAGTACAAGTTGGGTGTCGTCGGTGTAGGAGGTGATGATGATGTCGTGCTTGCGTACGATGTCGGCGAGGGGGCTCATGTAGACATTGAAGAGTGTCGGGCTGAGCGATGAGCCTTGAGGTACGCCGCAGATGATCTTGGTGGGTTCTGAGCGAAACGGAGGGAGGTAAACTCTTTGGGAGCGGTTAGCGAGGAAGGAGGCGATCCAGTCCAGGGCCTGGCCTTGGATCCCGGTGGAGCGTAGGCGGGTGATTAGGGTGCGGTGACAGACGGTGTCAAAGGCAGCCGAGAGGTCGAGGAGAATGAGGGCGACTGTTTCACCGTTGTCCATCAGGGTTCTGATGTCGTCTGTGACTGAGATGAGGGCGGTTTCCGTGCTGTGGTTGGTTCGGAATCCGGTTTGTGAAGGGTCGAGCAGGTTGTTGTCTTCCAGGAAGGTGGTCAGCTGTTTGTTGACGGTCTTTTCTATTACCTTGGCTGGGAAAGGTAGAAGAGAGATGGGGCGGAAGTTTTTCAGGTCGCTTGGGTCAGCCGTAGGTTTCTTTAGTAGGGCGTTGACTTCAGCGTGCTTCCAGCATTCGGGGAAGGTAGCAGAAGAAAAAGAAGAGTTGATGACGGTCTGGAGGTGCGGGGCGATGATGTCGTCGGCTTTGTTAAAGATGAAGTGCGGGCAGGGGTCCGAAGGGGCGCCGGAGTGGATAGAGTTCATGATGGATTTGGTTTCTTCCGTGTTGATGTGGGTCCAGTTGTTGAGGGTGATGTCCGGGGAAGCGGGTTCAGTGGTGTATGGTTGGGTCTGGTGTCCGAAGCTGTCGTGGAGGTCGCTGATCTTGCGATGGAAGAAAGTGGCGAGGGATTCGCACAAATCCTGTGAGGGCGTGACGGCGTTGGCGCTGGCGCTGGGGTTGGAGAACTCTTTGACGATGCTGAAGAGTTCTCTGCTGTTGTGGCTGTTTTTGTCTAGTCTGTCGGTGAAAAAGTTCCTTTTGGCAGTGCGGATCAGGTGGTGGTGTTCGCGTGTAGCGTTCTTGAGGGCGGTCATGTTGTCCGCGGTGTGGTCCTTGCGCCAGGCCTTCTCAAGGGCACGACAAGTTTTCTTTGATTCTTTGAGGGTGTCAGAGAACCAGAGAGGTTTTTTGGTGTTGGTCTGTCGATGCGTGCGTTTGTGGGGAGCAAGGTTGTCAGCGCAGTTGGAGATCCAGTTTGTGAGGTTGAGAGCTGCGTCGTTGGGGTCGGTGGTGAGGGTGGGTTGGTTGGCGGCGAGAGCGGAGAAGAGTTGCTCTTCAGGGATCTTGTTCCACTGTCGACGAGGGGTGGGTTGAGTGCGGAGGTGGGAGGTCTCGCGTCGGAATGTGAAGTGGACGCAGCTGTGGTCGGTCCAGTGTAGGGCAGAGGTGTGGCTGAAGAAGACGTGTTTGCATGCGGAGAAGATAGGGTCGAGCGTGTGTCCGGCGATGTGGGTGGCGGTGTTCACCAGTTGTTTGAGGCCGAGGTTGGCGAGGTTGTCGAGCAGGGTGGTGGTGTTGGGGTCGTTGTTTTGTTCCAGATGGAAGTTGAGGTCGCCTAGGAGGATGTAGTCCGGTGAGGCGAGGGCGTGCGGGGAGATGAAGTCGGCGATGGCGTCGCTGAAAGAGGCGCGAGGTCCGAGAGGACGGTAGACGAGGGATCCTCTGAGGGTGGTCCTTGGGTCGGTGCGAATCTGAAAATGCAGGTGTTCAGCGGCGAGGGGGGGGTCTTCGGTGGAGGTGGTGACGCTGATGGAGTCTTTGAAGATGATGGCGACACCTCCTCCTACTTGGTTGGTGCGGTCTTTTCTGGAGATCTTGTAGCCTTCGGGGATGGCGGTAGCGATGTCTGGAGCAGAGGAGGCGTTCATCCATGTCTCTGTGATGAAGGCGACGTCCGGGGCTGTGGAGTCCAGGAGGTCCCAAAGTTCAACGGCGTGCTTGTGGACGGAACGAGCGTTGATCAGGATGCACTTGAGGTGGTTGATGGCGCGTGGGCTTGTGGTCGTGGTAGTTGCGTGGTGGAAGATGCGTTTGCAGGAGTTGCAGGCGAAGGGTCCATGGGTGCGTTTGGGGTGAGCTAGGAAGCAGGTTTTGGAGCGCCCTGGGTTGAGGGCGTGGAGGGTGGTGGGGTCGTAGCGGATCAGCGGGGCTTGAGGGAGCTGGGGACCAGGGGTCGTGGCGCTGGGCGCGGGCCAGGCGCGGACGGGCGCCATAAGAGGTAGGAGGGGGGGGAGGGGACAGCTGGGGGCGAATGGGAGCTGGGGGGCGGGGGCGTGCAGGAGGTCGCGGCGGGAAAGCGCGAGGGAGGGGGGGGACAGGTAGAGTGAGAGGAGCTGGGGGAGGGGGTTTAGGGTGGAGGAGGGTGAGTGTTAGGAGGTTTGGAGATTAGGGAGAGAGATAGGAGTAGGGTTGTGAAGATAGGGGAGGGGGGGTTGTAGAGGTGGGTGAGGGAGAGAGGTAGAGTGAGAGGATAGGGAGATAGGTAGTAGAGGGGGTGGCGGGAGGGGGGGAGAGATAGAGAAATAGATAGAGAAAATAGATAGAGAAGTCGATAGATAGGGAAATAGATAGATAGACAGATAGGTAGGTAGGAGGAGGTGGAGAGTGGGGGAGTTAGATAGTGAGATAGGGAGCTAGAGAGATAGGAAGATAGGAGGAGTGAGGGAGGTAGATAGCGAACGGGTTAGCTAGGGGTGAGAGAGGGGGAGGCGAGTGAGGGAGGGGGATGAGGAAGGAGCAGGAGGGCAGGCTCGGGGGAAGAAGACGGAGGAGGTAGAAGAGCCGAAGACAGGAGAACAGAAGACAGAAGAACAGAAGACAGAAGAACAGAAGACCAGAAGACCGGAAGAGCAGAAGACAGAAGCACAGAAGATCGGAAGAGCAGAAGAACAGAGAAGAACAGAGAAGAACAGAGAAGAACAGAGAAGAACCGAGAAGAAGAACACAGAAGCACCGAGAAGAACAGAGAAGAAGAACACAGAAGACCGGAAGAACACAGAAGAACAGAAGGGAAGAACAGAAGAACAGAAGAGAAGAACAGAAGAATACAGAAGAAGATTGCAGAGGGGGAGCGAGGAGGAAGAGACAGAGAGGAGGAAAGGAAGCAGGAGCAGGAGAGAAGGTGAGTGGCGCGGGGCAGGGCGAGGGGCTGGGAGGAGGGGGGTACTTACAGTTAGGTGGGTCTCAGGAACACAGGAACTCGGGAACTTGGAGGAGCTGCAGCGGCAGGGGGAGCGACCTACCCTTGGTCTAATTTATTAGGCACACTGTAGTGGTGGAGGACTTTCCAAAGAGTCTCTCTGTCCACCCTGTTAAATGCCTTCTCATCATCGATGAAGTTGACAGAGAGGGGGGAGTTCCACTGCATCGACTCCTCAATGATGATGTGCAGTGTTATAATCTGGCCTGAGCAGGATCTATCCTGCAGAAGGACGTTTGCTGGTCTCGCAACAGCATATGAACTTGTTCCTTCATTCTGTTGAGAATGACTGTTGAACAGTTTACCTGGGGTTGGGAGAAGAGTTATTCCTTTGTAGTTTTCTCAGTTACTCAGGTCACCTTTTATGGGGATCTTGATCAGATATCCCTCGTTCCAGTCTGATGGCATATTTTTCTCCTCCCAGATCCTTTTGAACTTTGGGTTAGAACATGTGTACTGATGTTGTAATGTCTGTCTTCAGTGCCTCTGCAAGAATGTTGTCAGGTCCAGCTGCCTTCCCATTTCTCAGATGTTTGATGGCCTGTCAGGGAGTCCGGATCCTCAGGGTTTGCTCCTGTTCCCAATATGCCCACCTCTTGGCAGCTCCAAATACTACTAGCCGTTATAGCACAGAGTTGAAGAATGGCCAAGTGGGGGATGGGGGTTTAGGTTGGGAACAGCGGGGAAGGAGACCTGTGGAAGTAAAAGTTAAGACACAATAGCCAAATTATTCACATTGTGTCACGACTCACGTGCTGCTTGCGCCTGGAATTTGCAGATCTGGTGGCGTGAATCTTCAATGTTCGGCTTTGGCCCAAAAAGGGGCGACTCTTTCTGGTAGCCACGGTGCTGTAGGCAATGGAGACACCAAGAACAGACCGTGCCCTTCAGAAAGTAGCGCCAGAGGGAAAAACCCCTTCCAAAGGGGAAAAACCTCCAAACAGGAAAAGTCCTGGAGAAAAAACAAGAACAAACAAACAGGAATCCAAAAGGAGCAAAAATCAGAAAACACAGAATGCTGAGTCCAAAACCAAAAGGCAAGGAAATCAGGAGCGAAGACACCAACTGAGCAGAAAGTGTTGCAGCGCAAAGAAAGAGGAAAAACACAGCCCTTATATACCAAAAAACAGGAAGTGACCCACAGGAAGTAAAAGGACACCATCTTAGATAGGGAAACAATATATAGAACAGAATAGTAGAGGAACCATAGAGAATAGGGAACAAGGAATGCTGGGAAAGCACAGGAATCTGGGAAGGAGGAAAAGACATAAAGAAAGGCACACAACAGACTGCAAAAAGAAGAAAGGACAAAGAAACGAAGAAAAACAGGTAAGAGGGTTCAGAGACCCCTGGGACAGTGAAAGGCAGAAGGAAGAACGAGGCCCCAAGCAAATCTGGGGCCTCGAAACGCGCAGGAGAGGCTGGGGGCGCGCCGCGTCTTAATAACGCGGTGCGCGGCCCGAGCCGAACGCCCGGCAGAAGTCGAGCTCTCGGCTCGCGCCGCACCGCGCGGCGCGACAGTAGGTCCCCCTCCCGAAGGCCCAGGTTTAAGAGGGAATAAACAGTGAAAGCGTTGAGTCAGGAGAGGAGCGTGAACGGAAGAGGCATCTTCCCATGAACATTCACTGAGAGGATAACCCTTCCAATGAATCAGATACTGAAGTCGTTTATGAAAAAGACGAGAGTCACAGATTTCCTGCACTTCATATTCAGGAGCATCATTCACAAGGACAGGAGGTGGACAAGGAAACTGACGTGAGTAAGGATCAGGCACATAAGGTTTAAGCTGAGAAACATGAAAAACCGGATGGATCTTCCATGTATGGGGTAAGTGAAGGCGGACAGTGACAGGATTGACCAACTGGAGAATACGGAAAGGCCCATAGTAACGAGGTGTGAACTTGTTTTGAGAGAGACGTGAGGGCAAGAATTTGGAGGAGAGCCAGACTTTATCTTGCAGATGATAATTTGGATTGGTTGTACGTCTCTTGTCTGCAGCCTTCTTCATATACCTCTTGGTATGTAACAAATTAGATCGAATTAGTTTATGGAGTTGGAGAAGGCGTTTGGAGAAATAGTTAATAGCAGGTAGAGGAGAGTTGGATTGTGGAGAAGTAGGGAAAGAGGTAGGATGAAAACCATAGGAACAGAAAAAGGGAGTGACCTTGGAGGCACTATGGACTGAGTTATTGTAGGAAAATTCAGCTAAAGAGAGGTAAGTGCTCCAGTTACTTTGGGTAGAATTGCAAAAGCATCGAAGATATTGCTCTAGTCCTTGGTTCAGACGCTCAGTCTGTCCGTTGGTCTGAGGATGGAACCCTGAAGACAGGGCTCTATTCATATTCAGTGTTTTACAAAAATGCTTCCAAAATCGGGAGATGTACTGAGGTCCTCTATCAGAGATTATGGTATGTGGAAGTCCATGGAGACGGAAGACATGATCTATGAATATTTGACCTAGTTCTTGGGAAGTAGGCAGCTTCTTTAGGCCAGTGAAATGAGCCATCTTTGTGAAAGAATCCACTGTGACCATGATAACCCGGTTTCCTGCTGATGGTGGGAGCGAACACATAAAATCAGTAGAGATAGTATGCCATGGGGCCGATGGAACAGGCAAAGGTTGTAGTAATCCTGCCGGTCTGGTGTGAGGTATTTTGACTTGGGCACATATGGGACAGGCCTGAACGTATCTTTCCACATCCAGTTTCCAGGTAGGCCACCAAAAAAATCGTGAAAGTAGTTCTTGTGTGGCTTTGATGCCTCTGTGACCAGCTACAGGGGAATCATGGCACATTTGTAATGCTTTCTTTTGCACCTTGTTTGTAGGGAGGAATATCAGGTCTTGGTAATAAAAATATCCTTGTTTCTTGTACAATAATGGTCTTAGTTCTTCTATGTCATGATCCGATAGGTTGGCGTATTCTTGTTGTACTTCTTCCAGGAAAGACTGAGCCACTCCAATGATCTTACTGGGTTCTAGAAGATACTGGGATGAGGAAGGAGAACACTCTGGATATCGGCGAGACAGAGCATCAGCCAGAATGTTTTGAGATCCTGGAATATATGTAATATAAAAATCGTACTGACTGAAGAAAAAGGCCCAGCGGGCCTGACGACTATTCTGGCATACAAAATTTCTTAAACATTGTAAATTACGGTGGTCTGTCCTCACCTCAAATGGTTCCTTGGAACCCATCAGAAACTGCCTCCACTCAAGGCAGGCTGTTTTCAGAGCCAATAATTCCCTTTCAAGTACGGAATAATGTTGTTCAGCTGTGGAAAGGATATGAGACAAATAGAAAACAGGATGTTCAAGGCCATCATCCTCTTGTCGTTGGAGTAAGACAGCTCCGATGGCTCTCTCAGAAGCATCAGTTACTACTATAAATTGCTTGGTGGTATCTGGATGTCTTAAGATGGGGGCTTGGGTGAAGGCTCTCTTTAAGCTTTGAAAGGCTGCTTCAGCAGCCTCAGTCCAGACAAACCCCTTCTTTAAATTGTCCTTCTTTAAGGTGTGAGTTATGTGGCTAGTCTGACTGGCAAAGTCTAGAATGAATTGTCGATAGAAGTTTGCTAAACCTAGGAAACATTGTGTTTCTTTTATGGTAGAAGGAGAAGGCCACTCTAGGATAGCTTGTACCTTTTCTTGATCCATAGCTATGCCGGTGGGACTTAAATGATAGCCCAGATATTTGACTTCCGTTATGTCGAACTCACATTTCTCTGGTTTGCAAAATAGTTGATGATCACGAAGTCTTTGAAGAACTTGTTTCACATGGGAAGTATGGAGTTCAGGATTTCTAGAATAAATAAGAATGTCATCTAGGTAGATCACGACTGTCTGATTAAGTAGGTCTGAAAACACTGAGTCCATAAATCTCTGGAAGATTGCGGGGGCGTTAGTAAGACCAAACGGCATAACCCTATATTCAAAATGGCCAAATGGGGTCCTGAATGCTGTCTTCCATTCGTCGCCTTCTCTTATGCGTAAAAGGTGGTAGGCTCCTCGTAAATCCAATTTAGTAAAACGTTGGGCCCCTCTGATTGCTTCCAGTATGTCCCTGATGAGAGGCAAAGGATAACGATCTTTAATGGTGATTTTATTCAGACCTCGAAAATCCAGGCACGGACGAAGATCCTTAGTCTTCTTGGGCACAAAAAAGAGAGGGGCCCCAGCCGGAGACGACGATGGAACAATAAGACCACTCTGTATATTTTCGTCCAGATACTCCTTTAGAACTTCCCTTTCGGGTTCCGTGAGGGAGTACATCCTCCCAAAAGGAACAATTGTGCCGGGTTCTAATGGAATTGCACAATCTTATTCTCGATGTGGAGGTAGCACAGGTTTTGACGGTTTTTGGAAAATATCCTGAAACTCCAAATAGTGGTCTGGGACCCCTTGGACCGTATTAATGGACATACCAGTGGCACCTTCAGTAGCTAAGGATCTTTTCGGAGACCAATACTTGTCGGAAGTAAAACAGTTCTCGTGACAAAATTGCGAAGACAAAGAGACTGTCCGGGTAACCCAATTTATATATGGGTTATGTCTAATGAGCCACGGAATTCCAAGAATGATGGTATGGTTAGGGGACGTAATAAGATCGAAGGAGATGTGTTCTTGATGGTTTCCCACCTGTAGACTTAACATCAGGGTAGTGGTGTCTACAGGACCAGAGGATATCAAAGATCCATCCACAGTGTGTACCTGTTCGGGTACTTCTTTTGCTTGAGTAGGAACTAGGTTAGCAGCAGCCCATGTCTTGTCCATGTATATACCACTAGCACCACAGTCTAGTAATGCCATAGTCTTTTCTTGACGACCGTCAGGAAGTTGTAACAGGACAGGAAAGATGAACAAGGCAGTTGTATTGTCATTAAAGGAGCTGATGGAAGGTATAGCTGTAGATCCCGTCCCCTCCCTTCTTACAGAGGACGGGAGGTGGCGTTTCCCGAAGGTCTGGACGGACGTACTGGACAGGTACGGAGTATGTGACCAGCAGAACCACAATACAGGCACAACCCTCTCTTGCGTCTGTCTTCTCGTTCACTAGCAGAGAGCGGACCTCGGGTAGTATCCACCTGCATGGGTTCCCCTTCGATGTCTCTAGCAGGAGTGCGAGGTTCCTCGGAACGCTGCAGGTATGCACGTGAGCTACTTGGCTGGGTAAACCCTCTACTCCTTTTCTTTTCCGATCTCCGTTCCTGAAGACGATATTCGATGGACAGTGCTTGATCCATCAGGCCACGAAGATCTTCCGCTCTGGTAGAATGCACTAGTTCATCCTTTATTTCTTCTTTGAGTCCTCTACGAAATAATGTTACCAGAGTACGTTCCACCCAAGTGGTCTCTGCCGCCAGCTGACGAAAACGGGTTATATATTGCAGGACGTCTTGGGAGCCTTGTTGGATGTCGCACAAGGCTTCTTCAGCGGAGGCTTCCAATCCAGGACGGCTAAACATTTGTTTGAAGCGACTCACAAAGGCGGAATAGTCTGACAATACAGGGTCGTCGGAGGACACCATCGGGGTTGCCCAGGCCAAGGCTGGACCGGATAAGGCACTGATAAGATAACCCACCTTGGTCCTGTCGTGGGAGAATTGAGTAGGTCGGAAGGCGAAATACACCGTTAAAGCATCCAAGAACTCGCGAAGCTTGGTTGGTTCAGCAGAGAAACAAGGGGTAGAAGCGGAGATTGTCGGAACATCACTGGTGCGGAGGGCCAAAGCCTGTCGTAACGCAGCATTTTCATTACGTAGTTGTTGCAACTCCTGGGCTTGTTGCTGAATCGTGGTTAACAGAGATTGCTCCGGATCTGCAGCAGCCGCCACTGTATTATCCATGGTGTTTGAGGACGTCGGAATGGTTGGGCGCTGCAATCTGTCACGACTCACGTGCTGCTTGCGCCTGGAATTTGCAGATCTGGTGGCGTGAATCTTCAATGTTCGGCTTTGGCCCAAAAAGGGGCGACTCTTTCTGGTAGCCACGGTGCTGTAGGCAATGGAGACACCAAGAACAGACCGTGCCCTTCAGAAAGTAGCGCCAGAGGGAAAAACCCCTTCCAAAGGGGAAAAACCTCCAAACAGGAAAAGTCCTGGAGAAAAAACAAGAACAAACAAACAGGAATCCAAAAGGAGCAAAAATCAGAAAACACAGAATGCTGAGTCCAAAACCAAAAGGCAAGGAAATCAGGAGCGAAGACACCAACTGAGCAGAAAGTGTTGCAGCGCAAAGAAAGAGGAAAAACACAGCCCTTATATACCAAAAAACAGGAAGTGACCCACAGGAAGTAAAAGGACACCATCTTAGATAGGGAAACAATATATAGAACAGAATAGTAGAGGAACCATAGAGAATAGGGAACAAGGAATGCTGGGAAAGCACAGGAATCTGGGAAGGAGGAAAAGACATAAAGAAAGGCACACAACAGACTGCAAAAAGAAGAAAGGACAAAGAAACGAAGAAAAACAGGTAAGAGGGTTCAGAGACCCCTGGGACAGTGAAAGGCAGAAGGAAGAACGAGGCCCCAAGCAAATCTGGGGCCTCGAAACGCGCAGGAGAGGCTGGGGGCGCGCCGCGTCTTAATAACGCGGTGCGCGGCCCGAGCCGAACGCCCGGCAGAAGTCGAGCTCTCGGCTCGCGCCGCACCGCGCGGCGCGACACATTGACTTTCATAAGCTTTGTTCATAACATCTATATACTGATAACATGAATGATCAAGAGCTTTCCTATATCATGACCTTATTAACTCTGAGTACCTGACCTGGAAAATAAATAAGGATTATGCACATTTTCGTATGAGAGTTTTTTTTTGTAGAATTCAATCTTATGCTCTGAACCTTGAACTGACTTGAGTTATTTCTTTGAATAGAAATTACTTAATAACAGTGATCAATAAATACATTAGCTTTTTCAGGAATAAGCTGCGTTAGACTCATGAATGATACTGTGAGGACACACTATAACAGTAATCAATGAACACGTTGTTTTTTTCAGGAATAAACTGTGATAAGCTCATGAATGATACTGCAAGGATACACTCTGTCTAGGCTTTCAAGCTACACTTTAAATATCAAACTGTGGATTGAGATTTCAATGACTAGAAATGATTGCGCTATTTGCCGATTTGAAACACAAGGGTTAAATACCAAGAATAACTCTCACACTCTATCATTGATTCAATCATCAGGATTTAAATGTCAAAATACCATCGCGCACTTTGCCGTTCTGAAATGCAAGTTTCAGTTGCCAAGAATGAATCGCACGCACTGATGCCGATTCGACCATCAAAGTTCAAATGTCAAAACGTGATCGCACACACTGCCGATCTGAACTTCAAGCGTTAAATGCCAAGAATGAATTGCGCACACTGCTGCCGATTCAACCATCAAGGTTTAAATGCCAAGATATGATCGCTCACACTGCCGATCCGAACTGTGAGAGGTAAATGCCAAGAATGAATTGTGCACACTGTTACTGATTCAACCATCAAGGTTTAAATGCCAGGATATGATCGCGCACACTGCCGATCCGAACTGCCAGTGTTAAATGCCAAAGAATGAATTGTGCATACTGCTGCCGATTCAACCATCAAGTTTTAATTGCCAGAATATGATCGCGCACACTGCCGATCCGGACTGCAAGAGTTAAATGCCAAGAATGAATTGTGCACACTGTTGCCGATTCAACCATCAAGTTTTAAATGCCAGGATATAATCGCGCACACTGTCGATCCGAACTGCAAGAGTTAAATGCCAAGAATGAATCGTGCACACTGCTGCCGATTCAACCATCAAGGTTTAAATGCCACAATACGATTAACCCGACCTCTGCCTTACCGCCCTTCTTGAAGATCACCAAGGAAATGAGGACAGGGCCTGGAAATCCTAGGTAGGCCTTCGTAATAGGAGCTCAGGAAAATGCTGCTGCTCTGCATCAGGAACTCTGAATAGTGAGCACGTGGAGCTGGGCTGGGTCCCTTAAATAGACCCAGGCCCCACCCACGTGCCAAACCCAGCTAGGCTGCAGGAAAGGATTCTAGAAAGCCTTAGAATAGGGACCACACCCTAACCGCACCCTGTAATCCTACAGCAAAGTCTTGAAAATGAGCAATGCATTGCAAACAGTATTAATGATGTTTCAATACGAATCTCTGCAATGCAAAACGTGAACATACTGTATTAACACATAATGCATAAAATATTACATGACATATGGATTGGCTTTTAGCATTACGTCGCCCGTAAAGCACGCACTGTCCTGATGTTGACATGGCCTGCCATATTTCTTTCTTGGTTGGCCATATTTCTTTATTGGTTGGTCTGCGGCAGTCGATTGGCAAGTCTTGGCAGCTGGCTTGTTGTCTGGTGGAGATTGCAACACTGGCTGGCAGTTTTTCAAAGTGCTCCACACACTCTATGTTATTGGCCTTTTTTCTACCCATAATTGTCTTTCCAGCTTTGTCTTTAACAGGTCTTCATGGCTTGCTGTATCTGCCAGATGGTTTCCTTGTTATATCAGTTCTCTCTAGTTTACATGGCTTTCGGCTTTCTGCTTTCTGGGCTTCTTTGGCAAGACCATTGATGATTTTTTGCTTGTCTGCTCTCAAACTTTTCTTTCCTTTCTTTGTGCATTTACCTTGAGCTTTTGGTTTTTCTGCTCTGGTTTGGTTAGTGTTGACTGCTGCTTTCTTTTCCATTCTCGCTTGGATTTTGCAGAGAGTCTCAATGGCGATCCACTCTTTATGCTGGTGTTTAGGGGGACCCAGTACCTCCTGGCTGGTTGATGTCACTATTTCATTGATCTTCACATACTGCTAATCAACCGGATCTCTGTTGTCTGTCTTCTAGTTCTTGCAGGACTTGTTACTGAGGGTGACTGAGTATTCACTCCATTTCTGTGCATCTTTGAGGAGGTTGGTGTTATATCACTGGTGTTAGATTGTTGGTTGCATCCATGCTTTCTACAGCTTAAGCTTTAGTCTGACCATGAGAAGGTGATGGTTTGATGCCATGTCCACTGCTCTCATCACTCTCACATCCTGCAGGGACCTTTGGAACTTCTTGGGAATGCAGACATGGTTGATCCGATTCTCTGTTGAATGGTCTGGTACTACCCACATTGCTTGTGTATTCTTTTGTGGGGGAATACACTACAACATATCACCAGACTGTTCAGGGCACAGAGATCTGTAAGTCCTTTACCATTCTTGTTCATGTCGCCAAGGCGATGGTTGCCAATGACTTCTTCATACCCAGTGTTGTCACTTCCAGTCTTGGCATTGAGGTTTCCTATCAGTATGCTGATGTCTCTCTGAAGCATTTCCACAGGATGGACTGGACTCTTTTGTAGAACTCTTTTTTTCCCCCTGTCTTCTTTGCTGAATTTGTAGCTGCATAGCACAGGATTACATTTATGTTGATATGCTTTTTCTTTGTGTAGAAGGTAGCTGTGATGATTCTGAGACCGTGGGCTTCCCATCCAAACAGAGCTGTATTGACTGCTGGCAAAAGTATCTGTGATACCCCCTGAGTGTGGGGGTGTTCTCTTCTTATTGTTCAAAATACAGCAGCATTCCTACTGCCTAGAGTCAGTCTTTTCTGTCCTTACTGTGCCCATCTGGTCTCACTGATGTCAAGCAGGACGAGGGTGTATATTTTCATCTTCGCTGCCATTTGAACTGTCTTGCCTGTCTCATACATGGCCCTCACGTTCCATGCCCCGATGGTGATTGTCTTGGCGAAAAGCAGGTAGATAAGCTTTGAGGCTTATAGGGATCTCTAGCTTTCACCACAATGAGTCATAGCTCTCTGTAAAGGAGAATCATCTATTTGAGATTTATTGTGAATTGCAATTAGGTAATCATAAATTGGTATGTACTTATTTTTTAGTGACGCACTTCACAAATCACAATTCATGCGAGTTACAATTTTTGAGATTGGATTTTGGGATTTCCAAAATTTTAACTGCGGTCACAGATTGTGAGCGCAATCATATACACAGAGAATCACTTTCTGGTTCTGGTGTTTCACCCTGAGGGTCAAACACCAGAACCAGGAAGTGCTTATTATTGAAGAGAGAGAGAGAGGAGGTGCTGCTAACATCTGTCATATCTGCTTGCTTGGTGGCTTAGAGGGACCCCACAAAAAATAAACCAATGGCAAGTCAGGAAGGAGATAAGAAGGCAGGAGGCACAAAGAAAATTGAAACTGTCTGAGAAGGAGAATGAGATCCTAATGGAGGCATGCTGAAATCATCAAGATTTCTGTTTGGGACAGCCTCAAAGACTGTCACTGAGGCATAAAAAAAGATCTGGGTTGATATGAAGGCCAAAATAAATGCAGTCACAGTCATACAGCACTTTATTGAGGAAATCAGAAAAAGATGGTACAACCTCAGGTCGAAGACCAAAGAAAAGGTAGCTTCACACCTGGAGGAGAGTCATGTTACACGGGAGTATCTTCCAGAGTAACTTCAGCTACAGTCATCGAAACACCAGTGCAAGGCACCCTTGAAGCAGAGGCAGTTGGTGGATTTGGCCAAAAAGACACCTAACTTCAGGATTCAACCAAGTATGTTCAGCATCCCCATTGCATTTTAAAAATTGTGTTGCAAATCTAAAAACGTAGCACTGATTGTAGTCATACCAGTGCATCATGGAGCATGTAGTAAATTAAGCCTAGTGATTCTTTTGTACAAGTTTATTGTGACTAAACAACAAAGGTATGTTAGATATATTAAATTCATACAGAAAAGAAATGATTATAAGTTTTTTCTACACCACAAATGAAGGTGCACATCACACAGAAGGGACAGAGTCACAGGGAGGTGAGACAACTAGCATGGATGAGGAAGAGGAGACAATTGACACCTACAGTGGAGCCTCCACATCACATGGCACACCACAAGCACTGTGTTTCACCTCAGCCTGCATCACAAGAGTAGGGTGAGGGCCAACCACATCTGAGTCCTGCAATTTCACCTGTAATGAGACCACACAATCTACATATTTTGGGACATGGTCCACAAAGACGTAGACCAAGCCCTGTGCCATAAACACTGCCATCTAATCCACAATTACCAAAGGACACACAGGTGTTCGGAAGGCTGTAAAGCCAATGTTAAACATTCATTGCCTGCAACAAATACAAATGAAGCATATGAATAGGAATTGGCAGAGCATTCAACAAAATATCTCATTAGGATTTGGAAATTGTTTCAGACAGTTAGCCGAAAACCAAAAACAAATGGAATAAAGATGGACAGCATGATAGCTGCTCTAGAGAAGTTGTGTGACCAATTTGCATACAGTGACTTCAGTCAAAAACAGAGAAAAAGACAGTGCAGCAAGAGTGGCAAAGTCTCGGGTGTTACAACAAATAACATCTGCAGTTGAGGCAATACAGACTGACCACATTGCAGGTGGTACAGCTAGAGATGTTTAGGATAGTGGGGACCAATCTAGCATTAGCAGTGTGTCCACTAAAGATGCCAGGTCAATGAGACTCCAGCAGCTGGGAAATTTTGTTAACAGGCATCAACATATTTCTTTGTTTCATGAACATGCACAGTGCATTTTTATTATTGACTCACGTCCCAAAGTAATGTGAGGCAATGTGGGTCCTGAGCCTCTCATCTGTAGGCTGCTGAACAGGTGGCCCACGATTTTCATCCCACGAAAACCTCGATGTGTAAGCCTCTCCTGGTGCCAATATTGTGTAGGATGGTGCACATTGCTACTAACTTACATGCCATTTCTGGGACATATTGTAATTCACTTCCAGTCTTGTATAGGGATCGGAAACACGTTTCAGTAGGTCAAATGTCTGCTCAATTACACTCCTGGTGCAACAATGTACAATGTTTTATTGCTGCTCATTTTGGGAGGTGGGAGAAAGGTATGGTGTGAGAATCCATTGACATAGGTAATACACACTATCACCTTGAAAACATACATGAATGTGAGGCTACAAAACAATTTGCCAGAAAACACCAAAACATATCTGTATTTACATTTCTTTTCATTACCTAATAAAAATCCATCATCCAACTCCCCTCTTTCCAGCTCTCTGTATGTTCCACTGTACCTAAACATGAAGGAGTAATAGGTGCTTCCTGGATATTGTGGCACAGCATCAGTTTTTATATGGAGTGCATTATATACCACTTGAACATTGAGGGAATGTGTATCTTTCCTGTTCCTGCTCAGATATCAGAGATAGGATAAATGAAATATGGGAATACGTCTCTCATCTATATACCCTATGACATCAGGAAAATTGGCAATCATCTAAAATTGCAATATATTGATTTGCATTTCCTGGGCATTCCTGCGTAGGTATATGTGGGGGTGGATATAGAGCAGCATGGCATCTAGGAATGCATGGAGGAAATGTGAAAGCACACATTGAGACCCCCCTCCTGCAACAGCAATCACACCCTGATAACTGCCAGAGGACAATGGGTCTAACAAGCACAACACCTGAATATGAGTGGGGCTAGAACTGCTGCGCATGGTACTGCTTTCTAGATGTGGCTGTAGGAGGGCAATAAACTCCAATATGACATTGCTACTTATCCTGTATTTGTCATGTATTTCTTCTTCTATTTGTTGAAAAATGGTCAGCCTGACTCTGAAAATCCTCTTTTGTCTCCATCTATTCCTCTGCTGAACAGCCAGTATTCACATCCTCCATGCAATGATGTACAGAGTAGTCATTGTGGAAACCCCTAATGCCTTCTGGGCCTGCTTTTATACTTTCCACCCAGTTACCAACTGGTTCGAATTGGTTTTAAATTGCATGTGCAAGCATGTCTTTTTGCATCTTGTCTTAGTTTGCGACTGCCTCTCACATACCATTTGCGAATGGCAATTAGGGATTTCTTAATTGGGATTTGAGGTTTTAGATCGCAAAATATACTGACTCGCAAAATGTTTGCATCGCAATTTTTGATTTGTAAATGACTTTACTACATTTGTAAAAAGCCATTTTCCCATTCACAAACCACTCTGCGACCAATTTGCATGTTGCTAATTTTTGTACATATGACCCTTGGTATTTTGGTTGACATTTCTGTATCTAGGAATTTTTTGCATGGTGGGGTAGTTAGCCCAAGGTATAACCCACCTACTTTTGCAGCTGGGCTTGGAACTGGCCACGGCAGAGTTATGCACTCACCTGTGGTGTTCAATTAATCTAATAGCTGGTTCAGTGGCTTACCAAAGTCCCTCCAACAAGGTTTGCCACCATTGCTCCCCATCTGCATAGACTATGGGCCTAATTACGAGTACGGCGGTCCATAAGACCATCGTACCCACTGTGACGGTTCAACCGTCTCATCCCTGGCAGCCCAACTGCTAGATTACGACCCTGGCAGTCAGTCCACCAGGAGACCGCCACCACTGCCAGGATCAGAGACCCTGACGGGTTGGCAGCAGTGAAAGTAGTGGTCAGCCAAGGCAGTGCCAAGTTCGGCACTGCCATGCTGATCACAACTTTCCTTTCCGCCAACCTTTTCATGGCTAGGACCCCACCATAAAAAGGCTAGTGGAAAGGAAGAGATGGGGCTGCAGGAGGGCCCCTGCGCTGCCCAAGACCATGTTGTGGGCAGTGCAGGGGCCCCTCTGCCAGCACCCTTGGAATGCACACTGTCTGCCTTTACAGTTGTGCATTCCGAGGGTGCTGTGCACGGTGGCATTGGAGAGCCGAGGCCAATGCTGTTGCACTGTTTCTGCCGGTCAGCCCAGAGGAAACACCAATGTTAGTGAGGCCAACGACTTGACGGCCGCCTCCCCACTGCCGTATTGGAGTTCGGGGAGTCATACCGCCTAACTCATAATTAAGCCCTATGTTTGTCTCTCATTTCCTTGGTGGGTTGGTCTCTCATTCCAGTTGTGACTTTTCCGTTAATTATTACACTGCGTGGCTGAATACTGTTAATTGTCCTCATAAGAGTTCAGGGACAGCATTTCTACAGCATTTCTTCCAGCATGTCTGTATTCCAAAAACCTGACACCCCCCGAAGGTACCGATGTGAGGGACCTCTATAATTCTAGGGAGTGGAGTACTGGGGGTTTGAAGTAGGACCAAGAGCCTCCCTTGAGAAAGGAGGATTTACCAATGGAATCAGTTAATCCATTCCTGATGTCCCCATAAATTCTTAATTTTCCTGTGGTATTCCATTCAGAGACACCACTGGGTGAAACACTGCTGCTTTGCAGAGTTTCTATAGATCTGGTAATCCTACTTCGGCCAGTAACCACAGAATGAGGTCCCAAGTGCCCTTTTTTGGGTGTTGTTTTTGTCAAGAAGTTGGTTTATCCCTGTGAACACTGTTAAATGCTGCTATCTAGCCTGTGACTCTTAGCAAAATAGTCCCAAACCCAAAGTCACAAGGTCTATTTCAGGCCAGTATTTGCAAACCCCTGTTGTAACTGCACTTATGTCACGAATTTGTTTCAGAAGATTTTGCATTTAAATATCATCTGTTTAATTCTTTTAAAAGCAGATTTCATTCCTCATCAAAACTGTATATTTTATTCGGATCTTCCGAATGATCATGCTTTTTTTCAAATTAGGGTTTACCTAATAAAATAGAAGGTAGCCAGAACGCATTGGCATTAGAAAAACGTATTATTGTATAAAACAGTGGTAAATAGGCAATATTGTTAATAAAGTTAATGGGTAAGAGCATCCTTGTAAATTGCATCATTTATAAAACTACACAAAAGGGCAGATTGCTGCCTAATGAGGTCAATTACAAGAGTTGCCTCTATAAGGGTAATACATGTCCTACACAAGCCTTTCAACACTCATTAAAGCGTTCTTTTGGAACCTGTGAATAATAGGATTAATATAGCTGTGGGCACTCCGGGGTCAGGAGGCAATAGATCAATCCAGACAGCAGAGCACATTAAAAGGATTATAGATTACCATTAGATGGCTGTTTCACGAGCAGAGAGTCACTCTCAAGCATTGCCAAAGGTTAACAGAGATAGGAGGTCGATGTTTCCAGTTTATAATCCAGTGAGAGACATTAGTTATGGGACTTTACCTCTGATAAAAAGGACACTAACAAACAAAGAAAGGCTTTTTGTAACTCAACTGGTTTAAAACGGCAAACTACTTCTCAAAACGATGAAGGGCACAGGTCTGCTGTGATAATTGAAAAACATGATATTGCCTGGAAAGATGGAGCCCCGTTAATCAAAAGCCTGGGGGAGATGCAGTGGGCAGAATTGTGAGGCAGCATTTTTGACGCTCTCACTCCCAGGTCAGACTTATTTTGCAAATGTCTGCTGTATATTACACATTCAATGTAAATGTGGTAGCTCATGTACAAAATTATTATACCTATATGTATTCACTGAAATAAACAAACATCACAGAGACATTACACTTCCGTGTTGAAATAATATACAAAACTAACATTTAAAAACAAAACAAAAAAATGAAAATCACCAGTTATCATTTACTGAGTTTACTATATCTTGTGCACACACCATGCCCTGCTTATGACCTCACATATTACCTCACTAATGACATGTTAGATGACTTCAGTGATGACATCTCAAATGATATTGTTATGAACATCACAGATCACTGATTACATCATCCAAACTACTGCTTGGTAAACTGAAACTGTGTAATAACTGGAAACAAGTCTCATTCAGTATGGTAACAGTTATGTTGTGCACTATCTAGCTAACAGTGCAGTTTTAAGTTCAAGTTATACTTCATTAAAGTGATATAAAGACTGAGGGCCTTATTACGAGTGTGGCGGCCTTCAGGCTGCCACACTCGTGGTAGTGGTTGGACCGCCACCAAAGTGGTGGTCTGACCGCCATATTACGTCATTGGACCACTGGCACTGCCAGGTTGCTGCCGGTTAACAGCCTGGCGGTGCTGGAGATCTTAATCTGCCAGGGCAGCAGTGTAAACAGCTGGGGATTAGGAGTCCCCTCTTCACCGCCATGCAAAGGCTGGCCGAGATGGGGTGCTTGGGGCCCTGCATTACCCATGCACTTGGCATGGGCAGTGCAGGGGCCCCCATGGACAGCCCCGTCATGCTTTCCCCTGCCTGAATTACAGGCAGTGAAAAGCGCGACGGGTGCTATTGCACCAGTCGCACCGCAACATTGCCGCCAGCTCAATTACGAGCCGGCAACAATGTTGAGGCCTCTTTCCCGCTGGGCCAACGGGCGGAAATGCTGTTTCCGCCCGCTGGCCCAGTGGGAAACTCTTAATAGGGCCACTGGGCGAAAAACTGGAATGGCTGTTTTCTGACCCAAAAAGTTTGGCTGGCAGCCTCTGCCACCCAACAAACTCTTAATAATGCCCTGAGTGTAGCTAGTGTGGGTTGCATACGTATCCTTCTGTGGATGTCTGTGTACATGCTGATGTGAAAGAGTTGTCATGTAGTGCTATAGACAATTTCTGTAAAAACTGGAGACTTAACAAGTGGATGTATTTATTTCCAAAAGGTCACTGAAAATTCTGAGGCATCTATTGTTGTAAAATGTATACTGTGTAGCTGACTCACAGGCAGGTCGAATCACAGTATGACTGCATGCATTCTTAAAATAGTGTGTACCATTCTGCTCACTTCAAGAATATGTGTGGCATTTTTTTTCATGGGCCTGGGTGTATTTTTATTTACTCTGGAGTAATTGGAGTAATGTTGTAATCCTGCATTACTCTTGTGACACGTAATTACCAATTTTACCACCTAAACACCACTTCACATAACTGAGTCTCCCATTTGGGGAGAATTGGACCACGAGAAGCACTGAAACAATGCAATTGTGTGAACCGTCAGATTCATCTTTTGGCAAACTGATCAGCATGTGCAACTGTTGTTTTAAATGCAAGCAGCAGTACTATTTTAACTAGTGTGGTTGCTGGTCAGAGTTTTGAGTAGACTTTTTTCACTTGAGTGGCCAGAAAATCAGCTCTGTATTCATTTTTGAGTTGATATTTTACTTGAAGAATTTGATGGGATTTGTTTTTGTGCCAAATGCATTATTTATTCATTTTATTTTTTTTAAACAGGAAGTGTCATAGAGACTGGAAGTCTACTTTGCATACAGTAGCAACTTCATCTTCCTGTCCTGAAGACTTCTCCCTCTGCTTTGTCCAGCCCTTGATCACTTTGCGCTTTGATTTTGAAAGGCAAGCATCACTCTTTCCCTTTCTCTGCAGACTATTATGTATCTACACCACTTCAGTCTTAACTTTTTGGGAAAAATCCAGTTCAGTGCAGCACTTTCGAAAAAGTGCTTTGATTTAGGCTTTAGGGAGGACATGCACCAGTATATATATATATATATATATTTTTAATTTTGTATCTTTGTTGGTGGGTGGCCAGATTTTGAGCTTGAGGGGGTGCATGAGGGATTTTTTTTTCAGGGAAATGTTTGCATCTTTCTTGAAGATAGTGGCCTATGGTGAAATATACTTTTTCACCATTTCCGTGTGTGGGGTTTGTGAATTTTGTACTGATTTTTCTCTGATGTTGTTATTTTACAGTGCTAGGCCTAGTCTGCCCTGCACTTTGCCTTGGGTGTAATTTTTTACATATTGTTCACATTCTTACTGCTGCTGCGCTATTTTTTTTCCAAAACAATTAGGGGTTGTGGATGTCTTTGAATTCAATGCAAATAGGAAATTATTTGAATTTTTTGTCTGTGTGTTCCTGTTGCTAGCTAGGGTTGGAGTGGCTCCTGAAACGTCTTCTTGCCCACCATTTTTTGTGAGTTTGTGTATGTATGGCATGATTGATAGTGTGGTTTGGGAATTTTTAAAATTAACTTAATTTCCGTTTTCGGCATTGCTGATTTCATCTTGGTGTATAAGGGGCATTTGCATGTGTGGGCCAAGACACTTTGGGTAAATAATATCTTTGCAATCCTTTCAATGCAATACTACAACATGTTTTTTTCTAAGGAGGAAAGCTGCTCCAGGTAGGGCAGGGCAGAGCAACTGTCCTCCTCACTCTTCATGCCTCTTTTTTGCTGGCAACGCAGCAGTGGCCATTTTGTGTAGCCAGTGTGTACTTTTGAAATAGACTCCCTTTGTGTATTTTGTTCTCCGTGTCTTTTTGTCACTAGCCATGTGGTGTTGATCATTTTGTGTAGCCAGTGTGTATTTGCCATAGACTGCAATATGTCCTTTGTTCTCCCTACCTCTTCTTTGCTGGTCATGAGGTGGTGATCATTTTGTGTAGTCAGTGTGTTTGTGATTTTGTGTGTATGTGTGTGGAGGGGTGGGGTTGGCCATGAAGTCTTTGTACTCAATGCCTCCTATGCTGGCCATTTGGAGACTACCATTTTGTGAAGCCAATTAGAGAGAGTGTATGTGTGTATCATGTGTGTGTGTGTGTGGGGGGGGCATGTGTGTTTGACAGCTATTTTGTCTTTGTTTTCTATCTATAATTCTTCAGTGGATTTGTGGTGGATGAGCTGCCTTCAATCCTGTAGCCGGGTGCCGGAACACCTGGCTACTGACAATGGCGGCCTCCAGGCAGCCTGATACCCCGGGGGCACTGCAGGAGCGGGACAGGAAAACACACCCCTCGTGAATCCGGATATCCGTATTCCCATAGTTCAAAACCCCACGGAACGTCCGCGGCGTGGAGAGGATGACGCGAGAGCAGAGGAGAAGTCAGAAGAGGACGATGCGGGAACAGAAGAGAAAACAGAGCGGGAGGACGCAGAGACAGGGGAGAGACAGAGCGAAGGACCACCTGAGGAGCGGAGCTGCCCGGAACAGCTGACTCCCGGACAAAATCTCGACGGAGGGCAAGGAAGCCCAGAAACGCAGAGACTCCGCCACGTCCCTGGAGGGGCGTGGCTCCAGCAAGTACGGTCCTGCTTACAAAGCAGGATAAACGCTTTGGTGGGGAAGGAGGAGGGAGAGAGAGGGAGGAAAAAGGGTAAAGGAGGAAGAGGGAGGAAGGGAAGGGACTAAAATGGGAATAACTGGCTGAAATTGTCATATAATTATTTTCTCATACCTGATTGCCTTATTTGCAGTTGTTGTGGCTTATTTGAAGAATAAGAGAACTATTTGCTAAGCTTGACCCCTCTTCACTAATATCCACACATACCTTTATCACACGGGTGATGTGAGTTTGACATGTCCTCCATAGGGATATAGCACACTAAGGTGTTTGCACTATCGGGTTACCCCCCTCTCCCAATAGACCCTTTTTCTTACTATTTCACCATATTCTATCTCCAACCCCTCTCACCCTACTAAAACAGTCCAAGAAGCCAATCCAGAGTTACGACTTACCTTCTTTTCTTCCCCGGCTTTCCTGACGATGCCATTCCACCACGAGATCTTCGGTGGGACTCCAGAAGACCTGAAAGAGAGAAGAGGAAAGAAAAGATTATTACACTGAAAGAGAGAGACTCATGGACTGATAGAGAGGACTTGTGAATTACCAATAAAATACCCATCTTTCACAAACCTCAAACCCCAAGTTGTCTTGTATGTCCTTAATGCTACGCCCAACACCACAAATCCCTTTTTTAACTTTTAAGAGCCATTTTCTAAGAACATTGATAGAAGTGACATACAATATTTGTGTTCTTTTTTTTATTTTTTTTCCCTGATATATTTATTTGTCCTGGTGGCTGACTGTAGTATAATGTTATTTTCATTAGTTTTAAAAATGTTGCCTGACTCTCCCAGCTTTCATTAGAAGCCTCATGGGCCCTGGAGGGGCATCAGCAAATATTTGATATATATACATTTTTTGCCAGTGTATGTTTGCTATAGGCTGCCATGTGTTCTTTGTTCTCCATGCCTCCTTCTTTGCTGGCCATGCAGCAGTGGACCTTTTATGTAGCCATTGTGTGTGTGTGTTTGTTTGATGGACATTTTGTCTTTGTTTTCCTTGCCTCCTTCTTCTACGGTCATGTGGTGGATAAGCAAGCTTACACTATTTTGCGCATCCAGTGTTTGCTTCAATCCTCTTAGTTTACCTATAAATGCCATTGTTTAGGAACATTGATAGAAGAGGCTGATTACATTTTTGTTAATTTGTTCCTGATGTATTTATTTATACTTATGGCTGATGGAAGTGCAATGTTGTTATTTGTATTTATTTTCTCAATATTTGACTGCCTTCCCTTGCCTTCCATTGAGATAATATGGGACCTGGTAGGGTGGCAGCAATTGTTTAATGTATTTTCTGCAATTTTTGCCTGCCTCCCCGTGCCCTCCATAGAGTCCCTACAGGCCCAGCTGGGCCACCAGCAATTATTGAATGTATTTGTTTTTCAATTCTAGCCTGTCTCCTCCTGCCTCCCACAGAATCTCCTTGGGTCTTGGTGGGGCACCAGTAATTATTTCATATATTAATTATATCTTTTGTACATTCTTTACATTTCCCCCCCTGGGCCATAAAGGGATCCAAAAGCTCTGGAGGGCCACAAACTAACATTTTCTGTGTACTATTGTCATGTGAAAAATAGTTCATGTATGTTTTGGGTACACTACTGTTCAGCATTTGAGATGATGAGGATGATGATGACTTTGCTTGTGTTACTTTGGCTAGATTCTTCTGGTTGCCTACATGTCACAGACATTTTAGTGTTGCTTGGCTTGCATATGATGCAGAAAATGTTACATATGGTACTGACACAGAAATCTGCAAAAGAATTAGCTGACAGTGACACCTGAGTCCTCTTCTGCTAAGTGCTTCTACTTCTAATGAAACATGTGACCTGTGGGGAGGAGAAGGAGAAGCAAGCTGCCAGTGCGATCAATGGCATCAAGCCTTAATCCTTTTCAGGAAATGTGACATACATGCTACCCCCTGCTCTGGACAGAAAGAGCCTGGGAGGATCACTCCTACCCCAATATCACCACCATCAACAACAACTAAGGCCATGTCTCCTAATGCTGCTGTGAATTCAGTCATGCAGAGCAGTAAATCGGAAATTGAATTTTCTCAACCACAAAGCACATCATTTCAGGAAAGTAGACAACAGGAGCCAGAATCAGCAACAGATGTTCCAAAAGTGGTTCAGAAGACAAGGTTGAGGTTCCTGATGAGCAAGAACATTGCTCTTCCTCTATTGACTTGACCATGTCTAGCAAGGAAAATAAAGAGTACTCCCCACTTTCTCCAATAACTGTTCTGATGATCTGGACATGGATTGTGATAAGACTGAGTATGAGAGATGAAGGAAAAGGATGGTTCATGAGATCCTCCCAAATGAGGAAGGTGGTTATGATGAAAACACGCCAGTGATCATCAGTGTGGAGAGTGGCATAGAGGTGATATATGTCACCTCTATTCAACCTCCTAAGAGGCATGTGGTTCCACCAACACCTTCAGCTCCCATGTTTGCAAGACCCCACAAATCTGCAGCCACCACCAACACCCTATCACAGTCGCAGCACGCCCTACAGACATGCAAATAACAACACAGTCACCTAGCTCTACATCTATTTCTTCAGGTTTTTGGTTCAATAATAAAGCGCCCCTTTCCAGTTTGGGACTTCTTTACATGTAATCAGCAAGAAAGTTTATTGCGGTACACTAGGTAGGCACTAGGCACTATGGTACCAAAGTCCAACTGTCACATTTGAAAAAAACAACACACACTCCTATGGGAAGAGCATCTTAATAACATACCTGCTGTATTTAGAGAGAACCAGCAGCTAAAGCAATAGTAGAAGGCAATCAAGAGGAAGGACAGTTGGATGTCAGCAGCATCCTGCAGTCCTGTACTATATGCCACCACCATGATATATAGTCCTCACCCACAGCAACTTCTTCATGCCACAAGGCACAGCAGAATGCAACAACTTCCACCCAAAGTGCTCAGGCACCCTACCTCCTATTGGAAGCCGTAGGTCTCTTGTGGCAGTAATGCCACAAGTAAAACAGTCTACTTTTACGGTTATGTTTTCTTAGGAGTCACTGTACCACCTGAACCAGGAAAAAAGTTGTTTCAACAACGGGAAGCTGGCTAGAATGTTACTGCATGACCTCCTCTCTCTTTCTTTGTGGAAGGAATGGGCTTTCTAGAATTTGTGGAGGCCCTCTGCCCAAAACAAAATTTTGCCAGAATGGCTGTGCCAGACCTGCATCATGAAGTGCTGCAATTGGTTGGCAACAAATGAAGCAAGGTTCTGTTCAGTCCATCCACCTCTACAATGGACATGTGGATCTGTTCTCAAGCAACAGATTACATGTTCAACCCTGCACATTGTACCTCTTTTCAGGGAGCTAGGCAATGCCTAGCTACCAGTCTCACTGCAAACAATTCTTTTCCGGCATTCAGTAGCATGCAACAGTCGCAATGTTCACCATGGAGCAATCGCATACAGCTACTAACATCTTGGAAGGGTTTAGTACCAAGATCTAGAAATGGCTTAAACTCAGAGCTTTCAGAAAAGGATTTTGTGCCATTCACAATAGCACTAATATAGTTAAAGCTATAGCTGACTATGGATATTTCAGATTCCTTTGTCTTGCGCATTGCATCAACTTAATTGTACAGGACTTTCTCAAAAAAAGGTAGTCAGCGACATACTGGTCACCCTCTGAAGTATATGTACTTATTTCAGTCATTTGCTCAAAGCCCGGAAGCAATTGAGAAGCATTCAGTGAGCTATTTCACTATCTAAAAAGCCCCTCGTGCAGGAGGAGCCAACATGTTGTAATTTAACCCACTACTTGCTGGAACGCCTGTTTGGGCAGTACAAGTCTCCCAACAGTTACGTAAATCAAAGGAAAGAGGATATAACTTCCTAATCAATGACAAAGGAAGTAGACAAATGAGGGCTACTGGAATACCTGATACAAACACTACTTCCTTTTGCGCTTAAGACAAAAGACATCAGCAAGGAAAACAGTACCATGAGCCAAGCAATCCTGTTGTTGCATCCGCTACAGAATCAGTTGAAAAAGGGGGAATAAACATTCACTAGCATCAATGAAGAAGCAGCTTCTTCAGTGGATACCTTAATGCTTTTCTTGAACAGTAATTGAAGGCAACAAAAAAGAGACTGTGTCCTCCAAAGACTACATTGGTGCCACTTAAGTAACCCTTTAAAAATGTCTCAGGCCTGCCATTGCAGCCTGTGCTCAATTTTAAGCTGCAAATTTGACCTGGCAACATAAACCTTAACAAAGCCTAAACCAAATTTTTTAATGCATATGTTACTGCTAACGTGGACCCTAAACAGCCAGCAGGCCAGGGTGTTTAAAAAGTTAAACATGTACTGTTAAGTTCTACATGTTCTGGTAGTGAAAACTCCAGAATTCATTTTTCACTACTGTGAGTCCTACCACTGAAATAGGATAAAGTTGGGGTATCTTATTACATTTAATAAGTGCTAACTTTTGATTGGGACAAATAGGAATGTCATGTTTGGTATCAAAAGAATTGTCATTTAAACCCCTCAATAATTATGAAGTTGGATTTTAAGTCATAATTTTGAAAATGTAACTTTTAGAAAGTTGGCATTTTATTTGCCTGAAGTCTGTTTCCTGGGTCACATGGGTATCATAGTTGTCACTTGACCATTGTGTATTCGTCCCAAATGGTGAGACAAAGGGGAGCTTGGTGCTGGCAGGATGGGCCATTCTTCCAGGATGTGTGGGGCAGAGGTGTTTCCTGCCCTACGTATCTTTCAAAGGAGCTGCATCAGCACACTCATAAAGAACACTAGCCTTTTGTCCCCTAGCACCTGTGAAACATGAGCAGAGAGGAAGAAAATTCCAGAACCATCTCTGGGGGACTCCAAATATTTCTTCCACTTCAAAGCTGGCACCAGGTATAAAAATAGGAGCCTCAGTCCCACTCTTCACTCCTGTATCTGTGGATGACATGCAGAAGTCGTGCCCTGCACGTCTGAGGACTGTCCTGCTGTTTGAGGCCTTCTTTGTACTTCAGAGGACTGCTCTGCTGCTGGAGGGCTTCCTTGCTGCTTGAACCCAGGACTATCACAGTGACTCCAGGGGCTAGTTGGCTGGTCGTCAGAGCTACAGGGGTACAAAAAGCTTCAACATCACATGGAGCCTGCCTGAAGTGAGTCATAGCCTCCAAATGGTCCCCTCTAAGTCCTAGACCCTTGGACATGGTGCTAAAGGTGCCCAAACAGCCTAAAATCAAAACTAGGGACTTATAAATTTTTCAGCAAAAAAGTACCCTTAGAACTGAGGCGAGACCAGTACTTACCTGCTCGCTGATCTGCCCAAGGTGCATGGCTGGTCAGCCTGACTTCACAAAGCTCCCACTATGTTCTTCTCTGCAGCAGTATATCCTGCTCAGTGACTCATCACTGGTGAACCCCTTGTTGGCTACAGCCTGCAGCTTCATCTTGTTGGGGATCTACCAATAAAGTGACAAAGCCCTAACATAGAAATCTTCACTGCAACTTCGCCCTGGGGCTCCTTGACAATGAAGCCTCTTCCTCAAACACCGCTATCTGCCTTGCCTCACTGAAGTTTATTTTTTCTGGCATTTCCCTTGAAATTTCTTCTAAGCCCGTAGGTAAGCCAAGACCGGGACCAATCCACTCCATATATCTGAAGTGCACTTCATCACAGTTGACCATAACTTTCCAGTTTGCCCAGGTCTTGTGCGACTAGATGTATCTGATTCTACTGTTTGGATTTTTGCCATTTTGGTGTCAAATAACCTACTAAATTGTACTTTTTTTTTCTAAATTGGCATTTGATCTTTCTTGTGCTGGCCGCTTGGGTGCTGCTCAAGTACTTTACATATTGCCTCTAACATAACCCTGACTGATTTTGTGGAAAGCTACCAGAGGGTTAAGCACAAGTTAATTAGGGAATTGTACCTTAGTGTCCTTGGTGTTAAGATGCCAGGTCTGCTCCACATTGCATTGATTCTATAAAATCATCCATCAGGAGCTGCAATGTGCCACGATGCAAGGTCCTGCTCCTGGCTGCGTCGGGCTGCGTTGGTTATTATGATGGATCTGCCAATCAGGAGCTTTGAGGTGTTGTGATGCGAGGTCCAATATCAGTGATCATCACACTACAATAGTTCTGATGAAGCCACATATCAGGAACTGCAAGGTGCTGCAATGCACGGTCCTGCATTGGGTTACGTCATGCCGGGTCAGTTTTGCTGGAAACCCCTTAATTGTGCCAGTAGGAGTACTCTCTGATTTCAGCCAGTGAGCCAGGACATGGAGGGCACTTCTTGGGAATCAGGAGTCACTTCAGCAGAGGCCAACAGGGCTCAGGCAGGTCCATTTACTGGTCCAGGCAAGTCCATTTGCACCAGGTGAGCTAGGCAATATGCACGGAGGCTCACACTGGAGGTTAGCCGATTGACCCTTGGGGTTACTCTGGTTAGCCTGGGATGAAGGCAAGCAAGTCTAGTCTTCCTTCTCAAATAACAAGGTAGTCCTTCAAGCAGTAGGGCAGTCCTTTGTCAACAGGGTAATCCCTCTTGTGTAACAGAGTTCCAGGAGTGTTCTAGTGAGTGGCTCTGAAGGTCCAATTTATATACTTGGTGTGGCCTGTGTGTGAGAGGACTCCCTGTCCTTCCCGTATCTGGTTTTAGAGAGTTCTTTCCATTCCCCTGTCAAGCTTCCAAACTGTCTGGGTTGACGAAAGACCATGCAGGCCTGGTGTCAGGTTTCATTTGTCTGTGCAGTCTGGGAGTTAAAGCCCTTTGAAGTGTAGGTAGGACTAGGTACAGCCCTCCTTAGTCATCCTTGCCAGATAGCCCATCAAGTCCACACCTAAGCCAATTTTGTGTCACTGTCTGTAAGTAATACACAAAACCCAACAGAAGAACCATTCACAGTCATGTGACCAGGGATACTGGAAGAAGGAACAAATGAATGGGACCGAAAAATGCCAACTTTCTGAAAGGTCATTTTCATAATTTTGACTTAAAATCTGACTTTACGATTTACAGAGGACTATAAATTACACTTCATTTAAGTGCAAACAGCATATCGCTAGCTGTGCCCAATCCAAAGTTAGCACTTATGAAAGGTAATAGGATAACCCAGCCAATGGGACACAGAAAGGCCTTACAACAGTGAAAATGAACTTTAGGAGTTCTTAGCTGTCAGTACATGTAAAACGTAAATGTATATGTCTTAATTTTTAAACACAAAATACGCCCTGACTTATAAGTATTAAAAGGGAGGTTTTAGCCTGGCAAAAGGCTTATTTTGTCAGGTTGAAATGACAGTTTAAAACTACATTCCAGGATGTAGGAAGGGGCTGTAGTGGCACAATAGGTGCTGCAGTCCAAAAGTAATATTTAACTTACAGGCCCTGGGTACACGGAATACCATATACTAGGGACTTACAGGTAGGTTTAATATGCTAATCAGGGATTAACCCATTCTACATATTTTAGGGGTCAGTGCATATATACTGGATTGCAGCTCCCCAGTGTTCAAAAATTCCATCCACCAGCAGCATCAGTCCAAAACTTGGGGGATGAACATGCAAAAAATGTGATTGTTCTTTACATATTTGTTCACCAGATGCATACTTGACAGGTATAATTTGGATTACCATCGATTTCATACCTACCAGTGTTGTATTATGTAAAATCATAAGCAGGGTATGACACCAGGGCAAATTTTACTTATGTTAGTTATGTATAACTAGTGAATTTCCCTCTATTGGGGTTTTAAAAGAGTAGTGCTTTTTCAGTGAATTTCTAAGGTTTTTTAATGTAATAACTTCACAGGAGTGAGCTGGCCGACGGGAAAAAAGCACTCACAGCAAATCCAATAACTGCAATTTTTGTATTTGCGGGAGTCTAGTGGTATCAATTGTCATTATAGCTGTAAATGTTGTACCTTCATTTCTCAAAAACTATTGAACAGATCTATACTAATTTCTAGGTGAATCTAGCATTGTGCCAAATTTTGTGTAATTCTATTCAATCTTTTTTTGGCTATATCTTTGTCTAATTTTTCCTATGGAGACATGCATAGGGAAAAGTGTTTTGGGGCCCTACCTTTGTCTTGGGCCCCACCTTTGTGGGTCTCCCCGAAACTTTCCAGGAACAAGATGAGGTGGATGAATTTTTTCTTTGGTGTTGTGAAGATTCGTCAAATAGTGCCTAAGTCATTAGCAAAACAAAAAGACAGTCTTCCTGTGGTGTCACTCTTCTTCAATTATTTCATTTGAGATGTCATCAGTGATGTCATCAATGACGTTATTGTGCATGCCATGAGTGATGTAAAATGTGAGGTCATAAGCAGGGCATAGTAGGGGTTTAAGTTATAGCTATAACTCATGAATTTCAATTTTTTTAGTTTCACAAATATAAATATGTGCTAATAATAGCATTTAGAGCAACTGTGCAAATAAATTAATATATTCACATTTATTACTAAAACTCAAAAGACATATCCCATAACTTTACTATAGTATAACAACATTGAAATGAGAAAACACTGGTTAATTCCTCACAGATTGCATGTTATCACGAATGTAAACAGGGGTACAACTCTGTTAATAGGCAAGAGGTCTCTTGAGAGTGATGTTTCCTCACTGCACTAATCTAGCCCCTTGCACACTTTGGTTAAATACCTATTCCCCATGGCATAACCCATGTATTCATATGTACTGAATGTAAAATGCTATTTATTAACATTGTTGGGAAAAGGGAGGACATCAGGAACAATTTGAAGATTAGCCCATCACACTCTAGACAATACTATTAAATAGCATGTTACTCTCTGCACATCTGCCGATGCAATACGCATGAAAGAGAGTCAGCGCTAGTGACTGCAGTTCTGGTTAGCTCTGAGATTCCATTGAAAAAAAAAATGTTTTGCTTGTACCTTTGGCACATTTGATGAATATGCACTAAACATTTCCCAAAAAACAAAATCTAGCTTACATTGGGCATGTCAAGTTTCCTGAAGGTCTGTTCGGAGAAATAAAGGTCAATGTCAAAAGTAGAGTATTTCCCATTTTACCTCCCTTAGGAAAGTTTGCTCTCCTAGACAAATGGAACTACACCAAACTTTGAAAAAACTAGAACTTTTCTTTGACTAATGCCTTTGCTTGGCTGGGTGTAAACATGTTCAATTGTTTTTCAGAAATTAGCATTACAAATATGCATTGGGTGAGCTTCAAGGGGTTAAATTCTAGAGCTATCTTGGCAGTTGAAAAATACATTTTACATGCCTATAACTTTTGTGCTATTTTATAAATTTGTATGCAGTTTGGTAGATGCTGAGCATGTTTTGTTTGCTCTTGGTACTTGTAAATTTGTGCCGATGCGTCAAGGGGGGGCTTGTTTAAAAGGGGGAGGTGAGTCAAAAAACCTTCATTTGCTGATACTTCTGCACTGTCTAATGAATCTGCATGAAATGCTGCAGGCCATAAGCAAGTTATGCCCAGCAAAGGAATTGCACCTTTTAATGCGATACAGTAATGGTGCAAAGTTGAAAAGGTATCTAAAAATCTTTGCTTTGCTAGTAATTCCTTTGCCATATTAAATTTGCTTTTCTTATGCTGGGTTTTATGCATGTCATTCAAGGCACGCACAGTTAATAAGGGGAAATGTAAAGCAATCATTTGCTACTAACTTAGGGACCCTTTGTAAAATGTGGGCAGCATTTGTCACAAATTTTCAAGGTAAGATTCTTTGTTGCCACGTCAGGTTAGGTAAGTAAGGGTTTTCAAGGTTCATGTCGATTTGAACAAGGGGAAGAAAGTCAAAGGAGTGGGCATCACAAAAAACTTATATTTCCTAATTAGTTTGTCACTATTTGGTGGATTTGCATAAAAGCTGAGATAACAGTATTAGGTTTCTTGAAAACTGAATTTGCGGGTGGTGACTAGCTGTATGGGAAGTTGGTTGCACGCAGGAAACCTGTATACACATGTCAAAAAGATAGTTAGTGTTGGTTAGGTGAAAGGTGGCTGATCATTTTCTAGTTAAAATATATTGCAGTTTTAGTACTGTAGATGTATTATTACATTTTGTTTGCAAATAGGGACACTGTAAAATACCCCCCTATTGAAAATCAAGGTATGTCACAAACCAAGTCACAATAATTATACATTTGACCATTGCCTTGTTACCATGACTTGCCAAATGGCAACTGATTTGAATGCAGAGTAATAATACCAGGGGTATTGCTTTTAGTGGTGGAGCAGGGTCAATAGCACCAGAGCACAGAGGCACGAGGGGCCAATTGAACTGTGATTATTCTTCTGTTTTAATAGCCACACAGTTTACATTAGGGCCCATTGCACAACTGACCGATCAATAGCTGCAATTTCAATGCTGAACTGAACATCGTTCCAACCTTGTTGGACACAAAGCTTGCAATGTCGAGGAGTGGGCTTGCACATTTTTTATCTTAAATTCTTAAACCATAGGCACGGTTACATAACTCCGAAATCTTTAACAATCGACCTAGATCTCTATAAGGTTAGTTAGAGCATGCAGACACATTAGATTATCTAACTCCTGGCTATAGGAGGCTACAGGTAATTTACATACTATTGCTTAATTCTATTCTGGAATATTTACCGCAGTGTACCACAATGTACCATTTTAGGGAGCTGAATAGCCCTGATTTAGATGAAGTTCTTCTATTGGTCATTATATACAAGTGTTTATTATTGGTCATTATTGGTTCTTCAGTAGATCCTATTTCAAAATAGAACCATTTGACAGTATTTTTTCGAAACAAATCGTGACTGTTATTGTGTTTTTCCGGGTGTAGCAAAAAATGGAAAAAATCTATCAAATCATTTGTAAAGCGCACTACTCACCTGTGAGGGTCTCAAGGTGCTGATGGGGGGGAAATGCTACTGATCAAACAGCCAGGTCTTGAGGTGTTTCCTGAAGGTGAGTAGGTCCTGTGTCTGACGTAGGTGGGTGGGAAGAGTATTCCACATCTTGGCAGCAAGGTGGGAGAACGATCTGCCACCGGCAGTCGTTCTGTGGATGCGTTGGATGGTGGCGACGGCAAGGTCAGCAGAGCGAAGGTGTCAGGTAGAGGGGGAAAAAGGAGAGCTGTCTGTTGAGGTATTGTGGTCTGTTGTTGTGTAGTGCCTTGTGAGCATGGGTGAGGAGTTTGAACGTGATTCTCTTGTTGATGGGGAGCCACTGCAGGTCTCTCAGGTGGGCTGTGATGTGGCTGTGGCGGGAGATGTCCGGGATGAGGCGTGCGGAGGCGTTTTGTATGAGTTGCAGTCTTTTCTGGAGCTTGGCTGTGGTTCCCGCGAAGAGGGTGTTGCCATAGTCCAGTTTTCTGCTTACAAGGGCTTGGTTGACCGTCCTTCGGGTTTCAGTGGGTATCCATTTGTAGATCTTCTGAAGCATGCAGAGGATTTTGAAGCAGGAGAAAGAGATGGCGTTGACTTGCTGGGTCATTGATAGCGATGAGTCCAGGATGAATCCCAGGTTGCGTGCGTGGTCGGTGGGTGTCGGTCCGGTTCCCAGTGTAGCAGGCCACTAGGAGTCGGCCCATGTGGAGGGGGTGGAGCTGAGGATGAGGACCTCAGTTTTGTCAGAATTCAGTTCCAGGCAGCTGTTCTTCATCCATTCGCCGATGGCCTTCATTCCTTCATGGAGGTTGGTTTGGGCAGTGGTGGGGTCCTCGGAGAGGGAGAGGATCAGCTGGGTGTTGTCAGCATATGAGACAATGTTGAGGTTGTGAGATCGGGAGATGTTTGCAAGCGGTGCCATGTAGACGTTAAAGAGGGTCAGGCTAAGGGACGATCGCTGGGGAACTCCGCAGTCGATTTTGGTGGCTTTATAGTGGAATGGAGGGAGGTGGACTCTCTGAGTTCTGCCAGTGAGGAAGGAGGTGATTCAGTCCAAGGCTCTGCTGCAGATCCCTGCATCATTGAGACGCGTGCGTAGGGTGTGGTGGCAGACGGTGTCGAACGCGACCAAGAGGTCCAGGAAGATGAAGGCCTCAGTTTTGCCGTTGTCAAGTATGACCCTGATATCGTCAGTGGCAGCGATGAGGGCAGTTTCGGTGCTGTGGTTCCTGCGGAATCTGGATTGGGAAGGGTCCAGAGTGTTGTTCTTTTCGGGGAAACGGGTCAGTTGTTTGTTGACAATTTTCTCGATTGCTTTTGCTGGGAAGGGGAGCGGGGAGATAGGTCAGAAATTCTTGAGGTCTTCTGGGTCCGCCTTGGGTTTCTTGAGGAGGGCGTTGATCTCGGAGTGTTTCCAGCTCTCTGGGAAGGTGGCAGTCTCGAAGGAACTGTTGATGATCTTCCGGAGTTGGGGTGCAATGACGGAACTTGCTTTGTTAAAGATGTGCTGAGGGCAGGGGTTGGATGGTGAGACGCAGTAGATGGTGTTCATGATTTTGATGGTGTCGTCGTCGTTGACGTGGGTCCAGGAGAGCAGGAGGCTGGTGGGCGGTAAGTCTGTGGTGTCGGTGGTTGACAGGGGGGGTCTGAGTATTGAATAGGCAGGAATTATTTCAAACTAGAGTTGAGGCAGATGTGTATCCACTAAAACTCAAGTAGAAAAGAATGTGCTATGTCTTATCTTTGGGATAATGAACATCACAATGTGCAATGAGTAGGAATTTCATAGGCACAGTGGGGTGAGAGGCATTGGGGCTGTGGTACCAAGCCTGACTACTCACCACATAGCAGAGTCGATTAGCCATGCCAAGTATTAGATAGTAACAGAAACCCATCAGCAGTACCATATGTATAAATCATTGATGACAGCACACAACATGGAATATGGCACTTCTATTACAGACTTGTATGTACCACCAATCTATGCTGTGCAGCATCTGTCATTGTCACTGCAGGGATTCATGCTAAGCCATTGTCTCTATCACACAAAGAGGGTACCAACCACAATTTCTAAACTGTACTCTGTGTCTCACTCCATTCACAGGTAACCCTGCCATTGCCACCATGGAGAGGATACCAGACACTGCCAGCCCTCCTCAGGATGAAGGCCCCAGTGCCTAGATGTCTGGACAGTGACAATCTACCTGGCCCATCCAGGACACCTGGTCAGTCAACGACTCCTGGCCTCACCCTGCCCACATCAATCTCCCTACCCCAGTTGCTCACCTACCCACCATAAGGCCCCTTCCACTAGCAATGTTATATCTGCCCCCTCTACATCAGCGGCAGCAAGTGGAATGGAAGCCCTGCCATGGGAACCCCAAGCCTCAGACACCAATCCTTCGGTAGCTGAAGAACCCCCCACAAATGTGGACATCCAGCTATGCATCCAGCTGGAGCAGATGCCAAGACCTCCACCACTTCCAGGAAGTGAACCTTGCCTACTTTGTCACCCTTGTGTGCCACTGAGAAACCCTGTTGACTGTTCTGATACCTAACTCCATTTTCCAATGATACAAGGACACTGGACCTCTGTGACCAAATGTTGTAGCAGCTACTCTGATCAATCCATCTACTATGGCTCCACTCATCACCTGTTTATTATGTTGTTCACTTTTATTTAATTTCTCTCAAAACTTGTATGCACAATAAATCGCTTATGGGCACACCTACTGTATATGTGTTTTAATGGTACAGCAGAAATTGTCCTTCTACCCAAATGTGGTCTGGTAATGGCCCCCTAATTTGAACTGGCAGTGTAATGGCACCTAGACAGGGGGCCCCCTCAGCAGGACACACATGACAACAGTAATGTCACTGGACAGATGTCACAGAGTGATTTTGAAATCCACAGTAACAGCAGAGTATAGCCCAATGAGCCACCTGCAATTAGAGCAAGACAGAGAGTACCATCAGGATGGAAGGCACGATGACACAGTAAGCACACATACAGGTAATCAACTGTGTGCATATTGTAGCATGACTCCAAATCATGGGCACCCAGATAGGACCTATACATCACCAGGCTCAGGCCCTTCTTAATATCCATTTATCAAGCTATCTGTCATTTACACCTCCCCGAACTGTACTCTTTCACCATTGACTACTGACAATGTATATCCACAGCCTGTGGGTGGAAGGAGATGGCAAAAGGAAAATGCAGGAAATCCACCTCTAAAGTGGTCACTCCATGACGGAAGTGAATGTTGTAATCCGTTGCTACAACATGTTAGAGGTGAACCACTAATACTGTACACATTCCATTCCATCTGTTTGCTACCACAACTCATACACAGGCATTGGACATCATTACACCATCACATATGTTAAAGGTCAGGGGGTGTAATGTAAGCTATGCACTTAAGTTGTGCACCAACAAGACATAAAAAGATCCACCTCACATACGTGTATGTCACTGGAAGTACTGATAGATGAGCTCAGTCCTACAGTCAGCTGCTCCTTCTTCCTCTGGCTCTTCATCACTTTCCATATCACCATTTGCAGGCACTGGTACTGTTGCCTCACCCTCATCAGCAAGCAATGGTATCCGATGCCTCAGGGCTAGATTGTGGAGCATGCAGCAGGTAACGATGATCTGGCAAACCTTGTGGGGTGAGTAGAGTAGGACACCTCCAGATAGGTCCAGGCACCTGAATCTTGCCTTCAGGAGGCAAAAGGTATGTCCATTTACATGCTTTGTCCTCTCGTGGGCCTCATTGAAATGGAGTTCCCCTAGCGTGGCTGGGTACCTCACATGTGTCAACAGCCAAGAAAGGTTTAAGTAGCCAGAGTCACCTGTGAACACAATGGTAGAACAAATTCAATTGAGGTGCTACGAGTGTGCAGATTGTAATGACAGGTCACATAATATACAAATACATAACAATGCATACTCACCAACCAGCCAGTCCCGCTCTGTGTAGTTGTGCCATCATTGTTGGGACATATTTGTTCCGCATAATGTAGGAGTCACACACTGATCCAGGAAACTTGTCTGTTACGTGTGAGATATACTGTCTGGAAGTCTGTGCAGGTATTGGGTGTTGGTGTGTCTGCAGGTGGGTGTTGTCAGTGTGTATGTCGGCGGTGGGTCTTGTGGTGCTTGTGTTTGACTGCGGTACCCTTGGCTTTTGAGGTGGATGCATGCTTGTCTGTCTGTGTGATCTGGCTGGGATGGGGAAGAGGGGTGTGGGATTGGTTAGAGCAAGATGTAGGAGGGCAAGAAGACAAAGGGTGACTTGCTGCCATCAGTGCGGAGGAGAGAGCCTGAAAGGATCTCTTAAGGCCAGCCAGTGCACCGTGAATGCCCTCCAGGAATGCACTGCTCTATTGGACTTGAGTTGCAAGTCCTTGGATGACATTCTGAATGGTCGACTGACCCACAGAGATGGAGCTCAGGATGTCAATAGCCTCCTCAATGAGGGCAGTAGGGGTGACTGGGGCAGGGGCAGAGGTGCCAGTGCCGGAGGAGACACCCACCCTCCTGGGTGAGCTGGTACGGACAACTGGGTGGGGAGCTACAGGGAGGGCGGTGGTAGTAAGGGGACTGACGGACAAAGATGGTGCTGGGAAGATCCCAGTTGGGTCCCCCACCGCAATGGAGTGTCCACTGGAGAAGGATTCCAATGATGATGCAGAAGATCTGGTCTCCCCGTGTCACTCCCCTCACCCTCTGGGCCACTGGGTCCCTCGCTGTCAGTGGTCACAGCACTCCGGGTCCCGTGGCCTGCATCATCCCCACTTGCCTGGGCCCCATCTTCTTCACCTGCTAATGCTGATGCACACAAATAGAGAGAGAGGGAGGGAGAGACAGGGAGGGTTATCACATTCCTTACATACACACATGTAAACATGCACAACTGCAGGTAAACATGTCCAGGCTATGCTATATCCGTTGGCATTACACATATCCTACATCATGTCACATCATGTTGCTACTATCCACCCCTTCATGTCATCCCTCACACCCACATCACATTCTGAGTCACTTAGCATGACTGGAGTATTCCTCCTGGACACCTGTAAAGTCATGTCAGCATGCTACTCATGTCCTTGCAGAAGTAGATATATCATACATATTCCAGATCACATCTCTCCATAATCCTATCACCCATTGGAAGAGCAGGTGAGTGATCACAACACATCTCTATCAGAATGAAGGGAAACATTCTGTGGGTGTCCATAATATGGTGGTCCTAACACCTGGTAAAACTCTTGCCCTGACATTTGGTCATGTTTCTTGGAAGTCTGCAGCCATCTATGGGATGATGAGGCCTGAGAACATTTCTGGCCCATTTTCTGATTTCCCTTCTTTTGACAGACCTTTTAGGAGTTCCGATGGGTAAAGGGAGTCCAAGTCAACACTTCTAATCAATTAACAGACTGACCTAGTTGGTCACACAATAAATCTCAGAGTCTGAGATTAAAGTTCAAAGGTTTATTGCAAATTTGACTCCAAGCTTATGTAAATGAATCTCAGTAACATGCTATTTAAGTACAGAATCACCAAATGTGAAGTAAAGCCTCAAATCAGATTACATTGTAGAAGCAGAAGGCATACAAGAATCTCAGCTGCAGCAATACAAAAGATGAGAAACAGAATCTGATAATCAGTATACAAGTTGCGGTCCTCTTCTCTATTCATTTGAAAACTAATTTAATCTAAATATTTTAACTAAGCTATATGGGAAATCCTAATTATTTCTCAGGAAATATAGGAAAATGGAAACAACTCAAAGGGGTCAGCATAACAGAAACCTCAGTAAAGGTTCTGGTAGAGAGATGTGCATAGCATAAAGCCAATCACCCAGATCAAGAATAGAGAGGTCTATATCTCTCTAAGTCTCAGGGAAATCTGCTCTAGTCAAAGGGTGAAAAGGTCTGTGGTTGACTAACTAAATGAATACCAATATAGACCTTGTAGAACCTTCAAGAATCCACGTCATCAGCACCAGTAGTTTTCCATCTTCCATGCACCGTCTGAAGTGGCAATTCCAATCAGAATTTCATCCCATGAAAAAAACATTAGGATGACATTGGGTATCTCCCCAATCCTGGTACACACAAGGGAGTTGTTTCTTCTCCAGTTCGTTAGCGTTCCTTGCCTGTGCCAACATATCCTCCCGTACCCCACTAACTCAAATATATAACATGCCTTTTATTTACTGTAGTCTCGTGCAGACATTGATGGTTAAGCATAGAAGAAAAACATTTCAGGCCTTAAGTTGAGCAAACTTGATAGATGATTCAAAGCACATTTGAGATACATAGTTATATGTGCATTTTCCTTCCTAGGTGTTCCATAATTATGAATAACTGTGACTAGACATATTTCAGTTATAATACTATAATCCGGTTATATGACTACGAATGAATACGTGTTATATTTCAACCTATCAGTCATTATTAAAACACATATACAAAATTATTACCTTTCAACCTCTGAGTGCACCTTGAATAATATGATTTCTATGCAGCACATGACACTAGTAACATCAACGCACAAGATATCTATATTGTAGATTACACCTTTTGTGTCACTTCTGCAGTGCATAATGGCACATTTGCAGGCCTATGCCCAGTGTAATGTTGGCCATATCATAATGGTGACAATTGTTGCTATATTGTGATCATCCATTAAATAATTGCACCCACGTAACTACAACACTGACAGCTGCAAAATAGTGGTAATCCCTGGTTTATTGTGGATATTCCAGGCATGATGATGCCCAGACCTGGTATAGTGCTGGACATGAGCTACTGGTGGGAATTATAGGTGTAATGTGGGCATTTAAAAATAATGGTGTCTGGAAACCCAGGCACAAAAGCTACAGTGTGGTCATAATTGTGCTCAATAAAATATCGAATCAATCACGCAATCACCCTTGACATAATGCTACAGTGTGGTCATAATTGTGCTCAATAAAATATCAAATCAATCACGCAATCACCCTTGACATAATGCTCGCCATGGCATATCGGTGGTAATTGTTGCCACATGATGAACAACCCTGGCATAAGACCTTTATATATGGACATGCAAGAAGTTTCCAACTATGTGTGACAATAAAACGTGACTACTTGATGTAAATTGAAACTGTTGATTGGGTATATTTAAATAAAAAGCTGTGACTTATTTGCAAATATTGTGTTTTTCATGGAAAAGATAAGCTTTTGTTTTGGGAGATTGCGTTTCTTTTTCCAAAATGAAACTGTCATTCATGGTAGCCAAATGTTTGTGTTTCCATGAACTGACAAGCTGTTGTTTGTGAGCAACGTGATTGCATTTTCAAACATATAATTAAAGCTCATATCTATTACTGTTCTCTGAGACACAAGCCTCGTGATTCGTGTAACATATGTTCTGTGTAAACTTGTAAGCCATCCATATCCTCTGCCATCTTTTTATTTTTTCCATGTTGCCCATTCCAAGGACATTCTCAGATACAAGATATGATTGGTAATGTACGGGAAACGGGAGGCTGCACTAATGAAAGGAAGTAAACTGCTAAATTGAAGAAAGGTGCTATGAATAACTAAAGATCCTCTGAAATAGCATTTTTTGAACAAGTTGTATCACCTATAGATTTTTAGAAACTTTCTCGAGGTGAGTGAACAAACAACACCCTTTTGAAAGGCTCAGGCTTTCAGGGCATTTCATGTTAGTGAATGCATTTTTAATGAGTATCCCTTCAGATCCTATGGCTTTTTAGCTAGGTTATTTGCAAATTGTGCATAAAACGCACTATTTGCCAGCATGATTCCAAAACTTTGTCCTGGAGACAACAACCCCAACATTCTCTGCAGGTGCGGGTCACGAAGGGGATCTCATAGTGGTCAGTTATGTCCCACTATTTTCAATATCTTCACCTGCCTCTGAGTAAATTCCTGACTGGATTCAGCATAGGAGTTTGCCTTACAAAGTTTTTCTGAACACCCACAGATTCACAATGTTCTACATTCCAAGGCTTCCACAATCTGCACCCGTCCTCTGCTTGTAAATCCATTTGCGAATGCAAAATCAAAAAATAAAAATTGTCAATGCACAATTTGAATTTGTATTTATAAAAGAGTTGGTTTGTGCAACAAGCCTAATCAGGTCGGTGCGATCACATTTTGGATATCTTCCCTTCTTTATGGGGTTTACCTACAGCACTTTTCAGGAAGTCTCATTTAGACTGATGGCGCATTCGAACGAACTGGGGATTTAAATACATGTTTGTCGTGTGCATTTAACTCAGCAGAAGTGTTGTTCACTTATCAACTTTCTTTGCCATATTATTAAGAGGCCTAACAATATCACGTTGCTTTTCATGTTTCCCACTGCACGTCTACTGTTTCCTTCAATCAGATACAAAGCAGGAACTGATTTGATTAGCTCTCTATCCTCTCTGTTTTGTGAACAGCGTTTATCAAGATTTAATGTGAAAGAGGCCTTTGCAGAATACAGTAGAAATGATGCCAATTTTTAATCACTGAAAATGATTAAAAGCATGCCATGATACTAAAGCAGAAAATAGCTTAAAATCTTATGATACCTAGATCTTTTGGAGATTGGTTGCATGACATTTTAAGGTAAATGAGTTAATACAACTATAATTTGAAAACCCTACATTCAAAATATGCAATAATTATGAAATGTGTGATGTACATACCCAGCTATTAGTGGTGGCAATGCCACTTTTTCTTCCAGATGAAATCTCTTGCCAAAAGGAAAAACTATTTTGACGGGGTTTGACATTTGTGAAAATGTGTAACTCAGATTATCGGACCATGGATTTACAAGGAGCTAGCGCCTCCTTGCCCCACACTAGCATCATTTTTTATGCTAATGTGGCTCAAGGAGGCAATTTTTGCCATACCTCATTTACAAAGTGGCGCAATGCATGCATTGAGACACTTTGCCACCGCTTGCACCATATTATGCTTACGCCAGACATAGGGCCCAATTTTGAGTTTGGTAATGTCTCGCCGGAGTCACTAAGAGTTTCCTGCTAGTTTGGCGGGCTGAAACCTCAGTTTCCACCCACTGGCCTAGTGGGAAACAGGCTACAGCATTGTCTCCAGCTCGTAATCGAGCCAGCGGCAATGCTGCAGCCCACAAGGTGCACCAGCACCCTCACAATGTTCAATCAATCAATCAAAGAAATTTGTAGAGCGCGCTACTCACCCGTGAGGGTCTCAAGGCGCTGGGGGGGGGATTGAGGGAGGGTGGCCGGGGAGGGTCACTAGTCGAACAGCCAAGTCTTGAGGTTCTTTCTGAAGACCAGTAGGTCTTTGGTTTTGCGAAGGTCGGTGGGGAGGGAGTTCCAGGCTTTGGGGGCGAGGTAGGAGAAAGACCTGCCTCCTGTGGTGGTGTGCTGGATGCGGGGGACTGTGGCTAGGCCGAGGTCGGCTGATCGGAGGTTGTGTGTGGGAGTGTGGAAGTTTACTCTTTCATTGAGGTAGGTTGGGCCGGTGTTGTGGAGGGATTTGTGTGCGTGGATTAGGATCTTGAATGTGATTCTCTTGTCTAAGGGGAGCCAGTGTAGGGATTTGAGGTGTGGTGAGATTCGTTTGTGGCGGGGGAGGCCAAGGACGAGGCGCACAGCTGTGTTCTGGATTCTTTGGCATTTGCGTTTGAGTTTGAGTGTGGTTCCGGCATAGAGTGCGTTGCCGTAGTACAGTCTTCTCCTGATGAGTGCGTGGGTGACTGTCTTTCTGGTTTCTGAAGGGATCCATTTGAAGGATTTTTTTAGGGTGCGGAGTGTGTGGAAGCAGGAGGAGGTTAGAGCATTGATTTGCTGTGTCATGGAGAGGGAGGGGTCGAGGATGATGCTGAGGTTGCGTGATGGGTGCCGGGGGTGGGTGCGGGGCCTAGGGCAGTGGGCCACCAGGAGTCGTCCCATGTGGTTTTGTTGGGGCCGAAGATGATGACTTTGGTTTTGTTTGAGTTGAGCTTGAGGTGGTTAGTGGTCATCCAGCTGGCGGTGTCTAGGACAGCAGCGTGTAGGTTGGTTTTGGCAGTGGTGGGGTTGCGGGTGAGGGAGAGGATGAGTTGGGTGTCATCTGCATATGAGAGGATGGTGATTCCGTGTGCTCAGAGAATGTTGGCTAGGGGGATCATGTAGATGTTGAAGAGTGTGAGGCAGAGGGAGGACCCTTGGGGGACTCCGCAGGTGATCTTGGTAGTGTTGGAGTGGAAGGGCAGAAGGCGGACTCTCTGGGTTCGGTCGGTGAGGAAGGAGGTGAGCCAGTCTAAGGCTTTGTGGCGGATTCCTATGTTGTGGAGGCGTGTGCGGAGTGTGTGGTGGCAGATGGTGTCAAAAGCTGCGGAGAGGTCCAGGTCATTTTTTGAATCATTTTACGCGCCTGCTTAAAGCAGGCATTAAAGCGACGCACTCATTTTAATCAATGGGCCTCCTTGCACTTTGCTGCACTAGCGTCAACATTTTTCACGCTAGTGCAGCAAAGCGCCCCAGTAGCATAAACTTTTTGATGCTATTGGCCTAACATGCGCCATGATGCACCATATTGTAAATACGGTGCACCCATGGTGTTAGATGGTGCAGGGGCAACACAAGAAAACTGGGGCATCAGTGCTCATGCGCCAGTTTCTTGTAAATCTGCCCCCATGTTTCTCCAGATAAGAAAAGTTCTTTCACTGTGGCCTGACGGTGGCACAAAGGACCTGGGATAAGTACGATAGGTAAACAAACCCAATACATTTTGAGAGAGGATGAAAGACAAGGGATCTGCAATAACAATAATACTGCATAAACACATATGAACTGTGAGTCCAATGTGAGTTTGTCGTTTCATAATAAAACATGCATTCATTTTCATTAAATTAGTTATTCTCTTTCGGGAGCATTATAATCACGTGCAGGAACACAACTTCCACTCAATGTGCATGATCATGGAGGAGGAAGTACTAGTGAACTAAGAGACTCATTTACAAGCCCCTTCGAAAAAAATGATGCTACTGCGGCACAAAACAGTCCCCCACCTTGGGCGTTATTTACAAACTGGTGCAATGTAAACCCTTGCACCACATTATACCTGCATGAGGTATGATGTATGCAAGGGAGGCATTCCCCCGCAGGAAGGCCTAAAAAATGGTGCAGTGAAATCTACAAGGTTTCACTGCACCATTCTAGCATCTCTTTTTAACACCTGCCCGGGGCAGGTGATAAACTGACACTAGGTTCTTTACAATGGGTCCCCCTCTGCATTGCTGGACTAGCATCAACATTTTTTATGCTAGTCTAGCAAAGCACACCAACTGCATCAAAAACTTTTACGTAGCTATGCTAACGAGCGCAATGGTGCGTTGTTGTTAGAAATGGGGTTTCTGGTAGGCTAGGGTTGCACCAAGTCAGGTAGAATCCACCCACTCTAGTCATGGCAAGGGAGTTACACGTCCAAGATAACCCCTGCTCACCCCCTTGGTAGCTTGGCACAAGCAGTTTGGCCTATCCCAGAGGCAATGTGTGAAGCGTTTTCACAACAGACACAACACAAGTGAAGCACTATCCCCACCACAAAGGAAACAGAACACCAAGTTATATGAAAATATACTGTATTGTACACAATGCAATTATTCGCCCAAACACAACATGTCAGTAATATCCTGCTACCTTAGCAGTTGTCAGAAAGTTACACATTAGTTACTCTGCAGACCAACAGTAGTCACATATAACACAGGTTACTTAGTGTTCTGCAACATAAGCAGTAGTCAGGAATCACATTATAACACAAATGCACTTGTCATAGAAATATCATAAACACCCATATCAGGAACAGTATAAAACATATGGCAAGACAAGAAAACACATTAGCAGAGCATGTCCATAAAAGGAAAATTTGCAAAACATATATGTGGCACATCATAAAAATAGGTAGGTAACATATAAATCAATAATGTCCACACCAGGACCATCATGAATATGTATGTCCTTTTTAAACAGTACCAGTATTTATGATGAACAGCACTTCCAGTGCCACGAGGAGAACAAAAGGGGCCCTTGGCGTTCCGTGTCTCACTCTGGGGCCATGCAACACTTTTAGGGGGAGGGGGATGACACGCACCCGTCTGGGTTTATAACAGGCCCCTCCTGGGGCCCACGATCTCTGGGGACCCCTCCCCGGGCCTCCACTGCCCACCAACAAAGGGTGGCCAACCAGTGCCCCAAAACAATAACAAGGAGCCTGACGGAGTGGGGAGCCTCCGATGATGCTTCTGCCCTGCCCGCCATCAAGCTATTTGTATCAGGCCCCTCCTGGGGACCGTGATCACTGGGGGGCAACAACGGGAGGCCGGTGGAGCGTGGGGCCTCCGGCGAGGCTTCCACCCGGCCCGCGGTCTTGGCTGATGACTGGGGCTTCCGCTGGGACAGGAGGAGCCTCCGATGAGGCTTCCTTCCCCCCGCTCACAACACAACAGTTGCTCCGTTGGGGCTGGGAGCCTCGAATGAGGCTTTCTTCCCTGTCAGATGTCTCCTTGGGAATCCTGGCCCGCCCGGGCCCCAGTGGAGTGCAGGCACCAAGGTAGGTGCCTGCTTCTGCCCCGGGGGCGCTTCTTGGACTGTGCTTCACCCCGGAGGCACAGTAGGAGCTCGCTCGCTCTTTTCCTTTCTTCTTGTGGTGCCCCTGGGGCATCGGGAACAGTGCGATTCCGGCACACTTTCTAAAATAAGCCAGGATGCGCCGGTGAATTCTTTCCACAACAATGCGCTTTCCAAAGAGCTAGGGCATCTTAATAGGCCCAGGTCACAGTGGTGAATTCCGGCTGTCAGCGCTGGGGGGGCAACAAAACAAATCGCTTTCAAAGCACTGGCTTTAAGAAGAAGCAGAATGCCCTCCAGGCGCAAGATCAGAGAAGGGTGAGTGCTCCTCATGCGCTTCGGTTTGTTGCAGGGGTCAGGAGCCATGGCACCCTGCCACTATGGGACAAAGTACTCAAGGCAAAGGAGAACAGGTGGCAGGGCCGAGCCAGCAGGCCAGTGCAAGGGGAATGCAGGAAGATGGCAGTTTGTCCTAGTGACCCAGCAGGTCACAGGTCAGCACAGCAGCAGCAGTCCATGGCGGTTTCTGGGGAGTACCTCCAGCAGTCTGTATCCAGTTCCAGGTAGGTTCCAAAATGTCTCCCAGTTGAGGGGATAATTCCTCTGCACTTATACTCAATTTACAGTGTGTTACAAAGGAAGGGGAGAGAAGGTTCCAACCAGTTGTAACTGGTTCAGGGAGTGCCCCCTCTCTCCTCCAGCACAGGCTCCAAACATCAGTTGGGAGTAAACGACTCTATTGTGTGAGGCCAGTGCACAGCTTTTACAAATGTAGGTGTGCCCCGCCTCTCCCTTCTCTCAGCCCAGGAAGACTATTCAGTATGCAGATGCACCTCTGTGACACCTCCACCCTCCCTGTGTACAGGCTGTCTAAAAAGTATGCACAAAGCCCAACTGTCACTCTGCCCAGATGTGGATTGGAGTCAAGCTGCAAAACACCAGAGAAGTGCTCACTTTCTAGAAGCTGCATTTCTTTAATAGTAATAAAAAATCCACTTACACCAGTAAGCAGCATTTCGTACCACCATTACAACCATACCAAGCATGCCTATGCTACCCCTCATAAATCAGACATTACCCCCAACATTTAAGGCAGGTTGTTTCTAATGCAATCCTATGAGAAGGCAGCACTCACAGCAGTGAGACACCAAGTTAGGCTGTTTGTCACTACCAGGACAGGCCACGCAACCTGGCACATGTCCTGCCTTCTACATACATAGCACCCTGCTAATAGGGCTAGCTAGGGCCTACCTTAGGGGTGACTTACATGTAGTAAAAGAGGAGTTCTGGGCCTGGCAAGTAAATTTGGATGCCAGGTCCCTGTGGCAGAAAACTGCACACCCAGGCCCTTCGCTAGCAGGCCTGAGACAGGTTTGAAAGGCTACTTCAGTGGGTGGCACAAGCAGAGTTGCAGGCCCACTAGTAGCATTTAATGTACAGGCCCTGGGTATAGAGATACCACTGTAGAAGGGACTTAAAGGTAAATTAACTATGCCAATTAGTTATAAGCCAATCATACCAACATTAGAAGGGAGAGCACCTGCACTTTAGCACTGATCAGCAGTGATAAAGTGCTCAGAGTCCTAGAGCAAACAGTTAGAGGTCAGAAAAAATAGGAGAAAGGAGGCAAAAAGTAAGCGAATGAACTTGCCACAAGGGCCATGTCTAACAGTTGTATTATAAATACAGTGCTCCCATAGTGTCGTTAGGGGGGGGCGCAGGGTGACACAAGGAAACTGGCCATCAGAGCCGATGTGCCAGTTCCTTTTAAATGAGGCCCTAAGTGTGTGCAGCAGGTACTAAACTGACTGCTGAGGCAGCCATTCAGGCAGAGCTTAATTTGCACCAAAAAAAAAATAAGTGCCAGGGCTATCATCAGGAGGCAACATAAGCTCACCCCGCCAAAAGTGTGCACATTCAGACTATTGCAGTTCCCCCATCCCCCAGGCGATAACAATGGCTTGGTTGGCAGGTATCAGTCATTGTTAATGTATATTGGACTAATATGAAACTGTTGTTGTGCTCATCTCTAAATAAGACAAACAGCACCACCATGTGGTAGACTGTCCTGTCATAGGTGCCTGTGTGGACTATTAAGTATTGGTTCCCAGCACTGTAAAACACTGACTGAGATAAAGCTCTGCTCATGTAACATCACCTTCCCAAACAAAGGAGGACAGAAGCACACTGCCTCACATCCCAGCACTCAATAATCAGATGCATTATGATATATGTTATGTTATGTTATCTTATGTTATCTTATGTTACCAACACTTAATATAGTGCACAAATCACCCTGAAAAGGTATCCCAGCGCTTTAGCAAAGACCAAGAAGAAAGGAAGAAGGAGGAAGTAAGAAAACCCAGGATTTGAGAAGTTTTTTTTAAAAGCCCTAAGTCAGAGCACGCTCGAATGTGAAGGAGAAGTTAATTCCAGTGATGCGGCCAAGATAAGGAAAGGATTGGCCACCATATTTAGCTGTGTAAATGCCCTCGCGGCAAAGCAAGAGCTGACTCTTATATCTCAAATTTCGAATGGGGTAATAGGGAACAAGCTTATGTTGGAAATGCACAGGACCTTTGCCTGATAGAGAATTATGTACCAGGCATAATAGTTTAAATATCGCTTATTTCCTGTTAGGAAGCCAGTACAATGGTATTAGAGTAGATTCCTATGGAGTGCAGAGAGGAAGTTTGTAGACCAGATGATAGACCAGATGAGCTGCGTTGTTCTGAACCACTTGTAATTTTGACAAAAGTGATTTGTTAGCTGCTATCAAGAGAGCATTCCCATAGTCCAGGCAACTGACCACAATAGCCTATATAGGAGTTATTTTGTGTGAAGAGGCAGCCACTTGAAAAGCGCTTCTCAACATGCACATAATTCCGAAACAGGTGCTGCATGTGAAGCCTACCTGCTTGTCATCGATTAAAATGACAAGATTATTAAGCACTTTTTTAGGATGAGTTTGTAAAGGGCTTCACAGCTTAGGTAGAAGGAGGAAGACAACACATACCTCAATTATTGGGAATTTTTAGAATAGGTAAATTGGGGAAAAATACTATTTAATTGTCTCACTCTAGTATAGATAGTAAGGATCACATGATTTGTAACTAGAGGTAGGGCCAAATCACATAAAGTGAGCACTGGAGTAGGCAACAGCCATGGGCGGACTAGGGTGTTAAGTGGTTGCAGGGCTGGGAAAGAACCGTCTTGCGGTCTTAGAAAGTGGTAAATGATTGCATGCACTAAATTTGGCGGAAAATATATAGGGTTTGGTGACAAATGTAATGTAATGTAAACAACTAAAAACACATTGTAATAATCTACACAAAGCAACATATCACCAGAATTATAACATAACATTGCACATCACAACAAAACAGTCAAAACAGAACACAACACGAAAATGCTGTAACAGAAAAAAGACACATTGCAATAAAGCTGTACAAAAAGACAGCAAAAAAAGAACAAAAGAACACAACAAAATGCCACACAGCAAATTTGCACAAACATTCTTGGCACATAATACCACTTCCAGAATCCTGTTTTCATAATGAGTTGATAAAAGGTTTTAAAGCAAGCACTACCTTAATACTCTCAGTCAAAAATGTTTTGTGATCCCGTACCATCTTAACATGTACAGGCACATCCTAACTTGTTGCACTCATATTCTGGTGACATGAATTACATGGAATTTATTGAAGATAAGCAAAGAGCTGGAGGTAGATCAAAAGAGTTTTTTGGTCTTCATCCAAAAGAGCCAACTTGGTTTACAATCCTGAAATGGCATGTCACAGGAGGGACATAAAACCATTAAAACAACTGCAAGGTAGATATCTCTGTGAGATGACTCTAGTTTTCCACTCAAAATTTGGAACCTGGCTTTTCCTTATGAGCAAATAATCTAAAAGAAATAAGACCACTTTTGGGATTGGAGGTATAAAGGCTGCCTCACATAAGTCAACTGATGGTATATAAGTAAAATGTAAGTTATACTGGGAGGGCTTTTTCCCACTAAATTGTATCCACCTGAAGAGAAATAAATGTAGATGGCTAGCTAATGCTCTTATGACTGTTAGTTCACAGTGCTCCTAAGAAATGCTTTCTTGCCAGATCCTGCTGCCCCACCTGGATATTCTTGCTTGCAGCAAGTAAAGGTAATTTTCACCTTCCCTCCTGAAAAGAGTAGTTATGCATTTGTTCTGTCTGCTGTAAAATAGTTGCTCACTGATTTTAAATTATCTGACAACAAAAAACTTGGGCTTCTGATACCATATAGCTGTCCGCTCTACTTTGGCTGGCTCCCACTCTGCCATAGTCAAAGGGGCTCATCTAGGCAGTGTATTTGTGATTGTCCTAGTATCTGATTGAAGCTCTGAAGTGGCACAAAAAACTAAACATCATCATCTCCAGATTTTATTAATCTCCAAATTGGCCATGGTACGAATCACTCAGAGATTGGCGGATCAATACTCCATCACAAACATGACAGTTATCCTGTTCGCCATGTTTACAAGTGCATTATACTCAATGGCACTTTTAGTATGGCGATCAGGGTATCCGGCACATTTGTGACGGAGCACCTATCCATCAAACTTTAAATCAGGCCCTTAGTTGTAATGGACATCCACTGCACACTATTGGTTGCCAATAGATGGGGCTTTGACTTTCTTAAAAACAGAATTATATGACATACTCTAGACCTACCAAGATTATCACATTGTTGTTACTTATAATTTAAATTGGATGATTGTTGCATATTCCATCAGTCGTTCTTACCATTAAGTTTGATAGCTTTGTCCATGGCTATAACTCAAGGGGAGGTGAGGGGGGGGGGGGTGGGGGGGGCAACCGGTGTACTTCTAAGGATGTCTCTACCATTTGCACAGCCTTGCTGTGATTTTGCATTTTTTTTAGTTTTTATGTGTGGATTAAAATTCCAGGCTTTTTAGGTTGTGATAGTTTTACACAGTTGCTGTCTATTAACTTGAGCAACTTGCATAGATTAGCTGAATAACTGAAATTCTCTGAACAACTGAATGACAAAACATTATGGCCCTCATTACAACATTGGCGGCAAAAGCCGCTTACCGCCGTGCAGAAGACTGCCAACACACCGCCCCGGCCACGGAAATCCGCCACAGCTATTATTACCCACAGCACGGAATCCGCCAAAATTCAGACACCCACACAAGTCCGCCACACCAAAGGTCAGTGATAAACTGGCAAAAACAAATCCTCCACCATCACGCCAACAGAAGTACACCCACACTATCACGACACACGAATCCACGCGGCCATCTTTCAACCGCAGAATTCAATTGGCGGTACACACCGCCGTGCTCAAAATACACACACTCTTACAAAACACTGCCACATTGGACAATTCGAAACACACACACCTGATACACATACACACACCACTCCCACACACCCAATACAATATAAAACACACACCCACATCACCCACAAACCCCTACGACCAAAATCCTGAGCGAAGGCCAGAGAGAGACACCACAAACAACTACCAAGCATCCACAGGCACACAATACCATCACCCACATAACTTCCATGGACTTCACAGAACACAGCACTACATATCAGCACACTTATCACCACACACACCACCCCACACATCACCCACACCACCCCATGGCAAGGCAAAGACACCCCAGGTTCTCGGAGGAAGAGCTTAGGGTCATGGTGGAGGAAATCATACGGGTAGAGCCACAGCTATTTGGATCACAGGTGCAGCACACTTCCATTGCTAGGAAGATGGAGCTATGACGAAGAATAGTGGACAGGGTCAACGCAGTGGGACAGCACCCAAGGAATCGGGATGACATCAGGAAGAGGTGGAACGACCTACGGGGGAAGGTACGTTCTGTGGTCTCAAGACACCACCTTGCGGTTCAGCAGACTGGCGGCGAACCCCCACCTCCTCCCCCACAACTAACAACATGGGAGGAGCAGGTCTTGGCGATTCTGCATCCTGATGGCCTCGCAGGAGTAGATGGCGGAATGGACTCTGGTAAGTCAAATCTTAACTATTACATCCCCCACCCTACCTGCATGCCATCACATACCCCCACCCTCACCCCATCACTCCAACTCCTCACAAATGTCCCAACATCACAAACCACATATTCCAACACCAAGCCCTGCATGCAACACCAAAGCATGGACACCCATCACCAAAGCATGGCCACTGCACATACCCATACACCCCCCTAAACCATCATCACACAAGGTCCCACACAGGAATGCAAGCACTGGAGTACACGGTCACCCACCCATTGCACACTATTACACACACAGATTTAATAAACATCCTTTTATACCCCTGCAGGACCCCTACCCAACATCATCGCACGGGAGGGTCCACACATGTCCACACCACCAACAGAATATGCCCACAGTGATGACAGCAGCTCTGTCCAACTGGATCTAGATGACCAGCCCGGCCCATCGGGGACCTCAGGACAGTTGGTTCCCATCACACAGTCACAGGCCACTACAGAGCTTCCCCCCTCTCGAAACACCAGCACAGCACCCACCCAGCGGGCCCATACCTTTGTCCCCAGGACACGTCAATCAGCAGTGTGTCCACCACTACAGGGAACCCAGGCTAAACCACCCCCCCAACAACAACAGGGACCTGGGGGCAGTGGTAGTGAGCACACAGTCCAGGGGACGGAGGCCCAGGAACACAGGGGAACTGAGAGGGCTGCTGTGCGACAGGGGGAGGATAGGCCAAGGGAACCCACTCTCCACAAGGCCCACTTCTCCATCATGGGAGCCTACCACCACTCCCAGGAGACGATGGCAACGGTACTGGCCAAGTTTCAGGAGACCCAGCGCCTGCAGGAGGAACAGTATTTGGGATTCAGGGAGGAACTCAGAACCATCAGTTCCACCCTGGGCACCATTGTAGGGGTGCTGAAGGAAGTACTCAACACCAGGAGGGAAACTGTGGCACAACAAGGGCCCCAGACACTAGCATGGACGATGAACTGCCCATCCACCTCTGCCGGCTCTAGTGGACAGGAGGCACCGCCACAGGACCACCACACCAGCACCCCACCCCCTGCAGAGGGAGAACCACCCCGCAAACGGTCCCTGAGATCAGGATAAAGACAGAGAACGATGCCAAGACCCCCGCCAAGAAATGAGACCGCCCTGAATGTCATCCTTTTGTCCCACCTTGTCACCCTGTCCATCCTCATACTGCCCCAGCTCCACTTCCTATGCCCATTCCATTTGGGCAATGCACCTGTGAGACTAATAGACTGGACTCTGCCATGGACATTCCTCCACCTTCACCCCTCACCATTTTACAACCCCCTCCAATATTGAGCACTTAAATAAATACCCTTGAAGCAAAAAACAATCTGGAGTCAGTCTGTGATTTCGAAATTGTGTAGTAGCAATTACAGTGACAAAATGCTTTTTCAATTGTAATGTCAACATACCTATGTCACACAGCTCTAGTCCATGAGGAAACAAAGCAGATGTCACACTGTGGGACCCACATCTGTGAAATTCTAAGGGAAAGTGACAACTCAGTGACCATACACTGGGTGAAAAGGACAGACAGTAGAGAGGTAGTAGTGTCAAAGTACATGTAGTAGGCAGATCTCTACTCTAACCTGTGTCTCTCTGGAAATATTGCAGGATCACCGAGTTCCTGTTGTCCGTGTCCTCTTCTTCAGCTTCCTCGTCTTCACTGTCCACAGGCTCCATAGCTGCAACAACACCGCTATCTGGACCATCCTCCTGCAGAAAAGGCACCTGTCGTCGCAAAGCTAAGTTGTGAAGCATACAGCAGGCCACGATGATCTGGCACACCTTCTTTGGTGAGTAGAATAGGGATCCACCTCTCATACGGAGGCACCTGAAGCTGGCCTTCAGGAGGCCGAAGTTCAGTTCGATAATCCGCTGAGTTCGCCCATGGGCCTCATTGTAGCGTTCCTCTGCCCTTGTCCTGGGATTCCTCACTGGGGTCAGTAGCCATGACAGGTTGGGGTAACCAGAGTCACCTGCAAATGGCGAGGGACAACTGTTAGACACACACTAACCTGTAGGGATAACCCCAGACCCAGACAACCATTCCCACTGTCTTGCTTCCAGGTGCTCACCTAATAGCCACACGGTGCCTCTGGAGTTGACCCATCACATAAGGGATGCTGCTATTCCGCAGGATGTAGGCGTCATGCACTGAGCCAGGGAACTTGGCATTCACATGGGAGATGTACTGGTCTGCCAAACACACCATCTGCACAGTCATATAATGATAACTCTTCCTGTTTCTGTACACCTGTTCACTCCTGCGGGGGGGACCAAAGCCACACGGGTCCCATCAATTGCACCTATGATGTTGGGGATATGTCCCAGGGCATAGAAATCACATTTCACTGTAGGCAAATCCTCCACGTGAGGGAAAACGATGTAGCTCCGCATGTGTTTCAGCAGGGCAGACAACACTCTGGACAACACGTTGGAAAACATAGGCTGGGACATCCCTGATGCTATGGCCACTGTTGTTTGAAATGACCCACTTGCAAGGAAATGGAGCACTGACAGCACCTGCACTTGAGGGGGGGATTCCTGTGGGATGGCGGATAGCTGACATCAGGTCTGGCTCCAGCTGGGTACAAAGTTCATGGATTGTGGCACGGTCAAGCCTGTATGTGATGATCACATGTCTTTCCTCCATTGTCGTCAGGTCCACCAGCGGTCTGTACACCGGAGGATGCCGCCATCTCCTCACATGTCCCAGCGGACGGTGCCTATGAAGGACAAAAGCGAGCACAGAGTCACAACTCAGAGGTACTTACCCACAGCTTACACAGAACACGAATCCTAATCCGAAAAGTGGCCTGTATGTGTGTTGAGTCTAGGCCTAGGTATGTGTGAAGCAGTTAAAAATTAAGCCATGTGGGCCCCTGAAATGGCGGCTGCCTGACCTCTAAAGTGGGACAATGGGATGTGAGGTAACTGCGCTGGCGTTGTACACCATCGCGGTAGGCGGTCGAAGACCGCGGCCAATGCTGCATTGGTTAACATTGGGCCCTATGGGTCCCATGAGCCAATGACGATGTATGCCGGCGGTGACGGTACGCACCATCGCGGACGTGACCGCCATTTTCTATCTGTTCAATCACTCGATACCTGATCTTCGACAGGAGAGGACCTACACTGCAAGTGCTGCTGTGACCTCGGTCTGGAAGAGACAATGGCTCGAGTGTCTGGGGAAAGGGCCCCTGCCTTCACATCGGAGGAGTTGGAGAAACTCGTGAGCGGGGTCCTCCCCCAGTACACGCTACTCTACGGTCCTCCAGACAAACAGGTAAGTACACTGGGAGCATGCTGTATGGGCTATGCCTGTGTGGAGTGGGGTGGATGTAAGATGGGGGGGGGAGATTGAGGCATGCATGAAACGACGGTGAGTGTATGTGCCAGAGGCAAGGGTAGGGATGGGGGCCAATGACTGTGACGGTGCAGTTGGTAATAAGTTTCTCTTCCCCCTGTACAATTCATGTAGGTCAGCGCCCACCAGAAAAAAGATATTTGACGTGCCATCGCCAAGGACGTCCGGACCCTGGGGGTCTACCACAGATGGAGCGCCCACTGCCGGAAAAGATGGGAGGACATTTGCCGCTGGAGCAAGAAAACAGCGGAAGCTCAGCTGGGGATGGCCTCCCAAAGTGGGAGGGGTGCCCGTCGCACCATGACCACCCTGATGTTCAAGATCCTGTTGGTGGCGTACCCGGAGTTGGATGGGCGCTTGAGGGCATCACAGCAGCCAAAAGGGGGTGAGTACACTCTCATTCAGCTGATTTTGCGCGCGTTGGAGGTGTCTGGGTGGAGGAGGTGAGTTGTGGGTTTCCCAAGGCCAGGGCGAGTTTAGTAGGCAAGGTCCCTCCGTAAGGCAGGCCATGTGGCACCCCACCTCTGTAGAGTGCCAAGTACACCTAGTCATGCCCCGGTGTCATCCATGTGTGCAGATGTCATCCATAGCCTTGTAGGCCATTTCCCAGGGATTGAACAGTGGAGCCCAAGAGTGCGGCGTAGTGCAGGGGGCTTCTGTGTCTGACGTGTCCGCCAACGGTAGCGGAAATGCATGCACTCAACATGTCTTTCTTCTGTCGTTCCCCCCCTTTTTGTGGTCTCCCTGTTCTTATGTGCATTAGCATCATCAGGCAGAGGAGCAGTGGCACCGGAGTAGGAGGGAGCTGCATCCCACATGGCCCTGGAGGGCGAGACTACAGACTCGGAGTTCACCAGTGGGACGGAGGGCGAGGGGAGCTCCACGGCGGGGACAGGAGCTGACACCAGCGACACGGACTCGTCCTCTGATGGGAGCTCTCTTGTGGTGGCGGCAACATCTGTGCCCCCCGAATCTACAGGTACAGCCGCCACCCCCACTACCAGCACCGCCCTCCCAGCAGCCCCTCAGCCTTCGCCCCGTGCCCGCTTACCCAGGAGGGTGAGCATCACCTTTGCCCCAGGCACCTCAGGCCCTGCCCCAGTCACCCCTGCTGCCCTCAGTGAGGAGGCCATTGACCTCCTCAGGTCCCTCACTGTTGGGCAGTTTACCATTTTGAATGCCATCCAGGGTGTAGAAAGGCAGTTGCAACAAACAAATGCATTCCTGGAGGGCATTCATTCTGGTCAGGCGGCCCTTCAGCGAGCTTTTCAGACTCTGGCCTCAGCACTGATGGCAGCCATTGTCCCTGTCTCTAGCCTCCCCCTCCAACTTCCTCCACCCAGACCCAATCCCCTGTACCCCAGCCTATCCCAACCACACCTTCAGACCAGCATGCACACATGTCAACACACAAGGGAAGCTCAGGCAAACATAAGCACCACACATCCCAAAGGCACTCACGCAAGCATCACACACATGCAGACACACCAACATCCACTGCCTCCACTGTGTCCCCCTCTTCCTCGTCTCCCTCCTCCCTTCCAGTCTCGTCTCCACTCACACCTGCATGCACTACATCTACAGCCACTACGGCCATCACCAGCACACACAGCACCACACCCCGCTCACATGCAGTCACCACCCCCACTACCATTCACACGTCCCCTGTGTCCTCTCCCAGTGTGTCTGTGACGCCACCTCCCAAGATACACAAACGCAGGCACACACCCACCCAACAGCCATCCACCTCACGACAGCCTCCTGCGCATGCACCTTCACCCAAAGTCACCAAACGAACACCTCCTACAACCACACCCTCTTCCTCCACTCCCAAACCCCCTCCAGCTACCCGTCCCAGTGTCTCCCAAAAACTTTTCCTGTCCAACCTTGACCTCTTTCCCACACCTCCCCCACCCCGTCCGTCTCCTAGGGCCCGACTCTCCAGGTCCCAACCTAGCACCTCAGACACAACATCTCCGGGACCAGTGGTGCCTGTAGTCACCGGAATCTGGAGTGCACCGGCCGCCAGGGCAGCCAGTGTGGCACGGAGCCACAGCACGGACAGTCCCCCACCTGTCAAGCATCAAAAGTTGGCCAGTTCCCGGCGGGAGAGGGGGAAGACTCCAGCCACCAAAGCCGCTCCCAGGGGTCTCGGTGGGAGTGTGCAGTCAGCTGCGACACCTTCCAAGGTGGGGAAGGGCCACAAGAAACCCGGCAAGTCTGGGAAGAGCAGCACGGCGGAGGAGACCGCCATCATCCCCGCTGCACAGGAGGCCACCGCCATCATCCCCGCTGCCCAGGAGGCCACCGCCAGCACCTACTCTGCTGCCCAGGAGGCCACCGCCAGCACCTGCCCTGCTGCCCAGGAGGCCACCGCCAGCACAAGCCCCGCTGGGCTAGAGAGGACCACCAGCACAAGCCCCACTGGGACAGAGAGGACCGCCAGCACAAGCCCTGCTGGGCTAGAGAGGACCGCCAGCACAAGCCCCGCTGGGACAGAGAGGACCACCAGCACAAGCCCCGCTGGGACAGAGAGGACTGCCAGCACAAGCCCTGGACAGAGAGGACCGCCAGCACAAGCCCTGCTGGGACAGAGAGGACCGCCAGCACAAGCCCCGCTGGGACAGAGAGGACCGCCAGCACAAGCCCCGCTGGGACAGAGAGGACCGCCAGCGGCTGAGTCACTGCAAAGGAGCCCGCCGCCTCAAGCACCGCTGAACAGGGCTCCGCCACTACAAGCACCGCTGAACAGGGCACTGCCACCTCAAGCACCGCTGAACAGGGCACCGCCGCCACAAGCAGCGCTGAACAGGGCACCACCACCTTAAGCACCGCTGAACAGGGCACCGCTGCCTCAAGCACCGCTGAACAGGGCACCGCCGCTACAAGCACCGCTGAACAGGGCACCGCCGCCACAAGCACCGCTGGTCCATGAGCGCCAAGGGCACTGATGCTACTGAGTCCGTCACAAGCAGGATGAAGCACTCTGGGCACAGAGCCCCCTCCAGAACCAGTGGAGAGATACATCCACTACCTCTGTCCTTAGCAGGATTAAGCACTCTAGGCACCATGCCCCCTCCAGAACCTGTGAAGACTGTTATCCACTACCTCTGTCCTTAGCAGGATGAAGCACTCTGGGCACCATGCCCCCTCCAGAACCAGTGGAGACTATCATCCACTACCTCTGTCCTTAGCAGGATGAAGCACTCTGGGCACCATGCCCCCTCCAGATCCAGTGGAGACTGTCATCCACTACCTCTTTCCATAGCAGGATGAAGCACTCTGGGCACCATGCCCCCTCCAGAACCAGTGGAGACTGTCATCCACTGGTGAGACTGTGGCATTGCACTCCCCAGGATGGAACAGTGGGCAGCCCTCCCACTGTAGAGACTTGTGGGACTGTGGCTTTGCACTCCCCAGGATGGAACAGTGGGTAACCCACCCACTGTAGATACTTGAGAGACTGTGGCTTTACACTCCCCAGGATGGAACAGTGGGCAATCCACCCACTGTAGATACTTGAGAGACTGTGGCTTTGCACTCCCTAGGATGGAACAGTGGGCAATCCACCCACTGTAGAGACTTGAGAGACTGTGGCTTTGCACTCCCCAGGATGGAACAGTGGGCAATCCACCCACTGTAGAGACTTGAGAGACTGTGGCTTTCCACTCCCCTGGATTGAACAGTGGGCAACCCACCCACTGTAGAGACTTGAGAGACCGTGGCTTTGCACTCCCCAGGATTGAACAGTGGGCATGTGGCCCTCTCGTGGATTTGGCGTTGTGCACTCAACCGGCTGAGGTGCCCCCCCTCTTTCCCTCCCCCTGAGGTGCCTGTTTTCTTGCTCTCTGATGCCCCTGCAGTGTTCTCTCCGTCATGGTCGGGGATCTTGTGTGGGCCTCGCCCATACCGTGTGGGCCCATTGTTCCACGGACTTCATTGGAGCACTACCTGGACTACTAAGCTTGGTGTATATTTTGTTTATGGTGTATATATATATTTTTGCGTACTTGATTTTAATATATTGGTTACACTCATTTCCTTTTGTCTGTGCATTCTTCCGGTGGGTCTGGGGGGTGTAACTATAATGTATAAATATGTATTAGTGTGTGTGTTGTCGTGGGTGGGGGTGGGGGTGTTACATGTTGCGTGTGTGTGTCCCAGTTTTTTCCCCCCCCCTCCCCTGTGTCATAGGTGCAGTACTCACCGTTGTCTTTGCCGCCGGCGTTCGTGCTCCTGGTAGAGGAGCAAGAAGATGAGGGCTAGCAGGATGTGCAGCTCTGGTTCCATGGCGTCCGGATTCCTCGTGGGTTGTGTAGAGGTGAGCGTTTTCCCTTCGAGATCCTGTTTCCGCCGTGTTTTTGCCCGCGGTGAATCAGCCCCAGAAAAGGTGGCGGATTGGTAGGTTGTGATACTGTGGGCTGTACTTTGTCTTCCGTCTGTCTGTTGGCGGTGACCGCCAAGCTGTTTGTCCGTACCGCCGTGGCAGTCGGAGTGTTAAAGTGGCTGTCTTTGTTGGCGGTTTCCGCCACGGTCGTAATTCCAATTTTTTTGCCGCCGGCCTGTAGGCGGTTTTACCTCCACTTTAACACCGTCCGCCAGGGTTGTAATGACCACTTATATCTTTAACCGTACTTTTAATCAATTGTGAGAGATGACATATTAAGATGCTATCCTGTTAAGGATATGGGAATTCCGTTCTATTAAGTTATACAGGGGCAATCAGATATAAAGTGTGTTCAGCAAAACAATGTATGTCTTAAGGGTTCTCTGTTCAAATATCCATACAGTAGTACTTTATAATACATTGTAGCCTTCAATCTCTGCATTAAAATTAATCTCTAATGTCCCTATTACAGGCAGCCTGTGACATCCCTGGCAGAATGTAATAAAGGAAATATGTAGCTGCTCGATTGTAATAACTTATTACAGTGGAGTTATGATGTCACAATGCCTGCTGCCAGAGCCAGCCCATGGGGAAGTGTAGGCCAGAAAGCATAATTAAAGCAGCACATTAGCAGAAGAAAATATAATGTGGTTTTCTTTTTCTGCTCTGTTTTTCTAGATGAACAGTGATAAGCAGAAAGAAGATATTCGTTCCACACTTTAGGTAATTATAAGTAAAAGATCTAGAGGAACTTTGATGATGTTTCGATATGTGGCTGCATTATGGGGTTCCCATTTTGGTAATAGGACTGTGTGGTTAGGACAGCAGCACCACAGAGTGTGGGGGACTTGGTAGACCCCCATGCCATTTGGCAGCTGTCTGCCTAACTCCTGGCTAGCACACAATGCCGCACCCTCACTACCAAATATGTCGGGTAAAGGTGATTACAGCAACCGAATCATGACACTCTGACTCCTCAGGATAGTCATGGAAAGAAATCATACCCCTTTTGCTCAGTTACATACACATGCCAAGGTGAAACACAAAATGTGAAATGGATTCCAATACATTTATTGAGGTAATAGCATTGCATTGAAGTAATCGGGTATACAATGCCTGTGATGCAGATGGCAATCTCCTTAGGAGTCTGAGAAACCAGCGCCAGTGTCAATGAAGCTGTCTGTTGAATGTAAAGTGTCCCAGGGTGGTCATGATCGGAATGCTCTCTACCTCTGTTAGGTCTATTTGTAGTTTTATAATGACCCATGCCTCATTTGGGCACCAGCTCTGGTATAATGCTATGTCTTGCAGATAGAAGATGACTTCTGTGCTGGCAAGTAGAAGTTAGCATATCATGCCCTGTGCATCCTAGCCTTGGACAATGAGTACAGAGTATATGTAGTACAAGGCTGAGTAAACGTGCAGCTTGAACTCTGCCTTCCTAGAAGGAGCAACTGATAAACATAAAAGCAACTGTTAAAAGTAGACTTGTTAACATATTAAATGAAAATGCATGTAAATATCAAATAAGGCATGAGCCATGAAACTAAGCTAGGATGGAAGTGCCAAATACAGGTTCCAAAAGGGCCTTACAACAGATGTGCCCCCAATAACTGCCAAGTTATAAATAAGTTGTTAGCCTGGCTGTTCCTGTTAATGCAATGCACGTTTTTTGTTTTTGCTCCACAGAGTGCACTTTACTCAATGACTTTGGATTTTAAGCTTTGAACTGGATTGCAGCATGACATTTTTTTACATTAATTTGTCTGGATCTAACAATATTTTAATTCAATTTTATGTAAATATGCCGTTATGGTTTTTATGGGTTCTATCTGCGAACCAAATAAAGATATAAAGTAAAGTATGGGAAATATAGAATCTCCCTGCATGGTTCTTCTCATTCTGAGCCACAGTATATTTTTGAACACATTCTAATATCTTTTTACAACAAATATCTATCAGCTTTCAGTGTTTTTGATTTATTTTCCACCACAGATTCTGATTTTATTCTTAACGTTTACAGATATTCTATCTCTATCATAAAAGTAACATTACACCAACAATTTGAGTGGTTCATGGATGGTTATGGTGCGACCATGTATGTGTTTTTGTAGCTTGTTTTTGTTGAGTTGTCAAATGAACAGGAGCACAGAAAATGAGGGCATGTAGTAATCAAAAACCCATCTCATTTATACAACAACCCACAGTGGTTAACAGATTATTCACTCTGGGTAGATAGACTTTGAACATCTAAATCACATCCTGGTCTAGTCAGCATCAAAACAATGCAGTAACACCAGTTCAAGGGTGTCTGTTGCTGGGAGGTTCCATGATTTTCATGAGCATCGTGCCCTAAGTATGTGTTCTAAGGAATAAAGCACCCTCACACATACTTCATAAGAATATTGCAAGTCATCCTGACCTTATGCTAATTACAGTAGAGTCAGGGAGACAAAGGGGGTCATTTCAACTTCGGCGGGCGGCGGAGGCTGCCCGCCAAAGTTCCCCCGCCAGAAGACCGCACCGCGGTCAAAAGACCGCGGCAGTCATTCTGGCTTTCCCGCTGGGCCGGCGGGCGACCGCCAAAAGGCCGCCCGCCGGCCCAGCGGGAAAGCACCAGCAACGAGGATGCCGGCTCCGAATGGAGCCGGCGGAGTTGCTGGTGTGCGACGGGTGCAGTTGCACCCGTCGCGATTTTCAGTGTCTGCCAAGCAGACACTGAAAATCAATGTGGGGCCCTGTTAGGGGGCCCCTGCAGCGCCCATGCCAGTGGGCACTGCAGGGGCCCCCAGGGGCCCCACGACACCCGTTCCCACCAGCCTGGTTCTGGCGGTGAAAACCGCCAGAACCAGGCTGGCGGGAAGGGGGTCGGAATCCCCATGGCACGCTGCTTGCAGCGCCGCCGTGGAGGATTCACAGGGGCAGCGGGAAACCAGTGGGAAACCGCTGGCTTCCCTTTTCTGACCGCGGCTTTACCGCCGCGGTCAGAATAGCCCCAGAAGCACCGCCAGCCTATTGGCGGTGCTTCTGCGGTCGTTGGCCCTGGCGGTCCATGACCGCCAGGGTCAGAATGACCCCCCAAAGTCTAACTTTTTAAAAGTTACTTTTCAAAAATATTTTTCAAAAATCCAACTTCACCAGTGAATTGAATTTTTAATAAATATTAAAAATAGTGGTTGATTCATTTCTGTATCTTTCCTCAAACCTGAGTTTGCATGAATTGTATGTCATTCATAATAATTACTTTTTCTTGTAGAAAGAACTATAGTGCTTTAGGGTGAAAATGGCCTTTGAATGCTTAGTCCTGAAGGCATATGTCAACATTATTGCATGCACAACTTTGAAATGGTCAACACGGTCAACTCAGGGTAACTTATTTGAATCGAGAATCTTTCTTGTGTAAATAGATTATTTTGACAGGTTTTCTTGCAGGTCTAAAAGCTGTAGTAGTCAGGATAAAGAGGTAGGCCTGAAACTATGCTTTCATTGTCACAGGATGCCACAGGCTGTGTTGCAGTCCACAATTAACATGTAACATTCCACACCTTTGCTATATTTTCTTGCACCATAAACTACGGCCATCCTGGAAATTTAAATAAGTCAAGTAGCAGTTAGCCAGTTCTGTTATGTTTTAGGTGTTAGACCACATACACCGGAGACTGGACATCAGTGCCCCATTGTGAGTTCAAACTCCAGGAGCATCAACCCACAAAAAATAGGGTGACGCAGAAAAATGTACTTTCTCACACCTCTCTTCAAGAAAGTAGATATAATTAAGCTGGTTAAAGGCTAATCCACCTCTTGGACAAGTAGACACAATCATGAATCCAAGGAGGATCCTGTATAGGCTATTGGTTCCACATTGAGTGCAATTCTCTTTAAAATATGCATTTGTCCACTAGCTCAGCTTAACAGGGCCTTTGTAGTTAGATTAATTCACTATGCAGCTGCCACCAAACTACTCATTTTTGTTAACAATACAACGTCTAATCCCATCGCTGTTCTTTAGAAGCAGTGGGGTCCTGGTTGTCCCATAATTCCTTTAAATTAAATGTGGACAAAACAGAAGTTTTTTGGTTGAAACAACCACAACTCCGGTGCTATTCTCAAGAATGTATGGCTTGTTGCTTTGGGAACTGCCCTCACTCCTGCTGAGCAAGTTCACAATTTAAGTGTCAATCTAGATAATAAGCTCTCCTTTACTGGGCAGTTTATACACTTAGGGGCATATTTATGCTATGTTTGCCCCGGATTTGCGTCGTTTTTTTTTACGCAAATCCGACGCAAAACTAACTCCATATTTATACTTTGGCGTTAGACCTGTCTAGCGCCAAAGATCTTGGAGTTTGCGTCATTTTTTAGCGTGTACATCTTCCTTGCGTTAATGATATGCAAGGTAGGCGTTCCCATCTAAAAAATGACTCCGAGGCATGTGCGCCGTATTTACACTCACGGGCAAAAATGACGCCCGGGAGTGGGCGGGTCAAAAAAAATGACGTCCAGCCGATTTAGCGCCATTTTTTAACGCCTGGTCAGGGCAGGCGTTAAGGGACCTGTGGGCTCGGAAGGAGCCCAGAGGTGCCCTCCCATGCCCCCAGGGACACCCCCTGCCACCCTTGCCCACCCCAGGAGGACGCCCAAGGATGGAGGGACCCATCCCAGGGAACTTAAGGTAAGTTCAGGTAAGTATTTTTTTATTTTTTTTTGTGGCATGGGGGGGCCTGATTTGTGCCCCCCTACATGCCACTATGCCCAATGACCATGCCCAGGGGACATGAGTCCCCTGGGCATGGTCATTGGGCAAGGGGGCATGACTCCTGTCTTTGCTAAGACAGGAGTCATTTCAATGGGGGTTGGGAGTCAAAAAAAATGGCGCTAATCAGGTTGAGGCGAAAATTTTGCCTCAGCCTGACTTGCCCCATTTTTTGACGCCCAAGCTCCATTTTCCCCTACGCCGGCGCTGCCTGGTGTATGTCATTTTTTTTGACGCACACCAGGCAGCTCCGCCGGCTAACGTCATTCCATAAATCAATCAATCAATCAAGAAATTTGTATAGCGCGCTACTCACCCGGAGGGTCTGAAGGCGCTGGGGGAGGGGGGACCGCTACTGCTCAAACAGCCAGGTCTTGAGTTGCTTCCTGAAGGAGAGGTGGTCTTGGGTCAGACGGAGGTGGATGGGGAGGGAGTTCCAAGTCTTGGCTGCCAGGTAGGAGAAGGATCTTCCTCCCATGGTGACTTTTCTGATGCGTGGCACGGCGGCGAGGGCGTGGCTGGTCGATCGTAGCTGGCGGGTGGGAGTGTAGAAGGTCAGGCGGTTGTTGAGGTACCTGGGGCCCAGGTCGTGGAGGGCCTTGTGTGCGTGGGTGAGGAGGCGGAACGTGATTCTCTTGCTGACGGGGAGCCAGTGCAAGTCTCTCAGGTGTCCGGAGATGTGGCTGTGTCGGGGGATGTCAAGGATGAGGCGTGCGGAGGCGTTCTGGATGCGTTGGAGTCTTTTCTGTAGTTTGACCGTGGTTCCGGTGTAGAGGGTGTTACCATAGTCCAGTCAGCTGGTGACGAGTGCCTGGGTGACCGTCTTCCTGGGTTCGGTGGGGATCCATCGGAAGATCTTTCGGAGCATGCGTAGGATGTTGAAGCATGATGATGAGACGGCGTTGACTTGTCTGGTCATCGAGAGGGAGAAGTCCAGGATGAAGCCCAGGTTGCGTGCGTGGTCCGTTGGTTTGGGTGCGCTGCCCAGGGCAGGGGGCCACCAGGAGTCGTCCCAGGCAGAGGGTGATGATCCAAGGATGAGGACTTCCGTCTTGTCTGAGTTCAGTTTCAGGCGGCTGTTCATCATCCACTCGGCTACGTCTTTCATCCCTTCGTGCAGGTTGGTTCTGGCGGTGGCTGGGTCGTTGGTGAGGGAGAGGATTAACTGGGTGTCGTCGGCGTAGGAGATGATGTTGAGGTTGTGATGGCGTGCGATGCCGGCGAGGGGGCTCATGTAGACGTTGAAGAGGGTGGGGCTGAGTGATGATCCTTGTGGTACGCCGCAGATGACTCGGATCTGAACGGGGGGAGGCGGACTCTCTGGGTTCTTCCGGTGAGGAACGAGATGATCCACTCTAGTGCCTTCTCTTGAATTCCGATGTTGCTGAGGCGCTGCACTAGGGTGCGGTGGCAGACAGTGTCGAACGCTGCGGAGAGGTCCAGGAGGATGAGGGCCGCTGTTTCCCCGTTGTCGAGCAGGGCTCGGATGTCATCAGTGGCTGCGATGAGGGCGGTCTCGGTGCTGTGGTTGGCTCGGAAGCCGGACTGTGAGTGGTCGAGGGATCCATTAGTCTCGAGGAAGGCGGCCAGCTGTCTGTTGATGGTCTTCTCGATGACTTTGGCAGGAAACGGGAGGAGCGAGATGGGGCGGTAGTTCTTGAGGTCGGTGGGGTCTGCTGATGGTTTCTTCAGGAGGGCGCTGAGTTCGGCATGCTTCCAGCTCTCCGGGTAGGTGGCGGTGTTGAAGGAGCAATTGATGATATCCCGGAGATGGGGTGCGATGACGGAGTCGGCCTTGTTGAAGACGTGGTGGGGGCATGGGTCGGTTGGTGATCCGGAATGGATGGTGTTCATCGTATGGATGGTGTCTTCGGTGCTGACCGGGGTCCAGGCGCGGAGGGTGGTGTTGGGGGGCGTCGGTTTGGTGGTTGGGTGCGAGGTCTGTGCGCCGAAGCTGTTGTGTATGTCGGCGATCTTGCGGTGAAAGAACGAGGCGAGTGAGTCGCAGAGGCCTTGTGAGGGGGTGATGTCGTTGTTTCCGGCGCTGGGGTTGGAGAGCTCTTTGACGATGCTGAAGAGTTCCTTGCTGTTGTGTGCGTTGTTGTCTAGTCGTTCTTTGAATGCTGTCTTCTTGGTGATGTGGATCAGCTGGTGGTGTTTACGGGACGCGTACTTGAGGGCGGTCATGTTGTCTGTAGTCGGGTTTTTTCGCCAGGCTTTCTCGAGGGTGCAGCAGTTCTTCTTGGAGTTCTTGAGGTCGTTGTTGAACCAGGAGGCTTTCTTGCTGTTGGGCCTGATGGGATGGGTTTTCAGAGGTACGAGGTTGTCAGCGCAGTTGGTGATCCACTGTGTAAGGTTGTTGGCTGCTTGGTTGGGGTCCGCTGAGCTGGTGGGAGGGTTCTGGCTCAGTGATGTGGAGAGCTGGTCGGTGGTGATCTTGTTCCAGCTCCTGCGGGGAGCCTGTTGTGGGTGGTGGTGAGTCGTGATTTTTCTGAAGCTGAAGTGGACGCAGCTGTGGTCTGTCCAGTGGAGTCCGGTGGAGTGGCTGAAGGAGATGTACTTGCTGGAGGAGAAGACTGGGTCAAGCGTGTGTCCGGCGTAGTGGGTGGGGGTGTTCACCAGTTGCTTGAGTCCGAGGTTGGCGAGGTTGTCCAGCAGGGTGGTGGTGTTGTTGTCGTTGTTGTTCTCCAGGTGGAAGTTGAGGTCTCCTAGGAGGATGTAGTCAGCGGAGGGGAGGGCGTGTGGGCTGATGAAGTCTGCGATGTCTTCGCTGAATTGTGTGCGGGGTCCTGGGGGTCTATAGATGAGGGTGCCTCTGAGTGTGGTCTTGGGGTCGGTATGAATCTGGAAGTGGAGATGTTCGGCAGCTGTGAGGGTGTCGTCGGAGTTGGTCGTGATGCGGATGGTGTTCTTGTGGACAATGGCGATGCCTCCTCCTCTCTGGTTGACGCGGTCCCTCCGGGTGATCTTGTATCCATCCGGGATGGCGATGGCGATGTCGGGCGCTGAGGAGGCGTTCATCCAGGTTTCTGTGAGGAAGGTGACGTCTGGAGATGTGGTGTCGAGCAGGTTCCAGAGTTCCACGGCGTGTCTGTGGATGGAGCGGGTGTTGAGCAGGATGCACTTCAGGTGGTTGCTGCTGGTGCTTGGTTTGGCGGGCGCGGTGCGGGTCTGGATGCAGGAGAACTTGCAGGATTGGCAGGTGAAGGGTCCGTGGGTGCGTCTTGGGGCGGCACGGCAGCACCCGGGGATCCGGCCGGTGTTGAGTGCGAGGGGGGTGGCGGCTTCGTAGGTCCGGCGGGTAGGCTCGCAGCGGCGGGGGCCAGGGGGTCTGGCGCTGGGTGCGGTCCAGGCGCGGAGGGGCGCAGACGGGCTTGCCTTTGGCGCGCCTTCGGCGCGCCAGCGGCGCGCCCGCTGCGCGCAGCCTCCATATGAGGGGAAGAGGGAGGGAGGAGCAGCTGGGAGGTGGGAGCGGGGCGGCCAATGGGGAGCAAGGGGGTGGAGCTACCGGAGTGTAGTGGCGGGAAACAAATGGGCGGCGATGGGGTGACGCGGCGAGGCTGGAAGAGAAAAGAACACAGTGAGGGCAAAAAGGTAAAAAGTACAGTGGAACAATACCAGGGGCACAGGCACTCGGGGTACAGAAGAAAGAGCGGACACAGGTACTCGGGCGCAAAACGAAGAGGACGCTGGCGCTAGGTCACTGGAGGCGGGAAAAGGCAGTCAGGGCACAGGAGCGCAGGGCACAGGAGCGAGAGCGGTCACACTGGAGGCTGCGTGGCGGTGAGGGGAGCGACCTGCCTGAGAACCAGGGTCAGAGGTCGCTCTCTCTATCGCTGCGCGGCCTCCATATGAGGGGAAGAGGGAGGGAGGAGCAGCTGGGAGGTGGGAGCGGGGCGGCCAATGGGGAGCAAGGGGGCGGAGCTACGGGAGTGTAGCGGCAGGAAACAAACGGGCGGCGATGGGGTGACGCGGCGAGGCTGGAAGAGAAATGAACACAGTAAGGGCAAATAGGTAAAAAGTACAGTGGAACAATACCAGGGGCACAGGCACTCGGGGTACAGAAGAAAGAGCGGACACAGGTACTCGGGCGCAAAACGAAGAGGACGCTGGCGCTAGGTCACTGGAGGCGGGAAAAGGCAGTCAGGGCACAGGAGCACAGGGCACAGGAGCGAGAGCGGTCACACTGGAGGCTGCGTGGCGGTGAGGGGAGCGACCTGCCTGAGAACCAGGGTCAGAGGTCGCTCTCTCTATCGCTGCACGGCCTCCATATGGGGGGAAGAGGGAGGGAGGAGCAGCTGGGAGGTGGGAGCGGGGCGGCCAATGGGGAGCAAGGGGGCGGAGCTACCGGAGTGTAGCGGCAGGAAACAAACGGGCAGCGATGGGGTGACGCGGCGAGGCTGGAAGAGAAAAGAACACAGTAAGGGCAAAAAGGTAAAAAGTACAGTGGAACAATACCAGGGGCACAGGCACTCGGGGTACAGAAGAAAGAGCGGACACAGGTTCTCGGGCGCAAAACGAAGAGGACGCTGGCGCTAGGTCACTGGAGGCGGGAAAAGGCAGTCAGGGCACAGGAGCACAGGGCACAGGAGCGAGAGCGGTCACACTGGAGGCTGCGTGGCGGTGAGGGGAGCGACCTGCCTGAGAACCAGGGTCAGAGGTCGCTCTCTCTATCGCTGCGCGGCCTCCATATGAGGGGAAGAGGGAGGGAGGAGCAGCTGGGAGGTGGGAGCGGGGCGGCCAATGGGGAGCAAGGGGGCGGAGCTACCGGAGTGTAGCTGCAGGAAACAAACGGGCGGCGATGGGGTGACGCGGCGAGGCTGGAAGAGAAAAGAACACAGTAAGGGCAAAAAGGTAAAAAGTACAGTGGAACAATACCAGGGGCACAGGCACTCGGGGTACAGAAGAAAGAGCGGACACAGGTACTCGGGCGCAAAACGAAGAGGACGCTGGCGCTAGGTCACTGAAGGCAGGAAAAGGCAGTCAGGGCACAGGAGCACAGGGCACAGGAGCGAGAGCGGTCACACTGGAGGCTGCGTGGCGGTGAGGGGAGCGACCTGCCTGAGAACCAGTGTCAGAGGTCGCTCTGCATGGCGCTTTGGAATGTGTTACCCGGCGTAAAAAATTTTGACGCACAACTGCGTTGGCGCAGTTGTGCGCCAAAAAGTATAAATACGGCCCTTATTGCCTACCTGCTTGCACTCTTGCTATGAAGCATTTTACAACTGCTGGCTTCTGCATGCTCACTGGTGGTCCAGTCAATTATTTTTAGTCACCTAGACTACCACAATTCTCTTATCTGTATGCCTTCTAAAAATGTCTAGTGGATTAAAAATCCCACTGCTAGACTTGCATTATGCTGGCCTTGCCATACTTCGTTTCCATGGCTCTGGAATCCCCTCACTGCTTGCCAGTACTGAAGAGGATTTGCTTTAAGTCTCTGTGTTACATACATAGGGTTTTCTATGGCAAAGGGCCTTCCTACCTGTAGAAGTTCCCACGGTAAACTCTTGTTCATACTTTGCAGTTTTCTGACCGTTGCTTAGCTGTTGTCCCAAAGTTTAAGAGTGAACGGCTGTGAGGCAGATTTTTTTCTGTGAATACCATGCACCTTCAGAGTTATCTTTTTTTTTCTTTGAGTAAAACACAAGATCTGCTATCTTTTAGGAATGTCCCCCAAATCTGGCTTTATATCTAAGAGGTCTGGCATTCTCTCCCTTGAATTTTAACTGCTCCATTGCCAAGCACCAGCGCACTGCTATAGGGTCAATTGGCAAAACATAACATAGCTCTAAAACCCCTTAAATTTTTCTTTTACATGATTTGATGTCTTATGGCTGAGCCAGGTAATTATTTCTTATGAATTAATTAATAATCACTCTTACTTTGCAAGTTTATGTTTCGGGTACTGGAATTAACACCAAGTTCATAAAACATGCATTTTTGGAAGTATTGGCATTTAATACAGTGGATTCTTTCTATTAGTAAATAGCATATTTTACACACTTATAATTTCATTGGCTATTCCAGTGGTTGTATGACAGAATATCAAGAACAGCAACAGCAATACAAACATACAAAAATATTTCCAAATAAAAATTGTAATACAAAACAATGGGCAGAAAGCAACAATGCTACCAAACAAATGGTTTATTCCAAACAATAATCAGGAAAATGTTTATTTATAAAAGCGTTGTATAACGGCGCAGTGGGTGTGAATGAGAAACGTGCTCTCTCATCGGTGAGACAGACACATGACAATAGCCAACAAAAGTGTGCATTTAAAAACAAGAATAGCCTGTTCTTGGCTAATCGATGATATATATACAGGTCCATGATTTCAGTCGATGATTTGATCCCTAAGGAGACAACGGGCGATAGTAGGATTATAATAGCTACTGTAGATATGACCATGTTTAACACATTTTTGCATTCATATGTGTAGGGCCCATCATTTTATATTGCAATATTTACCCAAGTATCCTGAAGTCTCTCAGTTTCCCTTATAATGTGGTCACAAAAATATGTGATATTATACTTAAACAAATGAAAGAAAAACATCAACTAAAGAATATTGCCAAAGAAAAAATCGAAAATATAAAATATCAAAATCAAAAATAAAGAGCTGCACAATATTGTGACCATATTAAACCCACAACTAAACTATATATACTGAAATTGTTGGCAACCAAAAAACTCATAATGAAATGTACTAAAAAACAAATTTAAAATCCCAGAAACTATTAAATAACACATTAAAATAGTTCATAACAATTATGTTTCCTATAAACATAAACATATTTTTAAATATGTTATCTAAAACATGTATAAAAGTTCCACTAAGCTACATAACTGAAAAATAACAATAAACAAATATTTATTCTAAAATATAAAAAAATGAATCAAGCATCACAATTGCATAAAATAGTTACTTAATAAAATATTAGCTTTATATAAATAAACTTTATAAATACATGCAAGATCATGTATATATATATATATATATATATTTAAATGTACATGCACACATGACTATGTATATATAGATGTGTACATATATACACACACACATACATATAACATTAACACATAAACACAAATTTGCATATACCAAATGAGTACTAAATCTAAAAAGCTATTCAAATTTCAAACAAAACAAATGAAATCAGACCTAAAACAAACTATCAAATTCAAACACTTTACCAATTAAATAACCACTATAAATAGGACACAGAAAACTTGTATTAATTTGCACCCAAAATGCCAAAAGATCAAGAAAGAGACAGTGTGCTGAATTCTACATAGAAGTAACTAAAAATCCATCTCCAAAAATGACAACTCTAAAAAGTAAATAACATAAAATACATTAATAACGCCAGCCTTCAAATGTTTAACTTAAACCAAAAAAATGAATATAAACCTTTCTATGTATTTCACCCGTACAGCAAACACCAATGGAGCAAATCCAAAAATTACAAGAAGGAAAAAAGAATAACATCCTTATAAACTTCAAACTCAACAAACATAAACATAGAAGCATACAGAAAACAGCCTGTCAAGCATAAAACTAAGTAACATGTGGATTATAGAAAGCACGTTCAAATCATACCCTCCATCATTCATCTACACAGTACATGGTAAATACCATAACAGAAACATTCTTTTAGTTTATACACATTCAATCAACAGACAAACTGCAACTTACCAAGACCTATGAACTAAAATAAAATCTAAAATTAACAACTACTATCTGCACAAAATGGTCACTGACTTTAAAAAAAAAAAAATTATTAGTACTATTTAAACAATATACCCACATACAGCTATAAAGGGGTGCTATCACTATTTTTACTAGAACATGTGGATTCACTTTTAAAAATTTGCACTATTTTCAGGACTCAACAAACTGACAATTTGTCTATAAAATAAAAACAATAATTATCCCAGTACACTTCCCAGAAACTGAAGTAGTAAAACATAACTATCCCCTAGTAGAATCACTCTACTATAAAAGACACAAAGACAAGCTAAGTCCACTAATGGACTATCTTTAAGATATTTGAGTTGGCAGACTGCACCGTTCTGGTCACAGATGCCAACCCAATGATCACATACCATGGTAGAATGTATATGACAGTACCATGGCACAATAAGCCTAAAGAAGCAGCTCAGGAGAAGGGTGGCACAAGTCCTTAAAGTAAAGGCATCCTACACTCTAACAATGCCTAGAAATATTAAGAAAACAACAAAGCTACCAACACTTTAAAATACAATAACTTATAACCCACCTAAAACCTAAAGTAACAAAGCGCAAGTGTAGGAAATACTGCAATGAAAAGTACATGTATTTTCTAGCATTCAAGGTCAACCATACCTAAAGTCCATACTGAGAACACTATTATAAAAAATCCAAATATTAAAACTGCATCTAATGAGAAACTTTAAACAACAAAAACAAAACAAACTTGTTTATGTAGAAATATAATATTAGTAACTTTACCAGTCAAAAAAATACATTTTATTATAAGCAAAATCGACTCATACTTACAAAATAAAAATGACTAAAGTAAATAGCAATAAATAAATTAATACGCAGTCAACTACACAAGTAACACGTCTTAAAACAGAACACCTAATTACCAAGTAAAAATGTATTACAGAAAACATAACAAAACATTATCATAAAAGAAATAATGTTAAAGCATTTAAACATTTCCAACCGTTGAAAATAAAATAAAGTTAAACTCATAGTATTCTTGCTGAAGTCCATGTTCATGAATTATTCTACAAAAATGGAAAAAGCAAAAAATAACTGTATGAAAAAATATATCCAGAGGAAAATATTGCAATCCTCGGCAGCCATCAAAAACCTGAAATATAAAATCATAACAGCGCTTTAGAGAAAAGTAGCGGAAATTTAAAATAATATTGGTCCAATTAAAAAACTCTAAACAAAATGAGAAAATAACCACCCATGCAACACAAATTAGTCCATAAACAACTCAAATAACAGGGGAAGCGCTGTGTGCCTGCCGGGAGGAGGAGTTTCACGGGCAGGAGCCCTTTAACTATCTTTGCGCTCCCGCCATCGCGGGAAGCGCTGTGTGCCTGCCGGGAGGAGGAGTTTCACGGGCAGGAGCCCTTTAACTATCTTTGCGCTTCCGCCGTCGCGGGAAGCGCTGTGTGCCTGCCGGGAGGTGGAGTTTCACGGGCAGGAGCCCTTTAACTATCTTTGCACTCCCGCCGTCGCGGGAAGCGCTGTGTGCCTGCCGGGAGGAGGAGTTTCACGGGCAGGAGCCCTTTAAACTACCTTCGCGCTCCCGCAACGCCCGGGCCAAGGGCGGGCCCGTCCTGCGCCCGTCAGCGACCGGAGGAGGCCGGGCTGGGCCACACCATTTTTATCCTGACCCCGAGGTTGGTGACCAGCGGACGAACATACCTTACCTACCCGACACCTTCCTAATACAGGTGAGCAGTACTTTAGGCCCTCCTGGCATCTCAGCTTTTCTTAATAAAAGCCCCAATAGAGCAAAAATAGGGTGGGAAAAGGATAGGAACAGCACCCACGGAAACAGACTGTCAAACTCTGGGGCTGGACCTAAGTGTCTTACCAAAACAAGATGGGCAGACGGAAGGGGGGGATGCCTTTGGAAAAAGCCGGTAACAACAAGACTCTAGATGGCTTCCTCCAAAAAGCGGTAGGGGCATTGGAAAAAGAAATTGAATTGGTGGAGCGCCGATTGACTGCTCCTCCACCAACGGATGCTCCATCGAAAACCCCACCACAACCTTTTTATCCACCAGTTTTTCAGCCTACACCGGCAACCCCACCTCCAATTACCCAAACTACCTGAATGCCGTTCGCAGAGCCCCTGGACAAAGCCATATATTCTTCAGAAACTTCACAGCCTATGCCAGATAGGCCTGCACCCTCCCCAAAGCACAGCTCATAGGGCAAAAGGAAACATGGGGAGGTGAACCTAAAGAATAAACGGGCTCGTGTTTTGAACTCCCCCAATCATACTGTGCCTACTCGGACCAAGGACTGCACACCTGCCCAAGCTCAAATAACGGCAGCCTGGACATAGCTTTTATAATAGATTTTATAAAAGACGAGCTCTCCAAAACATTACACCCTATAACAACTAGCCTATCAGCTATTGAGGAGAAACTCGACGTTCTCATCAAACTCAATCAGCCAAACACCTCTACCTCATCGGATTTACAATATTCGCAACAACATCTTCCCCCATGCCCTCCAGCCAACAGTGCCAGCAGCCCTCTTCTACCACCAAGCACGGTTCACAACCCTCAATCACTTTGCCCTGATTCTTCGCATCAACCAGTGAAGACTTCTACTGCTAGACTGGCCAACTCCCCTAAAACATGGCACTCAAAGAGTGACCCTCTCTTCCCAAGGCGGACTGATGAAAGTGCTTCTTCCATAAACATGGACACAAAACTGTACAAGGACTATACCAAACCTCCAGCAGACCGGATGGATCTAGGATCCAATATGAGAACCTTACACCTACCACCGGAAGCTTGCCCTTATGTGCTTGTTATCACGAATGTTCCTAAGCTTAAGCCTAATATCCCCGAATCATTTACAGAACTGAAAAATAAGACCATCCACTGGCTACATAAATATGCTAGATTTGCTTTCTATATGATACCCTCAATATTAATGGTGAGGCGGGTGGGTTGGGTGGGTCCACTGAAAAACCCTGGTACAGGGGATTGTATTGTTATTAACTTCAATGCGCCTTCCCTTGTCCAACAGCTCTCCTTGAATGTGTGTCATTCCAACCCTCTGGGGGAGCAACCTCACTTTGTAGGCTCCAGGCTTTTTACCCTCATAAAGCTGTACCAACTACTAAGGGGGTAACAATGTCACTCAGAGGTCCCACTAGGGTACAGATACAGCCTGACTCTCAGCTGAGATGTAGCCCTTTTTCGCTCTCGCTCTCTGAAAATGATTGACTAAAAAACAGCACTGAGTACAGCTCACCTCAGCCTCAAGGTTCAAACATTTGGGATAAAAAGTACCCTATAGTCGGAAATAATGAAACTCACGAAATAGGGCAAGGCAACCCTGAGGTCGAACAAACCCCTACTGTAGACGCCAGAGACCCTATGCCAATTTCCGTACCTGCTCAGCCAGATCTTTCTAAGTGTTTTGAAAACTGTATTGGGGGTGCAAATAAGAAGCGCAAGGTGATTGAGACCAATTTAGCCACAGATTTATTAGATCTCAGCAAACTTGGATATCCACCACCATTTCAGACACTCGAATTGCTCACGCCACCCCCCGATCTAGATGGGACAAGAAATATTTTGGGCAATACAGTAGTGGGAAACCCAAACATGACTGGTATAGATACGATTGAAAAGGGTATAAAACTTCCCCACGGTACCCCATTGGCAAGAGAGAACCCTGTGGCCGAAGCTCCCCATGACAAAATAGATGGCCTAGATACCATCCTTAGTTGGAATATTGCAGGGTTGGAGAATAAAATGAACAACCCCGAATGGGGCAAATTCATAGAGGAACACAAAATATGTCTTTTCCAAGAAACATGAGCATTGGAGCCCAAATACAGAATTGGTTATAAAAGTTATTGGGTCCCAGCAACTAAGGTGAATTCAGGGAGACCCTCAGGTGGCCTGCTTATATGGCTCAGCTGTTCCTTTAAATGTCGGATTGAAACAATTGACTTGGGCTGCCCTGATTTAATGGGCTTATCAATACCATCTCTTAGTGAGAAACCACTCTCAATAATCAATATTTATAATAGGAGCCTGGGTAGCAAATACGAGTCCGACACACTGACTATTTTGGACAGCTTTCTTTCTTGTAAATCACCTTCCCACTTTATTCTTATTGCTGGAGATTTCAATGCCACTTTTGAACCCTACTCGCTGGCCCAGGAATTATACAAAGATGAAGATGCTTACTGGGGTATCCCTCAATTGGTATCAAGCAAAAGACCAAAAATAAATAGATTAACACACCAGGTTGTGGACATCACATTGGCACATGGCCTGCGGGCTTGCAACGGTCGTTCCCGCTCGGACCCTAATCTTCACCACACATTCAGGCGCGGGGCACAGAAGAGCCAGATAGATTATATTTTGCTTGATGTCCGCCTGTGGGGCTATATGGCTGACATGAACATTGTAGAACATGAGGAAAGTGACCACGAACCATTGATTTTTATCTCTTAGGAACCTATTACCCCTACTTGAAGTTTCCTGTTCCAAGACCCACGAACAACAGCTCGCACTGACCAATAATAGACAAAATGTTAGATGGGAATCCCTGAACGCCGATACAGCCACCCTGGCATCTGCGTACAGGCAGTTGGCTGATCACATGGATTGTATATCTCAGCCTTTAGAAGATAGTGGTGGGCTTATAGCAGCCCACACACGATTTTTTTATTCTCTAAAAAATCTTTTTACCAAAGAGTCTGCAAAAGAAGTTAAAGAGAAGTGCAACACAAGGTGGTTCAACGCCACATGCAGGGAAGCACAGCACAAACTGCTGAGAGCTTTAAGAGGAGGCCAGTCAGATCATATAAGGGAAGCCAGGAAAGATTATAAACAGGAACAAGGCAGAGCCCGCAGGACATGGGATGAATCTAGATGGGTTTCCCTCCTGGAGTCTGCTAAAACAAATGACACCTCGAAATGTTGGAAATTGGTGGCTGATGCCAGCAAAGAACCTAATCGTTCGCCTGGTGCCTCAATACTCCCTGCAGAGTGGACAGATCATTTTTCACGACTATATTCTGGGATCACTGGTGTTACTTCCAGGGAATTGCCCCATATCATGATTACTGAGACCCCCAAAATTGAATTTACGTTGGCAGAAACTAAAGCTGCGATTGCTTCATTGAAATGGGGGAAGGCCCCCGGCCTCGATAAAATACCTGGTGATTTATACAAGACAAACCCAGATATATGGGCCCCATATCTGAACCTTATTTCCAATGCGGTAACTGCAGGAGCACCTGTCCCGAGCTCCTGGATGGGAGCAGAGATAGTTCCCATCTTTAAGAAAGGTAACCCCTCCAACCCTGTTAACTACCGCCCAATCTCCTTAATCGACAACTTCCAAAAACTTTTTGCAAAGCAAATTTTGTCCCGCCTAGAAGAATGGATTCTGGAAACCAATGCTATTTCTGATTTGCAAGCAGGGTTTAGGCCAGCAGTTAGTACCATAGATCAGGTGCTAAGATTCCTAACAATAAAATGGAAGACTGTGGAAGTAGGAGGTGGCAATCTTTTTGTAGTTTTTATTGATCTTAGAGCTGCGTTTGACTTGGTCCCAAGAAACCAGCTATGGCTGACACTAGCCAATATGGGTGTCCCACACGGCCTTTTGAAACTTATCACCCGACTACATGAGAATACTTATGCTCAAATCAGGAGCGGCAAGAATGGTGATCTAACAGAATCAGTCGCTATTGAGAGGGGAGTCAGACAGGGGTGTGTTCTGGCCCCAACTCTTTTCCTTCTATGCATAAATAATTGTATTAAGTATTTAGCAAATTGCACTAATGATTCCCCAAAGCTGGCCGGGACCAAAGTTCCATGCTTACTTTATGCAGATGACACTATCCTCCTGTCCAAATCATCCATGGGAATCCAGAATCTGGTTAACCAGTTCGGTGTATTCTGCAGAGATTACAGGTTAGACATAAATCTCAAGAAAACTAAACTCATGATATATAGTCCCCGAACAAGAAGCTTAGAGCAAATATAAAGATAGATTCAATTCCTCTGGAGAGGGTAATTGAATACGACTATTTGGGCATTAGACTATCCGATAAGGGCAGCTGGGATGCAGCTATAAGGAAAGGGGCACTAACAATCAGCCAAAGATGTGGAGTGATAGGACGCAAAGCTAGCACTGCAACAAGTCCCCCTCTGACCCTCATCTCTGAAATATACAAAGTCCAAATCCGCGCCGCGGCCCTATATGGAGCGGAACTTTGGGGATCTCACAGACAAATGGAAAATAATTTCCTTAGACACATATCCAGACTAGGGAAGGGTACGCCGATGCTCCCCCTAAGACTGGACCTGGGTCTAAATAGTATTAAAGACACAGCACACTTAAGACCACTTCTGTACTGGGTCAGACTATGGAAAACGGATGAACTCGAACCTTTCAGGTTAGCAGTTAAAGAATTATTACCACCTTGCTATGGATGGGAAAAAGTACGATGGCTAAGGGAGATGAAAGCGGCCTGGGTTAAACTGAATTTATCCCATTATTGGGAAAATCCCGAGATGATTCCTGGTAACGCTAAACGCCTGATCAAAGACCGTTATTGGGAAAAGATCCATGAGGAATCTCTCGGCTCAAATGGGTTAGGTCGGCTGACAGCAGAGTTCCTGCTGGTTAAGCACGAACCTCTGCCCGAAAGCTTCCTGCATCTCCCTATACCAGCCCGTGCTCGCTCTTTATTACTCCAGTTCAGATATGGAACATTGGCAGTCAACAGCTTCACGGCCTGCTGGTCGACCAATAGTTCCTTATCTGACAAATGCACAAACTGTCATCTATGCAAGGAAACTTCTGAGCATGTTCTATTTTTCTGTCCTTTGTACAAATGCCCCCGAGGGAAGTGGATTACCCCTCTGTGCAAAACACTGTCAATACAAAACCGTAACAGTGCATATAGAATATGTAAATATGATACTTCCATGCTGATAGTGAGTTCTGTTTCTAAATATTTGGCAGCAGCATGGAAAATCCGCAGTAGGATCACTACAGATCTTAATCCACCGGTTGAAGTACAGTCTAGAAGTTAGCGAACTAGCACCCTGTTATATTAAGTCTGGGATTTTAAATAAAACTATTAGTGCGACCTATCGAGGACAAAAGACTGTATCCCCGAGCATGCTGTCTAATGGGTTACCCCAACAGAAGTGACCTATAGCTCCTCAGCATATATAATTTTACAAATGGTAAGATGCAATTTATTTGATCAACTTATTCAATAGAACTGATTAACTTAGGGCATCATTTTCCACTGGTTGATTTTTAACTTTTGCTAACAGGAGCTATCGTATGTAGTTTTTATGTCTTATTCTTATTGTATAAACCCGTTTTAAAATGGTTTTTATGCTTTTAACAACTGATCAGTATCATTTTAGCATTTAGCGTCTTGCATAGGGTAAGATCCAGAGACTATTTTGAGAGTCTTGTCTTAACTATTTATGAAACCTTTTATGTAATTTTATGAACTTCTTTCCTGTATTAATTGCCAATGTCCTTTTTATATATATATATTTTTTTTTTTAGTATGCAACGGTTTATGGCTTCTACCTTTTTGTATGTATGATTACTTTTAACTTCTCAAATGGTCCAAATCTGGACCGAATAAACTATTGATTGATTAACTCAAATAACAATAACTCTAAAAATAAACATCTATAATTCAGTTTACCACAACATTAATTTAAGGCACCTATTATACACAAAGGCCTATCACACTACACAACCCATTTAAAAATTTCACCATCTATCCACTAAACAACAACAAAACACAAACCTACTCTAACTCGACTAACACAGAACACATCCCTCCCAGCTACCACAGCCTTAAAAATTAACTTAAAGTACATTTTCCCTGTTCCAAAGAGCAGTGACATGGTACCACAACCACACAGAAGGTGGAATGATCCATGAGGTTAATAGGCTAAACAAATAAATGCAATGGTAAAGAAATGGCTGCTAAATAAAAAGACCAATGGCCTCATTACTAGTTTGGCGGGCCTAACGCGGGACCGCCAAACTCGCTGGGAGGATGCTACTGCCATTGTGGTGGCAACCCTTCAAACCTATTACAATGTTTCCACTGGTCCGACCGGCGGGAACATTGTAATAGAGCATTTCCGCTGCACAGTCCAGCAGGAACAGTGCTACAAGATAGCACTCGGCTCCTTTAAAGGTGGCAGGTGCTATCTCGTAGCACAGAGGGGCAGACCAGCACCCTCAGAATGAGCACTGTCTGCAAAGAAGACAGAGAGCATTCTGATTGTGCATGGCAGGGGGCCCTTGTTCTCCGCCAGCCTTTTCATTGTGGGGAAACTGCCATGAAAAGGCTTGGGGACAATAAGGCTGTCAGCCAGGCAGCACTGAGTTCAGTCCTGCCCTGGCTGACTACAATCAAGACTGCCGTCAGCCCGTCAAGAGCCATCTTCCCCGCGGGGACAGCGGTCCCCTAGCGGGTCAACCCTCCAAGGTTATAATTGGACCATTGGACTGTTTAGAGTATGGTGGCTGGACCGTCAGCGCGAGTGAGATAGTCCTCAGACCACCACACTCGTAATGAGGCCATAAGGACCTCTTTACGAGTTTAGTGGTCAGAGCGCCAAACCGCTATGTTGGCGGTCTGAAAAAAAAAACTGCACCAGTGGTCTCTACCCCCCCAAATTACACTGTGAACAAGCAGAACCGCCACTCAGCAAGCAAAAAAGCAGACCGAAAGTTGTGCGGCGGTCTTGTATCTAGGTGGTCTGATATCCAGCAGCGTCAGCACCACGGCCAACCACCAAGCGTATCACAAACACACAGTCACTGTGGTGGTCTCCTTATGGTGGTTAGCCAATGGCGGTCGATCACTCGGTACATGTTCAGCAAAGTAACAAGGAAGTGCACATTGGATAAATTTGAAAACAACGCAGTTGACACACATTGGTCCAGTGGACAAAGTTGCAAACCACACTATAAAACACCCCTTCACAGACCATAATTCTTGGCATCTCCACTGGAAGACAAAGAACACCAACCACCATTTTTTGATTTTTCATAGATTAGGCACCCATTTCTTCACCATTTTCACACACTTTTATCCATTCACTCCTGATTGCACATCCCCTGTTAAGTAAGTCCCTGTCACCCACTTTAGTTGTCTACCATGTCACATGCCCAAAATCCCAATTTCTCAGAAAATGAGTTGAGAGTGATGGTGGATGAAATCATACGAGTAGGACCACAATTGTTTGGAGCACAAGTCCAGCATTCTCCTCTCTTTTCAGTAGGAAAATGTAAATGTGGTAAAGGATCATCGGCAGAGTGAATGCTGTAGGCACCACCAAGCGCACAAAGGAGGACACTAGGAAGAGGGGGAATGATCTGAAGGGCAAGATGTGTTCTCTGACCTCCAGGCAACAGATAGAGGCAAACAAGTCAGGTGGTAGCACTCCCAATGCACTTGACAGGAATACATGAGGGAATTGAGTCTGGTAAGTTACCACAAAAAAACTGTCACAAAAATGCACTGGAGAACATGGCAACCGGCTGAAGGGCCGAGTGTGGAGGGCTCAGCAGGGCTCGGAAGTACAGTTACGCTAAAAGAATTGTAGCAGCTTACCGGGTGTCGGAGAAGGCGCGCAAATATAACAGCGTCCGAGGGATGGTTTTTCCTCCCTTTTGAAGGTGGCGGGGGCATGGAGCACTCGTGAACAGAAGCGGGCGGCACCCCTGTTGAGAGCCGGCCCGGAGGTGCTTCGAGTGAAGGGAGGCAGCAGCAAGGATTCTATTCCGGGGGAGGTGTGGCAGAGTCAGCACTGGCTGCACTAGTAGAGGAGTAGGCTAAGGAGAAGGTGAGAAGGCGTTTTTCATATCTGCTGCTGCAAGAGTCGAGCAAGAACGCCGAAGGAGTGTGGGAGGTACCTTTTGCTCTACTAATATTAGACTGCAATCAAGGAACATCGTTATCTTCCTGGCATCCCAAGGTCCCATGGTGGATAAGGCAGAGGGGGTGTCTCTGAGCCGGGCCAGAAGAGGAGAAGGGAAGATAGGAGTTAGGGGTGGCAGAGGTGGGGTAGCCTATTCCCTGCAGAGTGTGAAGGCGGCAAAAAAGCGGATAGAAGCAGAAACTTGCGAGAATCCTCAGAAGCAGATTACGGGGAGGAGTAAGGAAGAGCAAATTAATAATACCTGTAAGAGGAAAGTTACTTTGAGTAATTTAGGTTCCGCCACAAATAGGAAAATAAGGGTCACCCCCTCATTAAGGACTTATTTTGGGGTGTTACCTGGAACCCCTAAAATGTCAATTGTGCAAGGGGCAAGACAGTACCGCCCTTGCCGGGAAGCAGGGATATAACTATTCCAACAGTCAATGGGGACTCGATGCAGCAAAGTATCCCCCCCGGGATCCGTTTTAGGGAAGCTGGATCTGCTGGAGGAGGACAGGCGGTCAGTCAATTTGACATACAGGCTGGAGGGGGGACTAGATCCTCTGAATGGGGGAGAGAATGTAAATCTACTCAGTGACTCTGTCACAGATATGTTGAAAGCTCTAGCCATGGAATTGAAGGGGGGCTTTAAGACGTCTAACACTAATCAGGAGGAGATCAGGAATCTGTGTGAAGACCTCGGCAAAAAAATAGACGATCTGGCAGGTCGGAAAGCTGCCCTGGAGGAAGAGGTTGGTGATCTGAGGGCTACTGTGGAGGAAAATAAAGAGCAGATAAGAGGTTTGAAATCAGGAGAAGCAGGGGTGCTGGCTAAGTTGGAATCCTTGGAAAACAATCAAAGGAGAAATAACTTGAGGTTTTTCAGAGTCCCCGAGGGATTCGGGGGAGATGACTTGAAGGGATTTGTTGTATAATTAATAAAACAAGAAATAAAATTTGAGGATGTTGAGGTTGACATTGCAAAAGATATTCAAAGGGTACATAAGGTCCCGCAAAAATGCCTCCCAAGAGGGACAGGCCAAGGAAAATTTTGGTTTACTTTCTTACATATAGGCTTAAGGAACGTGTCTTGGAGATGGCATTGTAGAAGATCTCTCTCGTGGATGGCGCTCCATTTGAGGTTAGGTCGGATCTTGCATCCATTACCTTAAATAAGCAATGGGAGCTGGGGAAAAGAATTGATATATTGAGAAGACTGGGGGCAACGGCCCAATTAAGGTTCCTGGCATCCTTAAGAGTAATGGCAAATAATAAGATGTGTAACTTCAGTGATTGTAATAATGTTGATGACTTGATTAAGAATTTAGAGCAAATTTCTGGTGCGGTATAGGCCTCCTCCTCTAACAACGGTTGGCTGGTTATGGTGATAGGAGGTTCTGAGTCCTGCATGATGACCCTTCATAGGCGGTAACGCCGGTCTATGAAGATAGGGAGGGTTCTCCTGGGGTTGGGGGAGGAGGGTGGCGACGGGGGGCACTGGGTGGAGAGTAGAAAAGGGAAAAAGGAAAAAAAGGTCCTGGGTGTTGTTGTGAATAGAGAGAAAGGTGGGGAAACACAAGATCTAACAGGGGCGGTGGGCCCCCTTGAGGGAGGATGTCGAAAATTGATTTGAAGCCCCTGTCCTGGAATGTTAATGGCCTCCGGGTGAGGAGCAGACAAAGGAGGATGATGCAATATTTGAAGGACGCTCAATTTGGCGTGTTGATCCTGCAGGAAACCCACCTTTCCCAGGTAGAGTGTGTGGAAGTTTTTCGGCCATGTAGATGGGTGCAGCAGGTAGCTAGTTCTAATTATGCCAGAGGTAATAAGGGGGTAGCCATTATAATAAAAAAAACATGCTAATATATCTTTTGTTGAGGGTCCGGTGGATAAATCAGGGAGATGGGTGGTGGGGAGATTAACGGTGTATGATTTCGCGTTTACGCTAGTCAGGTACTACGGTCCCAATCGGGATGATATAGCCCGGTTGAGAGAACTCTCATTTTTTCTGCTTCAGTATTGGGATCCCATTATATGGGTGGGGGACTTCAATGTAGTATTGAACTATGAGCTGGATAGGTCTTCACGGAGTAGGTCGAGGAATAACGAGAAAATGCATGCTCAGGTTCGATTAATGATGTCAAAATTTGGCTTATATGATGTTTGGAGAGAAAACATCATAGGGGCGTGAAAGAGGTTATACTTATAACAACAAAAAATACAGACATCAATCTAGAATTGATTATTTTCTAATAGGTGAAAGTTTAAAAGAGGTGGTGGAAGAAGTTTCACATATTGAGGCTCATCTTTCGGATCATTTAGCTGTGAGTTTGAAGCTTATTTGGTTTGGTGACAAAAGAGAAAGAAGGTGGACTTTGGATAGAACGCTATTATTGGATGACGAGGTTGTAGCAGAGCTACGGAGAGGGACTGAATAATTTTTCTATCTTAACAAAGGATCAGCCTCGCTTGCGGTAGTATGGGATGCTTTCAAAGCCTTTTTGAGGGGGAAGCTGATAAGCGCAGCTGCATATAGGAGGAAAAAGTACTATGAAGAAATAAGTAGGCTAAAAAATTTGATTCGGCAGGTTGAGCAGAGATTGGCAGCTATGGACCTTGAGGAGGAAGAAGTTAATCAGTTATATAAACAAGATCAAGAGGCTTGATTGGATTTAGCAGCATTTATAGATAATCGAATTAGAATGAGATGTGAGGCCAATAGGGTGTCTCATTTTGAATATGGTGACAATAGCGGTAAACTGCTGGCCTGGAAGATAAAAACCGGTATAATTAGGAATCGGGTGGTAGAAATTTGGGACGGAATTTTAGGGGAGGTTAGGAAGAGTAAAAAAGAGGTGTAAGATGCCTTTTTAAACTTTTCCAAGGAATTATATTCTGAGGATTTAGAAGTCTCCACAGAGTCGGTGAAGGGATGGTTAGAGGGATTAGAATTGGCATCTCTAAGTGAGGAGGAGAACAAGGTGATTAATGAGCCAATTGATATGGTAGAACTTGAGCAAGCGATAAAATCAGGTAAATTAGGCAAGGCGGCAGGACCAGAAGTCTATAGAGTATTGGGTAGTAGTATTACGTTTTTTTTTTAGAGAACTCTTTAACAATATTCTGGAGACTGATGGGAGACCTCCCCCTCTTGGAGGGAAGCTATTATTACAGTACTTTTAAAACCAGGAAAGGATCCCAGGAGTTGTGAATCATATCGTCCAATTTCTCTCCTAAATTGTGACTATAACATTTTCGCAAAAAGTTTGGCAGACAGATTAGGGGGTGTTTTGGGTAAGCTTATACATATTGATCAGAAAGGGTTTTTGAAAGGAAGACATATGCAGGATTTGACACATGGGTTGGTAGCTTTGGTTGATTTGGCCACCACATGCCACTCCCCTTTAGCAGTCGTGATGATTGATGCAACCAAAGCTTTTGATAGAGTTAACTGGAATTATTTAAATATGGTATGTGAGGGTTATAATCTTGGGGGCATTTCATTAGGACATTACAAAAAATTTACCAGGACGCCTGTGCAAGAATTTTGGTTAATGGCGATCTCACTTCCTCGTTCAAGATAGAAAGGGGTACGCGGCAGGGGTGTCCGTTATCCCCGCTTCTGTTTGATTTGTACATTGAGCCACTTGCTACTAGAATTAGGAATGATCAGCGAATTCCCCCCTTTGTGTGTGGAAATTTTTCTATGAAGGTGTCTTTGTACGCAGATGACCTGATGATTTATACTTCTAATCTAACTCAGACTAATTCGGTTTTGGAAGAACTGAGATTTTAGGAGTATCTCGGGTTATGCAGTTAATAATCAAAAGACGGAGGGGATGGCTTGGAATATGGAGATAGGTAGCCCTGTAATTAAGAAGGAGGAGGTTAAATATTTAGGGATTACACAGGATATAAATAAATTGGCAGAAACAAACTTTAGGAAGGTAATGAGGGATGTAGATATCCTACTGAAGAGATGATTAAATCTCCCCCTAACTATTATTGGTCAGGTTAATTTAATTAAGATGGTGATTGTCCCCAAGTGTACATTTATCTTTAATTCGATGCCATTAATGTTTAATAATGTCTCTTTAAGGAAACTTCAAGGAAAAATCAGCAGTTTCTTTTGGGCCTCTAAAGGCGTACGTATTTCCTGGAAAAAACTGAGAAGGAGGAAAGAAAAAGGAGGGTTGGCCGTGTCAGATATGCAGTATTATGCGTGGGCCTTCTTCCTGAAGAATGCGAGGGAGACCTTTAATCACCCAAGTCGGTCTGAGCTGGGGCAGGCTCTGATTGCAATGGCAGAGGATAATGAGTTACAGACAAGCTTTATGTATAAGTTTGGAGACCCTAAATACTTTAAGAAAGTCAGATTTAAGGTGTTACAAGATCTAGCAAGACTGTGGTATGCGGTTAGGAGGGCCACAAAACTGTCGTATTATAGCAAAAAGGCCCCTATTTGGGACTCCCCAGGGTCACCTGAATGGACTAAGGATGCATTGGCAATACCTCTGAAGGCAGCAGGTTTTTTGTACTGGGGACAATTTTGCTATAATGGAGAGGTTAGATCATTGAAAACCTGAATGGGGAGGTAGGGGATAACCTGTCTAAATTCAAGTACCTTCAGATTATCAGCTGGGCGAGGGATTTAAAAGTGGAGCTGGGAGGCACAAATGAGTTGGAAGATCAGTGGCATTTGGAAATTCCGATGAAGAAGGAGGTGGCCAGATGGTACTGGCTAATTATGGATATCGTGGATGGCGAATTCACCCTACCAGAGGAGCTATGGGAAGAGTGCTTGCCGGAGCGCCAGCATAAAGACTTATGGCAAGTATCCACTACACTTTTATATAATACTGTCAAATCTGCTGTGTTATGGAGGAATCATCTGTTCTCAATTCACAGTTTTCTGGACACCAGAAAAGCTTTCTAGAATGGATCAAGGTAACACGGTCAGATGCATAAAGTGTGGCACCCTGGGGCAGATGACATTCAAAGGTTCATGGAATGCCCCAAGCTCAGCAAATTCTGGGCAGAGGTTGGTGATACTATTAGTGAAAAACTCTCTATAAGACTCAAGTAAGCACCTCGCTTGTGATTTTTGGATGTATAAGCAGGGATAGCTCTAATGATGCTTGTGGCAAGAAGAGAGATTTGTAACAAATGGATTGATGTCTCATCTCTGACTTCTACGGATTGGAAAGATGCTTTAATGTATAACTTGAAGCTGGATACGAGTAAGAATAGTTAAAAAAATAGATTCTGGAATAACTGAAGCAATGGTGGGGTCTGGGAGAGGATGGGGAGAATAGGGGAGTACATTTGGTCTATCACGGTCCAATGATTAAACATGCCTCTAATGTACCACCACTGGCCGTTATTGGTAAGTGGAATGGGTATAGTGAGGCCATATCTCTGGGCAGGTAAGGTTTGGCAGAGTTGGGCAGCGGTTAATTATAGTATACTCTGTATTAAATGACCTTCCCGCCTTACATCCTCTCGTGGTGAGAAAGGATGGTATGCAAATGAGGACCAAAAAAAAAAATGCATTGTCCTGCATGCTCACAGCTCAGTTTTTGTAACTGTCTTGTTCATGTGCATTACCAGCATTCAATACCCAGAGTATCTGAGATGTAACACTCTCAGTTGTTATTGTTGGACTCAATAGCAGAGCTACCAAGGCCCATCACATGCAATAAGTCAAAATGGTGCTTATAAGCCTTTCATATAACAAATCAACCCAAGAAGCATGGTATGTTCTAACATGTAAATGTGTGTACAAACCTAAATGTAATCTGCCTACAGATATGTAATACCCAATATTTGTCAAGTGTTAGGAGGTGGAGGGAGTGACCTAACTACAACTCCCAGGAGGCCCTGTTTCTATAATTCCAACCATCAGCCCAATGTTCACTTGCCTATACACCCTTGTTTGTTACATCTCAAATGAAGTTTACTCACCTAGAAGAATACTATTTGTCAATTGTTGGGAAGTAGAGGGAGTGACCTGACTGCAAATCCCACGAGGCCCTTTGTCCTTAATTCCAACTACCAGCCCAGTGTCCACTTGCCCATATACCCCTGTTTGTTAACTCTCAAATGAAGTTTACTTACCTAGGAGGATACCATGTGTCAAGTGTTGGGAAGTAGAGGGGGTGACCTGACTGCAAAGCCCAATAGGCCCATTGTCTGTAATTACAACCACCAGCCCAGTGTTCACTTGCCTATATACTCCTGCTTGTTAATTCACAAATTAAGTTTGTTCACCTGGGAGGATACCATTTGTCAAGGGTAGGGAATTGGAGGGAGTGATCTGAGTGTCACTCCCAGGAGGCCCTGTGTCTGAAATTCCAACCACCAGCACTGTGTTCACTTGTCCATATATCCCTGTTTGCTCATTCTCAAATGGAGTTTACTCACCTAGGAGGATACCATTCATCGAGTGTAGGGAAGAAGAGAGAGTGACCTTACTGCAAAGCCCAGTAGGTCCTGTGTCTGTAATTCAAACCTCCAGCCCAGTGTTCACTTGTCCATATATGCTTGTTTGTTAACTCTCAAATGAAGTTTATACACCTGGGAGGATACTATTTGTCAGGTGTTAGAAGGTAGAGGAAGTGACCTGACTGCAACTCCCAATAGGCCCTGTGTCTGTAATTCTAACCACCAGCCCAGTGTTCACTTGTCTATGTACCCCTGTTTGTTAACTCTCAATTGATGTGTACGCACCTGGGAGTGAGCAATATACAGATCTTGCTCAACTCAGGGACGTGTCTATCTACCTACCTCCATCTTGACCTCGCATCCCAAGATAAAACTACTGAGGACAGGAATGACACCTTACCAAGTGTGTAATTGTGCAACCATGTGTGCAACTCTCAGGAGACCCTGTTTCGGAAATTCCAACCACCAGCACAGTGTTCACTTGTCCATATATCCCTGTTTGCTAACTCTCAAATGGAGTTTACTCACCTAGGAGGATACCATTCATTGAGTGTAGGGAAGAAGAGAGAGTGATCTTACTGCAAAGCCCAGCAGGTCCTGTGTCTGTAATTCCAACCTCCAGCCCAGTGTTCACTTGTCCATATATGCCTGTTTGTTAACTCTCAAATTAAGTTTATGCACCTGGGAGGGTACTATTTGTCAAGTGTTGAGAAGTAGAGGGAGTGACCTGACTGCAACTCCCAGGAGGCCCCCGTGTCTGTAATTCCAACCACCTGCCCAGTGTTCACTTGTCTATGTACCCCCGTTTTTTAACTCTCAATTGATGTGTACACACCTGGGAGTGAGCAATATACAGATCTTGCTCAACTCAGGGACGTGTCTATCTACCTACCTCCATCTTGACCTGGCATCCCAAAATAAAACTACTGAGGACAGCAATGACACCTTACCAAGTGTGTACACCAAGCATTCCCAAGGCCTCAAGCTGCATTACCAGATTGGTATCGGCAGCAGACACATTGACTCAGCACTGCACACATGACTGTAGTTACATAGACAACAAAGTCCTGTTTTGCCTGTATCTCACTCAACTAGCTCTTCAAACAGTCAAAAGGCATATGTTGCCTCTCCACTGTGTTGGCTTCACTGTTGGTAAGATATTATTTTCATTCCATCATCCAAAGTGCAACTGATCTACACATCTCTTCAGCTGCTTGAGTTAAATAGTTTAGCTTCACACATGTCATGCCAAATACTCCAATACCATGGTAGCATGGCACAATATGCTAACAATAGACTAACATGCAACTTAGGAGTGTCCAATGTCTGCTTACTGTAACACAAAACCTTTGGAGGTAGATGTCACACTTCAACCAGTAACACTTCCTTTATCAACAGGACGAGCTGCCATGGGCACACCTAGGCCACAGAACAAACACTACCCCCTGGATGAAGCCCTCAGTGATAACAACACTCCTGGACTTGTGGACATGGAGAATGGTCCTGGCCAAATTGGCAACCTGGCCAGGCGGCAACAGCGAGTCTTGCTGTGGCAACAAAGTCACCACCCATTCCTGTTGCTTCAACATCCCATTCAACAATGCGCCCCTTAACATGTGTACATAGCACAGTTTCCACCATCTTGTTCCCCCCAGTCCTGGATCCTGAGGTGCAACTCGACACACTTGACCCTGTGTGTCCAGGGCCCAGTTGGAGAGGGCACCCTGTGCCAAGGCCACAGGCTTGTGGGGATACGGTGAATGGGAGGGATGCTTTGGACCAGTGGAGTGAGGCCGCTGGGACTGCCGTCACCCAGGACACCATCTACCATGTCTTGGGGGTCTATTAGGAGTACCAAGGGATGAAGGGCCAGGTGTTGACTGAACTCTGGGAAATGAAGCAGCTTCAGAGGTTCATGATTGAAAAAATGGATGCCCATAACAACAAAATGGCACCCTAGCACGGGTGCTGAGGGACATCAATGCCACCCTGAGCAGGGCTTTTATCCCAACATCTACTCCTTCCTTTGTGGCAACTACATCACACCAAAGTACATCTGCAGCAGACACAGGAAGGGGGGCCCTGCATCTCTGGTTGCAGTTGTGACATCAGCTGTGGTATGGTGCTGTTCCACACTACAAAGAAATTGTGAGACCTGACAGCCTAAGGGTGGTCATCCCTAAATTTTTGCCTGCATCCCTCCACTTTTTGGAAACTGTTTTTGCTGGTTTTAGGACTCTGCGCACTTTACCACTGCTAACCAGTGCTAAAGTTGATATGCTATCTCCCTTAAAACATGGTGACATTGGTTCATACCCAATTCGCCTATTTAATCTACTTGTAAGTCCCCAGTAAAGTGCACTACATGTGCCCAGGGCCTCTAGATTAAATTCTACTAGTGGGCCTGCAGCACTGATTGTGCCACCCACATAAGTAGCCCCGTAACCATGCCGCAGGCCTGCCATTGCAAGGCCTGTCTGTGCAGTTTCAGTGCCACTCCAACTTGGCATTTCAAAGTACTTGCCAAGCCTTAAATTCCTCTTTTTCTACATTTAAGTCACCCTTAAGGTAGGCCCTAGGTAACCCATAGGGTGGGATGCTATGTAGGTAAAAGACAGGACATATAACAGTGTAGTTTATATGTCCTGGTAATGTAGAACTCCTAAATTCGTTTTGCACTCCTGTGAGGCCTGCTCCTTCATAGACTAACAATAGGGCTAACCTCCTGTACTGTTTGAGTGGTAGATTCTGATCTGAAAGGAGTAACAAGATCATATTTAGTATGGTCAGAATGGTAATACAAAATCCTGCTAACTGGTGAAGTTCGATTTAATATTACTATTAAAGAAATGCCACTTTTAGAAAGTGAGCATTTCTCTGTACTTAAATTCTTCTGTGCCTTACAATCCACATCTAACTAGGTTAGTTGACAGCTCCCTTGTGCATTTCACTCAGACAACCCCAAACACAGGATGCTCAGTCACACCTGCACACATCTGCATACTGAATGGGCCTTCCTAGGTTGTGAGGGTGGAGGGCCTGACACATTTGAAAGGACAGTGGTCTACCCTCACACAATGGACTGCCAAACCCCCTACTGGGACCCTGGCAGACAGGATGGAACTGAAAGGGGACCTTGTGCACTTCTAAGCCACTCTTTGAAGTCTCCTCCACTTCAAAGGCACATTTGGGTATTTAAACAGGGCCTCTGACCCTACCAACTCAGACACTTCTGGACAAGAGACCACTGGTAAAGAAATTGTGAACCAGGACCTGCAATCTGCCAAGAGGAACTGCCTGGCTGCCCAAAGGACTCACATGACTGCTTTTCTGCAAAGGACTGCTGCCCTGCTGTTGCCCTGCTGCCTTGCTGCCCTCTGATTCTGCTGAGAAGTGTTCTCCATCGGCTTTGATAGAGCTTGCCTCCTGTTCCTTGAAGTTTCAGGACCAAAAAGACTTCATCCTGCAAAGAACTGCTTATACCCGGAAAATTATCGCACAGCCTTTCAGAAACGACACACAGCCTACATTGCGGTGAGAAAATCACTGCACACAGAACCGGAACGACACAGCCCGGCTCCCCGAATGGAGATTGACGCAGCACCAGCGTTTCGACTCGAACTTTGCCGCACCGCCCACTGGATCGATGCATAGCCGAGCTGGAACAATGCAGCCTGACTTCCTGCGAGAAGAATCAATGCAGCACCTGCAGAGCAACAGAAATGTCCCCTCATCGCCCGATGCAGCTCCTGTGACTTCACCCTGCACGTCCAGGAGTTCTCTGCATCATCCCAGGGGCATCCAAATACCCCACAACCCAAAGCGGATCCAAGTCTTTGTGCCAAAAATCAACGCAAGGCCCTGACTGAGTGGAAATATATTGACGCATCGTCTGTGCGCGCCCTGAGAAACCGATGCACACCTCCCGTTTTTCACACATCTCCTCCTCTGTGGGCCCTTGCGGACAAATTAGACACAAACTGGGTACTTTGTGCTTGCAAGAGACACGTATTGCTTTTTAAAGACTAAAGACTCTTTTTATCATTTTTTAAAGTGATATCTCAACATGCACTCATCAAATCTTGATAGTTTTGACCTGCATTTAACCTGTTAAATATTCTATATTTTTCTAAACACCGTGTGGTGTGTTTTTGTGGTGTTATACTGTGTTATTGCATGATTTATTGCACAAATACTTTACGCATTGCCTTCTAAGTTAAGCCTGGCAGCTCAGTGCCAAGCTACCAGAGGGTGGGCACAGGATAATGTGGATTGTGTGTGATTTACCCTGACTAGAGTGAGGGTCCTTGCTTAGACAGGGGGTAACCTGACTGCCAACCAAAGACTCCATTTCTAACAGGAATCATGGGCTAAACCAGGCAACTGGGCACAGACGTTTGAGATGTAGAGATCTGACAAGCAGGCAACCTGCACGCTGATAGAATGAAAGTTTTTCCTGTTGCAATAGACTTGTTCACTGGCCTGTAGTGGCATCAAGACAACATGTGTACCATCAATGGCTCCCACCACAATGGGAGGCGAGCAAAACCATAGAAGTCAGCCTTCTCACTGGCTAAATCCTCACATCAGGGGAACCTGATATGGCTGTCAATGTGCTTCATCATTGATGATAGGGCATCTTTCAACACAGGACTGATCCTCTCCCACACCGACGAACCTACAGTTGCGAAGGCCAACTTCCAAAATGGGATGAAGGCAGTCGTTGCCTGGATGAAAAACATCTGCCTCAAGCTCAACTCGGACAAGAGAAAGGTCCTAATTTTGTGCACCAACCCCTCTGCCTGCGATGACTCCTGGTAGCCAGCAGTGCTCGAGCTCCCCCCCACACCGATCAACCACACATGTACCCTCGGCATCATCCTTGACTTCTCTTTGTCTGTGAACCACCAAGTCAACACTGTCTCATCCTCCTGCTTCTACACACTCTGCCTGCTCCAAAAGATCTTCAAACGGATCCCCATCAAATCCAGAAGAAGAGTCCCAGGTGCTCATCAGCAGCAAGCTTGACTACGGCAACGTACTCTATGCAGGCACCACCCAGAAGCTCCAAAATAAGATGAAAAGAATCCAGAACACTGCCGCTAGACTTATTCTGGACATCCCTCTCTGCAGCCACATCCCCAGGCACCTGAAAGACCTATACTGGCTCCTGATCAACAAAAAAATCACCTTCAAGCTCCTCATGCACACCTACAAGGTCCTCCACAACATCGGACCTGCATACCTCAACCACCACCTCGCCTTCCACACGCCCACCAGACTACTTCATTCCGCTCACCTGGCTCTGATCACCATCCCACAGATCCACAAGACCACAGTCGGTGGAAAATCCTTCTCATGCCTCGCTCAAAGACCTGGAACTCTCTTCCTCTTCATCTCAGGCAATCTCCCTCTCTGCCTCAATTCAGGAAGGACCTCAAGACCTGGCTCTTCGACTGAACTAGCCATCCAGTGCTTCGACTGAGCTGTAGAGTCTGCCCACCACCACCTTGAGACCCAAACGGGTGATTAGCTGCACTGTATAAGAACCCTGATTGATTGATTGAACATAGGTTTGGACATACCACCAGATATGGTAACTGTGTATTGGAAGGACCCTGTGGCCAGGAAGTGCACTACTGCCATGAGCTGAACAATAGGTGGTATGCAGGTTGGATTACTGTTTGCAGGCATTAGATCTGACTCCAACTGATGGCATGATTCCACTATTGTTTGCCTATGCAGACACTACTGTTTTATGATGTGGCATGCTTCCATGCTTTGAAGATACTGCAATGGACGGTACACAGGAGGTTGTCACCTCCTTCCTCTCCCAGGGTACCTATTTGTGAAAATACATCAGTGGGGGCATTAGTCCTTATATCCACACCAACATGCATAATGTATACCAATAAAATCATGTGATAAAGCATTTCTGACTGGAAATACATTATACACAGTACACATCACAGCTGTCAACTACACAAGGGTCATATGTGACTTCAATGATTCTCAACATGTGTCCACAACATGGTTTTTGGCAACACCCAAATATCTGCTCCTCAATCGCCCCTTGAAATTTAACAGTGTGTTCTGACCACCAAAAATATGGTCAGCGGTGGTGGACGGTGCACTGCCCTCATATGCTATCTTTGCCCAGCAACACACTACATTGATGACTGTGTAGTACAACCTCCACAACAAGACTGCTTTAGGATGCTTGTGATGATCAGATACATATATTGGTTTTGTGACACATTTGATGGGGCCCAATAATATATTTCCAAACTGCTAAATGGTGGATGCCTGAACTACTTAACTAAATGTTAGGAACCGCTGGCGGCCGCTGGCGGAAGTCGTCCCACTTTGGGCAGTTTCCACAACGGCAGACACAGCCGTAGGCTAACACTGTTGCCTGTGCCAGTCGCGGGCCAATGGCTTTGCCCGTTGGTGGTGATGACTCTGTATCTGGCATACGTATACTCTGTGCTTTGCAAAATCAATCATTTGACTCCTGACACTGCTGCCATCAACACTCCGTCACTTCAGCTGATGTGTGCCACCTTTGGGAGCAATCATGCCATGGCCAGCAGGTGAAAGGGCCACTGCCTTCTCTCCAAAGTAGCTGGAGAAGCTCAGGAACAAGGTCCTTCCCAGGTATGGTCAGCTCCATGGCTCACCAGACGAGCAGGTAAGAACCTCATAGGCACATCTGACTCTGTTCAACACCATCCTTTTCCACCTCACAAGCTACAATGTGCCCTTGTGTGCCAATTAGACTTCTTGTGTGCCTATTGTCATATTTTGTGTGGCATAAATGGGATGTACACGGTGCAAGTATTGAAGAAAATTACTCTATGTATTGCACATTCACATTTTGTTGTGTGATGTGTTTTGAGGAATAGCTCCTCCTTGTGTTGTATTTGCATATCTATGCAAGGAGACTTTACAGCCATATTCTGACATATCAATGGAATTGATGGTTGTAAATGTCAAGCAAGATGTATGTGCATGACAGCATGAGCTGCATATGCATAGAGTTTGAGTCATTTGAGGATCTTGTAAGCAATGCGTATTGTGCCACAGATCGTTCAGGCCACATATGGCCTTGCCACACTGTTGTATGAGAGGCATTTAATGCTTCAGAGTGCCACACAAGCAACAAGTCACAAGCCACATTGATGATGACCACATGATGCACTGTCATGCATGGAAGTGATGGAAATATCAGCGTCACGTAGGTTCTGTGTGCTCAACCGGCAGAGAACAGGGCCTGTCAAATGTATCTCCCAGAATGGGACATAGTCCAGGCTGGGGTTGAGTTACTGTGGCTATGCAACTGTTTGCACTGTGCCTACTCCCTGAAGACCTGCAGATACTGGCATTTGGCCAATATGAGGCTCTAGTGGCAAGACTTGGCCTGAAAACCTTAGTCCATTAACTAGATTAGGAGTGTGTACTGAGGTAAATCCCTGAACTAGTACATATGTGCATTTTGCATCAAGGTCAATGTGTGTCATTGAATTATGACAGGTACCTTACTCCCACAGCTCTGTTTTCACCTTTACATTAGTCATATTTGTCCAGTACCAGCATATTGCAAACTGACAAGCCCACAGTGCATATTGTTTGTAGATTCCAGGGAGGCCATGCCATGTGACTCAGCAGCTTGGTTACATGCCAACATTTTGTATGTTGGATGTTATCTTTGTAGGTTGTCACATATGGTCAAAATTGTTTTTCTGTGGTACAAGTGCATACCACACAAACCCTCTCTAAAGTGGCATGAGTCTACAATGGGTAGGCCATATGTCCACACATGCACAGGGAAGAGACTTTTAGTGCCCACCATGGCAGCCCTTTCGTTATCACTCAACTCTTAGAGTGAGGTATGAACAATGGTAGGGACTGTATGCAGTGAGTCAATGTTGCAAACTGAAAATGTGTCTGTCTAGTCAGGCCCATGGAGTTTACCCTTCTGAAGGCCACAATGGTGTGTTGTGCGTCATTGTGGCTCACATCACAGTACATGGTGCTTGAGCCTGGTCTACCTGATGTAAGTAGGCTTGTAGGCCATGAGCAAGGTAGTTGATTAGTCTGCAGATGAATCAAAAAGTGTGTAGTCATGTCCCTGTACTTTTCAGCATGTGTGCTTTACACTTGTGGTGTGTTGGCAAGGTAAAATAAAATGTGCTTGATGTTTCTGACATGTGATTGACACACCCATCTGGGCAAAAATGTGTATTTGTGACCTTTTGGTTTGTCCCTTGCATCCATACAGGTCAACGCCCATCAGAAGAAGGGGATTTGGAGAGCCATCGCCCGGAAGGTGCGGCCCCTGGGGATCCATAGTCGGCAGAGTGCCCACTGTCGCAAGAGGTGGGAGAACCTGAGACACTGGGCCCGGACATGGCTGAGGTCCAGCTGGGGCTGTCTTCTCAACGTAGCCGGGGCGCATGTCAGAGCCTGATCCCTTAATGGCCCACAATATGGAGGTGGCCTACCTGGAGCTTGATGGGCATTTGAGGGGAGCACAGCAGCATTTAATGGGGTGTGTCCAGGGCATATCCCTATCTGCAACATTGCCAAGTTGATGTGTTAGGTTCTGTCCTTTCCCCCTGAAGATTGGGGATGGGCCATGTGTGACATACAAGATGATTAACTGTTTGTGAAGGTATGGAAGTTGGTGTATGTTGATGTGCCTTGCCTATTAGCCCAGTGATCTAGGACACAACAGAGTATGTTCCACAACCAATTTACTCTCCAAGGCTGACACATGGCTGAGTGCAGATATCAACTAGGTAATGTTGTCTGTTGCTATGGGTATAATTTGTACACAACAGTCCACTGCTCTTCAGTGTTACAGCCAAACAACATGAAATAATAGATCACTGTCCTCAGCAATGTGTCTGCTCAAGTGAGTATATTCACATCTGTCCCCAAGAGGCCACTTGTCTTCAGTGTGTATTGAGTGCTAGTGCCTCACTACTTTCTGTCATCTAATGGTGGCCATCATACATGTGACTTAGCATACATTGCTCATTGGGTATATTCACAGAGCAATACTTTCCCTTGATAAGTGGTGAATGTCCACTGTGATGGTTTTTGTGACACCACTGTTGCCATCATTCCTTGTGCCTACATGTTAGCATGTGTTACTTTTATTTTTGCCTAATCATTTTCACTGCTGTTTCATGCATGGTCTACCTGTTTTCATGGGATGATACCCGACTTCCCACACATATGTATGCATGCCAGCATGTGTTTGGAATTGGACATATGTGATGTGCCACAGTTCATGTGGTGCCACAAGTAGGAGCGTGTCACCATTGATTGATGGCTCAACATACCTTCACTCATTGCATGTAATTTGGCAGGTACAACTGCAGTAGCAATGAATGGCATGACAGGTAGGAATACAGTCTTTACCCACAATGTGCATTTCAATGCCATTGATGTAGAATCATGTGGCAAAGTGCTTTACACAAGTGAAACGGGGACGGTTCATTAGCTAAGTGTTGACATGAATCATGGAGTTCTATGGCAATCATATGTGGTTGTGTACAACCATTCATTCAAGGGAATTTGTGTTTGCATGACAAAATGAGACGGTGACATGGATTCCCATTGGGCTACTATTGTATGACAACAGCTAACTGAGGGATACTACATGAGGCAAACCATTGAAGGTGATGAGGTCTCCTACATGTTTAATGGGTACTGTGATTGCACAACTCCAACAATGCAATTGGAGTTGTCTGTTATTCTGAATTTACTGTGGCCAACTGTTGAGAGTTCATGTAGCATGCATACATATGGTGTGGTAAATGTTGGAGCCACTTTGCTGTCGCTTATGGCTGGGGGCTACTCTACATCATGGTAATGTTTGCTAATCACAGCTGTTGTCCAAGTGTGATCAGAAACGTGCAGTGACACTATTTATCTTTGCAATGTTAGCATCATCCTAAGCAAGCATAGGACACAGGGCAGAATCAAGTGAGGAAACAGCTGGCCACAGTACCTCCAGTCATAAGACGAATAGCACGGAGGGACCCAGTGGCCTGGAGGGTGAGGGAACTGCCACGAAGGACACAGTATAGACCTCATCATCATCTGATTCCTCCTCCAGTGTTCACTCTCTAGTGGTGGCAGACCCATCATGACCTGCTCATATTTCATCCTTATCCACCACCCCAGTTCCATCTGCACCCTCCCTGTTGCTCCCCACCCAGTTGACCGTGCCTGCACACCCAAGAGGATGGGTGTATTCTTCGCCCTAGGTACCTCACACCTGCCCCCATTACCCTTGCTGCCCTGAGTGAGGAGGCTATTGACATCCTGAGAAGTATCTCCGTGTGTCAGACTGTCATTTTGAATACTGCCCAGGTGCAAGGCAGACAGTTCCTGCAGATGAAGGCAATCATAGTGCCATGTCTGCCGACAGAGATCTTTTCAGGCTCTGGCCTCCTCATTGACCGCAGCCACCCACAATTCTCCCCCCACCACCTACCTCTTCCCAATACAAATTTCCTATTTCCCTACTGCCCCAAGCACACAGACACTTCTGCATGCATCCACCTCAATAGGCACAAATAGCACACCTAAACACAAGTGCCTCAAGACACACCAGCACACAAGCACTCAACAGTTACTCACAAAGACCACAGCAACCACCTTTCCCTCATATACCACCACCACCCCCACCGATCCACACACCACAACCTCCATACCCACAGACACCACCATAACACCCAGTGACACATCCACCTCATCCACCATACCCACAGATACCACCTCAGCACCCACAGACCCACACACCCCAGATCCACACCGCTAAACACCACCGTAACGGACACACACAGACACTTCTCCTATATTACCCAGCACCTCAACCTCAACATCACAGCCCCAAAGAAACTCAAACACCCACATCCATGCATGTAACAGACACCACCCAAATCCAAGCATACCTCTGACACACACACAAGCAGCATCAACACCCACAGGCAAGACAACCACTCCCTCAACCTCCTAAACCCCAATCCCTGATGAAGACCCTACCCGTTTTCCCAAAGAAAATTTCCTTTTTAACCAAGATGACACCACCCACATCCCAACCCATCCCTTCCACATCCCCTGTCACACCTGTGCCCCCTGAAAGCTCCATTACCCCTCCCACCCCAAAGAAGATGCCCACCCCTCCTAAGGAGAAGATCACCCCTCCTAAGAAAAAGTCCACCACTCCCAACACCCAAACCCACACAACGGACCCCACCCCACCCAAGAATGATCCCTGAGGTGCCTGCATGCCCAATTGATGCCCCTTCCTGTGTGAAGGTTCTCTGCCAGTGACTGAGCCAAGCTGGAGCATAATACTGTTCATGGACTGGTTAATGGCTTTTGCTCTTCATCCTTTCCAATCAATAAACCCCAGTCGTTTTTTTGGGGAACACATTTGTCCTGCCATTATGTTGTTAACCTTTTGTTGTTCCTGAGTAATTTGTGTTATATGCCTACAGTTGTATGTATTTCACCCTTATTGCTGATCCATTTGCCGTGATTGGCAAGATCTGACTTTGGGGGCAGTGCTGGTGTCACCCACAACAAGGGTAGATGTTCACTGTATAAATATGTGGGTGGCAATCCAATTGAGTGTCATTGCATTGTGTTTTGTTTAATATGTTTAATATGGTAGGTATTTCATCTTGGGTTGGCGAGTGTCAGCATGTATTGTGTTGGGATTTGTTCAGCAGATGTTGGTTGGTGTCAACACCAGAGCAGTACGCGCTCTACTGGCGACAAAAATGCAAAAACCCAGCACTCTCAAAACAAAGTAATTTATGCATTGTGCTGATATGTTGTGGTTTAACCTTTTGCATTGCAGAGTTCAATCCTGAAAACGTATTTTTAATATGATTACAAATACTGTTCCTTTGCAATGTATTGCTGCAGGTTTTCAGAGTGTGTTAGGGTGTGGCCCCTTTCCAGGGCCTTCCAGAGACTTTCCCTGCAACATGCCTGGGCGTGGTTCTGGGCTGGGCCAATACTCTATAAAAGAGAGCCAGCCCAACTCCCAGTGCTCACTATTCAGAGGTCCCGGTGCAGAGCAGCAGCTTCTTCCTGAGCTCCTGTCCCGGCGGCCTATTTGGATCTTCCAGTCTTCTGCCCTAATCCTTCATTGGTGATCATTGTTCCAGGCGGTAAGACAGTGGTTGGACTGTCCCGACACCGTTATTTAGAATTTTCATATTCTTGGTTTAAATTCTTAAACGAGTAACAGATTACTTGTGCGCTACCATTTCTTGACATTTATATGGTAGTTTACAAATAGGCAAGACGCGCGATTTATTTCATAAAGGTTTGACTTTGTTATTCATTGCGTGCTACCATTTCTTGACATTCACATGGTGGCTTAAGAATCGGCAAGATGCGCGATTCGTTTCATGGTGTTTAAACATTGTTGTCCATTGCGCGCTACTATTTCTTGACATTTACATGATGTTTTACGAATTGGCAAGATGCACAACTCATTTCATGAGCATTTAACTTTGTTGTTCATTGCGCGCTACCATTTCTTGACATTTTACATGGTGGCTTAAGAATGGGCGAAAGAAGCGCGATTTGTTTCATTGTACTTTGATCTTGTTATTTATTTGTGAGCTGTTATTCCTTGACATTTACATCGTGTTTTACGAATCGGCAAGACACTCGATTCGATTAATGATGATTTGACTTTGATATTCATTGCATGCTACCATTTTTTGGTATTTTACATGGTAACACTCGAATTGGCAAGACACGCGATTCTCTCCTCGAGTTTAATTCATGTTGTTTATTGTATGCTACTATTCTAAGATATTTATTATGTAATATTCGAGTTGACAAGTTATGTGATTTGTTTCCTGAATCCATATTGTGATATTCATGGTACACAATCCTTTTATGGTGTTTACTATATATATATATCTATATATATCTGCAATATGCGCAATTTGTGTTGAAACATTTTAAGAGTACACAAGGCCAGAGTTTATAGATGCAATATTGTATGGTCCTAGTACACATTCTCAAAACAGGATTTATTTGACTGATTTAAAATTTAGTCAGAATGTTTTTTCTGATTCTCATGTAAAGGAAAGTACTTGAATAAGAAAGTTTTCATTTAATTCATCTTGATTCCCCTACAGGTATCAGGCCATCTTGAAACTTAGTCATTTTAACCTCTTAGCTGCTGGACCTTTCCCCCCCCAGTGCTGAGCCCTTTTTTGGCTATTTGGGGTGGTTCGCACTTAGGCCTTCATAACTTTTTGTCCACATAAGCTATCCACGCCAAATTTGCGTCCTTTTTTTCCAACATCCTAGGGATTCTAATGGTACCCAGAGTTTGTGGTTTCCCCTAGAGGAGACCAAAAATTTGTCAAAATACAGTGAAAAGTTTGTTTTTTCCAAAAAAATGGGAAAAAAGGGCTGCCGAAGAAGGCTTCTGTTTTTTTTCCTTGAAAATGGCATCAACAAAGGGTTTCTGGTGCTAAAATCACCATCTTCCCACCTTTCAGGAACGGGCAGACTTGAATCAGAAAACCACATTTTTCAACACAAATTTGGCATTTTACTGGGACATACCCCATTTTTACTATTTTTGGTGCTTTCAGCCTCCTTCCAGTTAGTGACAGGAATGGGTGTAAAACCAATGCTGGATGGTTGTGGTGTGTGGATCGGTGTGGGTGGTGGTGGTATATGAGGGAAAGGTGGTTGCTGGGGTCTTTGTGAGTAACTGTTGAGTGCTTGTGTGCTGGTGTGTCTTGAGGCACTTGTGTTTAGGTGTGCTATTTGTGCCTATTGAGGTGGATGCGTGCAGTTTTCATTCTATACTGAGTATACAGCAATTCATTTGCTGAAATATGAAGAGTGAAAAATAGGTATCAAGAAAACCTTTGCATTTCCAAAATGGGCTCAAGATCAGGTTTTGAGGAGCAGTGGTTATTTGCACATCTCTAAATTCCGGGGTGCCCATACTAGCATGTGAATTGCAGGGCATTTCTCAAATAGACGTCTTTTTTACACTCTCTCTTATATTTGGAAGGAAAAAATGTAGAGAAAGATAGGGGGCAATAACACTTGTTTTGCTATTCTATGTTACCCCAAGGCTTCCGATAAAAATGATACCTCACTTGTGTGGGTAGGCCTAGCGCCCGCGACAGGAAATGCCCCAAAACACAACATGGACACATCCCATTTTTTGACAGAAAACAGAGCTGTTTTTTGCAAAGTGCCTACCTGTAGATTTTGGCCTCTAGCTCAGCCGGCACATAGGGAAACCTACCAAACCTGTGCATTTTTTAAAACTAGAGACCTAGGGGAATCCAAGATGGGGTGACTTGTGGGGCTCTGACCAGGTTCTGTTACCCAGAATCCTTTGCAAACCTCAAAATGTGGTTAAAAAAACATGTTTTCTTCACATTTCGGTGACAGAAAGTTCTGGAATCTGAGAGGAGCCACAGATTTCCTTCCACCCAGCGTTCCCCCAAGTCTCCCGATAAAAATGATACCTCACTTGTGTGGGTAGGCCTAGTGCCCGCGACAGGAAATGCCCCAAAACACAACATGGACACATCCAATTTTTTGACAGAAAACAGAGCTGTTTTTTGCAAAGTGCCTACCTGTAGATTTTGGCCTCTAGCTCAGCCGGCACCTAGGGAAACTTACCAAACCTGTGCATTTTTGAAAACTAGAGACCTAGGGGAATCCAAGATGGGGTGACTTGTGGGGCTCTGACCAGGTTCTGTTACCCAGCATCCTTTGCAAACCTCAAAATGTGGCTAAAATAACACGTTTTCCTCACATTTCGGTGACAGAAAGTTCTGGAATCTGAGAGGAGCCACAAATTTCCTTCCACCCAGCGTTCCCCCAAGTCTCCCAATAAAAATGATACCTCACTTGTGTGGGTAGGCCTAGCGCCCGCGACAGGAAATGCCCCAAAACACAACGGGGACACATCACATTTTTTCATAGAAAACAGTGCCTACCTGTGGATTTTGGCCTCTAGCTTAGCCGGCACCTAGGGAAACCTAGCAAACCAGTGCCTTTTTGAAAACTAGAAACCCAGGGGAATCCAGGATGGGGTGACTTGTGGGGCTCTGACCAGGTTCTGTTACCCAGAATCCTTTGCAAACATCAAAATTTGGCCAAAAAAACACTTTTTCCTCTCATTTCGGTGACAGAAAGTTCTGGAATCTGAGAGAAGCCACAAATTGCCTTCCACCCAGCATTCCCCCAAGTCTCCCGATACAAATGGTACCTCACTTGTGTGGGTAGGCCTGGTGCCCGCGACAGGAATAGATCATACAACGGTCAATGTTGGTCCTTACATGAGGCAGCTGTTGACCCTGGGGTGATCCATTCCTGACGCAGGCACTAGGTGTAGGCACTCAAGTGGGGTAGTGTTTTTATCAGGACAGGTGAGGAATCACTGGGTGGTAGGAATTTTGTGGATCCCAGCATATTCCTGTAGTTTGTGTGACAGAAATGCGAGAAAAATTGAGTTTTTATTCAGCATTTCAGTTTTGCAGGGTATTCTGGGTAAGAAAACTTTGGGGAATGCACACAAGTCACACCTCTGTGGACTCCCCCGAATGTCTAGTTTCCAGAAATGTTTGGGTTTAGTGTGTTTCTCTATATGGCTGCCGAACCCAGGACCAAAAACACAGGTGCCTGCCTTACAAAACCAGTTTGTTTTGCGATAGATAATTTTGATGTCTCCACAATACGATTTGGGCGGTGGAATTTGGGGCTGAACTAAATTGGGGAGCTCCCAAGAGAGCACTCTCTCTCTCTCTCTCTGCTTACCGCCGCATTCACCTGCTCTCTGGGTTGGACTAACCCACTATTACCCAGTTGCACAGACTGCTTGCGAAGGGACAGCAGGACTGTCCTCATCACCTCCCTCATAATGTACTGGAAGAGGAGTTATCGAATGGGACTCCTCCGACTGAAAAATCACTCCCAGAGTCTGCGCCATTATCCTATCCCTCAGATGCTGTCTCAGTATCTGATGTCTCAGTCTCTGATCCTATGTCAGAGCTGTCCTCTATAACCCGAGTGACGGCAGCAGTCATCCATCAAGATGCCATCTCTGCTATTGGCTAAACTGTTGCTCTAAAACACTAGCCTACGTAGACAGTCACAAAATCAATGGTGTGTGTGAGATACCTGCAACAGTAGAAGCCACCTTACCTGCGCTTCTTCCCTCAGTCAGCACATTCTTTCAAGACACTCAAAAAACATCTTGTCACATACCATTCGTCACAGTCTTTTAGCACCTCCTGCGCTCAGTCTAACAATCATTATTGGTGCTCCCACTCCCTCCTCCTCGGATTTCCCCCATTACCACCCAGCAAAAGTGCCCTTCATCTCTCCATAGCCGCCCTCCACCCGCACATACATTTAATATGTATTATAGCGCAGGTAATGGCTGACTTTACTAATGTACTCAGCTATTTACATAAAATACAGATTTGCTCTTTGCAGTAGGCATATAAACCTTCTGCGCTTCTTTATGGCACTAAAACTGCCACTAGACAAGTCTGACCCTTTTGTAGCAGAAACATAATCACAATACTTACTTGACTTTTTTATTGCTGCCTAAAAGCTACAGTTGAAAAGCGTCAGTTGAAGTATGTGCATTGCTTTGAAGACGCAAGCTGCAACTGCAAGACAACTGGTGGCAAATCTATATATATATATATATATATATATATATATATATATATATATATATATATATATATATATATCACTTTTATATGTGGGTCTGGTTTTCCTGGGGGCCGATCGCAGCCCCCAGGGAAACCACACACGTATTGACAAAAGTGATATTTATATATATATATATATATATATATAGATCAATCTCTATATATGTATCTATGTATATATATTTTTTTTGTTGTTGTATGGTCTCCTTGGGGGCCAAAATGGTCCCCAGGGAAACCCTACAACAGCTAAAAAAAAATATTGCCACCACAGGGGGTCGCCCTGCCCATGGGCTACCCCCTGTCCATTTATTTTCTTTTTGATTGAAAAAAAAATGCCACTGGGAGGGTGTCTCCCTTCTCCCTCCCAGTGTCGTCTACACCCTCACCTGCATGCACTACATCTACAGGCACTAGGACTCGCACCAGAACACCCAGCACCACACCCCGCTCACCTGCACTCACTACCTCCACTCCCATTTACACGTCCCCTGTGTCCTCTCCCAGTATGTCTGTGACGCCCCCTCCCAAAGTACACAAACGCGGGCACCCACACACCCAACATCCATCCACCTCACAACAGCCTCTAGTACCTGCACCTGCACCCAAAACACCTAAAGTGACACCTCCTACAACCACCTCCTCTTCCTCCACTCCCAGACCCCCTCCAGCTACCCATCCCAGTGTTCGTCAGAAACTGTCCCTCTGCAAAGTTGACCTTTTTGCCCCCACCCCCACCCCTCCAATTCATCAGTCCCGTCGTAGCGCCTCAGCCAAAAAGCCTCCAGTACCAGTGGTGCGTGTTCAAGGTGTGTGGAGTGCACCGGCCACCAGGGCAGGCAGTGTGACACGGAGCCAAGGCACTGCCAGTCCACCCCCTGTAAATGCTCTGAAGTTGGAAAGTGGCCGACGGGACCGGCTGAAGACTCCTGGAGGCAAAACAACTCACAGGGGTCCCAGGGGGATTGGAGAGTCAGCTGTGACTCCTCCAAAGGTGGGGAAGGGCCAGAAGAAGTCTGCACAGCCTGGTGTGAGCATCGCGGCGGAGAAGGGCGGCATCCTTCCCGGTGGCTGGGACGCCACCGCCAGCACCGTCGTCACTGGTCAGTAGACCACCGCAATGCTGAGACCACCGCCATAGGCATTGCCCAGGAGGGCACAAGTATCGTCACTGGTCATGAGACCACCGCCAGATTCATTGCCCAGGAGGGCCCAAGTATCTTCACTGGTCAGGAGACCACCGCCAGAGTCATTGCCCAGGAGGGCCCAAGTATCGTCACTGGTCAGGAGACCACCGCCATATGCATTGCCCAGGAGGGCCCAAGTATCGTCACTGGTCATGAGACCACCGCCATAGGCATTGCCCAGGAGGGCACAAGTATCGTCACTGGTCATGAGACCACCGCCAGAGTCATTGCCCAGGAGGGCCCAAGTATCGTCACTGGTCAGGAGACCACCGCCAGAGTCATTGCCCAGGAGGGCCCAAGTATCGTCACTGGTCAGGAGACCACCGCCATAGGCATTGCCCAGGAGGGCCCCAGCAGACACAGCCTTGCTGGGCAATGAGGGACCGTCATGCCACACACCAATGCCCAGTCCAGAGCCCGCCATGGCAAAGCACCGCTGAACATTCCAGAGACCGCCATGGCGAATCACCGCTGAACAGGGCATGCACCGCTGAACAGGGCAAGCACCGCTGAACAGTCCAGAGACCGCTGAACAGGGCAAGCACCACTGAACAGTCCAGAGACCGCCATGGCAAAGCACAGCTGAACAGTCCAGAGACCGCCATGGCGAATCACCGCTGAACAGGGCATGCACCGCTGAACAGGGCAAGCACCGCTGAACAGTCCAGAGACCGCCCTGGCAAAGCACCGCTGAACAGGGCATGCACCGCTGAACAGGGCAAGCACCGCTAACCAGTCCAGAGACCGCCATGGCAAAGCACCGCTGAACAGTCCAGAGACCGCCATGGCGAATCACCGCTGAACAGGGCATGCACAGCTGAACAGGGCAAGCACCGCTGAACAGTCCAGAGACCGCCATGGCAAAGCACCGCTGAACAGGGCATGCACCGCTGAACAGGGCAAGCACCGCTGAACAGTCCAGAGACCGCTGAACAGGGCAAGCACCACTGAACAGTCCAGAGACCACCATGGCAAAGCACCGCTGAACAGGGCATGCACCGCTGAACAGGGCATGCACCGCTGAACAGGGCAAGCACCGCTGAACAGTCCAGAGACCGCCATGGCAAAGCACCACTGAACAGTCCAGAGACCGCCATGGCGAATCACCGCTGAACAGGGCATGCACCGCTGAACAGGGCAAGCACCGCTGAACAGGGCATGCACCGCAGAAGAAGGAAAAGACCGCCACATCAAGCATCGTTATCCCATGTGCAGCTGGGACTGTGACGGGATAGGAACTGTCACGGGGAGACTAATCCAGTCTGGGCACCATTCCCCCTCCAGAACCAGTGGAGAGATCCATCCACTACCTCTGTCCTTCACAGGATGAAACACTCTGGGCACCAGTCCCCCTCCAGAACCAGTGGAGGCTGTTATGTACTTGTAAGACTGTGGCTTTGCACTCCCCAGGATGGAACAGTGGGCAAACCACCCACTGTAGAGACTTGTGAGACTGTGGCTTTGCACTCCCCAGGATGGAACAATGGGCAAACCACCCACTGTAGAGACTTGTGGGACTGTGGCTTTGCACTCCCCAGGATGGAACAGTGGGCAAACCACCCACTGTAGAGACTTGTGAGACTGTGGCTTTGCACTCCCCAGGATGGAACAGTGGGCAAACCACCCACTGTAGAGACTTGTGAGACTGTGGCTTTGCACTCCCCAAGATGGAACAGTGGGCATACCACCCACTGTAGAGACTTGTGGGACTGTGGCTTTGCACTCCCCAGGATGGAACAGTGGGCAAACCACCCACTGTAGAGACTTGTGAGACTGTGGCTTTGCACTCCCCAGGATGGAACAGTGGGCAAACCACCCACTGTAGAGACTTGTGAGACTGTGGCTTTGCACTCCCCAAGATGGAACAGTGGGCATACCACCCACTGTAGAGACTTGTGAGACTGTGGCTTTGCACTCCCCAGGATACATCAATGGGCATGGAGCTCCGTCGTGGATGTGGCGTGGTGCTGTAATCCGGCTGAGGTGCCCCCCCCTTCCCTTCCCCCTGAGGTGCCTGTTGTTTTTCTCTCTGATGCCCCGGCAGTGTTCTCGCCGTTTGTGGACAGGTATCTTGTGTGGGCCTCGCCCATGCATTTTTGGCCTAGTGGTGCACGGACATTGAGATGTGCATATCTGCACTACTTCTCGTACTGTATATACCTTTGTATGAGTTTATATATATCTCTATATAATTGACACATGTATATTGAGACATTACAATGTTTGAACTGATTTCGTTTTGTCTTTGCATTCTTCCGGGGGGGTTGGGGGTTGTTACTGTGATGTTTGTAATTGCATTGGTGTGTGTGTTGTAATATGCGAGGGTGGGGGTGGGGGTGGGGGTGTTGCGTGTGTGTCCCCCTGACTTTTGGCTCCCCCCTCCCCTATGTCGTAGTTGCAGTACTCACCGTTGTCTTCGTCGCCGCCGGCGCTGGTCTTCGTAGATGAGTAGGAAGAGAAGGGCAGGTAGGATTTGTAATTCCGGCTCCATGGTGTCCTCCTTCCTCGTGGGATGTGTTAAGGTGAGCGTTTTCCCATTGCAGAAACTGTTTCCGCCGTGTTTTTATCCACGGTGAATCCGCCCCGGAAAAGGTGGCGGATTGGCGGGTTGTGATACTATGGGCGGTACGTTGTCTTCCGCCTGTCTGTTGGCGGTGACCGCCGCGCTGCTTGTCTGTACTGCCGTGGCGGTCGGAGTGTTAAAGTGGCTGTCTTTGCTGGCGGTTTCCGCCACGGTCATAATTCCCTTTTTTTGTCCGCCAGCCTGTTTGCGGTATTACCGCACCTTTAACACCGTCCGCCAGGGTTGTAATCACCACCAAAATGTGGCTAAAAAACAATGGCCCAGATTTTAGAAAAGTGGCGCTTCACACTGTGAAGCCCGACTTCTCGTGCGCCCCCCTACCTCCCTAAAGCCACCATGTGTGCGCCTTATTTAAGATACTGCGCACCATGACGGTATTAGGAACAATAGAATCAACATTTTTGATCCTATTGTGGTGCTTTGCTCCACTAGCGTAAAAAATTCTGACGGTAGTGGAGTAAAGTGCAAGGAGACCCATTGATTCCAAAGGGTGCGGCCTTCTAACACCTGCTTTCAGTAGGCATTATAACATGATGCTAAAAATGGCTCGATGGAATCTTGTGGATTTATTTTCCCCATTGTTGCAGGCCCCCTTGTGCCTGAACGCCCCTTTTGCATACACTATGCTTGGTGCATGTATATAATGTGGCACAAAGGGTTGCAAAGTGGCGTAATGCATGCTTTGCACTACTTTGTAGCTATAGCACAGCTTTTTGGCACTCTAACACCACATTAGCACCAGAAAAATGATGCTAATGTGGCATTAGATGGCGCAAGGCCATCCTTACATTTTGGCCAATGTGTGACAATTGTTTTTACATATGCAATAATACCCCACTCTAAACTACATTGGGGAATGTTTTGCACTATAAGCATGGGGCCATTTACTATTCACACTCCAATCTAAGCTACATTGGTGAAAGCGTTAAACATGGTGGGGGGTTACATTGACTATTTCCACTCCAATCTAAGCTATTTTGGAAAAGATACTTGGACTTGAAAAAGGATAGATTTATGTTAGAAATTAGGTCTCTATTTGGCAGAGGTATGCATCCTTTCCAAGAAGGGACCACAATCCTAGTCAGGGTAAATCAGTGACACACCATAAGTTAAACTGTGCTCACCCTTTGGTAGCTTGGCATAGAGCAGGCAGGCTTAAGTTAGGAGGCAATGTGCAATCACTTTGTGAAACATTTTAATTGCAGTAACACAGTGAAAACACCACAAAAGGCTCCACACCGGTTCATTAAATATAGGTTATTTATGTGACTACAATGAGACCAAAACAATAAAAATCCAGTAAATAGATCTAGAGATATGCAATTTCAAAGTTTGCATGTTTTATCATGAATTAGGTAGGGTTGTATTGAGAATAAAACACATCTATATTTTTTAAGTGATGTAGATTTGAAATTGCAATTTCAGGGTACTCCTTGCGCCTTTATTCTAAGGATTATAGTGGCGCTAGGGCTCAACAGGGAGTCGACAATTCAGAAGTGTTTTGACAGTCTGTGGTGGACAAACAGGCCCTCTTTACTGGTAAGAACAAACGTTGGTAGATTATGTAGAGGATCCCGCAGCCTTGCGACATAAGCAATGCACATTACCTCCTGGGTAGAAGGGAAGGGCAGATGCGGCGGTCTCTCCTTGCCAGGTCCTGCATAGGATTGGTTCTTCTCCTTTTGGCTTCACAGGTGGTATTGAGCTGCCTGATGACCTGCAGGAGACACGGCAAACGCAAGCAGTGCACCACGAAGGTGGTTGTGATGGGTGTAAGGCCCTGCCACACACAATGATCCCATGGCAAGGGCAGACACAACTATCCAATCGGTGCACCACAAAAACGGATGTGCATGATGAAACCAAAGCAGCCATGCACATGGCGAGCTCATGGAATGGGCAGGCATGGTAGACTGATTGTTGAAAATGAAGGGGCAGATTTAAGAGCCTTTGCACCACTTTAGTGCCACCTTAGCATCATTTTTATGCTAAGTCGGCACTAAATTGGCCTTTTCCCCTTGCCATATTTACAAAGTGGCGCAATGATTGCATTTTGCTCCTCCCTCTCCACATAGTCTAGTAAGCCCCATCAGCCTGGTGATGGGCCATCAGAATGCAAATATCACACCCAAGCTCCCTTTATGTGTGACTGTCTAGAGAGAATGCACAAAGCCCAGGTGTCATCTGGCCCAGATTTACATTCAGAAACAGGTAGAGGTATAGAATGGCTAAAGTAAGAAAATGCCAACTTTCTAAAGAGGCATTTTTAGGTATGCAGTTTCAGAATTTCTGCAACATGGAAGTAGTAGATACTTATCAACTCCCAACTTATGTGGGTAGAGGGTATGGCACCACAATTGATTATATTTTCGTGTCTCCACTACTGAAAGATCTGATGATTGGAGGAGAGGTGCTATAGGAGTGCATTAGTGATCATAATCCCCTTACAGTTTGCTTTAAACTCCCAGGGGCTCTATGTAAATCAGGACTGGGTGGGCCCGCATCAGTGAAGATAAGAGATCAGGGCAGACGACTTGGTTGGAAACGGGTAGATCCCCAACAAGTTGTAGAAAGGGTGGTGGGGGACAACCTACATTTGTTCACGGAAATACTTTTGACAGAGACTCCTAGTCCCAAGGAAGTTATGGATGCAATAACTGTATTAAACAGAGCAGTTAGAGATTGTTTATTTTCAATAGGCAGCCGCCCCAGTGAGTGCAGATGTGGGTGGTTTGATAAGGCCTGTTACGATGCTAGGGCAAACATGAAAACGGCCCTCAAGAAATATCCCAGAGATAGGGTCTTTGTGAAATAAGCAAGGATTAAGTACAAAAGGGCTTTGAGGGAGAGTAAAATAAAACATAAAGAAAAAGCTTGGGAAGAGCTGGAGCATGCCACAGTCCTGAAGGATCCTGGTTTGTTTAGGAAGGTGGTAAATAGAGCTTCTTTTGTAACAGAAACATCTGAGGGCCTGGGCTGCAATATTGCCCTGGAGGCCTGGGTAAATTGTTTTTGAGGGAATCCCCCTAACAAATAACCGGGATAATGAGTATGATGTGGCTCACAATCTAGTGATCAGGTTTTCATTCCAGGAGGTTATTGATGCACTCCAGGGTAGTGCTAGTAATAAAGCCCTGGGCCCGGATTCGATCCCCATGGATTTGTATAAATCCTGTCCCCAGCTATGGGCACCTATTCTTTTAAATGTTCTTAATACAGCAGTTATTGTGGGTATTCCTGCCTCCTGGAGATTGGCCTGTATTATCCCAGTATTAAAAAAGGGTGATCAAAATGATCCTAAGTTTTATCGCCCCATTTCCCTCCTTGATTCTTCTGAGAAGATTCTGGGACGGATCATCTTAAGGAGTATTGAGGCCTGGATGGTAGAAAATGAAATTCTAAGCCGGGACCAGTACGGATTTAGGGAAGGTCTTGGCACGCGAGAACAGTGCCTTAACCTATTGATGATGACTGGGAAATATATGCAAGCTAGGAAGGGCACCCTCTACCTTGCCTTTCTGGACCTTAGTTGTGCCTTTGACAAGGTAAATCGGTCTGTACTGTGGGAGAGGCTAAATCAGTTAGGGATGGATCCTAATATTGTAGAGTTGCTCCGGTATCTCCACTCAGGAACGGCTGCAAATGTGAGGGTGGGGATAAATGGGGAATGTTCAGAGGCTTTTAAGCTCACAAGGGACATTCACCAGGGGTTTGTTTTGGCCTCCACTCTGTTCCTCTTATATACAAATGGATTGTCGGATTTCCTGATGGAACACTGTAGGGATGTCCCTAAGGTGAATGGTATTAATGTCCCTGTGTTGACGTAAGTGGATGGAGCGGTCCTTATGGCCCGCACTATGAATGGCCTCCGTGAAGTAGTTAGAGCATATGCCTCCTTCATGTCAGTTTTGGGCTTAGAGATTAATTATAAGAAATCACACTTTATGGTATGTGGTAGACCCTTGAGTAGGGTGGGGGAGCTAAGGATAGAAGATCAAATTATTAGCAGGGTTCATGAACTCCCATATTTAGGGGTCATTTTTTACGATAAAGGTTCTTGGAAACCCTGTATTGCCAGAAGGAGTACGCTTTTCCATGCCACAGTTGGTGCTACATTTGATTTTGCTGTTAGAGTAGGAAGTAAACCTATTGAGCCTTTGTTTGAAATCTACGGGCGGAAATGTCTCCCTGTCCTGTTGCATGGTGCAGCACTCCGGGGGTATATGGCTACCCGAGCCCCTGCTGTAGAAGAAAATCGTTTCTGTAGAAGCCTTTTGGGAGTTGGCCAAAACACTTCTGGTTTTTGCCTTCGTTTGGAACTAGATCTTGAGTTTGTACAAGACACTATTCAGTTGGCTCCCCTCTTGTTATGGATCTCTATTTGGTGTAATAAACATGCCACCTTTAATAGGGAGATTTTAAGATATTGTTTGGCCTGTGACAATGTAAAGAATATTCCCTGGCTGCGTATATAAGAAAGACGGCCCATGATTTGGGGCGGCCTGACTTGTTTGATACTCCTGAGGGTCTGACTAGCCGTGATAAAAATGGGTTAAAGATAATTTCTTGAGAATTCAGGGGGCCAAAAGAGAGGGGGAGGTCTTGGGGAAAAATTCAGTCAGGGATTTTATTATGGTAAAGATGGGGGCGGGCCCTGAGCTCTATCTTTTAGAGATAAATGATGTGAGGGAACGGTTTCTCATTACTCAATTTCGTTTGGGATCATTAGAAGTAATCTATGTTTCCCGTTAGACCAGTATGGTGAAAAATCTATTAGACCTTGTCCCTGTGACGTGGTGTCCCTGCAGACCTTGTCCCATTTTACATTATTTTGTGTTTTTTATGCACCTTTCAGAACTCATTTTTTATTACCTTTGTTGAGGCCCAAGGGTTTTGTGCAATATCGCCCTGCTTTTATGTGGCTGCAAATGGCTTCAGATGCATTGGTGTGGAGGGGGTTGGGATCGTTCTTGAGGGGAGCTATTACTTGGCGTAGCAATGTAGAGTTTTTATAAGAATTTACTTTATTTAAATTTTTTATAATGAGGTTTTATCTGTTTTTATTTGATGGTTATTTTTCATATATTGTTTTATTGCCATTTCGGTTTAAGTATTTTAGGTTATTTGCCTATCTATAACTCATGGTTTGTGGACATAGTGAACGGATTTGTGAGACTGTGCTTCAGTTCTAAATTCAAGTTAGTAGTGCATCTGGTTAGATTCACAAAAGAAGCAGCTTGTTCTCCTATGTTGTCATTACAGTTGAGCATATTTTTCAGAAGTTAAAACTGGTGGTTCAGCTAAAACATTAAAAGCAATTTCTTTTGCACTAACCAAATTAAAATATTGATGAATATGCTCAGCTTTTTGCTAGTTTTTAGATATTTTATCCGGTGCTCTGTGGTTTAGGTTACATCCTCACCCCCTGACCATCCAACTGTGTCATTGTCTTCAATGAGTTGGCATTATATTTTCAACTTCTGAAGATTAAGTTGCAGCCTTAACTTCATTCTCATTCATGCTAATGAGGAGGAGAAAGTGTAACCTACTTCCTTTCGATATTTTGATTTTGAGTTGAAGTGAAAAGGTGTCTTCTTACATTGATACTCCTCAATCTAGTTAAAACTAGTAGGCTGGATTGCAGCTGGCTGTAATGAATGTACCATCTTGATGTCCTTCACTAATGTTGTTATCAGCCTGCTACTATGAGAATAACGACTCACACAAGCTAATCAGCAGGAGCTGTGCGACTGATACAGACTCACCATACTGGAGCTGCAGAAGTGCCCATTAGAAATAGCAATCCCCCTGCTCGCCACAATATTCACTGTAGAGAGAGAACAAGGTTGAAAGAGCACCAAAAAGGTTTGTAAATAGGAGGACAAAAGAAACAAGGGGATAGAAAAAGATTCTTGCTTTTACACTCTGTGCCAAAACGAAAGACAAAGTGACCCATCCTTACTTATTTGTCAGTTTGCATCTGGAGAATCTACTTTGAGTACCAGTCACTACTAACATTCCCTCACATTCCTCCACCACAGAGGCCTTGTCTGCCTGTTACAGACTCTCCAACACCAAGTAGTCCCAGCGTTTTCAATATATTAATTTAATGATGACTATTGTTGTTCATTCTACTATTTGTAGTCATTGATGTTAGATTACATTGGAAGGGTGAAAGTGCTAGTGATTGGGAGATGGACTGGGGCAAGGTGTGGTTGCTTTAAATGTGGTTCTGCTGTCCGATTTGTACATTTCAGAACTCACAATTGCAACCAGCCAACCAATGTTGCAGGCTTCAAAGAGGTGCACATACCTGTATTTGGAATTGATGGGTAAAGGAATAGTTTAGGAATGCTGGTTTTTACTTTGACATGGTCCTGTGTCTGACATGAACTGCCATCTAATGTGCATTTCCATAACATAGTCCCAGGAGCACACTTCATTTATTCACACATCAGCATCCTCCTTCCATGGGAGCTACCTGGGTCAATTTGTGACTAACATCATGCCTTTAATGCCTAAACCTGAAAGGCCACATTTTGTTCATCAACATACACTAATTTACTCACTTATATTCTAACTCACTCACTCTCTCGCTCAAACAAACATGGGGTTCGTTGTTCTCTTTCTCTCACTTTTTCTTTCTGTAACTCTAAGCCTTTTCTAATACTACATCCTTGACTGGCTAACCGTGCACCAAAGAGTTTCAAAAATGTCATCTGTGAGTACACTTAAAAGAACGGCAACATCAATGCTCACTACACACCACCTTTTCAATTACACTTTGAACACACCCTTTACAAACAAAACATAATAGACAGACCTGCATGATATCACCTTGAGCTCAACACAGAATTAAAGTCATGTTTTGGTCAAACTGCTACCATCTCAATAGCACCAAACTATTCAGGTAAGTATAGAAGGCCATCGCCACACAGACAAAGCACGGCCCATAGCTATGCATATAGGTAGGGATACTATCTATCTGCAGAGCTATACTTCAAATAGCTTACTACTCAAAGAAAAACAGCAATGCCCTTTGACACATCCATCAATAAACCAAACATGCTGAAAGATCTTTAGCATGATCAAATATATTTTATGCCCACATTTTTCAACACCTACCATTACTAAACTAGACTCCAGCCTCAATAAAACTCTATAGCCATCTAAAACCAAGTCCAACAAGTGGTACACAATCAATTACCTAAAATCTCAGAACTGTACTAAATAAAGTGACAGATAGCCCGACCGCTGAAATATAAATCCCATAGGATACAATGGGACTTGTATTTCGGCCGGCGGGCTATCTGTCACCGTTGTGACAGCGTAACCTGTCTGCTGACACCTAAATCAAGCCCTATGTGATTTGCCCAGAATCACACGATGTTGAGGCGATGCTGAGACTCAAAACTGGTTCCCCAGTCCAAAGTTGGCAGCCCTGGTTGTTACACCACATCCTCCCTTCAGAAAATTCCTAAGAAGTCTTTCACTCGAAGTCCACCTGCAAAGAAGGAAAGAGCTATAATTAGTAACGATCCATGCTGGACTTCACCAAGCAATTACCATATATCTTACACAGGCCAAGACTAGGCTTATTGGAAATGTGTAAAGTTATTGCACTGTGATTATCTGTAGTGAATGATGAGCCTTCCGGAATACTCCGAAAGTAACTCTCCCTTTGCGTGAACGATTCAAGAATGCACATCTGTGTTCGGTGAACGAGACTGTGCATTCTGTTTTGGATCACAGCAAATGTATGCACAAGCTTTTTTTAAGTATCGAACTCGAAAGAACCTAGTCACAAGGTACTCATTATAGTGCAAACTATAAAGTGATGCATGCCTGACTAACTAGGGTGCCGTTAATCCTTTTTAAAAGTGCTCAATTCCTCAAGAGTAACGAAAGATCAAAACAGGTGACCAGATCAATGTATAGGAGATTAGATTGAACACTAACTGATTTAACTACATATAAATGACAGAGTGTGTTTTCTCTTTAAGTACAGAAGAAGGATACAATTGAAGGAATCATAGAGGGACAAAATGGGGAACAGGTGAGTTTCAAGTATGAGCAAGAATGGGCGTAATGAATAGGTGTATAGATCGAGTTCAGGTCAAGTTAGGCACTAGCAAATCCTGTATTCTATCTTTCACCCCTCCATGAGCCCTGGCCAACACATCATCTGCCAGCAGGACTCGTCAGAGATGGTACACAACGAATCCCTGTGATAATCCCACATTACCTCTTTTTCCACTCCGCTAAGCCTTTCCCTTACTTGGTTGACTTGAGCCTACAGTATTTCTTCTGGTGGACACGACAGCTATGAGGGGGAATTGGGAGTAAGCCTCAACAGTGAAAAAGTGTTATTACCTCAGGCAAAGCACTAACAGGTGGGTGTTCTGGTGTCTTGGCAGCTCCCACGACAACAACATTTTGCAAATACCCTCACAAAACCAAAAGGCTAGCATTGAATACTAGATCTGATTGCATTGCAGCACTTGACACACTCTCCCATCTCTGCTTTGAAATCATCATGAGTGTGATAATTTGGCTTAAAGGAAAGATTGGACCTAAAACAGAAAGTACCGTATTTCATGGATGTGGGTTACCAATTTGACCTTTGTTTACAACTGTGGTCACATTTCCAGTATGCAGTAGTTTTCAGTAAATTCGGGGATCTTCTGTTGTAACTGCAACCAACTTCAGGCTGGTTGCAATTTAGGCCACCATGGTATTAGTACCTTTTTGTGATGCCCGCAAAGTCAAGTGTTGCAGTTGATGTGACTGACTCAATGTCAATACTAATGTAACTCCAGTTTCTCAGCAAATCACTAAATACATGTTTGCTTCCTGAAATTAAATATGGTAATGTTTAAACCATAGTAAAATACTGCTAACAACCCCTTTTCGAGAATCAACCAAAACCTGCTAGGGCACAGATTGTTTGTCCCTTTTTGATGAGATCAACTTGCTCTGTCAAATGTGCTTCATTAAAATCAAAATACAAATACTAGTGTCTCTCCCGTGTCTTTCCTTCACACACTTTATCAGTATTTACATATTGCTTAGATCACGCCAGAATGCCTATTAGCAACAGGAAGAAAGTAGGTAGGAATTTCATTCATAATGTAAAGCATTGAGAAATAAACAGATATCAAGGCATTCATCCAAAAGATTTAGTAACTAAAATTATGATATTTTAACACTGACTTTTAGAAAGCCAGCAAGTAATAGTGTTTTGAGTTATTGAAAACGTGAATGTTTTCGGAGCACACTTGTCAACAATATACATGAGTACATTCTGAGGGCCTAAGATTGATTAAAAAAATAATTTAAAAAATTCAAATGAAATTATGCACTTCATGCTGTTTTTATGTTCCAAGAAACCATATTCTGTCAGGTATACCAGGCATGATTGATATGTTCTTTAATGTAACCTCTTCATGATACTTTACATTCATGGAAATTCCCATTAAAATCAATACTTCTTAGAAATTGATCCCATGGGATATCTGAAACCAAATTAAATTAAGAGGGGAAGCAGTGTTCCCTGATTATAAAGCGCACAGTATTTATCTTGTACAGTCTGCTTCAGGAGCATTTTGCATCCTCAAGATCAGTCAATACTCCCAATGCTAAACTTATACATTATCATTGCAGTATTTGAATACATTGCGATGCAGCCATGGAATACAGACACATACAGAAGTTACGGGCATGTATCCATTTTCTACCGACAATTATATCAAGTAAAAACACAGAAACGTTATAAAAAGAGTGCAGTGTCACTTTAAAAGTACCTTGTAGTGGAGAAGGAAACATAGCTCTCTCTGCAATCCTACTTCACTAACAATGACTGCAAATAGGCCTTTTAGAATGCTTATTTGATGATATTTCAGGTGGGAGATTGGAGATCTATTGTGACAAAAGGCCTAATTTAAATGTAGGTGGACAGCCCGTTTCTAGCCCTGATGGAGGTGGCATCCGCCAAATTTAGAAATGACTGCCAAGCTGTGGTAATTTCTAAAGCACTGGTAGGGACCACAGTCACAGAGGATCCTGTCAGTATTTTTCGCAGTTTGGTGCAGGGATCCTTAGACATGGCATAGCCATACCAAACTATTGTCTTTTTTATTTTCAAAAAGAAAATCCCGAAGTGGAATTTTCTTTTTGAAAATACAAAAAAATAAAATTCTCTCCTCACGAAGAAAGTCCCCTGCCTTTGCGAGAAGAGTGTTTAGACATTTTCACTGCCCCGTACCACCAGGGTTTTCCTGGTGGTGATGGGCAGTGCAAATTGACCTTTAATTCTGCCCATCTAAGTCAGGTGGGCAGAATTAAAGGTCTGCCTCCAGTGGCCCTTACTCCACAGAGCCATCAGAGGGGTTTATTCACAGTAGAGTTGGAGTAGTCTCACCGTGAATAAACCTGTGGTCCCCTGTATTTAAATCTAGCAGGCATCCCGATATGTTAGTGAGGAAGGAACACTGTTGCCATTGCATCATGGTTCCCTCTCTGCCCACTTATAAATTAGGCCCATAATTCACTGGGTGGCCCTTTTAAACTGTGCGTGCTCAAAATCAAACTTTTCTGTAACTCAATAGCTATGTTGACATTCAGTGGAAAGTTTCTGATCGAGTCAGACTGTCCCTTAAAACCTGCCACTACTACCCCATGGAAAAGATACTTGACAGCTTGGCACCCAACTTAAGGACTGACATCCTCAAAGAAAGCTGGGTTGACTTCCCCTGCATCTATCAGCAGAGTTCAAAAAGATTTCCTGGTACACCTAGACCAGGAGTTCATACAACATCTCCAGTGTGCATTATAACAAAACTTTTAAAAATCCATACCACTGAGGTTTCTCAAATGGAGAAAGCTGAGGTTCCCTGATAACCAGTGCTAGAGATGACCATGGAAAGTGGCCCTTAACTTGGTGAGAATAAAGTGTGTAAAAAGGACTCTGGTAGTATTCTGAAGGAGTACAGCCAGCACTTACATAGAGATAAAGCATGGCAAAAAATGAAAAGAGAGAAATTAAAGAAATTCATAATCAATCTCAGAACTTTTAGTATGAGAGAAGATACACTAAAATGCTATGGCAGGGAAAACAGTCTCACAAAAAGAATCTGAACTTTGCTATTAGATCTGATGTTGCTGTAAGGGCCACAACCAAGTGCTGGTGGTTTCATAATTTGATGGAACATTTATTTTCAAACAAAGAAATGGTCACTGCAACAATTCCGTCCAGCACTTCTAAAGTTGTAATGTGACAATACAACACAAATCATACTGAAGATGAAGTCCAGAAGTTCCTCGCCTCCATGTAATTGCTGTTATATTCAAGTATGTAGGGTACATGCAGGATTTAAGAAAAGCTGTCATGGCAGTATCACACATTAGAACATGAAACACATATATGTTTATGAACAATATTTGATTATATAAAATTATTTGATTGGCAGACACTAGGACACTGGAGTGGGAGGAAGCTGCTAGACGTGTATCCTATCTCAGGTGGCTTCCCTGGAGAAGTGGGAAAGAGGCATAGGATGGGTAAGGCGGAAATATTGCACAATAGAGTTTGCAGGCTATATGGCGGTTTCAAAAATATTAACAAGAGAAAAAGTCCATGTTCCTCAAAGTAAAAGAATCAGAATTACAAGCTGGAATGTTGATGGAATGAGCAAAAATGCTAAAATATTCTTTGTGATGGATATCATGTATAGGTTGAAATCAGATATTGCCTAGCTACTGATAGCAAAAAATGAATAAACCATGTGGCAGATGTATTCGAGTTACGGCTACCTATATTAAGTAACAAATGCAGATGAGTAGAGCATAATTGATCCTTGGGTCATTGAAAAGTGGCTCTTATAATGACATCCAGCAAAACTCTGAGGAACATTTATAATCTAAACACTGATGATTCCACACTATTTCGTAAGATGTTGAATGAGTTATTAGGCCTAGTAGGGGCCTAGATACATTGCACAGGGACTGGATAATTACCACAAATCCTATGCTATGTTTATGTCTTTCCTCCTTTGATCTGTCAACATGTAAAAAGTTAAATATATTTTTCTTACAACAAATCACACCATTTTCAAAGAATAAACTGTATCTTTATGAGAAGATTTAGAATACATTCATTAAGATCAATGTACTCCCCGCCCTGCATCAGACCTTGTCATGATTACAGTGTGAGCTTCAGCACAGGAATGTATGCAAGCTAATTCCAAACAGAATAAATTGTTCAACTAATCACTGATTCCAATTATGTGGATTGCATAGGACAAGAAATAGACCAAGTTTTCAGAAACAACATTTACACTGCTAATTTTATGGTGCTATGGGACATGTAAAACATTTGGAAGAAAGAGAGAGTAGCAGTCAAAAATGATCTTGAGGTAGACATCTAAACACCTGAAAAACGCTATTATAAACTCATGTAACAGACAAACTCAGAGCAAGTTTCAAAGACAAAAACATGTCCTCTAATGCAAAATAAATGACACATTATTTACCTTACATAATTGGTACCAATCATGGATGAAAATCATAAAATGTAGAAGTGGTGAGAGAGGCGGCAAGGCTCCAGTACTTCTAAAGAGAAAAAAGAAAAATATGGATCCCATTTATAAAATAGTGGTCACAAATTCTGATGATCTAATAAAGAATGGAAAGGGGGTATTGATGGTCTTTGAGCATTTATTTAACAACTAAAATATTCAGTTTGGATGTAGATATTAATATCATCAAATAATTGTTGAGCTTGCTCTTGAAAAGGAAGCTCAAACATTTCTTTGATGAGATTGATATTGCAATGACCACATAGTTTTATGCCTCTTGGGGATATTGGCAGTCATATCTTTGATGTATGCCCAGTAATATATTATTCATCTGCCTACAATAAGGAAAAGGGACTCATCTAGAAATCATTCAATGTGGTCAGTTGTGAAGCAACCACTTTAAACATATACATCTGGGCCAGTATTTATTTGATCCTTTAAAGATCCATAAAATGAAACCTGGGCATCTATAGGTCTGAAGCAGCATCAAATTTGCAAAATAAAAATTACATGGGGAACCAGGCAGAGGTGTCTTCTGTCCCCTCCTCTATACATAGATACTTTGGCAGTAAAGATGAGAAAAAGTCAAGGTATACCTACATTTTGTTGAGGTGATCACACATAGCAATTACAATGCATCAAAACTCTTAAAAGAATTACGAAGATAACCATGGGCTTTGTCAAACTTTCTGGATCTAAAATGAATCTAAACAAAACAGAAATATTGAGGCTCAATTTAGAATCCATTTCTTAATTTCAGACAGAGCCAACCATAGTACCCAATCAGTCTGATGCACCTTCAGCTTTTTATAGCATCGCAAGCAGGTGAGATTATAAAACATGATCTTCGAGCAATTAGGAAAATCAGATTTGGGTATCCTTGTTTCAGATTGTATAAAGAGAATAAGCTAAGTGTTAAAACGGAGAAAACCAAGACTATTTAGGTGTGTGGTCTCTTCCAACTTAATGTGGGATAGTTAATGTATAATAATTACAAATGTTTTAACATCAATGAATTCCCTTCTTTATTTTGATGATCCAGACAGGGGATATTCATTATCTCTCTGTGAAACTATTAAGTGGATAGCAGGAAATGTGAAATGTCATGAGGCTGATGACATCAGGGTGGAATGGAAAGGGAGCTGGGAGGTGGAGGAGGAGGCGATGTCATATGCATGTAATTAAAAATATTAAGAAGAAGAAAAAGTGCAGTTTGTTCTTACATTGGCAATAAGGGAAGACATATGTGCAGAGAACAGATGTCTGACATATCCACTCCTGAAAATCTTCTGTGTTTCTGTAGCTGAGCATCTACAAATGTATATTCAAAACAGGAGATAAACTGTGATTTGAGGCAAGTGAGCATGTGCTTGTTAAATTCCTTTGACTTTTATTTAAAGTTTTAGCCTTCATTTAAAATTTTAATTCAAGCATTTGATAATTAAATATAGTCAAACATAACTGTAAATGCTGGTTGTCCAAAAAGGTAAAGTCATAAATATTGTTTTATCTCTTGGTTAACCCTCTCTGCTTGCCCGTCTGTTTCTCTGTAGTAACTGGTGGAAAAACATGATTCTATTCCCAACCTCCTAATAAAGGCCCTCCGAAAATGGGAAATAAATTGAGACCCCCATCAGACATTAAAATCTTTGGAATTCCACAGGCTCGTACTATGTGCTGAGAAAATAATTGTGCAAATTGTGGTGTTTGGGAAATATTTTTTAAAGGGATGAAATGTGCCATCTTAGTGAATCTGTCCACAAAGACCAGAATTGTGTTATAGCCTTGACTATTAGGAAGATCTACTATGAGATTCATGGTAACTGTGTGCCAAGGGTGAGGAGCTGTGGATGAAGGTCTTAAAAGACCTTGTTGGGCTAATCTGCTTGTTTTTCCTTTTTAATACTTTTCACAAGTTGAGACATATTGTATTATCTGAGCTTCCATTTTTGGCCACCAAAAATGTATCTTCATTAATTGTTGAGTCTTTTGAATCCCTTTGTGACCTGCTAATTGATCATAATGACAAGCCTGAAGGATCTTTTTTTTGTAATTCTAAGGTTGGTACATACAATGTGCCCTGATGATAAGGCAATCCGTCCTTGATCTCTCTTTCTGGTGCTTTGTTAGTCCACTTCAACATGTTTTCCTTAGTTAATGAATTCCAATGGCCAAGTCTGCATACTGAATAGTTAACACTAACTTCTTATTTGGAATGATTAGACTTTTTTCCGGAATCTCATCTGATGGTTTGATATCTATCCGAGACAGCGCATCTGCTTTGCCATTGGCCGATCCTTGTCGGACGTTTATTACAAAATTAAAATCTGCAAAATAAAGGGACCAACATAATTGTCTTGCCGTTAGTGTGCGAGCTGATTTCAGGAATTGCAGATTCCGATGGCCATGTAAACAGTCACTTTATGCCGAGTCGCTAACAAGTAAAGTCTTCATTCATGAAATGTATCTTTGATTGCCAACAGCTCCTTATCAGTGATGGCACAATTTATTTCTGGCAGGGTCAACTTCAGAGAGAAGAAAGCTACTGGATGCAATTGTCCTGTTTCTTTATGCTGCTGGCAGACACCTCCAATCGCAGCTTCCAAGGCATCTGCTTCCATATAGTAAGGTTCCTCTGGATTTGGATGCAACAACATGGAAGCTATGGTGAAAGAAGCTTTCAAAAATTTGTAGGACAAATTTGCCTCTTTAGACCAAACTTCACTCCTTTTTTTAACAAACAGGTGATGAGGCTGACCATTAGAAAAAAGTTGAAAATGAAATATTTTGCAGATCCCCAAAAAGTTGAATTTTTTTCACACTCTGAGGAGGTGGCCAATCTCGAACTCCCTTTATCTTAGCTGGATCTATACTGACACCCTCAGGAGACAAGATAAATCCCAAAAACTCCACTCACTCCCCATGAAATGCACACTTTTCCAATTTGACGTAGAAATTGTTTTCTTGTAGTTCCTGCAAGTTGTCAGAGAAGATCATGGTACTCGTTGATGTAAACTATTGTGAACCTGTTGAGGTATTCACACAACACATCATTCACGAAGTGCTGAAAAGCCGCAGGGGCATTGCATGATCCATATGGCATCACTTGATATTCAAATCATCTATGTTGAGTTTCAAAGGCTGTTTTCCACTCATCACTGGATGTCACTTAAATTAAATGTTATGCACTTTGCAAATCTAATTTTGGATATACCTTAGCATTTTTCACTTCGTCAATAAGTACTGATAACAGAGGTAACAGATATCTATTTTTGACAGTAACATGATTGAGGTCTCGATAATCAATACAAGCTCGAAGATCACCATTCTTCTTCAAAATGAAAAATAGTGGGGAAGAGATCGGAGATTGAGAGGGGTGAATAAATCCATTAGCCAAATATTGATCTAAATATTCCTTTAGGTGGTGATTCTCAGCTTCTGTTCATGCGTATATTTGACTACATGGTAGAATTGCTTTGGGCTCCTATAATCATAAGGTTGATGTGGTGGCAATTTCTCTGCCTCGTTTTCATCAAAGACTGTAGGTAAAGCCTCATATTCTTTCGGTATTTTTGTGGCTTTGAGAATGCAAATCATGGAAGAATGTGATGCTTAACAGACAGCTTGAGACTCCTTAGACTTCACCTCTGGATCTTGGAAGCAATTTTCTTTATAATAAGAGTTCATTTCAATTGTTCTTTCACTCCAATCTCTCTAAGAATTATGTTCGGTGAGTCAAGGCAAACCCAAAATCAGTTGAAATTGTTGAGCATCAATCAAATTAAAAGTTATCTGCTCCCCATGACCATTGAACCCCAATAACTGAATTGGCTCTGTTTCGTGAGTAATTGGAACAGAAGAGAGATTGGTGCCATTAACTGTCTTAACTCTTCCAAGGTGGTTTTCTTGACAAATTGAATTTCCATCCTTCGGGCATATTTGATATCACAAAAATTGCCTGTCACCCCAGAATCAATCATGACAGGGATCACTTGAATGTCTTTATTCTGAAAGTTGGCTGAAATAGATTGTATCAAATGCAGTGCTGCTGCCTGCGATGTATTAGTCACTTGTTGTACCGGGGGAGTTGACTTAAATTCTGCTTTCATCAGGGAAACTCCTCCTACTGGGCAACATCCTCCTACTGATGAAGCATGCCTTTTCCCGACTGCCCTAATTTTGGCTTCTTGGGACATTCCTTAACAAGATGCCCCAACATACCACAATATAAACACATGTGGTTTGTTCCTCACTTTTCTTTTTCCTCCTTGGACAATGGTCCACATATTGAGCCAATCTGTGTAGGTTCTTCATCCGCTGACTATCTCCAGTCTTCGTATGGCCACTCTTTATCCTATCAAACAATGGAAGAAGTGGACAAAATTCCCCTCTCTTCTAAGCTTTCCTTTCGGTTAAACAATGGTCAATCTGTAATTCCAATATTCAGTGGGCTTTTTTGGAACTTGCGCTATTGCACCTTTCAATTCATCTTAAAGCCCACGATAGGAAATGGCAGCCCTTTTTGATTGTGGCGAATTCATTTCTATGATAAGTTTAATAAATTGGGCTAACTAAGCTATTAATTCTTTGTTTCCCTGCTTCAATTCTAAAAGTATAGTATCCGTGGCTTGAGATGCAGTTCACCAATCAAATATTCACAGAAACTCCTCTTTAAAGTCTTGAAAATTATACAAAATTGGGTCATCCCTTGAAACAATTGGCATTGACCAAGCTGTTGCATCCCCTGTCAGATAAGACAATATAAATGCCACCTTGGACTGGTCTTCCGAAAAAATTACTGGCCTACACAAAAAAATGCAAAAAACATTGTGTCAAACAAAATAAGTGTCTTATGCGGATCTCTAAAAAAATGCTCTGGTTGTGCGAGGGGAACTATGGAAAAGATTACATGAATCACTTGTGTGAAGTACTAGGGACGTCTGAAAACACTTGCTCGTTGGGCAAGGGGGTGGCTATTAACTTATCCACCCTTTACTTTACCTGTACTATTTTGTGATTTTCTCTCTGAAACTCCTTCCTCAGTACCTTGTTCTCTTCCACAGTGGTGGTTAATTTTTTTTGCAGCCCTTCCAATATAGTTGCTAGAGCCTTCACATCAATACCTTCAGCCATTCTGCTCAGTAGGACATCTAAATTCCCAGTAAATACTGGGAGGCACTTCAATCTGTCAAGGTTATCTTGATTCGAGTTCCTCAGGAGAAAATGATAGTCCTCAGTCCCCACCAAAGCTACTCGCAATGGATGAAGCCTCGGGTTTCGAGCATCATTGAAGCGGAAAGGGGAAATAGGAAAAGAGAGATTGCCTCAGATGTCTGATTCTTCTTCAGCTCTGCCTGTCTGGCCCTCCTCAAGTTACCTCTGGAGTGGTACCTAAAAGGTATTACAACAACAATTATTAGGGACACACAGTTTTCTTAATTCCTGCTAACATTCAACTAATAGCTACTGTGCTTACTTTTATTTGTATCAAGAAACCTTTACCTGAGATTATCTGAGGATTTGCTTCTCTCTTATTAGTAGAATGTCACAAAATAATAGTTGGTAAAAATAGTTACTAAGGAGATTTTTCTTTGTTCATTGACTGATGAACAAAATGAAATTGTGGGTCTCTTCAGTTTCCTTGTATTTATTCAGATTTAAATTTGCTTTATCCTCCTCTATTTAAGAATTGTAGCTTTATATATACATATATATATGTATATATATATATGTATATATATAAATAAATATATATATATATATATGAATTGTTGAGTCTCTTGTTTATGAAATGATGTAAAGATATATAAAACAGTCACTTATTTATTTGAATTTATCAATACCAATAATCTCCATGTACTCCGTTCACCTTTTTTCGTGAACAACACCTTTCTGTGCTTCTACTGTTACAAGAATGCTTGTGCAATGAATTGACACTTTTCTCTGACTCTCAGATTAATCCAGTGAAGGAGCAGTAGGAGGATACTTTTCTCTGGAACTTTGGATATCTGCTCTTCTACTGTGGAAATACTCTATTCTCTGGCTCTCTTGATATCTGCACTAGTGCTGAGGAAAGACATTAATCTATGGCTCTCTGAATGCCTGCACCTGTGCTGAAGATAGACACTATTCTCTAGTTTTTATTATGTTTGCTTCACATGTGTGGATAGAAGACATTGTTCACCAACTTCCAGAACCTTTAAATTGCTTCACAAAAACCTTTATTCATAGCTTCACAACAATATCAAAATTATAGTATTTAGCTTACTTGAAAACTTCTTGGGTGATTTGTTCATTTCAGATGCTTTGACTGGAATTACTCTTTCCTCGACATACGCGCTCAGAAAACACAACCGTTTTCAGTCAGGAACACAGTTGAAGTGTGCAGCGCATAATTCACACATGCACATCAACACTCATCTAGATTTTTGCAATTGCAAACACTAGACCAGGTAACTACTGTCTTCACAGCCCAGTGGCCATCTTGGATTCCTCTCGCTGTTTTTTCCTTGCAATCTCTGCAATAGTACTCAAAGATTTTTTTTTCCCAAAATGGACATTGTCTTTTCCACTGTGACTTTCAGGTGCTTCATTTCAAATTTATGCCATAAAGATTTCAGGACATAGCAACCTTGAGTGTTCTTGACAGTACCCCCCATCTCAAAAAGCAGTCTTCCATTTTTGGTTTGTTAGGGTGGATTCTGTGAATTTTTTTATTAGTCTTGATGCATGAACATTATATGAAGTTCCCAAGATCTTTCTTCAGGACCAAATCATTTCCAGTCAATCAAATAGTACAGTTGGCCCTTTCTTATTTTGGAGTCTAGAATTTGATTCACCTCATACTCATCTGCAGAGTCAATCTGAATTGGATTTGGTGGGGTATTTAATCATAATCCTGGTGAACTGTTTTTTAACAATGAGTTATGGAAAACTGGATGCATCTTCAAATGTGTGGGCGGTAGCTGCAGTTTGACCGCCACTGGATTTATCCTTCTGTCTACTTTAAATAGAGCTATGAATCTAGGCTGGAATTTTCAGTTTTCTTTGAGATGTAAATGACACATTGAGAACCAAACTTTATCTCCCTTTTCAAAAATAGGACTCTCTCTTCTCTTTTTATCTGCTTGGGTTGTTATATAGCTATTTTAGCCATATTTTAGACACGTTATTTTAGCAAACAAGGCCAGCTGTTGTGCTCTTTAATCCAGTTACATTTTGTTCAGCATCGCTTTAATTTTCTAGCAGTAGCCACATTTGCAGTGTTGTTTTATTTTTTCAATCTAATTGTTCTGTCACCTAGGAAAGTACTACGTTCTAGCAGGACATTCATTTCACTTTGTGCTTTCTTCAAGGTTGCAGTCAGATACGGTTGCCGGCAAAAGTGGTACGCTGTGTCTCCAACATTCATAGAAACATACACACTCCTATGTGGAGACCCTTTCTTAAAATTTCAGCTGTTTCATTATAAAAACGCTTCTTTGGTCCATACACGTTAGAGGGAAATTCCAGCCAGATGACCACCACTGCATGCAGATTGCTGATTGCCTCACTACTGCTGTTTGCTTAGAATGCCGAACCCCTGGCCTTCATGGGGACGGTGTCTCTCTAGACTACAGGCTTCTTTGCTCAGGTATGAGGGATGGTGTCTTCCCAGGGGGGAAACCTGAAGGGCGGATTAATCTTATAATGCTGTTCTCTAACATAGCTTAGGTAGGAGGACTTCATATCACTCCCACTGACAGTATGGTGGGACTGGTTTTGTGTTTCACTCTCCTTATCATAATCTTGCTTTTATTGTGTTTTATCATCCTAGCCATTTCAATACATGTCATATTATCTAAGATGCAGTTACTTCAATAAACCCTTATTGAACTATATTCTGCCTGTGCCTGTCTTTGCCTTTGTGAGACTAAGGCAACTGAGAGAAAGGGACGAGATCTGATCGACCATGATTCCCCTGGGGAGTCTTTCTTGTCATGCACCCGGTTGCTACAATCATCCCTACTCTTGGGCAGAGATGAGGTACTGTCAGTTACCCAGAAAACCCAGATTAGGCCGACAGGCGTCACATGGTGTGAAATTGTACTTAGTACCCCACAATCTATGCGATTCTGCCATCAAATCAAGTAGCCTCATTAGGATAATGAGAACCTACATGACAGGGTGTTATATGAAATTTTTGTCTGTGCTATGTTTTTCTCGGCTCTTACCAAAGAGGCCTGTAATCTTTTTACTAGATTCTCCACTGCTGGAACTGTGATCTTCTTTTCCCAAAAAAACATTATGATGTCTGCCATGGTTTAGATACAAAGGTGTAAACCCAGTGGTGGAATGCACAGCATTATTATTATATGCAAATTTGGCTGCCCAAACCAGTTCAGGCCATTCATTATTCTGATCAAAAAGGTAAAGTCGTAAATATTGTTATAACTCTTGGTTAACCCTCTCTGTTTGCCCATCTGTTTCTAGGTGGAAACTGGTAGAAAAATGTGACTCTATTCCTGACCTCTTAGTAAAGGCCCTCCAAAAATGGGAAATTAATTGAGACCCCCGATCAGACACTAAAATCTTTGGAATTCCATAGGCTCGTACTACGTGTTCTATAAATAACTGTGCCACTTGTGGTGTTCGGGGAATATTCTTTAAAGGGATGAAATGTGCCATCTTAGTACATGTGTCCACAAAGACCAGAATTGTGTTATAGCCTTGACTATTAGGCAGATCTACTATGAGATCCACAGTAACTGTGTGCCAAGGGTGAGGAGCTGTGGATAAAGTTCTTTAAAGGCCTTGTGGGGCTAATCTGCTTAATTTACCATTTTTACACTTTTAGGAAGTTGACACACATTTTGTTATCGGAACTTCCATTTGAGCCACCAAAAATTTCTCTTGATCAATTCTTGAGTCTTTTGAATCCCTGTGTAACCCACTAATTGATCAACACAACAAGCCTGAAGGATCTTTCTTTGTAATTCTAAGGTTGGTACATACAATGTGCCCTGATGAGAAGGCAATCTGTACTTGATCTCTCCTTTTGGTGCTTAGTTAGTCCACTTTAAAATTATTTACATAGTTAACGCCTTCTGAATTCCAATGGTCTAGTCTGTAAACTGAATAGTTGACACTAACACTAACTAGATTTTTTCTGGAATCTCATCTGATGATCTGATATCTATCTAAGAAAGCGCATCTGCTTTGCCATTGGCTGCTCTTGGTCGAACAGTTATTACAAAATCAAAATCTACAAAATAAAGGGAACAACATAATTGTCTTGCTGTTAGAGTGTGAGCTGATTTCAGGAATTGCAGATTCCGATAGTCAGTGTACACAGTCACTTTATGCCGAGCCCCTAACAGGTAATTTCTCCATTCATAAAAGGTCTCTTTGACTGCCAACAGCTCCTTATCAGTGATAGAATAATTTATTTCTGGCTGGGTCAACTTCTGAGAGAAAAAAGCTACTAGATGCAATTGACCTGGTGTCTGCTTCCACATAATAAGGTTCATCTGGATTTGGAAGCAACAAAATGGGAGCTGTGGTGAAAGAATCTTAAAAAAATTGTAGGCCAAAGTTGCTTCTTTAGGCCATGCAAACTTCACTCCTTTTTTTTACAAAAAGGGTGATGGGGCTGACCTTTTTGCAAAAAGTTGAAAATTAATCTTTGGTAAAAATTGGCAAGTCCCAAAAAACTTTGAATTTCTTTCGCACTATGAGGAGGTGGCAAATCTTGAACTGCCTTTATCTTAGCTGGATCCATACTGACCCCTCTAGTGACAAGATACTTCCCAGAAACTCCACTCGCTCCACATGAAATGCACACTTTTCCAAGTTGACATGGAGATTTTTTTCTTGTAATTTTTTGAGGACTGCCTGAACTAGTGATACATGTTCCTGCAAGTTGTCAGAGAACATCATGATACTTGTTGATGTAAACTACTGTGAATCTGTTGAGGTATTCACATAACACATCATTCACAAAGTGCTGAAAAGCTGCAGGGGCATTGCATGATCAATATGGCTTCACTTGATATTCAAGTAATCCATGTCAAGTACCGAAGGCTGTTTTCCACTCATCACCGGATGTCACTCGAATTAAATGATATGTGCCTTGCAGATCTAATTTTGTGTATACCTTAGCATTTTTCACTTGGTCACTAAGTACTGATACCAAAGGTAACGGATATCTATTTTTAACAGTAACCTGATTGAGGGCTTGATAATCAATACAAGTTTGAAGATCACTATTCTTCTTTGAAATTAAAAATAGTGGGGAAGAGGCTGGAGATTGGGAGGGGCGAATAAATCCATTAGCCAAATATTAACATAAATATTCCTTCAGGTGGTGATTCTTGGCTTCTGTTAATGCGTATTTTTGACTACATGGTAGAATTTCTCCAAGCTCCAATTCAATCCTGCAATCATAAGGTTGATGTGGTGACAATTTCTTTACCTCTTTTTCCTCAAAGACTGTAGCTAAATCCTCATATTCTTTTGGAATTTCCGTGGTTTCAAGAATGCAAATCATCGAAGTATGTGTTTCTAAACAGACAGCTTGAGACTCCTTAGACTTCGCCTCTGGATCTTGGAAGCAATTTTCTTTAGAGTAAGATGAGTCCATTTCAATTGTTCTCTTACTCCAATCTATCTAAAAATTGTGTTTGGTTAGCCAAGGCAAACCCAAAATCAGTTGAAATTGTGATGCGTCAATCAAATTAAAAGCTATCTGCTCTTGATGACCCTTGAGATCCACTACCTGAATTTGCTCTGTTTCATGAGTAATTGAACCCGAGGAGAGATGGTTGCCATTAACTGCTCTCACCCGTTTAAAGGTGGTTTTCTTGACAAATCAAATTCCCATCCTTCGAACATATTTGACATCAGAAAAATTGCACGCCCCAGAATCACTCATGACAGAGATCTCTTGAATTTCTTTATTTCAAAAGTTGGGTGAAATAGAATGTATCAAATGCGGTATTGCTGCCTGCAATGTATTAGCCACTTGTTGTGCTGGGGGAGTTGACTTAAATTCTGATTTCATCAGAGCAACTTCTTCTGCTGATGAAGCTTGCCTTTTCCCGACTGCCCTACTTTTGGTTTCTTGGGACACTCCCTAATAAAATGCCCCAACATACCACATGTAAACACAAGTGGTGTGTTCTTTGCCTTTTTTTCCTTTTCCTCCTTGGACTATGGTCCACGTATTGAGCCGATCTGCATAGGTTCTTCAACCGCTGTACTATCCCCAGTCTTCGTATGGTCACACTTTAACATATCAAACCATGGCAGGAGTGGATGAAATTCTGTTCTCTTCTCAGCTCTGCTTTCGGTTAAATGATGGTCAATCTGTAATACTAGGGAAACTAATTCAGAAATTTCAGTGGGCCTTTTTGGAACTTGCACTAGTGCATCTTTTAATTCATCTTTAAACCCACAATAGAAAATGGCGGTCTGTTTTGATTCTGGCCAATTTGTTCCTACGATAAGTTTATTAAATTGGGCTAAATAAGCTATTAGTTCTTTGATTCCGTTCTTCAATTCAAAAAATTCATTATCTGAGGCTTGAGATGCGGTTTGCCAATCAAATATTTGTAGAAACTCCTATTTAAAGTCTTGAAAATTATACAAAATTGTGTCATCCCTTGAAACAATTAGCATTGACCAAGCTGCTGCATCCCCTGTCAGATAGGACAATGTGAATGCCACCTTGGACTTGTATTCCCCAAAAAATTAATTGCCTACACAAAAAATGGAAAGAACATTGTGTCAAACAAATGTGTGCCTTATGCAGATTCCACCAAAACGCTCTGGCTGTGCAAGTGGAATTATGGGATTGCATAAATCATATGTGTGGATAGGCCAGTTGCATGTGAAGTACTAGGGATGTCTGAAAACACTTGATCATTGGGCTTGGGGGAGGCTACTAACTCATCCATCCTCCGCAACACCTCCCTCAATATCTTGTTCTCTTTCACAGTGTTGGCTAATTGTTTTTCCAGCACTTCCAGTATAGTTGCTAGAGCCCTCCCATCAATACTTTCGGCCATTCTGCTCAGGAGGAAATCTAAATTCCCAGTAAATACTGGGAGGCACTTCAATATGTCAAGATTACCTTGATTCGATTTCCTCAGTCCCAACCAATGCTACTCGCAACAGATGAAGACTTCCGTTTCGAGCACCATCGATGGGGAAAAAGGAAATAGGAAAAGAGAGACTGCCTTAGATGTCTGATTCCTCTTCATCTCTGCCTGTCTGGCCCTTCTCACGGTACCACTGGAGTGGTACCTAACAGGTATTATAACAACAATTACTAGGGAAACACAGTTTTCTTAATTCCTGCCAACATTCAACTAATAGCTACTATGTTTACTTTTATTTTTATCAACAAATCCTTACCTGAAATTATCTGAGGATTTGCTTCTCTCTTATTAGTTGAATGTCACAAAATAGTACTTGTTAAAAATAGTTGCTTAGGAGATTTTCCTTTGTTCATTGAGTGATGAACAATTTGAAATTGTACTTCTCTTATCTCTCCTTATATTTATTCAGCTTGCAATTTACTTATTCCTCCTCTATTTAAGAATTATCTATATATATACATTTATATGTATATACATAATATATATATATGCATAGGAGTTGTTCACAGTCTATTGTTCATGAAAAGGATGTAAAGGTATATCAGTCACTTTCTTATTTGAATTTATCGATTCCACTAATCTCCATGTACTCCTTGCACCTTTTTTAGTGAAAGATACCTTTCTCTGCTTCTACTGTTACGATAATGCTTGTGCAAGAAATTGATACTTTTCTCTGACTCTCTGATTAATTGAGTGCATGAGCAGTAAAAAAACACTTTTCTCTGGAACTTTATATATCTGCTCTTCCACTGTGGAAAAACACTATTATCTGGCTCTCTAAATATATGCTCTGGTGCTTAGGAAAGACACTAAACTTGCACTTGTGCTGAAGATATACACTATTCTCTGGTTCATATTATGTCCGCTTCTCATGTGCAGAGAGAAGACACTGTCCTCCCACTTCCAGAACCTTTACATTTCTTCACAAAATTACTTGATATTTTTATTCATGGCTTTCTAACAATATCAAAACTATAGCTTACTTGAAAACTTCTCGGGTAATTTGTTTGTTTGAGATGTTTTGACTGGAATTAATCTCTCCTCAACATGTGCGCTCAGAAAACACTACAGTTTTCAGTCAGGAACACAGTTGAAGTGTGCAGCGTGGAATTCGCACGTGTGCATTAACACTCATCTCGATTCTTGCAAATGCAAACACTAGTCCAGGGAACTAGTGTCTGCACATCCCGGTGGCTATCTTGAAATCCTGTCACAGTTTTTTCCTTGCATTCTCTGCAATAGCGCTAGAAGAACAATCTTCCAAAAAGGACATTGGGGGTCATTATGACCATGGCGGTCGGTGATAATGTGGCGGTAGTACCGCCAACAGGTTGGTGGTACATACTGCCGCATTATGACATTGGCGTGCTGGCTGCAGCCAACCCGCCAATATATCATTCTGACCGCCATGGTAGTAGCAGTCGCTGGGCCGAAGATAACAATCTCCAGCCCGGCAGCTGCCATTGTACCACCAGTGGCATTTTGACCCTGCCTACCGCCATGGATTTTGTGGCACCGCCACGAAAACCATGGCGGTAGGCCCTACCAGTGACAGGGAATTCCTTTCCTGTCACTGGTAGTCGGCTCACCCACCCCTCAAACACTCCCCAGATGTCCTCCCACCCCCTCCATCAACACTCCCCCCTTCCAATCCCCTAACCCCATTTACGTACACTTGCAGACATTCATTCACGCATGTATGCATTCATTCTCACACACATCCGTACACACATTCACACTGACAGGCAGACACCCATTCACATTTCTATTCATACATGCATTCTCACACATGCATACACACACACACAACACACCCCACCCCCTCCCCTGTCGGAAGCCAAACTTACCTGCATCCAGGGGGTCTTCCGGCAGGGAACGGGACGGGGCACTGCTACCGCCAGCAGCGCCCGCCAGCAGAACACCGCCAGTCCATATTATTTGTCATAATACGACTGTTGGTGGTCTACTGGCGTGGCGCTGCTGGTGGTAGCAGCACCATCTTAACACCATCCGCTAGTATGGCCACAACTGGATTTTCGCCCTTCTTGTGGCGGAATTTCAGCTGTGGTCATAATTTGTCAGATGGCTTTTAGCAGCGGCAACTGTCTTTTGGTGGCCGTTGCCCCGGCGGCAGGCGGCATTTACCGCCAATCTTAAAATGAGGGCCATTGTCTTTTCCACTGTGGATACTTCTTGACTTTCAGATGCTTTGTTTTTCTTTTATGCCATACAGATGTCAGGACATACCAACCTTAAAAGTTCTTGACACCAGTGCATGAGAGGCAATGCGGCGCTGACGTTCATTAAACAGCACAGCTGACAGGATGAGAAACCGGCACAAAGGCACTAAGAGGCATGCGCGCTGAAGACATGGCTTGAAAAGTAGTGACTGGACAGTGGGAGGAACCAGCACAAATCCAGTGTGATGTACGCGCACTAAGGGCAAGGCTCAAAGAGCAGTCAGAGGTCACCACGAGGTACAATATGCGCATTTCCTCTAATAAACAAATCGCTCTGTAATTAACAATCACAGCATGAACCACCTAATACTTGGATTCTTCGTAAAGAGTGTAAACAAGCCTACACCACTAATAAATAAAGAATAAAGAATCCAGAATACTAAAACAGACTTTCCTTACCAGGTTGGATTCCAGCAGCTTTCCACAACATCTCATTGCTGGAAAAAAACAATTGGGAGGAGAATATATTAGAGGAAAGCTATAAGCAAGTATTGTGGTACTAGTAATAGTGGAGGGACAACCAATCAACTGTCTTATGCCTGTTTATAGAGAAGGAAGTTAAAATTAAGGAAGTTAAACAATGCCGCATTGGCAAATAGATGACATATTAAAAAAATATAGAGCTCTTAACCAACATGCAGAAAGTTTGAGGAGAAGATAGGAATATTAGACTGGTTGTTATCTTAGATTATTATTGTCGTTTTTTGTGTTAATTTATTAATTTGAATTGTTATTTTAGATTTACATTTTAGTTTGTTTTATTATGTTTCTTGCAGAAAAATGGCAGATTAAAGTATGGTGTCTTCTCCACCTTTCTTATCAACACCCGAAGGGCCAACAATATCATGGAAGCAGTGGGAGAAAGTATTAATCACTTACATGTTAGCCATTGAGGGTGAACGATAAGGACCTCTTAGGCATCAAACCATTCTTCTTCATCATTTGGGCATTGACGGAAGAAGAATTTATGACGATTTCCCAGTGGTGTCTTTAGAAATGGGTGATGGTCAACCCAACAATGTTTTTGATATGTCCATGCAGATGTTAGACATTCAATTTGTTCTTAAAACTGATTTAGTTTTGGAACATTGTAAGTTTTTTTAAAGGATACAAATAATAGATGAACACATTGCATCATATGTAGCAGCATTAAGAGGCCTTGCATTGTCTTATGGATTTGAACAGCTAACTGATTCATTGATAAGGGGTCAGAATGTGAGATGCACCAATCAAGAAGATAAAGGAAAGACGTCTGATGAAAGATCCTAGTTTGGAAGTAGTTACACAAATAGCTAAGGGGATGGAACACACAGTGATGTGGTTGAAAGGAATGGATATCACAGGGGGTGATCAAATAGAAAGTGCAAGAAATGAAATTGAAACTCTGCAAAAAACAAAGAGAAACTGTGGTAAAAGCAATGATGTGGGGAAAAGGATGAAGATGCCCAAATTAGATGTAGAAGAATATGTAGAACAAAGAAATACTGGTTACGAGTGAGATTAAATGTTATTGTTGTGGTGCTCCTGGCCATATTGCATCCAGCATGAAGTGTGAGGTTAAAGTGCAATTTTCAGAAACTATGTTAGGTGGTAGGCATTACGCAAAAGTATACAAAACCAAGATTGGGGCTAGAGATGACAGAAAGACTCAAGTAATTGACCGACATCTTCAAGACAGTTGTGAAAGTATTCACAAGATAGTTTTAACAGTAAACGAAGAGTTGAAGGATTCAAGAGAAGGCATTGAATTTGAAGACAAAATGAGGACAGAGACACAAGATGTGAAATTAGAGAGTACCGACAAGTTGAAGAAGCCGCATTGTGAAGCACTTCTGAATAGTATGTCCATTAAAGTATTAGTTGACTCAGGAAGTTTATTTACCCTCATGTCTAAAGAAACCTATGAGAGAAAGTGGAAACATGTTAAGGATTCTCAAATGTGCAAGCTGGATATAAAAGCCATTGGTTATGTTGGAAGGAGAATAGAGATTCTAGGAATAAAGTGGATTACTATAAATTTTAATGGAAAGGCTGTCTACATTAGAGTATAGCTCAGATTTATGAGAATGGCGTCGGCAGAGAGATCTGGGCATAAAGATAAATCCCAATGCAAAGGAACCGGTGATGTTGGCAGAGAGTGACTAAGTGGAAGAGGTGTGTGAGGTGGCTCAATACAATTTAATGGAGCGGTATCCAAAAGTATTTTCCGATGAACTGGGTCTACTGAAGAGTTTTTCCCACAAAATATTATTGAAGAAAAGAGCAAGTCCAGTGGTTCATAAGGTACCAAACATCCCTAACATAATGAGATAGCATTTAAAACAGGGGTTAAATAAACTGCTGAAGCAACAGATTATTGAACCTATTGAGGCCTCTGAATGGCTTGCAGTGATGGTTGTAGCATCAAAAGAATGGGGAAGGATTTGTCTAGGCATAGATCTGCATGATCTCAATAGGAACATTTGGTTGGACAGGCTGCTGCTTCCTCATATAATTGAAATGTTAACAATGAAAGGCAAATGAATGTTTTATATATGTCACATGTATGTCATCAGGTTAATCTGCATGTGCAATCCAGATGCCTGACATTGTTTGTCAGTCTATTAGGGGCTTTCCATTATAAAAGAATGCCTTTTGGGCTTGCTACAGCCTCAGAGGTGTTTCAAAGAATAATGAAAAAAAATGTGGGCGATATGAATTAGGTGCTATGTTTCCAGGATGGCATACTCATTATAGGAAAGAGTGGAAGTAAGCATGACCAGTTGTTAAAAGAAGTGATGAAGAGATTGGAAAAATACAGGTTGACGATTAAGAAAAAGAATTGTCATATAAGGAAGAAATAAGTAACATCTTTGGGCATGTCAAAAATGGTGCAGGAATCAGGCCAAAGACAACTATACTAATAGCGATAGAGAAAGCACCTAAGCTATGTTCCAAGGAGGAATTTAAATTGTTTCTAGGACTCACAGAATATTGCTCAAAAGCTGTGAGTAATTTTACAGAAGTAGTGAAACCCTTATGAAAATTGATGAAAAAAAGGCATAGAATTTGAATGAGGAATAGAATGTGAACGTGTATTTGTGAAGATAAAGGCAAGAATTGGTCAAGCTCCAAAATGGGGCATTTTAATGTTAGAGGAAAGGCACATATTGCAACAGACGCTAGTAATGTAAGTGTTGGTGCAGTACTAATGCTGGTTAAGGATAATATCGAATAAGTGGTTGGTTTTACATCCAGGAGATTGCAGGGATCAGAAATTGCGTATTCTGTGTTAGAAAGAGAAGATTTAGCCTGTTGCTGGGGAATTAACCACTTTAGGTTCTTTGTGTGGGGTATACCTGTCAAACTTTTAACCTATATTTTCAAAGGGGAAGGACGTTTGGAAGGAAATGCCACTATGTATATTTCAAGGTGGTTGTTAAATATAAGAAATTATAATTTTGAAATGGAATTTGTAGGGGCAGCAAAAATGTGGTGGGGGATTATTTGTCAAGTATGCCAATAGAAGTGGAAGACATATGAGGAGGTGCTTGTCAGAGAGGAGGGATTTATTAATGGACAAGTGGCAATAAATGCAGAAGAGTGGAATGCTGCAAAGAAGAGTGATTTGATGATGAAGAAGGTTGAAGTGAGGATTGTGTGTGAATGTAAAGATGGAGATGAATTTAGCAAAGATATTTGTGAGTTTCTTAAAATCAGGGATGAATTACATATGGTTGATGGAAAATGATGTGAAGGAATCAGCTTGTAGTGGGGTTCGATGCACATTATTACACTGCTCATGAAGGACACCTGGGGTGTGCAATGATGACAAGGAAAGTGAGACAATCATTCTGGTGGCTCAGTATGGACCAAGATATTTGAGAAGAGAGTGAGAAATTGTGTTGCATGTGCCAATAGAAATAAGACTAAGGTACAGAAGCCATGGGTTTTCTTAAAAGACTGTGGGGAAAGATGGCTGTTGATTTTCTAGAACCTGCCACAAGATTGGGACCAAGGAGTAGATACATCCTAGCATTGGTGGATTTTCATACAAAGTGGTTTGTTGTAAAATGATGGAGCAAATGAACATGGCAGAGGTCACTGAATTTCTGGAGGACAATTTGTATCCAGGGAAATGACTAATTATCTTTCTAGGAAGGTGCATTGTACATGAGAGGGTAGCTCTCTTCTGATCACATGCAAATGGATTAGTAGAGAGAATAAACCGGTTAGTTGTGGAAAATATTCAGCTACCTCTGGCCAAGCACTTTCATGGAGAAAGGAATTAAGGAAAATGATTTGGTCACATAGAACAACTCCTCGTTTGGTGACAGGTGTATCACCATTTGTGTTCCTCAAAGGAAGAGAACCTGAAATGAAGGAATGCCCTATATGGTTGAAGGTAAAAGTGCACGTAAGAGTAAATTGTGAGAAGGTAGAAAGGAGAGTCAAGGAATCACAGGAGAAAAGTGTGCGGTATTAGAACAAAAGGAAGGGTGCGAAAAGGTGTTGTGTAGAAAGTGGAGATTGGGTTGTGATAAGAAAAGGAGGTTTTGGCCAACGGGAGATAGCAAATATTCCATCCATTACAAGGTAAAGCAAGCCAAACGTAGTGTAGCAATTCCGGAAGATGGGACTACAGTGGAGTATGAGAGATGTATCTAAGGTCAAAGAATGATGGGAACGAATAGGTGTCAAAAAAGAGATATTGTAAAGAAAAAAAAATGTAGATAAGAATATGAAGTACTGTATAGTATAGTACATTTTATGTTGATTTGTACCATTTTACTCTTTTAGGATTTATTATAATGAATTACCCACTTATTGATGTTACTAAGTTATAGAAACATTGTATGAATGTTTACATTTTTTAAGGTATAAACAAAAGAAGGCGGGAGATGTGTGAAGATATTAAGTGGAAAGCGGGGATTGTGGAATATGATGATGCTGATGACATCAGGATGGAATGGGGAGGGAGCTGAGAGGGAGGGGACCTGGAGAGCAACAAGGGCTTTTCCGGAGATGTTTTTATTTTTTAATGCGTTTAGAAATATAATATTGCATGCAACATACAAGCTTTATGGTCTTCACATCCTATCCCGTTTTCCCACCTCCCTTACACTTGGAATGTTGAGGGGTTATGACAGTTGGGTGACAGTTGAATTATTATTGTGAAGAAGGCATGGAGAGAAAGACATGAATAAATATGTTCCTTACACGTTATTTATTTCTACTCCTATCTTCTTTTGCCTGCATTACAACATTAAATATTGTGGCGATGAGTTATAGGATAAGTTGTTGTGCTTCTCAGGAGGCTATGTCATGTACCACTGTTTTGACATTTATATGTCTCCACGTCTTGAGAAAAATTGAATGCGCCAGCTGCGCTACATTCACACATCTTAAAGGACTCAGAGAGTTTGAACGTGCGCACTGGTATTTTCCAGCAGTGACTGGTGGGTGGGCTCATTAGTGGGGATGTTGTGTGGTTATTGCCAAGAAATTTTATTGACCAAACATCTTTGAGTATAAGCAATTGAGTGACAACATGCAGTTAAACCCTCCTTAACATTTTTTACAAATAAAAGGTGAACCATCAATACCGTGAAAAAGATGGAAGGAGGAATTTCTAACTTATTTAAGGGCAATTGATAGTAGTTGAATGCCAGATGAAAGAAACAAAATATTTTATTGCATTCTTTGATATCTGAGGGTCTGGAAGTTTTCAGATCTTTGTCTAAAATTGAAAATGACAATGACAATGTAATAAACATATTTGATGAAGCTCTTTTGAAATTAGATGCTCGTTTTAAACCCACCATAAGTACCACACTTGAGAAATATAATTTCTACACTAGGTGACAGAAAGAAGGAGAATCTACTGATGATTTTTTCACTGCTTTGAGTAGTTTGTCAAATACATGCCACTTTGGTAACCCAACAAATGAGACGATATGTGATAAAATCATGGTAAATGCCAATAATAAACGTGTCCAAGAATGTGTATGTATTAGGGGAATCCCACAATGGGGGAAGTGGTAGCATCAGCAAAAGATATACAACAAACCATGAACTGGGTAAAAGAAGTAAATGAAACACAACAAGGCAAAAAGGAAACCAAAGTTGTACTGTGCCCAAGCAGCATGTGAGAAATGAAAGCTACAAAACTGGACATAAAGACAACAAAAAGTATTGCATTAGATCTGGTGATCCTAACCATTTTCCATCTTCTTTTCAAAGATGTGCAGGGATGTGAAGAAACAACCCAAACATCATACTGCATAAGTGTCAGGAGGTGCATCTTTTAAAGAAATTGAAATTGAAGATGACATGGTCATGGAGAAAAATGCAGTGTTAATGGTGCATGGAGAAAAAATGGAAGATGATGGCGAACCTATCAGTCCGCACATGTGTAACTTGCAAGTGACGGGTACAGAGTTATCTGTAATGGCAGATTATGGTTCTCCTTTCATAATAATTTCCAAAGCATACTTTGAGTCTGCATTTGGAGAACAAATGTCACTTTTATTACAACCTGATGTAATAGCTGTCAGATTTGATGGGCAATGTGTTGCTTTTGTGGCTCAATTAAAAATGTATGTGGCTAAAAAAGGTACATATAAACTTGATCCTAATGCATTGGTTCCAGTATTGGTGCTACACGAGTTGCAACTTAAAGAAAAAAAAAACTTTCTCTTTCTGTGAAGTATTTAGTGAAAAATTGGGAAAATTGAATGGCTATGCACATGAAATACAATTAAAGAATAGTGCAGAGCCAATTAAACAAAAGGTGAGAATGGTGCCATTCAGTGATAGAAAGGAGCTATAAGATCTCTTGGATCAACTATTAAACGAGGATGTTATTGAAGAAATAGAAACTTCAGAGTGGATGTCCCCTGTGGTTGTGGCCAAGAAGAACAATGAAAAGCTTAGGCTGTGCATAGACGTAATGACATTTAATGAAAACATAATTATGGCTAGGCATCCTTTGCCAAAAATAAATGATTTGCTGGCCATGCTCAATGGGGCGAAAATGTTTTCTACATTAGAGCTATGAATTGTCTATCACCAAATAAATTTGGTGGAAAAATCAAAGCATTTAACAGCTTTTGTCATACCCTTTGGCGTGTGCCAGTTCAAAAGGATGCCATTTAGTATAGCATCAGTGTCTTCAATATTCCAGAGAGCCATGTTACATATGTTTAGGTATGTGAAAGGTCAAGTAAGATGCTTCCAGGATGATATCCTGGTATTTGCCAAAACACAGAAGAACATTGTAACACACTTAATAAAGTTTGCAAAAGATTACCTGAGAAAGATCTTTTGATGTGTGTTGAAAAATATAAATTGTTTGAGTACAGTGAGGGATACCTGGAACATACAATATCTGACAAGGGTGTAGTACCAAAGGAAAATCATGTGGATGCTATCAAAAAAGCACCTGTACCAGATGAAAAAGAGAAATTGATGTCTTTTATAGAGTTGTGTGAGTACTATGGACGATTTGTGAGAGACTTTGCTACTGTGATGGAGTCTTTGAGAAAGTTATTACTTAAACGTTGTGAGTTTGCGTGGACAATTGAACATCAAATTGCATTCAAGTTTATTAAGTCCCAAATTGTAAATGCACCTGCTCTCCAACTTTTTGATACATAAAAGAAGTGTGTGATATCAGTGGACGCAAGTGCTTATCAACTGGGTGCAGTGTTGTCACAAAGATCTGGTGGATCTGAGTGAGTGGTTGCGTATGCATGTAAGACATTAAATGAATCAGAATGGAAGTATTATGTCATTGAAAAAGAACTAATAGCTTGTGTGGGGGCTATTAACCACTTTAGACATTTTGTCTGGGGAAATCTTTTTGCCATTGTGACAGATCACATGGCTCTTATATCCATTTTAACACCCGGTGGTGGAAAGAATTCTACTGCCCGCATTGCCAGGTTATGCTCTTACTTACGAGAGTACAGTTTTGAGATTAGCTATGTGCCTGGTCGCATCAATCAAGCAGCAGATTTCTTATCCAGGTTGGTTCTACAAGAGGTGAGAGTGGAAGTGAATGATGACAAGGAGTTTGATGTGGTGGCTAATATAAGTGAGGTATGTGGAGCAAATGCAGAAGTGAATGATAAAATATGGATCAATGACTATGTTTAGGATGGAGAACCGAACAAGGTTAAGAAATACCTGGTAGAAGGGTGGCCCAGTATTAAAAGTTTGGTAGGAGCTGCATATGCACAGGTAGCATCTGAGTTGTCCACCATTAGTATATTTTTGTTTCTTAATGTTACAGAACCAAGGGCCAGATGTAGCAACAAAGCAAATAGCGACTTGCAATTTGCGAGTCCGTGCGACTCGCAAATTGCAAGTCGCAATTTGATATGCAGAAAGGTGTCTCAGACACCTTCTGCAACTCGCAATGGGGTTGCAAAGACCCACCTCATTAATATTAATGAGGTGGGTCGCAGTTTGCGACCCCATTGCGAGTATGGGCACTCACGGGGATGGTGGCCTGCTGGAGTCAGCAGACCACCATGTCCGTGACTGCTTTTTAATAAAGCAGTTTTTTTTTTTCCATCTGCAGCCCGTTTTCCTTAAAGAAAAACGAGCTGCACTTGGAAAAAAAAAAAAGAAACCTTTAGTTTCGGGTTTTTTCAGGGCAGGCAGAGGTCCATTGGACCACTGCCTGCTCTGAAAAAATATTTTTGATTCCAGTCACAAAGGGGAAGGGGTCCCATGGGGACCCCTTCCCGTTTGCGACTGGGTTACCATCCACTTCAAGTGGATGGTAACTGCGATTTCATTTGCGACCGCATTTGCAGTCGCAAATGAAATTGAATAGCATTGCGAGTCGCAAATAGGAAGGGAACACCCCTTCCTATTTGCGAGTCGGAAATGCATTTTGCGAGTCGGAAACCCTTTGCTACATCTGGCCCCAACTTCTTAAATGGTGTCACCAGGGGCATATGGGAATGACTGCATTAAAAAATCAAATATGAGGAAATTACTGGTGTCCCGGAATGGATAGTGATGCTGAACGTCTAGCAAGGGAGTGTGATGTATGTAAAGCAGCAGATAAAAATAGCAAGATACAGGTACCACCTAAGTAATGCCCTGACTGGAATTTGCATAGCAAAAAGTGGGGTTTAGATCTTGTGGGACCTCTGAAGAATTTATCAGGAAATATGAGATTGGCATTCATGCTTATGGACTTTCATTCAAAGTGGCCTGAGGTGAAATTTGTGGAAAGTGTTAACACTGGGGCTGTGATTGAGTTTCTAATGGAGGTGTTCAGTAGGGAAGGCTTCCCTGAGAAATTAATTACTGAGAATGGTGTACAGTTAATTTACAATGAAATGACACAATTTCTCAAGAATCACAAAATTATCCATATATGCACAGCTCTATAATATCCTCATTGCAATTTATTGGTGATAATGATTTAATCATTATTTGAAAAAAAGTATTCATTTGGCTGTGGTTGGAAGTATTCCTTTCTTGAGTATGACCCATTATGTTGAGGAAAGGGAGACAGCCCATCTCCTTAATCTGTCCATGGTGGTTTAAAATCAAATATATTAAAAAAAGAGGAATGAGTGAAGATATGAATGGTGTCAAACAAAATGGTCAGTAACAAGCAGAATCAGCCTAAGAAACAATATGAAAAGTCACATAAAGTTATCCTAGTAACATAGTGATCGGTGACTGTGTCAGGATAAGATGGGGTAGAAGAATGAGTAAAGGCATGAGCAAATTCTTAAAGCCTATCAAAGTGATTAAAATCAACAGGGGTGGAAAATGTTAGAGTATGAAAAGAATTTCCAAATGTACTAATGACTGTATTAGTAAAGTACCTGTCATATGTAAAACAGATGTGGAACTGGAGGAACAAGATGGAGAAGACAGTGAGTGGTGTGTTGAGGAGAATCTATTAGTGAGCAAAGAAAGTTTGCAACCATTACCTTACAGACCTATGACAGAAGACTCTTCTATAGACACTAATATCCCCACAGGAAGTAATGATGACCTTATAGCCAATCAAGTGAAATTTGGTCCAAGGTCCAGAATTCCTTCAAGGAAAATATTGTTTTAATTGATGTTCTGCTTAAACATTGTTAAGAAATTATGGCCCTCATTCTAACATGTCGAAAGACCGCTGGGGCCATTCTGACTTTCCCGCTGGGCCGGCGGGCGCTAGCCAATATAGCGCCCGCCGGCCCAGCGGGAAAGGGGCCTGCAACACTGAAGCCGGTTCCGAATGGAGCCGGCGGTGTTGCAGGTGTGCGACGGGTGCAGTTGCACACATCGCGCTTTTCACTGTCTGCTAGGCAGACAGTGAAAAGCATACTGGGGCCCTGTTAGGGGGCCCCTGCACTGCCCATGCCAGAAACAGGCTGGCGGGAACGGGGTCAGAATCCCCGGCGGATTTGGGCAACCGGGGGAAATCCGGCGGGCAAACCGCCAGACCCGGTTTTCTGACCGCGGCTTTACCGCCGCGGTCAGAATGGCCCAGGAAGCACCGCCAGCCTGTTGGCGGTGCTTCCGTCATTTCAGCCCTGGCGGTCTCGGACCGCCAGGGTTAGAATGACCCCCTATATGTGTTATTTTTTAATGCATTCATAGTTATTGTATTGCATGCAACATACAAGCATTATGATCTTGGCATCCTAACTCATTTTCCCTCCTCCCTTTCCATTACCTTTTCATTTCATAGTACCTATTGGACAATGGCCTCTATCCTGAAATGTTGATTATGATTGTGAAGGAGGCATGGCCAAAAAGGCATGAATAAATATGCTCCTTACTCGTTATTTATTTCTACTCGTATCTTCTTTTTTCTGCATGATATGTTTTATGAATGTCATTAAAGATATTAAGAAGAAAAAAGTGCAGTTTGGTCCTTGCGCTCTTCCTTTTAGAAGCATTAAGTTGGAAAGTTTCCCTTGAGGATTTTATGGTGCTGGATTACTGGAATTAGACCCATGTGTAAACAGGGCCAACTTTACAGGTATGCGTCTTTAAAAAGTACTGCACTTTCCCCAAAACAGAGTCCTTCAAGTGCTCAGAGCAAAACTGGATTTGAAGGCTTGGTATCTGTTAGATAATTCCAGCTGAATAAAATGTTTTACTGAACTAATGGCTACAGAATCAAATACAATTTCTTCTACTTATTGTAGGGCACTGAGAGCATGAAAGTTAAATGACACAATTCAATGAAATTGCTCCCTATTAACATTGTTTAATGAATTGATCCCAGGTCATTGATTTTGCCATCCGAGCCTTTGCTCATTTAGGAACAGAGGTGAAACTGTGCAAGAAAGTGCCTCTTTTGACATGGTTAGCCCCCTACTTTTTGCCTGGATCAAGATGTGGTTTTCAACTGTAAGTACCCTGGGCCCCGGGCCTCTGCTAAACAGGATTCCTGGGCCAGATCTCTTTCCCAAAAACTGTACTGTGATAAGCACTTCAGCCACCCTTTGTAGTTCCTAGTAGATGGTACCCTTGGTACCTAGGGAAGGAATACTGAAGAGGGCCCCCAGACCTGCAGCACCAATTATTGTGCCACTCAGAGTCCCCACTCCAGTCTCATGCAGACTGTCATTGCTAGTGCATGGCAAGGTGTACCCAGAGTTGCAAACTCGACATGGCACTCACCATAGGTGCCATGTCCACTAACAGTCCATGCAACATAGGTAAGTCACCCCTCTGGCAGGCCTCATAGCACTAAGGCAGGGTACACCGTGATGCATTTAAGGGCATATGTTCTTGAGCAGATATGCTCCCACTGTGTCTTTGCCAATTCTTAGACATAGTAAATGTACAGGGAAGCCATAGCAAATGCATATGCTGGACACTGGTCACTATGAGTTCCCCAGCTACATGATGGCCTCTCTGAACCCTGGGTTGTTTTGTATCAAACAACACAAAATAATAAATCCCACACTGATGCCAGTGGTTGCTGACTGATCTCAGCCAGCCTGCCACCACCAGACACAATTATGGACTCCTGGGCTGAGAGCCTTTGCTCTCAGGAGCCAGAAGACAAAGCCTTTCCTGGGTGAAGGTGTCACATCTCCTCCCCAGGCAGGCACCCTGCTCCAGCACTCAGCTTCAAACGCCTTGCTGCCTTTGAAATCTGACCCCGCATCTTCTGCTAACAGCAGAAGACAGCCCAATGCTTCTACCACCAGTTCAGGTGGGGAAACCGGCAGGAAACTTAGGAAGACTAGGGGGAGTTGCCACACTCAGCTGCACCATCCCTCAGCCGTGGCAGGCGAGGTGACTACTCCATTTCTTTTTCCCCCATCTTGGGTGGTAGGAAAAATAGCCAATCAGGGTGAGGGATGTGCCCCCTCCCACAGGAAGTGGTCACTTAGTGAGTGTGGCCCCCCAAGGTAGGTGTCCCTTGGCCACTACCAGGTATACCCCCTAATGCCTCCTAAATGCAATATTTAGAAAGCATTCCCTGACCAAGATCTCAGATTTGATGGACACAAGAAGGTCAGGACAAAGAAGAACCAAGGCACAGGAACTTAAGCCCTTCTGCACAAAGAAAAAGGTGCCAAACCATGCCTGCTGCTCAAAGGACTCAACCATCATCACTGATGTGTCTCCTGGAAACCTGAACAACTCTAGAAAACCCCAGAGCACCTCCAGCCTTCTATAAATTGCCAAGAACCTCCCTCAGAGGGAAGGTATCACTCTCCTGCACCCTGCAAGCAAGGAACCCATGAAGTCCATTTTACTGATGTGCTGCTGACCAACGACTCAGACCCAGCAGCCCAGTCAAAAGCTGTACAACAGCTCCAGAGGACCACAACTGCCACCGTGCCACATTTGATGGCACTAGGACTTTCTAGGTCTGTAGCGACCCGGAACCCAGGGTACCAGACCCCCAATGTTGGACACCCAGAAGCAGAGTCCACTCTGGACTCCAAAAAGCACAGAAGCCATCTCCAGTTGAGAGACTCGAGGCCACCCAAGATTTTCCCCCTGAGTGGCCTTGCTAACCTGCAATTTGCCCTCAATGCTGCCTGCCCCTAACCACGAGGCCTCCAAGACGCATCCTGGCTGCAATACCTGGCTGACCAATCTGCGCTGCACCTGGCCTCCATGGCCCCCGCACCAACCAACCAGCTGTGCTCTTGTGGTCCCCAAGACCTTGCGACCTCTCCCCTCCAAAGCGGCCCGGCGGACTTACATTTAAGTCCCTCTGTGCAGTGTGTTTCCAAGTGGCCCCTTCTCCTTTGCGCGCCAGCTCCAAGACCTTCAGACGCTGCTACCACTCAAACCGGGAACTGCACGAACTTCTCCTGTTGGACCTTTGTCCGCGACCTCGATCTAAAAACAAAAGATGACATTTGTGAGAGCATTGCCTGATTTTATATGCATTTTTCTAATTTCTCTTTTGATTCCTATGGTGTGAACTATGTACAAAAGGAGTACTGTTTCTAAACTTTGAAAAATCATAACTAAAAAAGTATTGACGGTAGAATGATGATCTTGCTCTTAAAAAATGTATAAAAATCTATAATACTTTTGTAAATTTATCTCAAGTTATTCTTCTTAGTGTGTGTCTTCGTTTATTAATACTGTGAGTACAACAAATGCTGAGCACATCTCTTGGATTAGCCTAACTGCTCTCCCACACTACAACTAAAACAGAGCATTAGGGGTCTCCTTTTTACCTCTGGACCAAAGTGGGGTTGCTTGGACTCTCTGCACAGTGCACGTCATTTTTTAACAATATATAGAGAGCTAGCCCCCTACAAACTGTGGAAACTATTGTGAGTATTTAAGCAAGAAACCAACAATTATTTGTTTTAAAGGTTGACTAGCAAACTTAGAAACCATCACTTACCTATCCAACCTACCAGACAGGAAGTTGTGATTAGGGATTTTTCATTAAGGGTTGGTTTACAGCTATTTTGGCATGTTCCAGAATTGTCAAAAGCAATTAAATAAAATAAGGGCCAGCGCACCTGTTAACTAAATGTTAAAGTAGACGTACATCGGATTTTATTAGACTCCCTGTTTTTCATGTCTCCTTATACAATTTATTTGCATTTGTTGTTTTTCAAAATATGATATTCTTAACTGGGTAGATGCAATTAAATGTTTAGTATAACAGTCTTTTACAGAAATAGTTGTTACACTTGGAAAAATGTTAATGATGCTATAAAAATTGTACTAGTGACTGTGATGCTAATTTAATGTATAGTTGTATAATACTGTCTCTCAATAAACGTATTTTTTTAAATTTGCTTACGTTGAGCAACAAATGCAACCAAACAGCAACACATTTAAAGGAATAAATGCCTTTTATATCCAAACTAAGATGATTTAAATAAGAAGCAATTAATAAATAAAGTGAAATACAAGACATAAAGTTATAAGTGATCGAAGAGTTATTAAAAAATTAACTATCCTTTAAGAAGCAATAGCAAGAGTGGCTTTAGTGGCAGTCATTGTCAGCAATTAAAGCCCTGTAAAAAATATTAAATCCACAGGCATTGAAATCTGAAGATTTAGGCCCACATTACCAGTGGCCTGGTATTAGCAATCCATCCAGAAAATGGGGGTCATCAGCGGGTTTGGGGATTGCAAGTGATTCAGAATTACCAGACCCAAATTTCTAGACAGGCAGAATCGATTTTGTGCAGAAAGGGGCACTTTCCTGAAGAAAACCAATCATTGGAGGCTTCAGAATGCAGTACACATGGAAAGAGGAAATAACGAAGACAAATAAACTTATTTCTCCTTCTTATGTCTCACTTGGGCAGTCATAGCATTTCGGCACATTCTCAAGATTACAAGTCTTTCTAAATGTGGGAATGCGCCCAAATCCATGGGCGAATGCATGGGAACATCTATGCTCCACACCTGGAACATCTTACAAGTTGAAATGTAACATAACGCAGCACAAGCAGCTGCCCTGCATTATATTTAATTACAAAGCCCAGCAGGGCCCGTAATTCAGGCCTTGTGTGGCTTTCTAAATATTACTGAACACATTGTGTTGTCCATGCATCCCCTTGTGTGATGCAAAGAAAATGTAAAGGCTTCCTAAATATGGGCATTTGTCAACACCATTTTCTCTCAATCAACTATAATGTTACTATGGCAGATAATCCTCAGTAAACGGGAGATTTGTCTGTTAATAAGTTGGATTAAGGGTCAGAAATCTCTCAAAGCATGATTTCAAATTCCTCAAACCGCTTACCAAATTCCAGCTATTTGCAGTTACAAATGCCATGGGAAGAGTCACTGAGAAAGACAGGTAATATGAAAAAGTGTTATTTTGCCAGGTCGAAATGGCAGTTTAATACTGCACAAAGGCTGCCATGCCTAAAATATGTTTATAAAGGCTACTTAAGTTGGTGGCACGCCGGATCCCCCTCTGACCCCTGTCCACATTGCATCTACAACAAAACCAGCCCAACCATCGCCCCCATACTCCGCGACATAATCAACTCCTCCTTCGACTCCGCCACCTACCCAGACCCCTGGAAGCAGGCGGATATCCCCGCCCTCCTAAAAAAAAACAAAGCCGACCCAGAAATCCTCTCCAACTATCGCTCCATCTCCCTCCTCCCTTTCCCCGCCAAGGTCGCCGAGAAACTAGTCAACACCCGCCTATCCCACTACCTCGAAGAAAACAACATTCTTGACCCCTCACAATCCGGGTTCCGCAAGAACCACAGCACGGAAACTGCCCTCATCGCATGCACTGACGACATTAGGACCAAAGTCGACAAAGGCGAGACTGTCGCACTCATCCTCCTAGACCTCTCCACAGCCTTTGGCACTGTCTGCCTCCACACACTCCGCACATGCCTCCACAACATAGGAATTCGCCACAAAGCCTTAGACTGGCTCACCTCTTTCTTCACTGACCGGACCCAGAGAGTCCGCCTCACACCTTTCCACTCCACCGCCACCAAGATCATCTGCGGAGTCCCCCAAGGGTCCTCTCTCAGCCCCACACTCTTCAACATATACATGATCCCCCTAACCAACATCCTCCAATCACACAGAATCACTATCCTCTCCTACGCAGATGACACCCAACTCATCCTCTCCGTCACCCGCAATCCCGCCACCGTCAAAACCAACCTACACACAGCTCTACTCGACACCGCCAGCTGGATGACAACTAACCACCTCAAGCTTAACTCCAACAAAACTGAGATCATCATCTTTGGCCCCAACAAAACCGTATGGGATGACTCCTGGTGGCCCACAGCCCTAGGACCCGCACCCACCCCCACAAACCACGCACGCAACCTCGGCATCATCCTGGACCCCTCCCTCTCCATGACACAGCAAATCAATGCTCTAACTTCCTCCTGCTTCCACACAATCCGCACTCTAAAAAAATCCTTCAAATGGATTCCCCCAGAGACCAGGAAGACAGTCACCCATGCACTCATCAGCAGCAGACTAGACTACGGTAATGCCCTCTATGCTGGCACCACACTCAAACTCACATGCAAACTCCAGAGAATCCAGAACACAGCCGCACACCTCGTCCTTGGCCTCCCCCGCCACGAACGAATCTCACCACACCTCAAAACCCTTCACTGGCTCCCCATAAACAAGAGAATCACATTCAAGATCCTCATCCACGCACACAAATCCCTCCACAACACCGGCCCGAAATACCTCAATGAAAGAGTGAACTTCCACACTCCCACCCCAACCTCCGATTAGCCAACCTTGCTCTAGCCACAGTCCCCCGCATCCAACGCACCACCACAGGAGGCAGGTCCTCCTCCTACCTCGCCCCCAAAACCTGGAACTCCCTCCCCATCAACCTCCGCAAAACCAAAGACCTCCTGCTCTTCAGAAAGAACCTCAAAACCTGGTTGTTCGAACAGTGACCCTCTTGCCCCCCCCCCCAAGTGCCTTGAGACCCTCACGGGTGAGTAGCGCACTTTATAACTTTTTTTGATTGATTGATTGATTGGCACAATGAGTGCTGCAGGCTCAATAGTAGCATTTAATTTACAGGCCATGGATACAATTAATACAATTTAACTAATGACTTACAGTAAATTAAATGTGCCAGTTAGGAGCTAGCCAATTTCAACCATGTTTAGAGGAGACAGCACACCCACTTCGGCACTGCTTAGCAGTGGTAAAGCGCACAGAGTCTTGAAGCCAACAAAAATTAATCCAGCAAAAAAAGCGGGGTGAAGGCAAAATGTCTTGGGACTTACGACCCAAGGGTGTCAGGCCAAACAGATATACAAATATGTGAATTGCAATCCTGTAAGACTTCACACAGCTGTAAAGTAAATTATCTGGTGTCTCAAATACCCACTCACAGGTCAAGGGCCGTAGCCATGCTAACAGAGGATCATTTAACCTGCTTTATGCACCATGAATGTAGTTCTCATGCTACACAATCCTCCTTCCAAGCCACAGATTAGAGGGCTGGAACCTCTCACCAATGGATCATGCAGGTTCTCTGGCTCCTCACACATTTAAGACTCAGAAACCACCTCACAATTCCCATCTCAAACATTCCCAGGTACAAGTTGCTGCAGGCACAATCAAATCACAAAAAATCTTGCTTCTGCACACCGACTTACTGCAAACAGAGTAGGTGGTCAACCATCCTCAGCCCTGTTCCTGTGCGCCAGAATTCCATATTAGTTGATTATCATATTGCTGTATTATTTTTCTATTGATATATTTCTTTTAAATAAACTTGATAATACAAGTACAACACAGGTAAAGAGGGGAAAGATTTCCTAATCTGTCACATGTGATTTCTTGAGCATGGCCCTGAATGGACAACTCTCGAGCATGACCGTATGTTTCAATTTCCTGGTGCTCTTCCTGTTTTGTGTTAGGGAGGCCTTTCTGTTTGCTAATCTGTGCCAGACGCAATCCTGGCTGTCAATGATAGAAGAACTTCCCAGCTGTTTGGCATCATTATTTTGTTTATTAAGAATCACGCGCATCATTTGTTACCTATGGTTACTATGATACAGATTTCGGTCAGAACCGCTGCAGAAGTATCATTATTATATGCAAACATTTCCTTTCTTCAACTTGTTTTCATTTCAATGAATGATGTATTTGCTTTATCATTAGAACATTTGATTTTATGAAGCTTGCAAAGTCGCTACAGAATTTGCATCTCACACAGAAGCAGAGTTCTATCTGGAATATTATAATACTATTGTTGCTTTTTTTGGAGACAAAACTAAGAGCACATTGTTTTTCCCAGCTTTTAAGTCAGTCACAGCTACTTTTAGGTGAAAAGGACTCTTCATAAAAGTATTAGATTGAAAATGGCATTAGGACATACCTTTACTCATTTCTATTCCACACTTAAAATCTGTATGCATTATCCTACTCAATTATGTATTCATTTAGTGCCTAATGCATGTAATAGCAGGTAAGTGAAAATTGCAAGCATACTTTATGTGGCTTGCCTGTCATTTTGTGATGTCGTAGGACTCTCGTTATGGGAATGAAACCGCTCGATTTTGGGCAGCAACATCACCATTTGTGGGTGACTGAGTAGTCCCACACCATCTTGGCAGCTGTTGGCCCAATCCTTTTGGCAAACTAGCAGTACCTCTCTTAAACCTGAAAGAAAAGGTGATTTGTGGCAGCCTTATGAATGACACTCTCTAGCTTATCAGGGGAAGTCACAGTCGACAAATCTCACCCCTTTCTCTTGTTAGCAAAAGGTCTCATACACATAAATAGGCTAAAGATGCAGAATGGTTTTCAATACAGTTATTTAAAAGACTGCAATCTAGGATAAAATATATGAGCTGCAATTATTAGGGCAATTAGATACAACAGGATTAGAATGGTGGTGACCGGCGAGAAGAAAATAAAGAGTCACAACATATTGGAAAGATAGATTAATTCTACTTAACCCCTAACTTTTAAGCAAGAACATAGCAGTGATAGCCCAATCTGTCCATATTTAGTCCATGAAAAGAACACCTACCCCTATACCTGGAAGAAAGGTGGTCTGCCCACCTTCTCCTAGGTTAGTTGTAGAGACAGGGCTAAGGTCAGCAATGAAATGGCATACAGTGTGGATGGAATTCTGGCTGGAATTACCTCCCTTTTGTCCCTTGGCCTGTACAGTGTCTTTGTAAGAACAATATTTCTGTTCCATGAAAATGCCTAATGTGGGCATGTGCCTAAGTGTCGGGCTGCTTACATACTCTTGTGGTGACAATTGCTAGCTGGATTATCATCTTCTTGTCAGTCTTGGACAGAGGTTCATGGTTAAATGTTGTGCACAGAATAATAATGCTTTTGCAGAATCACAGATTTACAGCTGATTAGAAAATAAAAACATTGCAACTGAAATCAGGCTAACTAAAAAATTAATTAAAAATGAACAAATAAAATCAGAACATGTATGTAGAGGAAAGGGAACAGGTTGCTGGCCTAAGCTAAGTTAAAATATGTGTGCCCAAGCAGAGTGTACAATGAACCCACAACAGTAATGCAATCTATACATATATAATATTAGGTCGATTTGCGAAATGCCCACCCATAAGGTGTCAGAGAGCACCCTTGCTGAAAAACATTTATTAGGCAGGTTGCTATTTGTGACATCCTTTAACTGGCTGAGAATACTGAGATACTCACCTGCAACTGTCAACAAACCTCCATCCATCCATGCATTTGCATTCCTAAATAGCAAGTATACTTTTTAAAAGTACCCAGTGGCCCTTGAAGGAACCGATACTGCTTTGAAAAAACATGTTCCTTGTTTAAGAAGACAGCAGGAGGAGGATGCAGCGGTTCTCTCACAAACTGGCTGCTCCCCCTCAGGCCATCCAACATGATTTACAAATGGAAAGCTTTATCTTGGGGGCAGCTCCCCTTTTGCGAAGCGGACACCACTCCAATTTAAGAGATGGTATCTGGTCAAAGATTTGCAACTCCAGCTGAAGCCAAAAGTCATTGCTACAAGTCAGTTGGGACCCATAAGTAAGAGGGAACACCCCTTTGAAGACTCCTCTTAATTGCAAATCATTCTGCTTTTATCAGCACATGGCACTTCATAAAAATAGTAAATAAGTATATACCTTTTAGGAAATGGCACAATTGATTAAATTTAGAATCTAGTGTTTCATAATACATTGACATCTTCCACAAAATGAATCGGTGCTTGTCTTCACTTATTGTTTCCATATACTTTCTGATTCAAGCTCTGACTTCATATGTGCAAGAGAGGAGAGGAGTCGGTGGCTTGAATAACCAATGAATTCAACACAGCAGACTTCTGGCATCTGTCTGAAGATACTGTAAAGGAGCTACAGATCAAAAGCCTGCTGTAAAGTAATTATATTTTGCATTCATTTTCCTTTTTCCTGATAGGTCTTTTGATGCAGTTCTACTTTTTTTTTAAATTACTGTTCAATACGCATTTTGAAGCTCTGAATAGTGTGAAATAATGTAAGAATATTTGGTACATTATCTTGAATTAAGTCTGACAAGGCAACGTTTTCGCTTATTGGATCAAAGGATATGCTAACAAGCTTGGGGGAAAAGTACGCCTTCGCGTTCAAATGCGAGTCCTAGAGCCCCTTTACATAACATTCATGTGCTCTCAGGGACTCGGTGGTTAAAAAGTTATAAAACAAACAGTTATTATGAATGATGTACAGAGTTGTCTATATATTATCGTCTATGGTGTCTCATAGGTGACTGCTGTTTTTTAATGTTAATCTTTGTATTATTAGTAGTATATGTTTTCACACTATAAATATGTCCTTCGTGCACACTATTTCACTTCAACACAAAGAGCAATTTAGAATACTTGATTTCATTCATTTATACAATTCTAAATTCTGAGATTTATTCAGAAAGAAACTTGCTTTCCTGAGGTTACCTTTATGTTTGGGCCAACATCCCAATTTTCTTGGACTTCACAAAGAATTCCATGAATACTCCTAAGAGATGCTGCCACTGTCACAGCATCACAGAAGTACTCACATGCATAAACATTTATGTATTCAGAGGAGCAACACATGTATTTTGTCAATGGATACAATAATGCAACTTTGGTTGTTCAAGTGCTATTTATTCAATGTTTCCTTCATATGGAAAGTATTTTCCCTGTGGAGAAACCCCTAGCCATATACGTAATAAGTAAACGTTCTCCTTCCCCTTTCCGTCTATGAAAAATGACTTGCTCCTACTCTTGACAAGAAAAAAATTCTGAATAATTTCAGGAAGGTGTCCTACCGTAGATCTCCCACAGTAACCCCCCCCCCCCCCCACAAGATTTATTCACATGCAAAATTACACAACAACTGGTGTAGTTTTACTTCAGTAAATCCTTTTGTAATTGAAATTTCACATATTTTGAGTCACAAAATTACCCTTTAGCATGGAAATGCTGCTCTTTCGAACACCTAAGTGGAACTTAGAAGTAGAATTACGTTTGTTTATAGGGCTGCAGAGTGTACTTTACTAATGAATGTAACTGACAAGTGTTTGGTTGGATCATAAACCTTTCCCACCTGCAAATGCCTAATGAATGCTCCGTATATATAACTGATATAAGCGCACAGCATTTAAAAGCAATGCTGAGTTACACCCATTAAGGGCTGGACAGGACTTTTTTCCCACCAGGCATTTTCCCGGTGGGCTCGAGGTCTTGGTGTTCGGTTTTGAAAGGCCAGATTCACTGCAGGTGCCTCTTTCTCCTCCCAACTCCCGCGTTCACTGCAACAGGCACGGAAAGAGCTCACAAGAGAGAGAAAGAGAGGTAGGGAAGGTCTCTCACAGAGGGAGGGGAGAACAGGGAAAGAGGAAATGGATGGAAGCACAGGAATTGCACCAAGGGATGAAGGGCTGGTTTGAACATTTATGCCACAAAAGCTTTTGGGTACCCCAGTCCAGCCATGGGCCAATTCTTATTATTACTATACTTTTTTTGTAAAGGGCGATCACAATGAATGGCTAGCAAAAGGAGGTAATGGATTTTTATTTAGTTCATTCAATTGTTTTTTTCATACACGTTTTCCTTAGGTACATGGTCTTCCTACAACCACTTAGATAATTGTACAGAATTTTAGCACATTCCCATTTTAACTGCATCACACATCCCAGAACGTTCAACCAGCAAGTTAGTTATGAAGATAAATGTGGGAAATATATTGCAATTTGTTTGTGAATGCCAACATTTACTGCTGGATGGGTGTTCTCATTTGCATAGATTCTTTTCCTGACACCACGCCTGCCTTTCCCTTGGGATTGTGACTTCTCAGTGGTCTAAACTCTGAGCAGCCATGTAAGTGAGTAGTATTGCATAAATATGAGCAATTGTTTTTCATATGCATTTCATCATAATTCATGTTTGCTTTTGAGGTGTAAAGTATGCATTCCACAATGGCATATTTTTTAGGTTTAAGAGTCACACCTGGATAAACTTTGTGTATCACGGCCACAAGCTCCAAAATCGAATTCCGATATACTGCTAAACTCAAACATCAAACATAAATGCAGTAAAATTAGGTGTCTTGCAACATAAGCCCCTAAAGCAACATTACTAGCAGCATAATAGATCACCAATGCAATTTATGAAATTTTTGAACCCTAGTGAATGTGAAACTTATTTTTGCGTTTTTTTCCACATTTGTTATGCTATTTAAAACAATAACATGTTTTGAGACCACTGGATACCTATGCTCAGACTTAATTCCCAAAAACATGTTCTCTTCCCCAAGCCGAAATGGTCCCCAGTGACCCCATCCCCCAGGGCCATATTTTAATTAAAGTGGAGGAGGGCACACACCCTCTCCTGAGCCTTAAGAGGCCCTGGGGATACCACTCCGCAGGGCCATATTTTAGTTAAAGGATAGGGTACTCCTTGCCCCATCCCTGAGCCTTAAAAGGCCCCAGGGATGTGCAGCACCCTTCCCTGAGCCTATTGTTGGGTTTAAGATTCCATGCCCAGGGCGACATGTCATAAAAATGGGAGGGGACCACAGACCCCCTTCCCAAAGCCCTAACAGTCCCCAAGGACCCATCTATCAGAGCCAACTTCTGTTATTAAGGTAGGAGGGACCATACAGCCCCCTCTCCAAGCATTAATAGGCCTCAGGATTCCATCCCCTGTGACTTATTATAAGGGGTGCGGGCTTGTGGCCCCCATGCCCAAGTCTTACTAGACACCGGAAATCCAATCACCCAGCACTTAAAGCAATAAAAAAGGGTAGGGGGCTGCATGGTCCCGCTCCCCGAACCGTATTATGGCCCAGGGACCCCATCACCCCTAGCCAAGTTGCATAAAAAATGGTATAATGGCTGAAAAGCTCCACTCCCTGAGCCTTATTAGGCCCCAATCATCCAGTGCCAAATGCCAAATTCAAGAGGAGGGGTTGTGCACCCCCCTCCTCAACCCTTCTTGGGCCCCAAGGAACCTATTATTCTAGGGCCCCATGTGGATGCCTGGGACATGCACAAACCAAAAGTTGGGGCTGAGCGGAAAGCCCCAGGGCTGCTGCGGTCCCAGTTGGCCCTCGACGTAGTGCAGGAGCCGGCATTGCTCCCGTCCAGAGGCAGCAACTCTCTTTCCATGCTCCCTCCAGGAGGCAGCAATGTCTGTTTCTCTGCCTGCAGGAGCGCTAGTGGGGAAACAGAAGTCCGCTGAGAAGGAGCAGGCATGCCTTCCATGCCCATGCTCCTGCAGGCAGGGAAGGCATGTTTGCTCCAGTCTGGCAGGGAGCTTAAAAAATGCTCCCACCAGGCGGGAGCAAACACATGTTTTCCTGCCTGCACTGATACAAGCAGGGAAACTATTCTGTCCTTGGAGTGGGCTCCGCAGGATAGACTTCTTGAGACAACCCAGGGAGACAGGGTTCCTGGGGCTATTTAAGACTCAGAGCAGTGGCCGCACGGCCCCTCTCTCTTCAAAGTATTTACAAGCCCTTGGGGAGGGGTTCTCTGGGGCCTTTTAAGGCTCTGAAGGCTCTCGTCATGCACTGCTGATTACCCCAGATATTGCAGCACTCATGACAACTTTTTTAACATTAATAAAAATATCAATGAAATGTTAGAAGCTGATTTATTGAAGAAAAAACTGTGCATGGCAGGGGTGCGAGTTATATTTACCGTGGGACGTGGTTATAGTTGCTGGAAATTACTTTATAGTTTTGTGCAAGTAAATTCAGAACCTAACTATGACGTCCCTGTAACCATTGGTTTTTAAGTGAGAATAGGCCCTCCAGGATTTAGTGATTTCGTGATTTGCAAAGAAATTGTGAAATGTGCAGTTTTGTTAAAAGCCCACGCCTTTCACAAAAGTGCCTGTGAAATTTGAAGGAATGAGACCCTACTGGGCCAATAGAAGGAGGGTCTCACAGCAGGCAGGCAATGGGGTGTATATCTACTCCTCAGTTAAACCAGCCCTGCCTGCTGTTCATTCGATTTGGGCCATACATCACATTCGGGCCACACACAATAATGTATGACGGACAAGAGGATTAAGATTGTGCACCACAGGTAGGGTACCCTGATTCGTTGTGTTTTGTACATTTCGGTGGGGAAATGAGATGGTGTTTTGGGCCCACATCGCTCAGGACACGTGTGTCGTGCCCGAGGACATTTTTTGATGTTTTTTAAATGTATGCAGCCAGCCGCCTTAAAAAAAAAAAGAAATGCCCCTGGGCCCGCTGCCCATTCTCTGTGTGAAGCAGGCCCTTGAATGAATAAATAAATTACCCCCCTGGGCCATCTCTTGTTTATTAGGGCCCACCGCAAACAGGACCTGGGCTGCAGGCAAGGGGTCATTTCTGTACTATTTAAATGTACACAGCCAGCCACACACTGCATGGGCAGCTGGCTGCATACACTTAAAAAATGCCCTGTGCGCGGGTGGGCCTTGGAATAACTAAATGCCCTCCTTATGGGTCTGCAAGGCATCTCTTGTTTATTTAGGGGCTGCTGAGCACAAGTCATGGATGGTGGGCCTGGGGACATTACTGTACTTTTTTGAATGTATACAGCCAGCAGCCCAATGCAAGGACGGCCAGCTGCATACATTTTAAAAAATTGCCCCCATCCCGGCTGCCTGTGCGTGGTGGGCCCAAAAATAAATACATTTCTCCCTTGGGCTCGGGGCATCTCTTGTTTATATAGGGCCCACAGCGCACAGGACACAGGTGATATGTCAGTACTTTTTTATATGTAAAAGTCCAGCCACCACTGCATGGGCGGCCAGCTGCATACATAAAAAAAAAGAGAAATGCCCCTGGGCCTGTCACCCATGCTCTGTGTGCGGTCGGCCCCAAAATAAATAAATGCTCCCCCCATGGGCCAGAGGGCATCTCTTGTTTCTTTAGGTCCCACCACGCACACGACACAGGTGGCAGGACTAGGGTCATTTCTGTAGTTTTTTAAATGTATATAGCCAGCTGCCCACTGCATGGGCAGCCAGCCGTATACATTTAAAAAAAAAGAAATGCCCCTGGGCCTGCTGCCTGTGCCATGTGCATGTCAGGCCTTAAAATGAAAATAAATTCCACCCCGTGGCCGGGGGCATCTCTTGTTTATTTATAGTCATGTTTTTTAATGTTTAGGGTCTGCTGCCCTCTGGGCAAGTGTAGCAGAGCCCTGGGTGGCTTTTTAAAAAAAAGGTTTTGGGCTGCCGGCCAGTGGGCATGGGTGGCGGGGCCCTCAGGGGCATTTTTTTATGTTAGTGCCTGCCACCCAATGAGGAGCATGTAATATTTTATTTTAATGACAGAGCCATTGGGCACTGTTATTTCTTAATGTTTAGGGCCTGCCGCCCACTGGGCACGGATAGAAAGGCCGTGGGGGGGTGGAGCCCTCAGGGGCATTTTTTTGTTATGTTGTGGCCTGCCACCTACTGGGTATGGGTGGCAGGGCCCTGACAAGCATCTATTTTTTTATTTTAATGTTAGGGCCCGCTGCCCACTGGGCTATAAAAACATGTATTTGTTTTTTAACCCCTTCGCTGCCAGGACTTTTCCCCCTCAGGTGCCAAGCCTTTTTTGGCTATTTTTGGGGTAGTTTGCACTTAGGCCCTCATAACTTTTTGTCCACATAAACTATTCACGCCAACTTTGTGTCCTTTTTTTCCAGCATCCTAGGAATTCTAAAGGTACCCAGAGTTTGTGGGTTCCCCTGGAGAAGACCAATACATTAGCCAAAATACAGCTAAAATTTCATTTTTTGGGAAAAATGGGAAAAAGTGCTGCAGAAGAAAGCATGTGTTTTTTCCCTGAAAATGGCATTAACAAAGAGTTTGCGGTGCTAAAATCACCATCTTCCCAGCTTTCAGGAACAGGAAGACTTGAATCAGAAAACCACATTTTTCAACATAACTTTGGCATTTTACTGGGACATACCACATTTTTACTATTTTTTGTGCTTTCAGCCTCCTTTCAGTTAGTGACAGAAATGGGTGTGGAACCAATGGTAGATCCCAGACAGCTAAACATTTATGAAAAGTAGACACAATTCTGAATTTCTGAATTCAGCAAGGGGTAATTTGTGTAAATCCATCAAGGTTTTCCTACAGAAACAACTGAAATAAAAAAATATTGAAATTGTGTTGAAAAAAACAGCCATTTCTGTCACATTTTCTTCTGTAACTTTTTCCAGCTATGGAAACATTTTTAAAGCAAAATTGGTGACATATAAAGAGTGAAGAGTAGGTATCAAGGAAACCTTTGTATTTCCAAAATGGGCACAAGATAAGGTGTTGAGAAGCAGTGGTTATTTGCACATCTCTGGATGGAAAGTTCTGAAATCTGAGGGAAGCCACAAACTTCCTTCTACCCAGTATTTGCCCAAGTCTTCCAATAAAAATGGTACCTCACTTGTGTGGGTAGGCCTAGTGCCCACTACAGGAAATGCCCCAAAACACAACGCGGACATATCACATTTCCCCAAAGAAAACTGACCTGTTTTTTGCAAACTGCCCAGCTGTGGATTTTGGCTTCTGGCTCAGCCGGCACCTAGGAAAATCAAATGTCCTCTTGTTTGCCGTTGGGATGAGATCCTTTAGTTTGCAGGGGGGGCGGAAAGACTGTTGCATTCATGTTTCATCCTTTTTACATCTTGAAGTTGGATGCCTCCACTGGCTTCCTGTTTAAATTGTGTTTTCTTTTTTTTCCCCCAATCCTTGGAATTGCCAGGGGTTTGTTTTTGTCTTCTTGGTGGATTGTTCTGCTTTAACTCTACACTGGTTGTCTGTTTCCAACTCTTTCATGTTTTCCATTCTTTGGAGCCACTGGCAAAGCATTATGCCTGGGTTTCAGTGTTTATTTTTGGGATGGCATTGTGGTGTTTAAGGGTGGTGGAGTGAGTGGCAGTGTTGTGAGGTTGAGTGACATGGAAATGGCCATGTCTGCTCTAACTCTTCTTTGTTCTTTTATAGAGTCTTGGCAGAAATAATTTGCTGGTTCTAGAGCAATTGGATGGTCTGGCAACTGCAAAATACGCTTGCTGCTGCACAGTGCAGGTAAGTCTCGGTTTCTGTTCACTTCTGGGGAGATAAATAGTGCATATGCTACAGTGTAGAACTTTGAGGTCTCCATCACGATTTGTGACTTGCAATGGATGCGAGGAACTTGGGGGTCCCCACACAGTTTGCATCATGTGTGACCCAGACAATCCTTGCAAGTGTCAAGATGGTGTAATTTTCACTGGAGTAGCCCAATTTCAACTCATGGTTTTGCTGAGGAATTCCTTGTATTCCTATGTTTTTAAAATTTGTATTTATGAGTTTGTGTATGTTTTACAAATCAATACACTCATTGGGGGTTTGGGTACACAGAGGTTATGACATTTGGCCAAAAATCATCCCATCTATGATTTTTTTTTTATCTCTTTGTTTGGAGGGGCGGGGGAGTTTGTTGGGGCGGTCTGGAACAACTTTTGGATTTTGCTTACACATCCTTTATGCACTGTTGGCTGCTCTTGTTTTCCTCTCCCCCATGTGCAGATAACCACAGTTATGATCCCATATATTCAAAGTATCTGTGTACATATTTGTTTTGAACAATTTCTATGTTTCCCTTTTTTTGCAGGTAGCTCATCCTGACTTTTTTGTCGTTTGTCAGCATACATCTAACCTCATTTGAAAAAATGGGAAGTTTTCTATTGTGGTTCCATTTCAGTTTCCTTTCAATTTTAATGTTTTAGTAGCCTTCCTGTATGTATTTTAACTCCATGTATCCAACTTTGCTTCCTTCCTTTGCAACTGGCCATGCTGTTTAAACACTGTGGGGGTCATTCTGACCCCGGCGGGTGGCGGTTGCTGCCCGCCTGGTGGGAACCGCCATTTGGCCGCACCGCGGTCAAAAGACCGCTGGTGCCATTTCAACCTTCCCGCTGGGCCGGCGGGCGATAACATTGTTAGCGCCCGCCGGCCCAGCGGGAAGGGGGCCTGCAACACTGAAGCCGGCTCCGAATGGAGCCGGCGGTGTTGCAGGTGTGCGACGGGTGCAGTTGCACCCGTGGCGCTTTTCACTGTCTGCTAGGCAGACAGTGAAAAGCAGGCTGGGGCCCTGTTAGGGGGCCCCTAGACACCCGTTACCGCCAGCCTCTTCCTGGCGGTGTAAACCGCCAGAAACAGGCTGGCGGTAAGGGGGTCAGAATCCCCATGGCGGCGCTGCTTGCAGCACCGCCATGGCGGATTCGCCCAGCCGGGGGAAATCCGTCGGGATACCGCCGGACCCGGTTTTCTGACCGCGGCTTTACCGCCGCGGTCAGAATGGGCAGGGAAGCACCGCCAGCCTGTTGGCGGTGCTTCCGTCATTTTAGCCCTGGCGGTCTCGGACCACCAGGGTTAGAATGACCCCCTGTGTTTGCTCAGCTCCATTTGAGGGCTTCTTAATCCCAGTGTGGCTTTGTTTTCCCAAGTTTGCATGTTATCCCTTTTTGCAAGTTCATCAGAGTTTAGTGCATTTTTTATCACTGCTTCCCTACATATATGTAAATCTTTTGGAGTCTTATGGAGCCTGCAGACAGACCCTGCGGCCAACCCCTCTAATCACCCATCCCCACGCAACACATGGCCCTTTGGCCATGTGTGGCGGGAGATGACCACAGCCTTTCTCTCTGGGTGTGATAATAGGTGTGAGAAGGTGTTTCTGCAGGTGAAAGTGGCAGTGAAAGTGTCTGTCTGGGTGTGACAGTGCCTGTGAGTGGGTGCATGCAGGTTTAAGTGGGTCTGTGAGTGGGTGTGTGGGACTGTGAGTGGGTGTGTGAGACTCTGCGTGGGTCTGCGTGGGTCTGCGTGGGTTGAATAGCAGCTCCCTGCTTCTGGCAGCAATATTTTCATCTGTCTTCCCTGCAGGCATACTTCCACGCAGGAAAGACAGATGAAAAGTTCACTTTCTGACAGCGGCAGCTGTTTGACAGCTCTCACTGTCAGAAACTGGACTCTTTGTTTGATTTTGCTTGGTGGCAGCTGTCAGCTCCCACCAGGCAACGTAAACAGCTATGTACCTGAGGTAGGCACCCTTGGACTTAGCAGGAGCCAGCCCTGGTGGTTAGTGCCCCCCAGAGCCATCAGTGGCTCCTCAAAGGGCCCCCCCTCCAATTAGCATAGCCCCAGGGAGGTGGTGGTCCATAGGGCTGCGGGGTCCAAAACTGACCCCCTTCACTTTTTTTTATTGAAGCTCCACGGGGTGGCAGGAGCCCCCCATTATATTTGTAAAAGCCCCAGGAAGGTGGTGGTCTCTGGGACTGCTGGGGGCCACGTGGCCCCCACACCATGTTCATTTTGTGTCCCAGGGAGGTGGCGGTCCCCGGGACTGCAGGAGGGCCGCACAACCCCCCAAACCAAGTTTGTTTTGTGCCCCTGCATTAATTTAGTGCTTGCATCCCAGTGAGGTGGTGGCCCCCAGGGCTGCATGGGGGCCAAGTGGTCCCCTGCATTACTTTAGAGTTTGTACCCAAGGGAGGTGGTAGTCTCCGAGGCTGTGGGGAAGACAATGTGGAACCCTCTGCATTAATTTAGTGCTTGTGTCCTGGGGAGTTAGTGGCCCCCGGGGCTGCAGGGATGCCAGGTGCCCCCCCTGCATTACTTTAGTGTTTGTGCCCCAGGTAGGTAGTGGTCCCTGGGGATGCGGGGTGCATATATAAATCAGTGCCCCAGGACCTGGCTCACCTGGTGGCTCTATAGAAAACAAGTGCTTGAGACCACTCTTTTTTTTGTTTTTGTTTTTAAATTTTTGCTGGATCTGCTGTGGGACCCCTGCACCAGAGCTAAGGGGTCAGGGGTGGATCTACCCTGGCCCCTTGTCTTTTTTTCTCATTTTATTTCTGGGACTTGACGCTGAGTCCCAAGATGGCCGCCAACCCTTCCTGGTTTGAAGTATTGTCCACTAATCAGAGCTGTGCATTTGCCAAGCATTGACGGATAACCCTGACACTTTCCTTGCGCATCAAGAATCAATGGGGCACTTCGTTTGGAAAATTTTGTGAAGATTCATCAACGGTGTTAAAGATATAGGCAGTCAAAAAATGCTTTTTCTATTAAAACATTGTCTTAACTATAAATACCTATTGGCGACCGCCACAAGGTACTATATATATATATACACATATATTCACTTTAAAAAAAACAAAGGTTGCGGGGATGTTATAGTTAGGCTCATGTTTTGAACGTATAAAAAACTCAACTATTATAGTTAGAGTTATTTCAAGTAACTATAACTCGTGCCCTAAGGTATCTATAACTCAGCCCCTCACCATGCAGAGTTTTTTAACCAAACGTTTACTGCAAATATTACACTGATATTATCAATGATATAATTTTAATTTCTGTTAATCCAACTACCTCCTCACACAGCCTGCAGCCAACCCCCTATAAACACCCAACCTTTTGCCACACACAGCTTTTACACGTGCATGGTGGGGTTGGCCGCAGGGCCTGGGCTGCAGTCAGTCTGTTCAGCCAACCCCCTTAACTATCCATGCACATTGGGAGTTGGCTGCAGGGTTGTGTGCAGGCTGTTTTCGGCCTCAGGGACCCTATCCTGGGGGCCCGGCTCTCTAAAACTAATTTTTGGGCTGGAGAGGGCCACATGGTCCCCCTCCACTGAGCAATTTCAACCTCGGGGACCCCATCCCATGGTGTTAATATATTTATTTTTTGGGGGGAGGAGGGCCACGTGGCCCCTCTCCCTGGGCTAATCTTGGCCCGGGGACCTCATTCCATGGGCCCCAGCCTTCTGAAAAAAGATTCTGGGGGCGGGCTTGTGTTCCCCCTCCCTAGAGAAATCTCAGCCCCGGAGATCCCATCCCCCGGGGCCTGACCATGTCACCTGGGTGCCCCAGAAGGCACCCAGTCAAAATAATTGGGGACAGTGGGGGGAGCCTGAAGGCCCCTATGGTCCCAGCCCGCTCCACATCTCCTGCAGGAGCCATCATTGCTGTTACAGACAGGGTGCTGCTAAACATTCAGCTCCTTGTCTGTGAGAGAAATTGTTACCTCGGGGAAACAGAGGGAACCTCAGCTTCCAGCAAGCAAGAGCTGTTTGACAGCTGTCACTAGCTCTAACTGGAGAGTTTGCTCTGACTTGGCGGGAGCTGTCAAAGCTTCCGCCAAGTCAGAGCAAACAGCTATGTCCCTGGGCTGGGCATACCGTAACAAAGCAGGAGCCAGCACTGGGGGGCGGCGGTCCCCAGACCCGTTTAAACCTCCTCGAGGGGGGGCCGCACGTCCCCCTCCAACTTAAACAGCCCCAGGAAGGTGATGGTCCCCGGGGAGGAGGGAGGGTGGTCCCCCTGCACTCCGAATTTGTTTGGCCCTAGGGAGGAGGCAGTCCCTGGTGCTGCAGGGGGGCCACGCAGACCCCACACATTCATAATGTATTTAGCCCTGAGGAGGTGACGGTACCTTGGGCTGCAGGGGGGCCATGTGGCCCCCTCGTACACACAATAGCCCTCATTACGACTTTGACGGTCTTTTCACAAGACCGCCAAAGCCGGGGTGCCAGAAGACCGTCAGCACTTCTGACCACCATATTACAAAGAACTGAAGGATTTCCACCACATTTTGGGTGAAAATCCTCCATTAGTCATGGTGGCGGTCGGAGGCGCATGGGCGGTTCCTCCACCAGCCCCACCCCACCAAGAGGACTCCACCAACCGTATTATGACCTGTAATATGGCCTGGCGGTGTCGTGATGGTGGGGTACCTCCGGCGGTGGAAACTCCCCTTCCCGTTCCCTGACGGACAACCTCCTCGCTGGACAAGGTAAGTCGATCGTCTGACATGTGAGGGGGTGGGAGGGTGGGTGTTGTTGTGTGTGCATGGGTGTTATCTGCGTGTGTGAATGTAAGTGTGTATACGCGTTTGTATGTATGTGTGTATGGCATGTGTGTATGCATGTGTGTATGCACGGTTGAATGTGTGTATGAATGTTGAAGTGAATGCGTGTATGAATGTTGAAGTGAGTGCGTGTTTGGATGCTTTTGAGTGAATGCGTGTATGTCAGTGGGGGTGAATATGTGTATGCAGGGTGCATGAATGAGTGTATGCAGGGTGCTTGTGGCTGTGTGCATTTATGCTGCGAGGGGGTGGCGTGCTGTTCTGGTGAGGGGTAGGGGCGCTGAACTAGGAGGGGATTGGGGAGGTGGGTGCTGTAATAGAAGGCGGGTCATGGAGGGGGCTGCTGTTCTGGTAGTGGGTGGGGGGTTCTGGTATGGAGATGGGGTGGGGGGTGCTGGGCTTGAATGGGGGGAGTCATCTGACGGTGAAAGGAAAGAAATTTCCTGTAACTGGAAGCCTTTCCACCAGGCTTTTCATGGCAGTGCTACCACCGCAGAAAACCTGGTGAAAAGCTGACTCCTAATACCCCCAGCGGTCTTCATTGGACTGCTGGGTCGGAGATTCTAATGTCTGGCCCTGCGGGTCCAACCGCCCTGGCGGCACAGGCGGGGATGCATCGGGTTGGCAGAGGCCAACCAGCCACACTCATAATGTGGCGGTCTTCACCGTCAGCCCGTCGGCGGTGAAACCGCTATCTTGGCCCTGGCGGTCAGAAGACCTCCCGGGTCATAATGAGGGCCAATGTCTTGAGCCCAGGGAGGTGGCGGTCCGCAGGGCTGGGGTTCCGTGATGGACCTCCTTCATTATAAATTTCAGCCCTAACTTCAGGGCTGTGGGGGGGCTGTGCACCCCTACACACATAATTTGTTTGGCTTCAGGGTGCTGGCGGTCCCTAGGGCTGTAGGGGGTGCTTGGCCCCCGCAATCATAATTTGCTTGGTCCTGGAGAGGTTGTGGTCCCTGGGGCTGTAGGGGGCAGCTCATCCCCCCTGCATTCACAATGTTTTTAGCCCCAGGGAGATGGCACACCCCAAGGCCTGGGGGACAGGGTTCATGGCCTGTCGTATACTCAATGTCTTTAGCCCCAGGGAGATGGCAGTCCCTTGGGCTGCAGGTGGGCCACAAGACCCCCTTGTATACACACTGTCTTTAGCCCTGGGTGACAGTCTCTGGGGCTTGGGTTCCGGGATGGACCTCTTTCATTGTTTAAATGCAGCCATGGGGAGGTAGCGGTCCCCAGAGCTCGAAGTGTTGGCAGCTACTCAGAGCTCTGCAGATCTCTGTACAAGCTTGTTATTATTCGAAAGGTTGCTATGGCCACAGATACAAATTTGGATTTCCTTATATTTCTCAACAACTACTGAACAGATTTACACCAAATAACCAAAAGCACAATCTGCATAAAAAAATATAGATTTCTGCCAAATTTGATGTAATTCCATCCAGCAATTCGGACTGTAGTCATGTTCAAAACTCCTATGGGAATTAACATGGGAAATGCATGTTTTTTTGACCCAGACCTTTTTCTCGGTCCCCGCTTGACTGATCTCTCCGAAACATTTCATGCACAAGAATAACCAGTACACTTTTTTGGGGGAATCTTTCCTGAAGTTCATCAAATGACGACAAAGATAAAGGCAAGTCAAAAAACGCTTTTTCGATGGAAATATGGTCCTAACTATAGCTACGTACTGGTGACTGCCAGTAGGTAATATATACATACCTGAAATACCTCCAGCTATAACAGCTGGCTTTCTATGGTTTTGTACATTTAAAATGCAAGCCTAACTACAACATCCATTTAACTTTTGTTTTTTTAAGTTAATTTATCTGTTTCTTAATTCATTTTCCTAACAATAATGTCCTTGTAACCTTTGCTTTTTTAATGAATTTCTAATATTTTTTTAACGTTAAGTAATTTTAATTACTTTACATTAATCCAACCACTGCCATGCAGGCCTTCGTTTGTACACGGCGGTGGTTGGCCGCAAGGCCTGCTGCCAACCCCTATAAGCACCAAACCCTGCACCTCTGGCCATGCCCTGCAGCTAATCCTGTGTAAGCACCCACCCCCTGTTACACATGACCTCTGGCTGTGGGTGCAGGGTTTGGGCCCCTATAACCAGTCAACCCTGCGCCATTGAAGGCCTTCAGCTGCGTACAGCAGGAGTTGGCCTCAGGGCCCTGGCTTGTGGCCAGGCCCTGCTGACAAATCCTTCTAACCACCAAACCCTGTGCCATGCACGGTCTTTGGCCATGCACAGAAGGGGTTGACCGCGGGGCCTGGCCTGCTGCCAGGCCCTACAGCCTACTCCCTTTAACCACCCAACCCAGTGCTGTGGCACTGGTTGGCCTCAGGGCCTCTCTAGGGCCAGACACTGTGATCTACTCCTGTAAGCACTCAACCCCATGCCACAGATATCTTTTGAGGGTGGAACTGTAGAGAAAACACATTTGTTTTACCTTTGCCATGCGCAGGATGATTTGCACTTTACAGAAGTAAGTACTTCTTTGTTTGCTGGAGATGAGATCATATTCCTCTGCATCAAAACTCAGTGGTAAGCACGTTCTGGAAGCCTTTTAGTAAGCTGTGCACCACCCTGGGAAAAGGAAGGGAAGATGTTGCATAGCACTACAATATTTAGGTGGGTCTTTTAGGCCATTTTATCTGCTCGTAGTATCACTAAATTGAGCTTGAAAGAGCAAGGATGCAAACAACTCCATTGAGGATTACTAAACTGTGGAGAAAACCCACTTGCTTTGCCTTGGCCATGCACAAGAAGATAGAATTATTTGGAATCCACAAAGAGGCAGAGTCACAGAAATGGTATAAGCAAGAAAATGCTCACTTTCTAAAAGTGGCATTTTCAAACACACAACCTTAAAATCAACTTTACTAAAAGATGTATGTTTAAATTGTGAGCTCAGAGACCCCAAACTCCACATGTCCATCCGCTCCCAAATGGAATCTACACTTTAATTATATTTAAAGGTAGCCCCCATGTTAACCTATGAGAGGGACAGGCCTCGCAACAGTGAAAAACGAATTTAGCAATATTTCACTGTCAAGACATATGAAACACATTACTATTTGTCCTACCTTAACCATTCATTACACCCTGCCCTTGGGGCTACCTAGGGCCTACCGTAAGGGGTGCCTTACATGTAAGAAAAGGGAAGGTTTAGGCCTGGCAAGTGGGTACACTTGCCAAGTCGAATTCACAGCTACAACTGCACACACTGACACTGCAGTGGCAGGTCTGAGACATGATTACAAAGCTACTCATGTGGGTGGCACAACCAGGACTGCAGGCCCACGAGTAGCATTTGATTTACAGGCCCTGGCACATCTAGTGCACTTTACTAGGGACTTACTAGTAAATCAAATATGCCAATCATGGATAAACCAATCAAAAATACAACTTACACATAGAGCATATGCACTTTAGCACTGGTTAGCAGTGGTAAAGTGCTCAGAGTTCAAAAGCCAACAGCAACAGGTCCGAAAAAATAGGAGGCACGAGGCAAAAAGTTTGGGGATGACCCTGCATAAACTAAAAGGTCCAACACGACCCTCTCCAGCCTAAAGCCAGGGGAGAACAATCAATACCTTGATGTCCTTCTCTGATTGGGGCGATAGAACAAGGACCCAGGCCCACATCAGCAGGGGCATGTTCCGGTTCTACGCCTTCCTGACTCCAGTTGGATCCCTCTGTACATACTCTCGGGGCCAACTAAGCTAACCCATGGGGAACCCTTCTCCACATCTGCAGATACCATCTGTGCAGCACCTAACTTTACTTTGCTCACAGATGTATCCCAATGGGCAGATAGTACCACCAGGGCCATCACAGTGATGTTGTCCACTCCACCCCCGGGGTACGACTCATGTCCCCCCCCAGGGGCAACTCTGTCCACCAGGGCAGCAAGCCACAGTGGCCCATGACAACTGTCAGGGATGAGAGCCCGACCTCAGGCCTCTCCAACCACTGTGACTGTGGAGAGTGGGGGTCGGTAGCCCCAGGTGCCTGACATCCTTTGACCACTTTCCTTTCCACCAGGTCAGGGATGACAACTTGACCCTGGTTCTCCCCTCTGGGGCTCTGTACCCTCCCTCTAGGAGCGGCACCCCAGAGTAAAAAATTGTCAGGATGCTTGCAGAAGCAGTCCTGCACAATTCCGCCACCAGTGCAGGGATGTTAACCTGCCACTAGTCCTCCCCTCTGGGGCTCTGTACCCTCCCTCCAGGAGCGGCACCCCTAGAGTCAAAAATTGTCAGGGTACTTGTAGAAGCAGTCCTGCACAATTCTCCCACCAGTTCAGGGATGTTAACCTACAACTGGTCCTCCAACCTGGGGTCTGTACCTTCAGGTTGGACTAGGGCCAACGGTGAGGCTTCCCTACCCCTGCCCTCCCTTGAGGGGTCCTGCTCCCCCCAACTAGGAATGGCCTCCCCAAAAGACAACATGGTAGGGGCACTGTTAGCAGTAGTCCTTTCCTCCAGGTCAGGGGGTACACCCTGAACCTGGCTTTCCAATCCAGGGTCTGTACCCTTAGATTGCACTGGGGTCAAGGATGAGTCTCTCTCTCCCCTGCCCCTACCCTCAGGGTTCTACACCCCCCCCCAGGGAGAGTACCCCTAGAAATCAAACCGGGGGTGATTGGGAAAACCGCCCCCCCTTCAGGCAGGGTCTACCCACTGCACCTGATCCACGAGTCCAGGGTCTGTACCCTCAGACTGGACCACTACCTGGCAACCCAGGACGTCCTGGGGGGCACACCTACCCCCCACCAGGTCAGAGTATACCCTCTGAACTTGGTCATCCAACCCAGAGTCACCACCATGCGGTTGGACCACTGCCTGGCGCACCAGGGCTTTCTGGGGAGCACACCTACTAGCCATCAAGTCAGAGTTTACCCCCTGAACCTGATCATTCAACCCAGAGTCACCACCCTGCGGTTGAACCATTGCCTGGCACACCAGGACTTCCTGGGGGGCACACTTACCCCCACAAGGGACACCCCATCCCCAAGCACCACACAAGAGTCTGGCTGGCGCAGGTCTCCTGACCCCTGCCCATCTGGCAGAGTCTGGATTCCCCCCAACCCAGAAATGGTCTCACCAAGGTCATTCCTGGGGGGCTCTGCTCTCAGACCTGACCCTCCAGGGTCTCCACTGGGGTCCGCAATCCCCTCTCAACTCTCTGTCTGGACTTCTGATCCCCTCACTAGGAGTGGTGCTGCCAGACACCAGAACTGGTGGGATGCTGGCTACAGCCGCCCCCCCAGGTTCTCCTGACACTGTGGGGGCTCCCTCAACAGATGGCCCAACCGTACAGGCTAGGCTCCCCTCCTGGTGTTCCCTCATGGAACCCTCCAGGACCTGAGACCGGATCTCGGGCACCTTGGGCCTCAGCCCATCCCCATTCCCTCTCCTCTAAGTTTGGACATGGGGTCCCTCACCCATCCCACTACACTGGGACCTACCTGGGGCACTACAATTCTTCCCTACCTCACCTGGTTGGGAAATACCTAGATCACTCCCCTCAGGAGCACCCACAAATGCCTCTTCAAACTCTCTGGTACTCACCCAGAGGTCTGCCTCCAGTGTAAGTTCCCTGGGATCAGAGAATTCACACCACAACTGGTGTTGGCATAGCTCTGGAAAATAAGGACTAGACATATGCTCTCCAGCAATTACATCACTCAGCCCCTCACAAGAATTAACCAAAGTACCCTTCACCCAACAATCCAGCGACTCTGCTTTGAAAAAGTATCCCACATCACCCTCCTGAGACTGGTGAGACAGTACCTGACTGTCCCTGACACTCAACGCACACTCTTCTGGGATGTCTTCACACTCCATAACCAGGACTTCTAACTGAGGGGAACCCCTCTCCCTGTCACTCTCACCTAGAGTCAGTAGAGTGTCCCTCCCACCAGTAGGAATATGACTCCCCATGCCAGTTCCCCAATCCACCTCAGGGACCCTGTGCATCACTGGAGCTACCTCATACCCCAGAACCTCCTGGTGTGTGTTAACTCCCTGACTCAGGATCCTCCCTTTTGGATTTCTTATTCACAACCAGTCCCCTTTCCATGCAGAATGCTTTAAGCTGCCACTTTTTATAGATAAATAGGTGCCAGAAATTGACGTCCATTCTACAAAGGCTTCACAACCAAAAACCAGAGTCCCAAGATATCAACAATATATTCAGGAGGACATCAGAGAATAAAAAGCAGAATCACAAGACAAGTAGTATGTGTTCATGTAGTGGTCTGAACTCAAAGCAGTAGTGTACACTTAATTACTGTATGTCAAGTACAAATACAAGTCTAATCCCAACCACTGATCACCAATGTTAAAAATGGGGTCTTTCGTTGGCAGTCATGTTACCCCTGTCCAAGCAAGGATCCTCACTCTAGTCTGGGTAAAAGAGAATCACCCTCAGCTAACCCCTGTTTACTCCATTGGTAGCTTGGCATGAGCAGTAGGCTTAACTTCAGAGTGCTAGGTGTAAAGTATTTGTACCAACACACACAGTAACTTAATGAAAACACTACAAACTGACCCAACACAGATTTAGAAAAATAGAAAATATTTATTTAAACAAAACAAGACCAAAACAACAAAAATCCACAATACACAATACACAAGTCAAGTTATCAATTAAAAAGCAAAAAGAGTCTTCATGTAGTTTTAAACACACACTAACACTGTTAGCGTGAAAATGTACCTTGGGTACGTCAACAATTACTCCGCATGGGCGAGTGTGCATCAAAAAGGTCTTGCGATGCATTGATTTCACTCACGAGCGAGACCTTTCGTCGTTTCTCCTTTTGTCGGGTCGGGTGCGTCGTTTCTTCTCTCCACAGGAGAGAAATGCATCGATCCAGTCAGCACTCTCGGGTCCGGGCAGGCCTTGGGTTGTTTTCACATGCCCAGCAGTACTTCCATCAGAAATCCAGCTACACGATGATCCAAAAACCACACAGCGCCGGTTGCAATCTCCCAGCCTCCGTCAGCAATGCTGCTCATAATTTCTCCAGCTCCCTGCGTCGAGACTTCGGTCGCGTTGCAGGTGAGTGTAAATTTTCAGTTGCGAAGCCAGCGGCCCGTAGATTTTTTAGCCACAGATCGGAGTTGCATCGATCTTTTTCCCGCATGGCGTCCTGTACATGGATTTCTTCCTCTTAGGCTGCCAGCTTCTCCTTTGAGGGTCGCAGGAACTGGATGGGCACCACAGGGCAGAGTAGGAGTCTCTCCAGAGGCTCCAGGTGCTGGCAGAGTCTTTGCTGTCCCTGAGACTTCAAACAACAGGAGGCAGCTCTAAATCAAGCCCTTGGAGATCTTCACAAGATGGAAGGCACACAAAGTCCAGTCTTTGCCCTCTTACCCTGGCAGAAGCAGCAACTGCAGGATAGCTCCACAAAGCACAGGCAGGGCAGCTCTTCTTCCTCAGCTCTTCAGCTCTTCTCCAGGCAGAGGTTCCTCTTGGTTTCCATAAGTGTTCTAAAGTCTGTGGTTTTGAGGGCCCTTCTTATACCCATTTTCTCCTTTGAAGTAGGTCTACTTCAAAGCAAAGTCTCTCCTGATTGTGAAATCCTGCTTGCCCAGGTCAGGCCCCAGACACTCACCTGGGGGTTGGAGACTGCATTGTGTGAGGACAGGCACATCCCTTTCAGGTGTAAGTGACCACTCCTCCCTTCCCTCCCAGCATAGATGGCTCATCAGGAAATGCAGACTACACCCCAGCTCCCTTTGTGTCACTGTCTAGTGTGAGGTGCAACAAGCTCAACTGTCAAACTGACCCAGACAGGGAATCCACATACAGGCAGAGCCACAGAAATGGCATAAGCAAGAAAATGCTCACTTTCTAAAAGTGGCATTTTCAAACTCACAATCTTAAAATCAACTTTACTAAAAGATGTATTTTTAAATTGTGAGCTCAGAGACCCCAAACTCCACATGTCTATCCGCTCCCAAATGGAATCTGCACTTCATATTTAAAGGTAGCACCCCATGTTAACCTATGAGAGGGACAGGCCTTGCAACAGTGAAAAACGAATTTAGCAATATTTCACTGTCAGGACATATAAAACACATTACTATGGGGGGTCATTCTAACCCTGGCGGTCCAAGACCGCCAGGGCTAAAATGACGGGGGCACCGCCAACAGGCTGGCGGTGCCCCGCTGGGCATTCTGACCGCGGCGGTTTGACCGCGGTCAGAAGTGGAAGACCGGCGGTCTCCCGCCGGTTTTCCGCTGCCCATTTGAATCCTCCATGGCGGCGCAGCTCGCTGCTCCGCCATGGGGATTCTGACAGCCCATACCGCCATCCTGTTCCTGGCGGTTCGCCCGCCAGGAACAGGATGGCAGTATGGGTTGTCGTGGGGCCCCTGGGGGCCCCTGCAGTGCCCATGCCATTGGCATGGGCACTGCAGGGGCCCCCGTAAGAGGGCCCCACAAAGAATTTCACTGTCTGCATTGCAGACAGTGAAATTCGCGACGGGTGCCACTGCACCCGTCGCACCTTCCCACTCCGTCGGCTCCATTCGGAGCCGGCGTCCTCGTGGGAAGGTAGTTTTGCACTGGGCTGGCGGGCGGCCTTTTGGCGGTCGCCCGCCAGCCCAGTGCAAAACCCAGAATACCCTCAGCGGTCTTCCGACCGTGGAGCGGTATTTTGGAGGGGGAAGTCTGACACCCCCTATATGTCCTACTTTAACATAAATTGCACCCTGCCCTTGGGGTACCTAGGGCCTACCTTAGGGGTGCCTTACATTTAAGGAAAGGGAAGGTTTAGGTCAGGGAAGTAGGTACACTTGCCAAGTCGATTTTACAGTTAAAACTGCACACACAGACACTGCAGTGGCAGGTCTGAGACATGATTACTAAGCTACTCATGTGGGTGGCACAACCAGGGCTGCAGACCCACTAGTAGCATTTGATTTACTGGCCCTGGCACCTCTAGTGCACTTTACTAGGGATTTACTAGTAAATCAAATATGCCAATCATGGATAAACCAATCAACAATACAATTTACACAGAGAGCATATGCACTTTAGCACTGGTTAGAAGTGGTAAAGTGCTCAGAGTTCAAAAGCCAACAGCAACAGGTCAGAAAGAATAGGAGGCAGGAGGCAAAAAGATTGGGGATGACCCTGCATAAAATAAAAAGTCCAACATTTGTACTTTACAGATGTAAGTGCTTCTTCATGTACTAGAAATGTGATCATATTTTCTGTGCATCAAAAACACCTCTCCAACATCAACTGGAAATACACTTGAGGGGGCTTTTAATAAGCAGTCCATCACCCTGGGAAAGACCGGGAAGACATTGCAAACAACTAATGTACAGGGAATGGGGCTTCTAGGACATTTTACATGCCTGTAGTATCACTACATAAGATATTGTGCTCAGATCACTTTTCAAGTAGAAACTGTAGAGAAATCACTCGCTTTGCCTCTGCCATGCGTTTGGGGGACCATGAGAGGATCCTGAAGGCCCCTGAGGTCCCAGCCAGCTTCCCACCTTCTGCGGGAGCCAACATTGCTCCTGTATGAAGGGAGTTGCTCAACATGTATCTCCCTGTGTGTTTGAGCAGTCTTTGACCGGTTTCCCTGACCACATCACAGTGGGCAGGGAAACAGATCGAAACTCCACTCCCAGCAAGCGGGAGCAGTTTGACAGCTCCCACTTGCTGGAGCAGAGTTAGTTTGTTCTCACTTGGTGGGAGCTGTCACAGTTCCTGCCAAGCGAAAGCAGATAGCTATCTCCTGAGGGTGGGCACCTTGTCAGACAGCAGGAGCCAGCCCCTCCTTTCTTTTGCATGGGCTGGTCCTGGTTAGATGGTGGTCCCTGAACCATATATGGCCTGGGAGGGGGACCACGTAGCCCCCTACCTGTTTTGAAAAATAGTGTTTGACCCCAGGGAGGTGGTGGTCCCTGGGGACGGGGGTGTCTGTTCAAACCTTAACGTATTATTTAGCGCTGGGAAAAAGGTGGTCCACAGGGCATCTGAAAGTCCAAGGAGGGGGTCCATGTGACACTCCTTCTTTTTTTTTAAAAAGTCCCCGGGAAGTGATGTTTCCAGGGTCGGGGGTTCCATGTGGCCCCCATGTATATTTTTAATGTAGCCCTGGGGAGGTGGTGGTTCCCAGGGCATATATATATATATATATATATATATATATATATAGAGAGAGAGAGAGAGAGGTAAGTAGATATATACATATATGCCACATTTTATTCCTCTCAGAAAAAAGACACCTAGGGTGGTATGCTGGTGAAACTGTGATCTATTTATAAATCATTACAGGAATAAGGACCCAATGTATTTCAATTTGACCCTGCGATCCTTGAGCACAGACAGGGGCCATTTTAGAAACTAGTCCATTCACTGTGTAGAGGTGTAGATGGAGAAAACAAATATTACACTTTCACAGTCTGTCTTCTGATGGCAAGGTTTTACGAAGCTGCACAATTAAAATAATGACATAGGTATTGCAATTTATATTGAGATCTAGAAGAAAAGACAATGTGTAATTATTTTCTGTAGTGTTTTACTTTGATCCCCATACTTCCTGCCATTTACACAGTTTTAAAGATTTAGCAGTATGCCATAACCCATAATGCCAAGTGGACTTGTACCATCCGGAAATACTAGTTCTGCCATATGTCTGAGTTCCACCATGTTTTATAGTTTATGATCAAATTATCATGCATGATTGCTCTACCAGTTTATGAGTAAACAACTGTTTCTGATTCCATATTCTACATCATATTTCATATTAGCGGCCAGATTTATGATAGTGTTGAGTTGCCCCTATGTTACACAAGGTAACTCAAGGGTAAGGCAACACTAAAGTTAGATTTACCAAGCAATGCAAGGCCACCATTAGGAAATGAAACTTCATCGACCATAGTATCTTTACTCAATTTGTTGTAAATTGTTTGTCCGTACATGTGAGCCTAGGTACTTACTGCTTGTGATGTGATCATTGTGTTCTCATTTTAGTCACAAAGAAAATGCCTGAGCTTAGATATTTTCATGACTTCTCTCTTGTGTGTTCTCCCACCTCAATGGTTTTTATTTAATTGAATAAATGCATATGATTTTCCATTTTGGATACCAGACATAGGGGGTCATTCCAATATTGGCGGGCCGTGGGCACCGCCCGCCAAGCGGAAACCGCCAATTGGCCGCTCCGCGGTCAAAAGACCGTGGAGACCATTCAGACTTTCCCGCTAGGCCGGCGGGCGTCCGCCAAGGGAGCGCCCGCCGGCCCAGCGGGAAAGGCCCTGCAACACAGAAGCCGGCTCCGAATGGAGCCGGCGGTGTTGCAGGGGTGCGATGGGTGCAGTTGCACCCATCGCGATTTTCACTGTCTGCTATGCAGACAGTGAAAATCATGCTGGGGCCCTGTTAGGGGGTCCCTGCACTGCCCATGCCAGTGGCATGGGCAGTGCAGTGGCCCCCAGGGGCCCCACGACAGCCGTTCCCGCCATCCTGTTTCTGGCTGTGAAAACCGCCAGAAACAGGCTGGCGGGAAGGGGGTCGGACAAGCAGCGCCGCCATGGAGGATTCTCCCAGCCGGGGGTAATCCGGCGGGAAACCGCCGGACCCGGCTGGGCGACGTCGGAATGCCAAAGGAAGCACCGCCAGCCTGTTGGCGGTGCTTCCGGCTACCTCCACCCTGGCGGTCATAGACGGCCAGGGTTGGAATGAGGCCCATAGACTTTATTGTATCTCTATATACCAATACTTTGTGTTATTTTGTACGTAAGGGACCCTTGTTTCTGGTCTAGGGAGCACCTGGCCTGGCAGTTCGGGTTGGACTGTTTCCATGGGGAGAAGGGTCAAGGCTGATTTGCATATGGCTGGTTCCAAACTGAGGTGGCATGGTGAGCAAAAGAACAATGGATTTAACCCAGATCTTTGACTGGATGTGAGTGAAAAGTTTCAGCACTCCGTCCATCATCCTTTTTTGTTGCTAAAGTCACCCTAAGTGGCCAGGGAATGCCTAGATGTGGGTCCGTTCTCACTGTGCCACAAGCTTCAAGCTAGCCTGGCTGATGACGGGTGATTTTCTGAAACCAGTCCCAGGATGCTTGTTTCAGTCCCGGGAGAAATTGGCTTGACAGTTTGAACTGGACTGTTCCAATGGGGAACAGGGTTAAGACTGATTTGCATACGGCTGGGCCCAAACTGGGGAGGCATTGTGGGCAAAAAAACAATGGATTAAACCCAGAGTTTTGTGACTGAGGGTGAATGTTTGCATTGTTCAGCATTCCATTCAACATCTGTTCATTTTGCTTTTGCTTCACTTTGAGGCACCTTTCCAGCGCAAAATCCATTTTATGCTGGAAATTGAATCTCCAAAACATGTGTGCAGGTTTGTCCCACTTTTATGATGCAAAAGCAGCACAAAATGTTTGCAAATCTGGGCCCATGAATAACATAAAAAATCTATAGATAAATGTGCAACGATTATTTCTTGGAGAAATGTCAGAGCTATGAAGTGCCAGTTTGTGATTATAAAAAAATATTTGGGAATAATTGTGTGTCATTCTACTTTTTTTACAAATCTAAAGCTGAAAATTAGCCTAGGGAAATATTCACAACAATGAAATCCTTTACTAATATTTTATGCTGTCATTTCCCAATCACCTCAAAGAAGCACATTGTGATTTACTTTCACAATTTTTCATGAGCTGAAGCAGTTTTCCATCTTTAAATGAATTATTTACCATATCAAGCCCCTCTGCTTATGTAAATTTTATCTGATTTCTCATTTTAATTGAATTTAGTCCACAGACACTTGAAAACATGTTGCTTTTAGTACTGGCAATCAACACTGGTTCACCATTGGAACCTGGCCCAGCACTTAGATGATTTCTTACTTACTCGTGATTAGCTAGTGTTCTTTGACTGTACTTTAGCATCATGTCATAGATCGCTGCAGATGGGGGCTCAAATTATTTAAAAAACAATGGCTAATTCTGCTACTTTGAGCAATGAAAGATCTATGTCCTTTTATCCATTTTCCAATTGAAATTCTTGGGAAGAGGTCATTGCTCAATTATCTTCCTTTCTGTAAATCACTTTCCATTAGATCCAACTCAGTGAGGACTTCTCTTACCTGCACAGCAATGAGACTGCACTAAATATTCTTGATGAATTTAGACTGCTGGTCCGACCAGCTATAGATCATACATTTTTGATATGACAAATGCCAGTGAGAGGTCTTCCTGGACCTCTTGCCAGCATTTGATACGGTGTCCCATAGCTGTCTTTTAGCATGCCTTTTTGATATTCTTACTGACGCATGGCCCTTGCTTTGCCCTACTTGTTACATTTATTTCTGTCTCATAGCTTTACTTTAGCCACCTATGGCCATAACACATAAGTAATCATCTGCTTGCATTATCCATTTTCTAACTTCATGATTTATTCCAACACTGTTTTAAGAGCCTTTAGGCATGAACGAATAATAATAATTTCGGGGTTAATAGTAAGATAATAGATTTTGGTGGTGGAAAGTGGCAAAACATCATTGTCATGTGAGTGGGGACCACCTCAGTTTGGGGTTCCTTCTTCTTCCATTGCTTACGTCAGAAACTTTGTTTTTCTCTTTGATCACTTTCTTCTATTGGTCACCCAAATAGATAAACCCTCCTCTGCATGTTTTACTCTTAAGTCAGACTCTTAAATAAAAGCATTACCTGTCTTCGTCTTCCAGTCTCAGTGCACAAGACATCAGCACCGGTGCTTATAAATTCTCACCTTGACTACTGTAACTCATTGCATTAGAGCTTAACTGCTTATCTTTTAGTTAGATTGCAATTTATTTAAAATGCTGCTGTTTCTTTAATTTACAGGCTTCCCCATGACTCACACATTCCTCACTCTATCACAAATGTCCTCTGATTCCCCGAAACTGGTCCCAGGATGCTTGTTTCCTGTCCAGGGAGGACCTAGCTTGGCAGTTTGGGCTGGACTGTTCCCATGGGGAACAGGATCAAGACTCATTTGCATATGGCTGGGTCCCAACTGGGGTAGAGTGGTGAGCAAAAAAACAATGGACTAAACCCAAATTTATGTGACTGGGGGTGAATGTTTGCATTGTTCAGCATTCCGCCCATCATCTGTTCTCTTTGCTTTTGTCACCATAAGTGGGAAGGGTATGCCCAGACATGGTCCCCGTGCTCACTGAGCCGCTGGATTCAAGCTAGCCTGGCTGATTAAGGTTTATACCCTGAACCAGATCCTAGCATGCCTATTTCTGGTCCTGGAAGGACTTGGCTTGCCAGTTTGGGTTGAACTGCTCCTGTGAGGCACAGGGTCAAGACTGATTTGCATATGTTGGGCCACAATAGGTTGGCGTGGTGGGCAAAAAAACAATGGATTAAACCCAGATCTTTGTGACTGGGGTCTTTTTGCTCAAAGTAAAGCAAAGCAGAGATTTGTACTGCTTTCTTTTACACTGCATCAGTGTGGCGTTCTGTCTGTCGTACATAGGTGATCACATGCAACACTAATAGTTTTCAAAGATTAAAGCTGCTTTGAAGCAGATGTTAAAAAGGATAAATATTTTTATTTCTCCTACCTTCGCCTAAAGGTGTGGGGAGTTTAATGTATTCCCTAAATGCATATATACAGGAAAGCATCAGAAAAACAAGAACTATGTATACCCTTTACTCAAAGAGAGGGTGGGGAAATTAACAACTGTAAATAAATGGTCGAATACCTCAATGGGATTATAGGTCTGAGTCTTATGTATGAGTTGAGTTGGATATATATCAGGTTTGAGAGAAATATGAGGTTCATGTAGGTGTGATTAACTGCTGTGTTCCTTAGTGGATTTGCTTTCATCAGAGGAAATCTCTTCTTTGGTTTTGTATTTTATGGTAATATTGATGCGATGGCAGAAACGTATACAAATATCCACAGTCATACACATAATGATATATGTCTCATACATCAAACTCTGCAATGAGGTCTATCAAACTTTGCAGAGTGCTGCTTTGTGCAAAAGGAGAAAAAGTGTGCACTTCATACTCAGTAAGAGTTTCAATGACTTTGCTGATACTCATTAATATAATTTAGCGGGCTAAAAAGTGTTGCACAATGGCACAAAGGCATGCCAATGCTGTCTTGCAGGAGATTTGCACTTGAGGTGCACCCTCCAGTACAAATTTCAATACGAGGACAACCCTCAAGGAAAAAAACACATCAAGCGTGTTATTTTGCAGGAATTACGAATTTTGAACATAGGGATATCATGCGATATTTTGCGTGGCTCGTGTTCTCGCCTGCTTTTGCTTGGTGACAGCCATGTCAATTTGTCAGGTTCCTTAATCCATAGGTATCCAGGTGCTGGAAACTATTCTGTATCCTAGAGGGCCTAAGACAACAACGTTTATAAACTTCCCTGAAACCGTCAATACCTGAGGCCCTTCCTAATTGGCTCCATAAAGAGATTATTCCACCATTTTAACAGCATTACCCGAAACTGCCTTGCCTCCCGTAAATTATGGAAAGCCAACAGATCCTGGTCACAAGACCACATTCATCTCGTTGGAACATAGGTTTTCAACCTTAAGGACCATTGACGTGGGCCACTTTGCCAGACTAATGTATACCTCATGCCAAAATTGTGTATTTCACCATGTCCACATTCAGAAGGCGGTGTAAAGTATGAAGGATTAGATTTATGTTCTCTCAACGTTAAACAGTGGAACTGAAATTGCAGACGTATTTTGAAATTTGGGTATAACTGGCATATATATCAAATTCTCATGTAAAGACTTTGGGGCATATTTACCAGAAAATGGCGCATCAGCTCTGATGCGCCACTTTTCTTGCGTTGCTCTGTGCCCCCCTAACCTCGCCATGGTAGCAGTGTATTTACTATACAGGGCACCATGGTGCACATTAGCACAATAGCGCCCTCATTTATGACGCTTTTGTGGTGCTTCATCCAGCAAAGCACAGGGAGGCCCATAGGTTATTATGGGAGCGTCACTTTACCATCTGCCCTGAGCAGACGTTAAAAATGGCGGAAAAAATGGCACAGTGCATCTTGTAAATATCACTGCACCGTTATTTTCAGTCTCCCTGAGTGAGAACTCCCCCCGTGCATACATTAAACCTGGTGCAGGTATAATGTGGAGCAAGGGATTACAAAGGCACCACTTTGTAAATAAGGACCACAGTGGGGGCCTCCTTAACGCTTCCTCGTAGGCTCGTAAATATGCCCCTTAATGTGAATTTAAATGTACGGGTGGCAGAGGGGACAATGAGGGACTCAGCAGACCTGAACAGCTGGTGCATAGTTTATAGCTCTAATGATTTGGAAAGTTCTGTTCCAGAAGGAACTACACAATGATAAAGAAGCCAGGGCCACTCTTCTAATTGCTACAAATGAAAGAGAAAGGTTGTATGCTCTATAAATGACCCTGTCCAGGAAAACTGAAGCTGGCTTATTTGCATAAAGTCGCTTATGTTTTTTAGAGATTTACTTCACCAAGAAGGAAGATCAGGGGTTAGCTGGACACTGGGTAATGTTCATTGCTCTGATATTAGACCCTATTTCAGTCAAAGTTACTTTATCTGTAGACAGTGGGTGAGCAGAGAAAGGTTCAGTTGGGGGAACAATATCGTCATGAAAACACCCAGGGCCTCATTTGCAAGCCCACTGTACTACTGCTGTGTCGTTTCTTTATACAGCAGCAGCACCAGCAGTGTGATACACTGCTCCATACTTACAAACTGATGGAGTGGGCCCAAAGCGTCAGTTTGTAAAGGCCTGAGTCACATTGTACCTGCGCCAAGTATAATGTATGCAGTGTAGGCGTTCCCACAGAAAAGGCCATGTAGAACTGCGCAGTGAAATTTAGAACTTTTCACTGCATCACTCTATGACTTCACGGCATCAAAATTTTACCATCTGCTCAGACCAGGCGTAAAATTGATGCTCAGACCAGGGTAAAATTGATGCAAAATTAATTTTTGCATTGCTGGAGTTGCGTGAGTTTAACAACGCAGCTCCAGCAAGTCGTCACTTTAGCGCCCCAACAGATGCATCAGAATTTCTGATGCATCTGTAAAAACGTGCGCCACGGAGCAATGTATTGTAAATACAGTGCATCCATGGCGTTGTTAGGGGATGTGCCGCAGGCGCAAGAAATCTGACACATTGATGATGATGATGCATCAGTTTCTTGTAAATGAGGCCTCTATGGCCTCATTTACAGGCCCCTTGAGCTGCTCCTGCATCACTTTTTTTGGATCAGCTGCAGTGCTAGCAGTGCACTACAGTGCTCCATATTTACAAATTGACACAATGGGCCCAATGTGTCAGTTTGCAAAGCCCTGCGTCACATTACCTGTACCAGGTATAATGTATGCAGTGTAGGTGTTCCCACACAAAAGGCCACGTAGAACTGATGCAGTGAAATTTGTAACTTTTCACTGCTTCACTCTACAACTTCACTGCATCAAAAGTTTGCCACATGCTCAGACCAGGCGTCAAATTGACACAGGACCTTTTCCAATGGGACTCTCCTCTCATTGCTGGAGTTGCATCAGTTTAACAACACAACTCCAGCAATGCGTCACTTTAGCACCAACAGATGCATCAGAATTTCCGAGGCACATGTGCCAATGAGCTCTGTATTGTAAATGCAGTGCATCCATGGCATCATTAGGGTTTGTGCGACAGGCACAAGAAAACTGACACATCAATGACAATGCATCAGTTTCTTGTAAATGAGGCCCCTAGTTTTACACATAAAAGAATCATAATTTAGTCAGTTCTATACTACCTCTGTAGAGCTTTCTGTTCATGTTGACTTTTTAGCTATCCATCTCTGGTTTAGATTTATTGTGTCTTGTTGGCAGAACAAGAGCTTTGATTAGATACAGACGTTTTGTGTATCAGCACTGCAATTCATTCGGTGATAGAACTGTGTATAGCCAGATCATGCTATTTTAGCATATTTGGCATAACATGAAAACATAGTGGTATTTTCAGTGTTGTAATTCTGTTATTCCCCATTTTATTATATAATAGGAAGATGGGTTAGGACATTGGCTACGCAAATTGATTTTGACGTTGTGCTAACTTTAGGTATTGACTCAAGGCAATTTTTGCACTGCCTTGGTTGTCCCACCTTGATTTATGCAAGAGCATGCACAAAGTTAAACTAAATCTGGCACCAGGTTGTTCACTACTAATGAAAAAGTGAATGGCCACAGATAGAGGAGGAAAATTCGACTGCAGCCAGGACCAAGACAAATTGAACCGTGTGGTGCAATTCAAGACTGTGTGAAATGTTTTTGTTTCAGAAAATATCAGTTTGCAGAACAATGGTCAAGGGTGGCAATTGAATATGACAACCCAAGAATGTCCACATACTGGACCTCTCCCTATAACTTGCTGAACATTATTGTTGTTGAAGAAAGTCTATGTTTAAAGTTACCCATTCAAGTAGTCCATATCAGCTGATCTTAAAATTGAGGTGTCCTACATCACAGTACATTACACTCACTTCCATCCTGTATACCATCCTTCCAGTAGGTTTTACTCAGGACATGACCCAATGGATGTTTCACATGAACATTTTCTCATGTCCCAATACTATTTGTGTTGTGATATTTCAATGCTCTCAATGGCTGAAGTGACGAAATGGTCCCCATTGTCTACACCATGGCCCACCCACCAGACACAACTTGGGACATACTGCAAGAAGTAATTTGGCTGTCTGCCATTTGTTTAAAATATATGTTTGTTTCTCTAATATGTATACTTGAACTCACATCAATTTTCTTTTTATTGACTCCTTTCTCATTTCTAACAGATGTGTCTATCAATCATTTTGTCCATTTATAAGAAATATTCCATATGCCTCTTTTGCATTTATTAATGTAAACACAAGTTGTCATACATGTACCACTGATATACAGACAAGCTGTCAGAACAGTAAAGTTTTCAATACTCTTTTCGATAGCTGCTACTTCAATAGAGACATGTTCCCAGCCATATTCAGGTACTGTTATTAAGCATCGGATGTCAAGGATTCCGTCCACACAGCAAGCTTCCATGGTACTGCCACAAGACAATTAGTATGATAGTATAGGGAACTACCAATTCACAGATGCCCATGTATGACAAAATTATGCCCTATCTGTCTTTAAAGAAGTGTCATCTGTGCCTTGTTGCCTGTACACCATGTTAGATTTCAAAGTAATACCTGGCATTTCCCTTTCCTCTTACCATCTGGGAACAAACAACTTGTTGATGATGTCATTGCACCTATGAGGGTATGCTAGCTTGCAGTGGAGTAAGAAAGCTGCTGCTCCTGAAAGCAGTCTCCAACATTGCAGAGGAAAAGGAGATTGTGGGCCACACACCAGAAGTCATGTCAAAGATCACAACACTGCCAGTCAGAAGACTCCCTCTTAGGGATTCTTATAAATTGAAAGATCCAAGGTACCAGCAAAAAATATTTGTGGAATGGGGGAACCATCCACATTTCAATTGTCTTGAAAAACATCCAAAGGTTGATGGAGAGACAGAATTAGGCCGTGGAAAACAAAGACAAAAGTATGCAGGACATCATGAAGTTAGATTGGGAACATCCTACGGCACTGAGGGAAAAGGTTGCAAGGTTCCATGCCGTGGTTATGGAGCTCTTACACAGAGGCCCTTCCAATGCTTCAGGGCAAAGTCAGGTGCCCCAGGCAAGTGGAATCAACAACCAACTAGAGGGTCAACCTCCACCCCTCAAATGTTAGAAATTGGGACTCTAGTTAGCAGAGTTATGCACCCTGTTCAAGTAGGAACCACAATGCTAGTCAAGGTAAGTCAGTTACACATCATAAATTAACCTGTGCTCTCCCTCTGGTAGCTTGTCACGCAGCAGGCTGGCTTAGCTCAAGAAGTAATGTGTAAAGTATTTGTGCAACACTTAAAACAATAAAACTGTGAAAAAAACACACAAAAAGATACCACACCTGGTTAGAATAAGTGAGATTCATTTAAAAAGCAAAACAAGAGCAAAATGACACAAATCCAATAAGTAGACATCGACATATGACATTTTCAAGATTAAAATGCAATACACTGCAGAAAGGCAGAAAGTGCCAACCCAGGCCATCTGGTCGCACTAGAACAGGTGAAATCTGAAAAGTCAGTCTGACCGCGATGGAGTGCAGGTTGGATGAAGGGAACAACCTTGTCCAGCTGAAAAAGTACCTTGTTGCACAATTGACGGGCCTGATACATGTAGCACAGGAGGAGAATCGTCAGCGTCAATCCCACTGAATGTCGGCAACAAGTCAATTCTGAACCACGCAATCTGAGATGCATCATTGGTGGTTCCTTAACAATGTAGGTGATGTGTCGTCATTAAGACGCGCAGCCACGATGCAATGTCTTTGTCCTCAGCCGATATGTATCGCCGTCAAAGGGAAATGCATTGGTTCCAACTGGAGCATTGATGGCGATTCGTGGATTTTGCAGTTGCCGCACTTTAAACCCACTTACAAGGGCCCAGGACTGGATTGGCACCACTTGGCAAGGGAAAACTTGAAGTAAGCAAAGTCCAGGTGCTGAAGCAGGATGAACTGAAGTCTTTGATGTTGCTGAAACTTCAGAACAGGAGGCAAGCTAGCAAGCCCTGGGAGTCACTTTGGTACTGGGAATGTAGAGATGCAGACAAGGAGGGCAGCAGGGTAGGCACCATGGAGAAGGAGTCCAGCAAAATCCAGCAGAGTCCAGCAAAGTGACAATCCGTTCAGCAAAGCAACAACCCTTCTACCTAGTAGAATGTCCCCAGGTCCAGAAGTGTATTGATTTGGTGGGGTCAGGAGTCTAGTTCTTGTATGTAGTTGTCCCTTGAAGTGGGGAAGACTTCAAAGAGATGCATTTGAAGTGCATAGAGACCCTGTCTTCGTGCCTCGGCTCCAGGCTCACTACAAGGGTTATGCAGCCCTTTGTGTGGGATCAGGAAACAGGCCATTCAGATGTAAGCGTCAGTTCCATCCACCCATCCTGCCCAAGATGGGCCATCAAGATGTTGATGGTCCATCAGTCACACCTAAGCTTCCTTTGTATGTGGCTGTCTGTAAGGAATGCACAAGAGCCAAGCTATGTCTCACCCAGACATGTATTCAGAGACAGGTAGAAGGCACTAGGGGGGTCATTCAGACCTTGGCGGACGGCGGAGGCCGTCCGCCAAGGTATCGCCGACAAATGACCGCACCGTGGTCAAAAGACCGCGGCGGCCATTCAAACATTTCCGCTGGGCCGGCGGAAATGCCCCTGCAACGAGGACGCCGGCTCAGAATTGAGCCGGCGTAGTTGCAGGGGTGCGACGGGTGCAGTTGCACCCGTCGTGTATTTCAGTGTCTGCAAAGCAGACACTGAAATACTTTGTGGGGCCCCCAGGGGCCCCGCGGCACCCCCTACCGCCATCCTGTTCATGGCGGGAGACCCGCCATGAACAGGATGGCGGTAGGGGGTGTCTGAATCCCCATGGCGGCGGAGCGCGCTCCGCCGCCATGGAGGATTCAATGGGGCAGCGGTAAACCGGCGGGAGACCGCCGGTTTACCCTTTCTGACCGCGGCTGAACCGCCACGGTCAGAATGCCCTTAGGAGCACCGCCAGCCTGTTGGCGGTGCTCCCGTGGTCGGTGACCCTGGCGGTCACCGGCTGCCAGGGTCAGAATGACACCCTAGATGATTTAAGGCAAGACAATTATAACTTTCTAAAAGTGGCATTTTCAGAATTACAGTTTAAAATCCGACTTCACCATCAGTTGTGATTTTATATTTTGATTGCACAGACACCAAACCTGGGAGTCTCATCTCTTCCAAATTTCCAAATTGGAAATTACAATTATAAAATGTAATATGGCAATCCCAATGTTGACCGATAGGAACAATAGGCCTTGCATTGGTGATAAACAAATTTGAGAGTTTTTCAATATCTGGACATGTAAAACTTAAAATACATATCCAACCTTTGAAATACACAGCACCTTGCGCTTGGAGATTTCCATGGCCTCCCCCAGGGTTGACTTATATGTATTAAAAAGGAAGGTTTGTGCCTGGCAAGAGGTTTAACTTGCAGGTGGATATGGCAGTTTAATACTGCACACACAGGCTATGCAATGGCAGGCCTGAGTCGTGTCTAAAGGGCTACTAAAGTGGGTGTTACAATCAGTACTGCTGAACAGGGTCAAGCCTGAGGTACATATGGCTGGGTCCAAACTGGGGTGGCATTGTGAGCAAAAGAACAATGGATTAAACCGAGATCTGTGACTGGGGGTGAGTGCTTGAAAAGTTTCAACACTCCGTCCATCATCCTTTTGTGTTGCTAAAGCTGTCCACTAACACTGCATGAACAAAAGGTAAGTCACCCCTCTGGAAGGTCTTTCAGGTCTAAGGCTGTTAGGGCATATGTTTGCATGAGCAACTATGCCCCTACTGTGCCTTTATAAAATGTTAAGTCATAGTATGTGTGCAGGGGAGCCATGGCAAATGCATGTGCTGGACACTGGTCATTACGAGTTCCCTAGCTACATGATGGCTACTTTGAACCCTGGGTTGTTTGGTATCAAACAACTCAGAGTAATACATCCTCACTGGTACCAGCATTGGATGTATTATAAACTGTACCTAGGGACCACCTTAGAGGTGCCCCTGCAAAACCTTCACTGCCCTGGCATGGTTGCTGGCTGTTCCTAACCAGTCTGCCACCCCCAGACATGATTCTGAGTCCCGGAGGTGAGAGCTGAGATATCCTGCTGTCTGGGACCAGAAGACAAAGTACTTCTGGGTGGAGGGATCACACCTCCTCCCCCAGAAAGGTGCCCTGCACTTGCAGGAAGCTTCAAAGGCCATGCTGCCTTGAAACACCGCTCCAGCCAATCTCTGCTAGCATCAGATGGCCACCCCCGTCCCAGACCCCTCTTTTGGCGGGAGGAATGGTGGGAAAACTAACAAAGGATAGGGGGAGTGACCACTCTCAGCCTGCTCCACCACCCACAGGTATAGCAGGCCAGGTGACCACTCCATTTTATTTTCCTCCATATTGGATGGCAGAAAAATACCCTATCAGGGTTAGTGATGTCACGTCTTCCCATAGCAAGTGGTCACATAGTTGGTGTGTCCACCCTAAGGTAAGTATCCCATTGGCCTCTACCAGGTACTCCCCTTAATACCTACTAAATGAGGTATTTAGTGGGCATCCCTAGACCTGCAGATCAGATTCAATGAACACTAGAAGGCCAGTGACAAAGAAGATCCAAGGCTCGAGACCTGAAGTCCTGCTACAAGAAGAAAAAAGCACCAAACCCTGCCTGCTGCACCCAGGACTCAACAATCACTGTTGAGAGGTTGACTGGACAGAAGATGGACTTTAAGAAACCCCAAAGGACCTTGTTAGAAATGGGGTCTTTGGTTGACAGTCAGGTTAACCCCTGTTCAAGCAAGGACCCTCACTCTAGTCAGGGTAAAAGAGAATCACCCTCAGCTAACCCCTGCTTACCCCCTTGGTAGCTTTGCAGAGCAGTAGGCTTAACTTCAGAGTGCTAGGTGTAAATATTTTTGCCAACACAAACAGTAAATTAATGAAAACACTACAAACAGGTTTAGAAAAATAGAGAATATTTATCTAAACAAAACAAGACCAAAATGACAAAAACCCACCATACACAAGTCAAGTTATCAATTAAAAAGCAAAAACAGTCTTTACGTAGTTTAAAACACACACTAACTCTGTTAGCGTGAAAAAGTACCCTGGGTGCATCAAAAATAACCCCGCACGGGCGAGGGTGCATCAAAAAGGGCTTGCAATGCATCGATTTCACTCATGAGCGAGACCTTGCATCGTTTCTCCTTTCGTCGGGAAGGGTGCATCGTTTCTTCTCTCTGCAAGAGAGGGATGCGTCGATCCGGTCAGCACTCTCGGGTCTGGGCAGGCCTTGCGTTGTTTTTACACACCCAGCGGTGCTTGCGGCAGAAATCCAGCTGCACCATGATTCAAAAACCACGCAGTGCGGGTTTTGATTTCCAAATATCCATCAGCGATGCTGCACGTCGTTTCTCCAGCTCCATGCGTTGATTCTTCGGTTGCGTTTCCGGCGAGCATCGACTTTCAGCCACAGAGCCGACGGCGTGTCATTTCTTCAGCCGCAGATCAGAGTTGTCTCGATCTTTTCCCCGCACGGTGCTCTGTGCGTGGATTTCTCACTCTTGGGCTGCCAGCATCTCCTTTCAGGGTCCCAGGAACTGGATGGGCACCACAGGGCAGAGTAGGAGTCTCTCCAGAGACGCCAGGTTCTGGCAGAGAGAAGTCTTTGCTGTCCCTGAAACTTCAAACAACAGGAGGCAAGTTCTAAATCAAGCCCTTGGAGATTTCTTCTCAAGATGGAAGGCACACAAAGTCCAGTCTTTGCCCTCTTACTCTGGCAGAAGCAGCAACTGCAGGATAGCTCCACAAAGCACAGTCACCGGCAGGGCAGCTCTTCTTCCTCAGCTCTTCAGCTCTTCTCCAGGCAGAGGTTCCTCTTGTTTCCAGAAGTGTTTTAAAGTCTGTGGTTTTGGGTGTCCTTCTTATACCCAATTTCTCCTTTGAAGTAGGCCTACTTCAAAGTAAAGTCTCTTTTGAATGTGAAATCCTGCCTTGCCCAGGCCAGGCCCCAGACACTCACCAGGGGATTGGAGACTGCATTGTGTGAGGACAGGCACAGCCCTTTCAGGAATGAGTGACCACTTCTCCCAACCCTCCTACCACAGATGGCTCATCAGGAAATGCAGGCTACATCCTAGCTCCCTTTGTGTCACTGTCTAGTGTGAGGTGCAACCAGCCCAACTGTCAAACTGAACCAGACAGGGAATCCACAAAAAGGCACAGTCACAGAAATGGTATAAGCAAGAAAATGTTCACTTTCTAAAAGTGATATTTTCAAACACACAGGGGGTCATTCTGACCCCGGCGGTCATGGACCGCCGGGGCCAGGGTTGGCGGGAGCACCGCCAACAGGCTGGCGGTGCCCCGCAGGGCATTCTGACCGCGGCGGTTTGGCCGCGGTCAGATGCGGAAAACCGGCGGTCTCCCGCCGGTTTTCTGCTGGCTGCCCCGCCATGGGGATTCTGACAGCCCATACCGCCATCCTGTTCCTGGCGGTTCTCCCGCCAGGAACAGGATGGCGGTATGGGTTGTTGTGGGGTTGTCATTCCGGTGCCTCCATCTGACAGGTGGTTCCCTATACTACTCACCGAAGAAGGTGTGCCAGATAATCGTAGCCTGCTGTTTGCTGCACAACCTGGTTTTGCGACGCCAGGTGCCTTTTCTGCAAGAGGATGGGCCAGATGGTGGTCTTGTGGCAGCTGTGGAGCCTGTGGACAGTGAAGAAGAGGAGGTAGAAGAAGAGGATATCGGCAACCGAAACAACATCATCATGCAATACTTCCAGTGAGACACAGGTAGGAAGAGGTTACTGCTTCCCACGTCTCATACTATTGTTGGAGCTAGCATAAGTCTGTCATTTTCACTCAGTGTATGGATCCTGACTTGTCACTTTGACTTTCCATTTCACAGATCTGGGTCCCACTTTGTTCCCTCTGATATGTTTACTTCTGGCCTACAGCTGTGTTACATTGGTATGTGAACAAGTAAATTGACATTGCTATATTCCATTGATATTGCACTTACACATTTGTGAAAGCACAGACTGACTCCAGATTGTTTTGTGATTGAAGTGTGTTTATTCCTGTGCAAATAAGTGGAGGTAGTTGTAAAATGGGCTGGGGTGATGGTGGAGGTATGTCCATGGCAGAGTCCAGTCTAATTGTTTCACATGTGCATTGTCCAAAGGGGCATATGAAGTGGAGCAATGGCAGTTTAAGGATGGACATGGTGACATAGTGGGACAGAAGGGTGACATTCAGGGGGGTCTTATTTCCTGGTGGGGGTCTTGGCAAAGTTCTCTGTCTTGTTCCTGGATCTCAGGGACCGTTTGTGGGGTGGTTCTCCATCTGCAGGGGGTAGGGTGCTGGTGGCCAGGTCTGCCAGCACCCCTGCAATGGTGACCAGGGTGGTGTTGATGGACGTCAAGTCCTCCCTGATCCCCAGGTACTGTTCCTCCTGCAGCTGCTGGGTCTCCTAAAACTTGGCCAGTACCGTGCCCATGGTCTCCTGGGAATGGTGGTAAGCTCCCATGATATTGGAGAGTGCCTCGTGGAGAGTGGGTTCCTTTGGCCTGTCCTCCCCCTGTCGCACAGCAGTCCTCCCAGCTTCCCTGTTATACTGTGCCTCTGTCTCCTGAACCGTGTGCCCACTGCCACTGCCCCCAGGTCCCTTATCGTCCTGTGTTAGTGGGGTTGCCTGGGTTCCCTTTAGTGGTGGACACATTGCTGATTGACGTGGCCTGTGGACAGAGGGATGGGCCCACTGAGTGGGTGCTGTGCTGGTGTTTCCTGAGGGGGGAGGCTCTGTGGTGGTTTGTGACTGTGTCAGGGGAACCGACTGTCCCGAGGTCCCTGATGGGCCGGGCTGGTCATTTTGATCCAGGCGTGCAGAGCTGCTGTCATCACTGTGGGTCTCTTCTGTGGGGGGACTGGATGTTGCTGGAACCTCCTCTCCGGTGACGTTGGGTATGGGTCCTGTCGGGGTGCAAATGCATAGTTATTGTATCTGTGTGTGCCATCTTGTGCAATGGGTGAGTGACCCTCTACTCCTGTGCTTGCTTTTATTGGCTTGGTCCTTGTGTGATTGGTGATTTTGGGGTATGAGTGAGTCTCTGTAGTGGACATGCTTTGGTGATGGGTGTCCATGCATTGGTGTTACATGCAGGGCTTGTTTTTGGGATGTGTGGGTTGTGTTAGTGGGGTATCTGTGGGTTGTTGGGGTGATGGGTGTGAGGGTGAGGGTAAGGGTGGGGGTACGTGATGGCATGCGGGTGGGGGATAAAGTAGTAAAGATATGTCTTACCAGAGTCCAGTCCTCCTGCTACTCCTGCGAGGTCCTCAGGATGCATAATTGCCAAGACTTGCTCTTCCCATGTTGTTAGTTGTAGGGGAGGAGGTGGTGGTCCACTGCCAGTCCTCTGTATGACAATCTGGTGTCTGGATACCACAGAACGTACCTTCCCCCGTAGGTCGTTCCACCTCTTCCTGATGTCATCCCGTGTTCTTGGATGCTGTCCCACTGCGTTCACCCTGTCGACGATTCTCCTCCATAGCTCCATCTTCCTAGCAATGGATGTCTGCTGCACCTGTGATCCGAATAGCTGTGGCTCTACCCGGATGATTTCCTCCACCATGACCCTGAGCTCCTCCTCAGAAAACCTGGAGTGTCGTTGAGGTGCCATGATGTGGTGTGGGTGATGTGTGAGGTGGTGTCAGTTGTGATGTGTGCGGGGTGTGTGTGGTTTGAGTTGCGTGGATGTTGTGTAAGTGATGGTGTTGTGTGTCTGTGGGTGCTGGTGTTGTTTTAGGTAGTGTCTCTCTCTGGCCTTCTTTCTACAATTTGGTAGTAAGGGTTTGTGTGTGATGTGGGTGTGTGTTTTATATTGGATTTGTTGTGTGGGAGTGGTGTGTGTATGTGTATCAGGTGTGTGTATTTCGAATTGCCCAATGTGGTTGTGTTTTGTAAATGTTTGTGTATCTTGAGTGCGGCGGTGTGTACCTCCAATGGAATACCACAGTTGAAAGACTGCCGCGTTGATTCGTGGGTTGTGATACTGTGGGCGTATTCCTGGTGCATTCGATTATCCTCCTAGTTCGCCCATGTGCTTCATTGTAGCGTTCCTCTGCCCTTGTCCTGGGATTCCTCACTGGGGTCAGTAGCCATGACAGGTTGGGGTAACCAGAGTCTCCGGCAAATGTCGAGGGACAACTGTTAGACACACACTAACCCTTAGGGACAACCCCAGACCCAGACACCTATGTCAACTGTATTGGGACCTTGGCCTCACCTATTAGCCACACTAATGGGCCTCTTGAGTTGCCCCCATCACATAAAGGATACGGCTATTCCTCAAAATGTAAGCGCCATGCACAGAGCCAGGATACTTTGCATTGACATCGGAGATGTACTGGTCTGCCAAAAACACCATCTGCACATTCATCGAATGGTAGCTCTTCCGGTTTCTGTACACCTGTTCATTCCTGACGGGGGGAACAAATGCCACATGTGTACCATCAATGGCACCAATGATGTTGGGGATTTGTCCCAGGGCATAGAAGTCACCTTTCATTGTGGGCAAATCCTCCACCTGAGGGAAAACGATGTAGCTGCGCATGTGTTTCAGCAGGGCAGACAAAACTCTGGACAACACCTTAGGGAACATTGGCTGGGACATCCCTGATGCTATGGCCACTGTTGTTTGAAAAGACCCACTTGCCAGGAAATGGAGTACAGACAGGACCTGCACTAAAGGGGGTATTCCTGTGGGATGACGGATAGCTGACATCAGGTCTGGCTCCAACTGGGCACACAGTTCCTGGATTGTTGCACGATCAAGTCTGTATGTGATAATTATGGCCCTCATTACAACATTGGCGGTAAAAGCCGCTTACTGCCGTGCAGAGGACCGCCAACACACTGCCGCGGAATTCCACCACAGCTATTACGACCCACTGCTCGGAATCCGCCAAAATTGAGACACCCACAGAAGTCCGCCACACCAAAGGTCAGTGATAAACTGGTGAAAACAAAACCTCCACCGTCACGCCAACAGAAATACGCCCACACTATCAAGACCCACGAATCCACGCGGCGGTCTTTCAACCGCGGTATTCCATTGGCGGTACACACCGCTGCGCTCAAAATACACACACATTTACAAAGCACTGCCACATTGGACAAATCAAAATACACACACCTGATACACATACGGACACCACTCCCACACACCCAATACAATATAAAACACACACCCACAAACCCCTACAACAACAATTGACAACGAAGCACAGAGAGAGACACTACAAACTACTACCAAGCATCCACAGGCACACAATACCATCACCCACATAACTTCCACGCACTTCACACAACACACCACTAAATATCACCCCACTTATCACTACACACACCACCCCACACATCACCCACACCACCCCATGGCAAGGCAAAGACGCCCCAGGTTTTCTGAGGAGCTCAGGGTCATGATGGAGGAAATCATCCGGGTAGAGCCACAGCTATTCGGATCACAGGTGCAGCACACCTCCATAGCTAGGAAGATGAAGCTATGGCGAAAAATAGTGGACAGGGTCAACACAGTGGGACAGCACCCAAGAAATAGGGATGACATCAGGAAGAGTTGGAACGACCTACGGGGGTAGGTGTGTTTCGTGGTCTCAAGACACCACCTTGCGGTTCAGCGGACTGGCGGCGGACCCCCACCTCCTCCCCCACAACTAACAACATGGGAGGAGCAAGTCTTGGCGATTCTGCATCCTGAGGGCCTCGCAGGAGTAGATGGAGGAATGGACTCTGGTAAGTCAAATCTTAACTATTACATCCCCCACCCTACCTGCATGCTATCACATACCCACACCCTCGCCCTCACCCCCATCACTCCAACTCCTCACAAACAGTTCCCATTATCACAAACCACACATCCCAAACTCAAGCCCTGCATGCAACACCAAACAATGGACACCCATCACCAATGCATGGCCACTGCACATACCCATACACCCCCCTAAACCACCACCACACAAGGTCCCACACAGGAATTAAACCACTGGGGTACACGGTCACCCACCCATTGCACACCATGGCACACACAGATGCAATAAACATCCTTTTATACCCCTGCAGGACCCATACCCAACGTCACCAGACAGGAGGGTCCACACATGTCCACACCACCAACAGAAGAGGCCCACAGTGATGACAGCAGCTCTGACCAACTGGATCTGGATGACCAGCCCGGCCCATCTGGGACCTCGGGACAGACGGTTCCCCACACACTGGCACAGGAAACCACAGAGCTTCCCCCCTCTGGAAACACCAGCACAGCACCCACCCAGCGGGCCCATACCTCTGTCCACAGGACATGTCAAGCAGCAGTGTGTCCAACACTACAGGGAACTCAGGCTAACCCACCACCCCAACAGCAGGGACCTGGGGACAGTGGCAGTGGGCACACGGTCCAGGGTACAGAGGCCCAGGAACACAGGGGAACTGGGAGGGCTGCTGTGCTACAGGGGGAAGACAGGCCCAGGGAACCCACTCTCCACGAGGCCCTCTCCAACATCATGGGAGCGTACCATCATTCTCAGGAGACAATGGCAACGGTACTGGCCAACTTTCAGGAGATCCAGCGGCTGCAGGAGGAACAGTATTTGGGCTTCAGGGAGGAACTCAGATCCATCAACTCCACCCTGGGCACCATCATAGGGGTGCCGAAGGAAGTCCTCAACACCAGGAGGGACACTGTGGCACAACAAGGGGCCCCTGACACTAGCCTGGATGATGAACTGCCCACCACCTCCGCCGGTGCTAGTGGACAGGAGGCACCGCCACAGGACCACCACACCAGCACCCCACCCCCTGCAGACGGAGAACCACCCCACAAATGTTCCCTGAGGTCCAGGACAAAGACAGAGAATGATGCCAAGACCCCGCCAAGAAATGAGATCGCCCTGATTGTCATCCTTTTGTCCCACCTTGTCACCCTGTCCATCCCTAAACTGCCCCAGCTCCACTTCCTATGCCCCTTTGGACAATGCACCTGTGAGACTAATAGACTGGACTCTGCCATGGACATTCCTCCACCATCACCCCTCACCATTTTACAACCCCCTCCACTATTTAGCACGTAAATAAACACCTTTAAAGCACAAAATAATCTGGAGTCTGTCTGTGATTTTGAATTAGTGTATTAACAATTACAGTGACAAAATGCTCTTTCAATTGTAATGTCAACATACCTATGTCACACAGCTCTAGTCCATGAGGAAACAAAGCAGATGTCACACAGTGGGACCCACATCTGTGAAATCGTAAGGGAAAGTGACAACTCAGTGACCATACAATGGGTGAAAACAACAGACAGTAGAGAGTTAGTAGTGTTAAAGTACATATAGTAGGCAGGTTTGTATTCTTACCTGTGTCTCACTGAAAGTATTGCAGGATCGCAGAGTTCCTGTTGTCGATGTCCTCTTCTTGTGCTTCCTCGTCTTCACTGTCCACAGGCTCCACAGCTGCCACAACACCTCTATCTGGATGATCCTCCTGCAGAAAAGAAACCTGTCGTCGCAAAGCTAACTTGTGAAGCATACAGCTGGCCACGATGATCTGGAACACCTTGTTTGGTGAGTAAAATAGGGATCCACCTGTCATATGGAGGCACCTGAACCTGGCCTTCAGGAGGCCGAAGGTCCGCTCTATAATCCTCCGAGTTCACCCATGGGCCTCATTGTAGTGTTCATCTGCCCTTGTCCTGGGATTCCTCAATGGGGTCAGTAGCCATGACAGGTTGGGGTAGCCAGAGTCACCTGCAAATGTCGAGGGACAACTGTTAGACACACACTAACCATTAGGGACAACCCCAGACAACTATTCACAATGTATAGGGTCCTTGTCCTCACCTAATAGCCTCTGGAATTGCCCCATCCAATAAGGGATGCTGCTATTCCTCAGGATGTAAGCGTCATGCACTGAGCCAGGGAATTTGGCATTAACATGGGAGATGTACTGGTCGGCCAAACACACCATCAGCACATTCATCGAATGATAACTCTTCCAGATTCTGTACACCTGTTCACTCCTGCGGAGGGGTACCAAAGCCACATGTGTCCCATCAATGGCACCTATGATGTTGGGGATATGTCCCAGGGCATAGAAGTCATCTTTCACTGTGGGCAAATCCTCCACCTGAGGGAATACGATGTAGCTGCGCATGTGTTTCAGCAGGGTAGACAAAACTCTGGACAACACGGTAGAGAACATTGGCTGGGACATCCCTGATGCCATGGCCACTGTTGTTTGAAAAGACCCACTTGCCAGGAAATGGAGTACTGACAGCACCTGCACTAGAGTGGGGATTCCTGTGGGATGGCGGATAGCTGACATCAGGTCTCGCTCCAACTGGGAACACAGTTCCAGGATTGTGGCACGATCAAGCCTGTAGGTGATGATCAGATGTCTTTCCTCCATTGTCGACAGGTCCACCAGCGGTCTGTACACCGGAGGATGCCGCCATCTCCTCACATGTCCCAGCGGACGGTGCCTATGAAGGACAACAGCGAAAACAGAGTCAACCAACTCGGAGGTACGTACACACAGCTTACACAGAACACGATTAATAATCCAAAATTTGCATGTATGAGTGTTGAGGCAAAGCCTAGGTATGTGTGACGCAGTTAACAATTAAGCCATGTGGGCCCCTGAAATGGCGGCTGCCTGACCTGTAAAGTGGGACAATGGGATGTGAGGTAACTGCGCTGACTTTGTACACCGTCGCGGTAGGTGGTCGAAGACCGCAGCACAATTCTGCATTGGTTAACATTGGACCCTATGGGTCCCAGGAGCCAATGACGATGTACGCCGGCGGTGACGTTACCCACCGCCGCGGACGTGACCGCCATTTTCTATCTGTTCAATCACTCGATACCTGATCTTCGACAGGAGAGGACCTACACTGCAAGCACTGCTGTGACCTCAGTCTGGAAGAGACAATGGCTCGTGCATCTGGGGAAAGGGCCCCTGCCTTCACATCGGAGGAGTTGGAGAAACTCGTGGATGGGGTCCTCCCCCAGTACACGCTACTCTACGGTCCTCAAGACAAACAGGTTAGTTAACTGGGAGCATGCTGTATGGGCTATGCCTATGTGGAGTGGGGTGGATGAAAGATGGTGGGGGAGATTGAGGCGTGCATGAAACGATGGTGAGTGCATGTGCCACATGGCAATGGAAGGGATGGGGCAAATGACTGTGACGGTGCAGTTGGTAATAACTTTTCTTTTTTCCCCTGTACAATTCCTGTAGGTCAGCAGCCACCAGAAGAAGGATGTTTGGCGTGCCATCGCCAAGGACGTCCGGACCCTGGGGGTCTATCACAGACGGAGCACCCACTGCCGTAAGAGATGGGAGGACATTCGCCGCTGGAGCAAGAAGATGGCGGAGGCCCAGCTGGGGATGGCCTCCCAACGTGGGAGGGGTGCCTGTCGCACCATGATCCCCCTGATGTTCAGGATCCTGGCGGTGGTGTACCCAGAGTTGGATGGACCCTTGAGGGCATCACAGCAGCCACAAGGGGGTGAGTACACTCCCATTCAGCTAATTCAGGGTGCAGTGGAGGTGTCTGGGTGGAGGAGGTGGGCTGTGGGTTTCCCTAGGCCAGGGTGAGTGTGCTAGTTAGGTCAGGTCCCCTTCTTCTGGCAGACCCTGTTACACCCCACCCCACCTGTGTACAGTGCCAACTACACCTAGTCAGGTTCCTGTGACATCCATGTGTGCAGATGTCGGCCATAGCCTTGTAGGCCATGTCCCAGGGATTGAACAGTGGACCCCAAGTGCGCAGCGTACTGCAGGGGGCTTCTGTGTCTGTCGTGTCCACCAGCGGTAGCGGTAATGCATGCAGTCAACATGTCTTTCTTCGGTCGTCCCCCCCCTTTTTGTGGTCTCCCTGTTCTTGTGTGCATTAGCATCATCAGGCGGAGGAGCAGTGGCATCGGAGCAGGAGGGAGCTGCATCCCACATGGCCCTGGAGGGCGAGACTACGGACTCGGAATTCACCAGTGGGATGGAGGGCGAGGGGAGCTCTACGGCAGGGACCGGAGCTGAGACCAGTGATACGGACTCGTCCTCTGATGGGAGCTCCCTTGGGGTGGCGGCCACATATGTGCCCCCTGCATCTACAGGTACAGCCGCAACCCCCCCCTACCAGCACCGCCCTCCCAGCAGCCCCTCAGCCTTTGCCCCGTGCCCGCTCACCCAGGAGGGTGGGCATCACCTTCGCCCCAGGCACCTCAGGCCCTGCCCCAATCCCCCCTGCTGCCCTCGGTGAGGAGGCCATTGACCTCCTCAGGTCCCTCACTGTTGGGCAGTCTACCATCTTGAATGCCATCCAGGGTGTAGAGAAGCAGTTGCAACAAACAAATGCATTCCTGGAGGGCATTCATTCTGATCAGGCAGCCCTTCACCGAGCTTTTCAGACTCTGGCATCAGCACTGATGGTAGCTATTGTCCCTGTCTCTAACCTCCCCCCTCCAACTACCTCCACCCAGACCCACACCCCTGTACCTCAGCCTACCCCAAGCACACCATCAGACCAGCATGCACACACGTCAACACACAAGGGAAGCTCTAGCAAACATAAGCACCACACATCCCACAGGCACTCACGCAAGCATCACACACATGCAGACACACCAACATCCACTGCCTCCACTGTATCCCCATCCTCCTCATCTCCCTCCTCCCTTCCAGTCTCATCTCCACTCTCACCTGCATGCACTACAACTACAGCCACTACTTCCATCACCAGCACACACACCACCACACCCCGCTCATGTGCAGTCACCACCCCCACTACCATTCACACATCCCCTGTGTCCTCTCCCAGTATGTCTGTGAAGCCCCCTCCCAAGATACACAAACGGAGGCACACACCCACCCAACAGCCATCCACCTCATGACAGCCCCCAGGGCATGCACCTTCACCCAAAGTCACCAAACAAACATCTCCTACAACCACAACCTCTTCCTCCACTCTCAAACCCCCTACAGCTACCCATACCGGTGTTCCCAAGAAACTTTTCCTTTCCACCATTGACCTCTTTCCCTCACCTCACCAGGACAGCCAGTGTGGCACGGGGCCACAGCACGGACAGTCAAAAGTTGGCCAGTGCCTGGCGGGAGAGGGGGAAAACTCCAGCTACCAAAGCCGCTCCCAGAGGTACAGGTGGGAGTGTGGATTCAGCTGCGACACCTTCCAAGGTGGGGAAGGGGCACAGGAAACTCAGCAAGTCTGGGAAGAGCAGCATGGCGGAGAAGACCGCAATCATCCCCACTGCCCAGGAGGCCAACGCCATCATCCCCGCTGCCCAGGAGGCCACCGCCATCATCCCCGCTGGGCCAGACAGGACCGCCAGCACCAGCCCTTCGGGGCCAGAGAGGACAGCCAGCACCAGCCCCGCAGGGCCAGACAGGACCGCCAGCACCAGCCCCGCAGGGCCAGAAAGGACCGCCAGCACCAGCCCCGCAGGGCCAGAAAGGACCACCAGCCCGACAGGGCCAGAAAGGATCCAATACCAGCCCCGCAGGGCCAGACAGGACCGCCAGCAGCTAAGTCGCTGGGCCAGACAGGACCGCCAGCAGCTGAGTCGCTGCCAAGGACCCCACTGCCACAAGCACCGCTGAACAGGACACCGCCGGCACAAGCACCACTGCCAAGGACCCCGCCGCCACAAGCACCACTGAACAGGACACCGCCGCCACAGGCACCGCTGCCAAGGACACCGCCGCCACAAGCACCGCTGAACAGGACACCGCCGCCACAAGCACCGCTGGCCCATGAGCGCCAAGGGCACTGACGCTACTGTGTCCGCCACGAGCAGGATGAAGCACTCTGGGCACTGAGCCCCCTCCAGAACCTGTGGAGATTCACATCCACTACCTCAGTCCTTGGCAGGATGAAGCACTCTGGGCACAAAGCCCAACCGGCAGAGGTCCCCCCCTTTCCCTTCCCCCTGAGGTGCCTGTTTTATTTCTATCTGATGCCCCTGCAGTGTTCTCTCCGTCATGTTCGGGTATGTTCGGGTATGGGGTGTGGGCCTCGCCCATGCCGTGTGGGCCCAGTGTTCCACGGACTTCAATGGAGCGATACCTGGACTACTATTCTTGGTGTATATATTTGTTAATAGTGTATATATATTTTTGCGTACCGGATTTTAATATATTACAATGGTTACACTAATTTCCTTTTGTCTTTGCATTCTTCCCAGGGCTTTGGGGGTGTAACTGTAATGTATCATGCTGTATTAGTGTGTATGTTGTAGTGCGTCAGAGTGGGGGTGGGGGTGTTGCGTGTTGTGTGTGTGTGTGTCCCTGTTTTTTCCCTCCCCCTCCCCTGTGTCGTAGGTGCAGTACTCACAGTGGTCTTCGCTGCCGGGGTTCGTGCTCCTGGTAGAGGAGCAAGAAGATAAGGGCAGGGAAAATGTGCAGCTCTGGTTCCATGGCATCCTGGTTCCTCGTGGGGTGTGTAGAGGTGAGCGTTTTTCCTTCGAAGTCCTGTTTCCGCTGTGTTTGGTGGCGGATTGGTATGTTGTGATACTGTGGGCTGTACATTGTCTTCCGCCTGTCTGTTGGCGGTGACCGCCATGCTGTTTGTTTGTACCACCATGGTGGTTGGAGTGTTAAAGTGTCTGTCTTTGTTGGCGGTTTCCGCCACAGTCATAATTCCATTTATTTTTTCCGCCGGCCTGTTGGCGATCTTACCGTCCTTTAACACCGTCCGCCAGGGTTGTAATGACCACCTATGTGTCTCCCTCCCATTATCGACAGGCCCACCAGGGGTCTGTACACCGGAAGATGCCACCATCTCATCACCTGCCCCAGCTGACATGCCCTATGGAGGAGAACAGCGAGCAGAGAGTCATCCAACACTGAGGTATCACAGTGTGCTATTTGCAGAAACGTTAGTAATCCGCTATGTGCCGGTATCTGTCTGTATTCCCGGCCTAGATAGGTGTGACGCAGTTTATTTCCATGCCATGTGGCCCTCTGAAATGGCGGCTGCCTGACCTGTAAGGTGGGATAAGGGGATATGAGGTAACTGCGCTGGCGTTGTACATCGTTGTGGTGGGTGGTTGAAGACCGCAGCGCAATTCTGCATTGGTTAACATTAGGCCCTATGGGTTTCAGGAGCCAATGACGATGTACTCCGGCGGTAACGGTATGCACCGCCGTGGATGTGACCGCCATTTTCTGTCTGTTCACTCACTTGATACCTGACCTTCAACAGGAGAGGACCTACACTGCAAGTGCTGCTGTGACCTGTGTCTGGAAGCGACGATCTCTACAGTGTCTGGGGAAAGGGCCCCTGCCTTCACTTCGGAGGAGTTGGAGAAACTAGTGGATGGGGTCCTCCCCCAGTACACGCAACTGTACGGTCCTCCAGACACACAGGTGAGTACACTGTGATCATGCTGCATAGGCAATGCCTGCTTTGAGTGGTGTGGATGGAAGGAAAATGGGGGGAGCTGAGGCCTGCATGTGCGAATGGTGAGTGTATGTGCGTCAGGGCATGGGTGGGAACTGGTGGGCAATGACTACGATGGTCCAGACGGCTGAGTAATTTCCTTTCCCCCTGTACCATTCCTCTAGGTCAGCTGCCACCAGAAGAAGGGTATTTGACGTGCCATCGCCAAGGATGTCCGGACCCTCTGGGTCTACCACAGACGGAGCACCCACTGTCGTAAAAGATGGGAGGACCTGTGCCGCTGGAGCAAGAAGACGGCGGAGGCCCAGCTGGGGATGGCCACATCCACTACCTCTGTCCTTGGCAGGATGAAGCACTCTGGGCACAAAGCCCCCTCCAGAACCAGTGGAGAGATACATCCACTACCTCAGTCCTTGGCAGGATGAAACACTCTGGGCACAAAGGCCCCTCCAGAACCAGTGGAGACTGTTATCCACTTGAGAGACTATGGCTTTGCACTCCCCAGGATAAAGCAGTGGGCAAACCACCCACTGGAAAGACTTGAGAGACTGTGGCTTTGCACTCCCCAGGATAAAGCAGTGGGCAAAGCACCCACTGGAAAGACTTGAGAGACTGTGGCTTTGCACTCCCCAGGATAAAGCAGTGGGCAACCCACCCACTGTAGAGACTTGAGAAACTGTGGCTTTGCACTCCCCAGGAGACAGCAATGGGCATGGAGCCCCCTCGTGCAGCAGTGGTGTCGTGATTTCATCTGGCTGAGGTGCCCCCCCCTCCTCCTGAGGTGCCTGTATATTTTCGGTGTGATTCCCCAGCTATGTTCTCTCCGTTTCGAGTCAGGTATCATGTGTGGGCATCACCCATGCATTTTGGGCCCAGTGGTCCACGGACAGTGATTGGTACACTATCCGGACTTGTGCAGTTGGTGTACATATTTGTATATACTGAATTTTGACTATCTGATTTTCCATGATTACACTAGTTACAATCATTTCCTTTTGTCCTTGCGTTCTTCCAGGGGGTGGGGGGGGGGGGTGTATATGTAATGTTGCTGCATGTATTTGTGTGTATGTTGTTGGGGGTGAGGGTGGGGGTGGGGGTGGGGGTATTGCTTGTTGCGTGTGTGTGTCACTCTCTTTTCCCTCCTCCCCTGTGTTGTAGGTGCAGTACTCACTGTGGCCACCGCCGCCGCCGTTCGTACTCCTGGTAAATGAGAAGATACACCAGCATGGGCAGTACGTGTAACTCGGGCTCCATGGCGTCCTGGTTCCTCGTTGGGTGTCGAGAGGTGAGTGTTTTCCCTTCTGTGAACTGTTTCTGCTGTGCTTTTGATCGCGTTGGTACCACACGGAAAAGGTGGCGGATAGGTGTCTTGAAATACAATGGGCGGTACATTGTCTTCCGACTGTCTGTTGGCAGTGACCGCCGCTTTGTTTGTTTCTACCACTGTGGCAGTCGGAGTGTTAAAGTGGCTGTCTATGTTGGCGGTTTCCGCCATGGTCGTGATTCCATTTTTTTCCCGCCGGCCTGTTGGTGGTATTACCACCGCTTTAACACCGCCCGCCAGGGTTGTAATGAGGGCCTTTATGTCCTACTTTAACCATACACTGCACCCTGCCCTTGGGGCTACCTAGGTCCTACCTTAGGGGTGTCTGACATGTAAGGAAAGGGAAGGTTTAGGCCTGGCAAGTGGGTACACTTGCCAAGTCAAATTTACAGTTAAAACTGCACACACAGACACTGCAATGGCAGGTCTGAGACATGATTACAGAGCTACGTATGTGGGTGGCACAACCAGTGCTGCAGGCCCATTAGTAGCATTTGATTTACAGGCCCTGGCACCTCTAGTGAACTTTACCAGGGACTTATCAGTGAATCAAATATGCCAATCATGGACAAGCCAATTACATACACATTTTGTAAAGGAGCACTTGCATTTTAGCACTGGTTAGCAGTGGTAAAGTGCCTAGAGTAACAAAAACAGTAAAATGAGAGTCCAGCACACATTAACAACCTGGGGAACAGAGGCAAAATGTTAAGGGAGACCACGCCAAGGATGAAAAGTCTAACAGACCTCTACTACAAATTGCCAAGAACCTTCATCCAGATGGAAGGCATCACTCTCTGAACCCAGCAGACAAGAACCAATGAAGTCCAGTTCACTGATCCCACACTGACCAATGAAGTGGACCCAGCAGGTGGCCAAAATTTCACCCAACAGACTCAGAGGGCAAACACTACCGGTATGCCACGTTTGGTGGCACTGCAACCTCCAGTGGCTGAGATATGCCACAACCCAGGGTACTGGACCCCCAACATCGGATACTCAGCAAAAAAAGTCCACTACGGACTCTCCATGGACCAGAAGCAAGTTCTGTTTGAGGGACTTCAAGACACCCAAGAACTACCCCCAGAGTGGCCTTGCCGACCTGCAAGGCACCCTCAAAGTGACCTGCACCTGGTTCCAAGGACCCTATAACACATGACCCTTGTCTTATCTTTCTGCACTGCACCTGGCCTCCTTGGCCCCTACATTGGAAAGCCAGCTGTGCTCTAGGGGTCCCTAACCCCTTGCAACCTCTACACTCCAAGGGGACCCACAGGACCTACCTTTTATTCCTTCTTTGCAGTATGTTTCCAATTACTTCCCTTCTCAGTTCTGCACCAGCTCCAAAACTTTCAGCCGCTGCTCCCGCTTTAGCGTGGAACTGCCCGAACGTCTTCAGCTGGCCTACAGGACATCTTGATGACCTCAAGCTAAAAATAGAAAGTGACACTTATGAGAGCATTGCCTGATTTTATATGCAATTTAAAGTTTTCCAATTGATTCAAATGATGCTTAATAACTCACAAAAGGACTATTTTTCCTAAATTTGGAAAAATCGTAACTTAAAAAGTACTTACCCAATTTTGATGATCTTGGCCTTAAAGGCTTTACAAAAATCTGAAGTATTTTTGTAAATTGGTCTCAAGTTATTGTTTTGAGTGTGTGTCCACATTTATTGATACAAGTACTTGAACAAATGCTTAGCACATCTCCAAGATTAGCCCAACTACTTGACCAAGCTGCTTCTAAAAATAGAGCATTAGCTGGTCTACTTAATACCTCTGGATACCAAGGTAGGGTTCCTTGGACTCTCTGCACAGTGCACATTCTTTGTGTACACTGTATAGAGAGCCAGTCTCCTACAAGTACCAAACTGTTGTGGTCTCAGCTTCATCGGATCCCAGACCACAGAAAGGCTTCCATTATTATTGTGGCTGAATTTTGCCACTTTTCACTTGGTTACCCAGGCAGACCACTGAACCCTGCCCTATTTGGCACTTACTGGCCTTGATAGTCAGGCCTGCCCTCTGCAGAGTCTGAAGCACTTCCTTGAGGTGGAACACGTCATACTCCCAGCTAAAACGGAAGACTGCAGTGCCGTCTAGGTAGGCGGCATTGAAGCTCTACAGTCCAGCTAGGACCTGATTGACCAACTTCTGGAGGGTGGCGGGGACGTTCTTCAACCCAAAGGACATTACCCAGAAATAGAAGTGCCCTTCTGGTGTCGAAACTCAGACCTCTCTTTTGCCCCCTCGGTCAAGGCAATCTGCCAATACCTGGACGTTAGATCAAACAAGCTGAGAAACTTGGCAGGTCCAAGCCAATCTATGAGCTTGCTAGCTCTGGGAATGGGGTTAGCGTCAGACTTGGTGACCGCGTTGAGCCCACTGTAGTCTACACAGAACCTAAATTCAGGTATGACACCTGGTGGATCAGCCTTGGAGACCAACACCTTTGGGCTGGACAAAGGGTTGTTTGAGGGCTCCATTACCCCCAACGTCAACATCCTGGAAACCTCCTCCTTGATACTGGTTCTCACCTTATCAGAGAGCCTATAGAACCATGTAGTGAGCCCTGGGGTAAGGGAGAATAAAGAGGCAAACTGCACCAGCAACTGGCAGCAGTCCTTCTGTTGTTCTACGGTCAATGTAGGAAAGATGCTGACCCTCAACTGACCCATACTGCTCCTTGGAAGATAGGAGGTTGGGGAGAGGCTCACTATCCTCCTCCATCCCAGCATCTGTAACCAAAAGCATGGTAAGCTCAGACCTTTCAAAGTGGGACTTAAGGCTTTTCGCTTGCAGGACCCTCAAAGGGTTTCTAGGAGTCTTGAGGTCCATCAAGTTGGTGACATCATTCTTGGGCGCCTTCACTTCGTAAGGCCCAAACCAGCAGTCTTATAGATCCTAGGGCTCCAAGGGTTCCATCACCCACACTTTTTGGCCAGGCTATAACTCAACCAGCGTGGCATTCTGGTCATACCAGTGTTTCAGGTTCTCCTGGCTGGCTTCCAGACTCTCCTTGGTGAGCTCTGGAAAAGCGCTGTTTGGTTGTGGATGGTCAGCATGTAGCTCACCACATCCTGGGTAGCTCTCCCATGAGCTTGCTCCCAGCCCTCCACTAAACTGAGAGGCCACACGTTCAAAGCGTCTGAAGTCAACCACCTACTGTGGTACTTCCCTCTAAGTGAGCAAAAGACATGGCAGGAGGATGTCCCACTTATGCCTCGTAGGTTCGGGTGGACCTATAATCAGGCCTTTAAGGTATCAGTTGAATCTTTCAACCAACCCATTGGTTTGGGGGAGGTAAGGAATGGAGAACTTGTAGGTTACACCACAATCCTTCCCATGGTCTTCATGTACCCTGACATGAAGTTGGTACTCCGGTCAGATACAACCTCCTTTGCAAAACCCACATGAGTAAAGACCACAATCAGTCCCCTGGCCACGGCGGGTGCAGTCACAGTCCTAAGAGGGATAGCTTCCAGGTACCGGGTGGCTTGGTCCACCAAGACCAGAACAAATCTTTTGCCCATGGCTGCCTTGGAGGCCAGAGGTACAATGATGTTGATGTCCACAGTCCCAAAGTGGTGTCAATGACCAGAAAAGGTTGTGGTGGGGCTTTGCACTTCCCCCTCCCTGTCTTGCCACTAGCCTAGCAGGAAGGACAGGACCTACAGTACGCATCTGAGGCCTTCCTCATTTGAGGCCAATAAAAGTGGATGAGAAGCCTGTAAAAGGTCTTGTCTTGCCCCATATGATCAGCCAGTGGCACGTCATGAGCCAAACCCAGTAGGAAGACCCTGTGCACTAGGGGGCAATTAACAGACAGGGTTGCACTGGAGTTGCATTGGACTCAGGAGCTTTAGATTAATTATACAGGAGACCATTCTCCCAGTAAATCAGGTATTTCCCAGAGGTGTCGCCAGCTTCCTGGGTCTCAGCCTGCTGCGGAAGACCCACAAGAGTAGGGCATTCTCTTTGCACCATGCAGAACTCCTCTCTGGGGAGACCCCCTTCCTGCTGCCATTAGGACAGCTTAGGCAGGTTCCCCAGTTCAGCCACATTCTCCCATGTAGGCTCTGAGGTGCCCCCATCAGGGTCAGCCTCCTCGTGGACCTTGGGAGTTTCAGGAGTGGGTTTCCCATGCACCTTGCTCTTCCTCTTTTTGGCAGGACATTGGACCATTGTTCCAGTCTCCTAGTCCTTCTGATCACCCTCTCGGGCTGTCATGGACTATGCGGTCAGGCACACCCACTCAGGCAACCCCACCATTTCCAAGTGTGACCTGAGCTCTATCTCCCTCCAGGTGTTATGCTCCAGGTCATTACCAATCAAACCATCCACAAGCATGGATGGACTCACAGCTGCCCTCAAGGAACCTGAGACCCCCGGCAGAGTCACTGGGCAGTGGCTTACATGGTTGTCAGTGGCAAAAACTTAGTAGAATACTTTAGGGACTACCTGCTCTGAGATCGCCAGGTGACACCAGACGGTTGTCATACTGGCTCCAGTGCCTCTCAGAGCCTCTGTCCATTGATGGTGACTCACTGTCTATATTTTCTAGTATTATCAGGCATGTGGGTTCTCTGCACCATCTCTCTATCACCCAGGGACAGTAGGGTAACCTCTACGTTGTCCCCCGAACTATCTGGGACAATCTCCTCCCCAGGTGCTACACTAGGCAGCCCCAGCCACTACCCACCAGTGGGGGGTCGTGCTCACTAGCAACACTTGGCATCTCTCTTGTAGTGTCCTTCCTGCTGACACACATAACATGTAGGATGTGCCTTTCCTGCAGACATTGGGAGCTCTGACCCAAAAAACTATTTTGGGGCCCCTTAGAGCACTCTTTGCTTTTATATTTGTCCCCCTCCCTTCGTCAGTTTAGAATGCTACCCACCCTTGTGGTGATCCCTCCCAGATACCTTCCTGTAGACCCTGGTGCTGGCCTTGCAGTCCACCTCCTTAGCAAGCTCCCTGGGATTGAAGAGCTTACTATCAACACTGTGTTAGTGCTGATCTGGAAAGTAAAGAAATGATACAGCCCCTGGCAATTATTTACCTCACTGCCCTTCACCCAGCCATCCAGTTCCTTGCAAAAGGACTCAACACATTCCACCTACATCTGTTGAAATAGCTTTTGACTGTCCCTGATCACCTGCCTGTACTTCTCACGGGTCAAACCAAATTTCCTGATTACATCTTCCTTCATGGGGGACTACCCCATCCTGTTACTCCCTGCTAGGGCCAGTAGAGTGTTCCTTCCCTCACTAAGGAGATGCTTCCACAGACTAGCTCCCCAATCCTCCTTATGGACCTGTTGCATCAGTAAGACAATTTCATAGGCCTCTAACCATCTATCTATGTCATCTCCCATCACAAATTCACATACTAGACCCTTGGGTATTGGATCCTCCTATCAGAGGACACACTGCTGGACGCAGCCCTCCTGGTCTTCATGTCCAGCTCTTTCAGGCACAGCTCCTGAGACAACATCGTTTTCCTTTCTTATATGGTTAATCTTTACTCCTCTAAGTCTCTTTCAGCCATTTCCTTCTCCAAGTTGAGCTTGGCCAGGTCCAATTCAACTTCTTTTCTCCCTCCTGTCCTCCAGCTCCTTTGGGGACAGGCCTCTGGATGAAATAATGCTTCCTACCCTGGTGGGAACCACTACACCTGACAGAACATTGGCCTCCTGTCTCACAAGCAGTTCTAGATTCTCCAGTGAATCCTGGTCCAGCTTCTCATCATCCTCTAGTTCCTCCTCATCATCCCCGGGGTTACAAGTACTGCACCATGAACTTGTATCCAGGCCCTCATGACATTTTGCAGCTCCATCTTCCTGGTGAAGCCTTTAGTAGAAAGCTCAAACTCCATGCAGAAATCCTTGAGCTGGGCCACAGTGTAACTCTCAACTTTGGCAAGCAAAAAATCCATTCTTGCACGTGCAGATGTAGAACTTCCAGTCAAAGACATGATTTTAGGAAAAAGCTAAAATGCCAATCAGGAAGAATAGAAAAACTAAAAATGCAAATTAGGAAAGGTAGGGGAAAATGCCAATCAAGAAGAATTTATTTGAGTTGGTCTTAGGTATGGAGTGGTAGTGTACACCAAATTACTGAAAGGAACTGCACAAACCCAAGTCCTATCCTCTCTACTGATCACCAATATTAGAATGTAAGAAATTGGGTCTCTAGTTGTCAGAGGTATGCACTCTGTCCAAGTAGGGACCACAATCCTAGTCAGGGTAAGTCAATTATACAATATAAATTAACCTGTGCTGCCCACCCTCTGGTACCTTGGTACAGAGCAGGCAGGCTTAACTTAAGAACAAATGTGTAAAGTATTTGTGCAAAACAGTAAAACAGTGAAAGCGCCACACAAAGAGAAACCACACCTTGTTAGGAAAATGGAGCTTAATTTAAGGAACAAAGCAAAATATCAAACATCCATTAAGTAAAGGTTGAGATATGAATTTTTCAAGATTAAAATGAAATATAGTGCTTAAAAGAATAAAGCGCCAACCGGGGCTACTTGCTTGAGCTAAACTGGGTGAAATCTGCAAAGTCAGGCCGATCACAATGGAGTGCGTGCCAGATATAGGGACCAACCTTGTCCTGCTGAAAAAGTACCTTGTTGCCCTGTCGAAAGAGCTGATGCATGGAGTAGAGATGGTGATCTGTTGGCATCAATCCTACTGGATGCCGGTGATGTGTCAGATCTAATCCATGCAATCTGAGATGTGTCATCAGTGGTTCATCAGTGGTTTCTTACCGATGTGGCAAATGCATTGTTGTTGAACCGCGCAGCCAGCAAAGTGACGTCTTTGTCCTCAGCGGCAGTGGCGATGTATTGCTGTCAAGGGAAGATGCCTATGTTCCAACTGGCGCATCGATGCATGGATTTTGCACTTACAGCTATTTATACCCACTTAAAAGGGCCCATGACTGGATTGGTACTACTTGGCAGGGTAAGACTTACAGCAAGCAAAGGCCAGATGGTCTTGCAGGATGAAGTGAAGTCTTTGATTTCCATCAGACTTCAGAACCGAAGGCAAGCCAGTAAGCACTTTGAGTCACTTGGTACTATGGATGTGGAGATTCAGGCCAAGTCCTTCTCACTCTCAGGCATGGAGGGCAGCAGGCAGCAGTGCAGGCATATCAGAGCATGAGTCTAGCAAAGCACAGCAGAGTCCAGCAGAGTGACAGTCCCTTCAGCAGCATAATAGCTCTTCTCTCTAGCAAAATGTTCTCAGGTCCAGAAGTGTACTGATTTGATGGGGTCAGAAGTCCCGTTCTTATACCCAGCGGTGCCTTTGAAGTGGGGGAGACTTCAAAGAGAGGCCTTTGAAGTGCAGAGTCCCTGCTCTTCCTGCCCCGGCTCCAGACTCACTCCAGGGGGTTATGCAGCCCTTTGTTTGAGATCAGGACACAGCCCTTTCAGATGTCAGTGTCAGCTCCACCCTCCCATTCTGACCAGGATGGGCCATCAGGATGTGGATGGTCCATTAGTCATACCTAAGCTCCCTTTGTGTGTGGCTGTCTGGAGGGGATTTACAAGAGCCCAGCTGTCACCGATCCAGACCTATATTGAGAAATAGACAGAAGTTACTAGACAATTTAAGGTAAAAAAATGGCAACTTTCTAAAAGTGGCATTTTCATAATTAAAATTTAAAATCTGACTTCACCATCAGTTGTGATTTTAAAATGTGATTCGAGAGACATCAAACATAGGGGTACCATCTCTTCTCAATTGGAAATTACACTTATAAAATGTAATTAAACCAACCAATGTTAACCTATGGGAGAGATGGGCCTTGCAGTAGTGAAAAACAAATGAAAGTACATGTCCACCTTTTTAAATACACTGCACCCTGCCCTTGGGACATTCCAGTGTCTACCCTGAGGGTGAAATATGTATTACAAAGGAACGTTTGGGCCTAGCAAGAGATTTAACTTGCCAGGTCACCATGTCAATGTGCAACTGTACAGACAGGTTCTGCACTGGCAGGCCTGAGTCACGGTCAAAGGGCTACGGAAGTGGGTGGCACAATACATGCTGCAGGCCCACCAGTAGCATCTAATTTACAGGCCCTGGTCATAGGTAATGCACTTTAGTAGAAGACTTATAGGTAAATTAGATATGCCAATTGTGGATAAGCCAATGTTATCATGTTTACGCAGAGAGCACTTGTATTTTAGTTCTGGGCAGCATTGCTAAATAGCCCAGAGTCCTAAATCCAGCAGAAACGAGGTCAACAAATCAGGAGTTCAGAGAACAAAAAGTTAGAGGAAATCACTGTAGAGTCTGCAGCTACAGCCGAAGCCCCAGCCTTGAAAGTGCTTTAAAACATTGATGAAATCTCTGGAAGGTACAGGATTCCTGACCCTGTAGACATAGAGTCAGCACCTTTGAAAAAACACTGTGGGTGGTAGCTGCTATGCTACTGCAGCCTCCCAAGCTTCCTTTATTTCTGTGGTGGTGCCTCTGGCATTCTAGGTCCACAATGTGTGGGAAGGGACTAGCAAGGCATTATAGGGTGCTCCAGCTGGAGTGGTGCATTCCTTGTGAGCCGCTCCAAATCTGCCCCAGGGAGTGCCGCTTACTTTTCTTTGACACAATGCATTGCACCGTAAGGCTTCTCCTTTTTTCTTTTAAATTTTTGGGAGGTTGCCTAGTCCAAATCAGGCAGCCCCATGCCTCCAAAAATTGAGGGCAGCTCAGGGAGTCCACCCCTTACTGCACTGCCAGCTTCTGCATGGCTTCCACCTCCGTGTGCAGCAGTGGGAGCTGGCAGTTTCTCTGTCCCTGCCCGCTACTGTGGACAAGGATCCTTGTGCTTATGTTGGCCTCCCACTTCCCCAGACATGGGCACAGAGAACGGGACAAGTAGACCCCCACTGGGGGGGCATGATGGAACTCCTACCTTTCTGCCTCCCAGGGGTTGGAGATAGAGTCCCCGCCCCCCCCTCCTTTGAAAATACAGCCCAGTCAATGGGGTTCCCGGACCAAGGGAGAGTCTGGGGAGGAGGCACCAGGCATGCCCCCACCCTGGAGAAGTTAATAAAAATATTGTGCACCAACTCCCAGGCCCTGCCTTTACTTGGAAAAGGCAGTGAAGCCCCACGCGCTCCGCTGGGGGAGAAAGGTCAAAGGTTGTCAATCTTTAAAATGCTATAACTCATGTCCCATTGGAAGGATTTGGACAATCTTGGTAGCTCTAGTCACAATCGGCGGTTGCAGTAGAACTCCTTATTCTCAAAGTGGTTTAACCCACAGAGAGCTGGTTCTTCTGGCTCCCTGCACCAGTCTTCGTCCTGGTCTTTGATTCTGGGCACAGACATCCAGTGCTTTCCACCAACCCTCCTATGTTGACTCCAGAGGTCTGGGCTCCCTACTTTGTTCAGTGGGCTTGGGCTGGTCCATCCCCGGTAAAGTGTGTCAGCTGATGTATTGATGCTGATCCCTCAGTCCCACCCTATTCTTCCTCAGGAGCTGAGTGAAGCACTGCTAATTGCTCCCATTGTGTCGTAAGGTCATTGTTCCTGCTGAACCTGACACAGCAGGGTGACTAAAGGCTTGGGCTCTGATCCTGAGCTGAGCCAGAGAAATATGACAATTCAGGATGACCCATAAGGCATACAGATTCTTCATGGAACTTGCAGATTTGATTCTTCCACAGGTTACAACCCATTTCAATATGTCACTGGTCTCTGTAGGTTAAAAGGAAGCAAAACTGCTCTCCAAGATAGTTTTCCATCTATGTGTGTAATAATGTGTCACTACAGCCAAAACAGTAAATCACACTGACTTTCCCTATTAGTGTCCACTGGCATTATGAGCCCTACCCCAGGTCAAAATCTTATATTGCAGAGTCCCTCAGCTCCAGACTACCTGTATGCTGTTATTGGTCTGTGAACAACAATAGTCTCCCACACACAGCCTGCACATATGTACACATGCGTGTGTCCATGTGTTCACATATAACCAGCCAAGTGCACCTTATCCTTGCTGCATCGCTGCAGCCTTATCTTAAAAGGTGGAAGCTGGGGGCAGACACATGCAGTCCATTTGTCATGTGAGTACAGTGGGTGAGACAGATGTCCTTAGACTCACCTACAGTTAAAAGTCCAAAACAGGGTAATCAAAAAAGCAAAAAATCTAGGCATACTGAATGGGCAGAACCCAATTGCAACAGTAGCCCTCCCACTGCATTCTGCTCAACGTCATCCATGAAAGCTAGATAACTGGTAATTTCTTCCAATATTTCATTTTCTCAGCATGCTAACTATTACTTTTTTTAAATATTTCATTTTCTTAGCCCCAGACAAATGTTTCTTGATGATCTTTTTGGTTGAGCACAGTAGATACTGAGTGCCAAACTTGTTTGCAGCATAACATTTGTAGACCAATGCCTTCTTAACTGTTCATCAAACAGCATGTTACTGCAAATGTCCTTTCCCTCCGATGCTTAGCCATTGAAAGATTTGATGTCATTGATATTTATCATCCTAAGAAATTGAAACATTGGAAGAAATAAATAGTTATCAAACTGACCTTCACTGAAAGATTTCACATTTGACTATCAGTGAGGAACTTTTAACCCAATTTACCTTCAAGGGTGGAATCTTTGTGTCCATTGACTGCATGCCCATTGTTAGTATGGCGAATGTTGTGTAACATGGAGTTAAATTTGTGCAGTACTGTGAACTTGTGACTTATCTAAATTTCCTACCGGTAATTGCATTACTCTGAATCCAATTCCCTTGCCTGCAGCCTTTACTTATGAGGGCTACCACCTCCCCAGACACCAATCCCATGTAGTTTTATTGAATAAAAGGTCCTCCCCCTGCCACTCCTCCTGTCAGTGGCACACTCCAACCAACAACAATCATTGTAACATGTCCCATAGGGACGGTGAAAGGGCCCATGACTACAAGCGAGGAAATTGGACTCAGACTACTGCAATTACTGGTATGTAATTTAGATATTACATCCTCGTCCATTCCCTTGCTTGCAGTCATTACATAAGAAAAGTAGCAAGCAACAAATTCACTGACAATGCCTGCTGTGCACAAAAATGTGTTTAAAGCACACATCATTAGGACTCCTCCTGTTTTCACCATAAAAGAAAGTACTTGGTGACCAAACACATCAGTGATACATTGAACTTCAGTAAGTCTGTAATGTTTAGCAAACATGGAGAAATCTGTTGCAGCCCAGAAAATTCCCCAAATGGATGCTTCCTGCAGCTCAGCCACTGTAGAAGTCATACTCTGGGTAGACTTACCCTGAATGGAGAAAGGAGGAACGTGGCTCTGAATGTCACAAACATTAGGGACGAGCTACCTGATCTTTCTGCTCAATGTAGCAGATACAGGTTTCTCCCCTTTCCTAGCTTAGTCAAATGCCACAAAATAACTCCTCCTTACGAAAAGGCTGAACCCTCTTCAAATAGACCAGGATCACCTGTCTGACATTGAGGCAATGCAACCTCTCCTCCTCCATTGAACCAGGGGAAGTACACAATTCTGGAAGAACTACTTCCTGCTACAAATAAAAAGGAAGAGTTAACTTTAGTGTAAAAGCCAGCACAGGCACCAGCACTAACCTGTCAGGAAACACCCTGTAAAAAGTAAACTTAGAGAACAAAGCCCCCAACTCTCCTGACTTCTTGGCCAATGTAATAGCCACCAAAAAGAGGGTTTATGTGAGAGAAACTATAAGTCAATCTCCTCCAGTGGCCCAAATGGAGCACACACCAAAGACTCAAATTTAACTGATGTGTCCCTCAAAGAGACCAACTTAATTGACCTTGGGCAGGAATTGGACAGTCCCTTCAAAAGACATGCTGCTAAACCGATCTCATCAAACAAATTCTTCCATGGTCCCATGAATGCTTGGATTGCTGCCTACTGCACTCTCAAAGTGACCACTGTCAAACCCAATTTGGAACCATCATGCAGAAATTCCATCTCCATCAGTAAATTGACATTAGTAGGATTAAGGCCCCTTACCGCACACCATTTAGAAAATTACCTCCAATGCTTGTTATAAGAACATCAAGTAGACCACTTTCTAGAAGCCTGTTAGGTAGCCATCAAGGCATCTGAAACACCTTGACCTCTCAGTCCCCTCCTTTCAACCTCCAGGCCATCAAACAAAGTTTACGTAGACTCTCCATCCTCAAAATGGGAAAATCCACACGGGAAGGAACCACTGTGAGATGCAACTCCGGAGCCCTATGCATCTTCAACAACAGGGGAAACCAATTGGCATGTGGGCTCCGGGAAGCCACCAGAACCACCTCAGCTCTCAACTTCAACACTCTCACCAGAAAGGGCACCAAACAAGGGCAGTAAGATACGCAAACCCATGGGCGATATGAGGGGAGAGCACGTACTAACATGACCCTCAGGAATGGAGTGGCTGATGACGCTGATGATAGAGCATGTCCGCAGGTGATGAGGCAGAGCCACACGTGGAGGAGGCATGCTGGACGCTAGTGTCACTAGCCCACAGTGATTGGCTGGACAGAGCACCAGAAGGAGTGCAAGCAGATGGCAAGCAAGAGCCCCTGCAGAAAGGGGTCAGGTTTTGGCTCAGCAGAGGAAGGCAGGTTTCAGAGTAGGGGTTGGGGAAGTGTTAGGGAATGTGGCCCCTGGGTGCCCAGCATCTGCCATTGAGGCAGTGCTCTTGGAGTGAAGTAAGGGTGAAGAGGTGAGTAGCGCAAGTGAGTCTGAGTAGGAGTTAGTAGAATAGGGTAGAGGACTGGAGGTAGAGCGGGAGGCCAAAAAGCATGTTGGGTGTATTCCAGATTGGGGCAGGGCAACCAGAGGAAGGCCAGATCAATGTACACAGACAAGAATACCAGGAAGATGCAAATGGTTATCATTGTGGAGGCACTGAGAGATGACTGGGGGCACCAGTTGGTGCATAGTGTAGAGCGCGATAGTTGCACTGGCTGCCTGAGGAAAAGTCACGTCAGGCTTCACAAGCTGAAGGAACTGGCACACCGGGCCTATGTTCATATTTTTTCCAGGTGCATTCCAGCAGACAGAGAGCAGACTCTGGAGAAGAAGTGAGGGCAGGGCTGAGTGTGGCCTGCCCGACAGCATAATTGAACCTCATGATCCTTGATACTAGAAGGTCCAGGGAGGCCTCATCAGTGCAGCAAGCAAGAGGGTTTGGTGCAACACCTGGGTGGCACAACATGGGGCACAGCATCCTGCATCCGCAGATTGGTTGGGAGGGTATGTTTAAGTCCCCCAGCATCTCAGAGAGCAGCAGTCATATGTGAGGCATGATGTATAGCAGCAGTGGCACACAGCACAGGCTGAACAATTTGGGGGTAAGTTGGGCTTGGATGATACACATCTGGACTGTGATGAGGAGAGTTTGGAGAATGATGAATTGGTGGATGATGACATGAACTTGGAGGAGAATAATTGGCAGCGGAGGGCAAGTCATGAGTGGGGAGAGGTTCTAATCAGCATATGCATAGTATTTTGCGGGAGTTTGGTATTGGTCGACCATGACTTGGAGGATCCAGTGTGCTGGGCAAAAGGGGACAGCTGGCAAGGCAGCAAGCTCCAGAAAGGGCACAGACCTTGGTGTCAGGGAAGGCAGTGGCAGATGGGGCGACAGCCTCAAATTGGTTTCCATTGGTGTGGATGCGGGAGAGGCATCGAAGAGTGGGGACACTAGGCTGAGGAGGGGTCTATATGTCAAAGATACTGGGGTGGCCACGGAGGAAATACATGAGAAGGCCCACAATAACTCAGCAGGGCAGGGGTATAGTAAGCAATGAACTGGTTCACCCAAAGGGGGTACAGTAGGAGCTTCAGGGAAGCAGCTGTCAGTGAGCACAGATGCAGGAAAGAGCACCACTGAAGATGCAGAGGAGGAGAACACTGATAGAAAGACTTACGGGCTGAACAGCAAGGCACTGAAAGTGAAAAGGCTACCCTATATGGATGAGTTCAAGCCTTTGGGTGCACACTTAATGCTAGCCACCAAAGAAAAATATGGAAGGGTGAATATGTGGAAATGCTAAAACATCTACACAGGGAAATGTTAGCCAAAAAATGGTCAAAGGAGGAAGAGTATAAGTTGGCCAAGAAGCCTAAAGTGCCTCTAACTACAAAAGAACTGGACAGTGGCCTTTTTAATTTTCACTCAGTGTTTAATGCAAAAAATACCCAGAGAGGCGTGTTGTTCTATTCAAGTACATGGATGTCATAAGGAAAACGCAGATTATTTATGGGCGCAATATAATGACGAGGTCCGGGCCAGAATGGTACTCGACCATCCTGAGATTCAGTGGCAGGAGATCAATTCTGATTTCTGGCAACATAGGATGGGGCCATCCAAAATTGGGAAGACTGTGAGTTGGCTGCTGATAGGGTACAAGCCCTTTCAGGGGCACCCCACCAGGGGAGGGTTAAGGCAAAAAGTAAGGAACCACGTAGTGGGATTGGGGCCTTTTGGGACCTCAATAAAGGCTTGTGCATGAGGGAATACTTCATGTTCCAGCATGAGTGTTCCGGGGGACACAGGAAAATGGCAGCAACAGCAGGGAGCCACAGAGACTCATCAGCATGGACAGCTGGCAAGTTTTCAGGGAGGTAAGGGGGCACATGGATCTGGTGGCAAGGGTTCATACACCAATTAAGTTGGACAGGTTAGATTTTTCTCTGCAACTATCTGATCACAGAGTGGATGCAGCCTTATTGATGGAGGGATTCCAAAGGGATTCAGACTGAGTTACGAGGGCCTACTGGTGTGTGGATGGGCAAGCAATTTGAAATCAGTGAGTGTGCACAGCAAGTGGTTTAGGATAAGTTGCTTAAAGAAATACAAGAGGGCAGGATGGCTGGGCTGCTCATGCCCAATTTGATTGTGTTCCCAATCGGAGTTGTTCCCAAGAAGGAAAAGTGGCAGTTCCGGCTCTTACACCATCTATCGTGTTCGGAGGGTTTACCAGTCAATGAATGTATTACAGAGGACCATGTCTCAGTGACATACTCCTCGGTGGATGCAACACTTTATATGATAGATAAGGCAAGAAAAGAGGCACTTGTGGCAAAAAGTGACATCAAGTCAGGTTTTTGATTGCTACCGGTACACCTGGAGGATTTTTAGTTTGATGGAAAATGGTATGTGGACAAGGCTCTGCCCATGGGGTGTTCTATCCCTTGTGCCCTTTATAAGCATTTTAGTAAGTTCTTACAGTGGCTTTTCTCTTAGTGCACAGGCCACATGGGATTAACAGCTACTTGGATGATTTCTTCCTTGTGGGTAACCCCGGTTCCATCACCTGCCAGCGGCTGTTGGTAAGTTTTCAGGAGCTCATAGGGGATCTGGGAGTACCACTGGCAGTGGGGCACAGTACAGTCCTGTCTTTCTTATATATTGAGATCGATTGAGTGGCCTTTGAGTCATGCCTACCAACAGATAAAAAATTGACAGTGAATTTGATTTCGGATTCCATGTTGGATAAAGTCAAGGTGACGGTAAAAGAAATACAGGTACTGCTAGGTCATTTGAACTTTGCCTGCAGGGTAGTGAGAGCAGACAGAACTTTCTGTAGGTGGCTGGGTCAGTCCATGTCCACTTTACTGCTGCCGCATCACGATGTACGGCTGTCAGCGGGAGTCCGCAAGGGTTCATGCATGTGGTGTTTTTTCTTGGACTTGTTTGATGGAGTATAACTGATGGCATCCATTGGTCTATACTAGCAGGGGAAGTCATGTGCAGAATCATGGCCTCTGGAGTGGAAGCAGGGAGGAGGAGCATTGCCTTTCTGGAGTTCTTCCCACTAGTGGTGGCAGTCTCCCTATCTATGTGAGACATTGTTAGCACATAGAAGAATGCTGTTTCATATTGACAACATGGCAGAGGAAAAGGTTGTGAACCAGCAGTCATCAAGAGATGGGCAGGTGATGAAGCTGCAGAGGGTTTTTGTTTTGAGATGCTTGAAGGCAGATATTTTGTATCAGGAGAAGCATGTGCCAGGGGTAGACAATGACATTGTGGAAGCCTTGTATCGTTCACAGTGGGAGGGATTGTGTGGGCTGGCCAAGGACACAGACAGGGACAGGAAGCGCATACCGCAGGAGCTGTGGACAGTAGATGACAGACGATGCTCCATTTGGTGGTACGATCATTGGCAGTGTATATCAGGAGGCCCTATCTGCAGGCATGGAAGGAATATTTGGATGGGGACATGAAGGAGGCAGGAAATCTGGGCCAGGATAGAGGATGTGGTACAGTTAATTTTGGCAAAGGTTGAGAAAGGCTGTCTAAAGTCATGATTTCAGGGAAATTGTCCAGCATTGCTTTCATGGGGGAAGCTTCTGTAGGATATGTGCCATCAGCAGGTGAACTAGGTCGTGGGATTTTGAAAGGTTGGGCTAGGAGGACAGGCTATGGAGGTTGGATATGACCGTTATTGTATTGGGTTTTGTTTTGTGGAGTGCTCTGTTGCCTGACAGTCATCTGTAGGGAGGAGTACGAATCTGTGTTGTTTTCTACACTGATGACATGGATGTTTTTTGGAGCTGTTCATGTTTCTGAGCTTCTAGGTGGTAGTGGCGATAGGGGTTTTGTGTGGGAAGAGGAACCTCACTCTTGTGCTTGGCTGGAAGTCAGGTTGCTCAGATTCACAACAGATCAGAAAGGTAAATGTAGGTCAGTATTGCTGCAGGAGTATCCAGTTGTCGAGGTTTGCCCGATGGTGTGGGGTCTCTCTCTATGGGAGAGCTCCCTGGCCAAACTGGGACCTGTTTTTTTACATAGAGATGGGAAGACAGTAACAGCATTTCAGCTTTTGTTGGTTCTCCGTAAGGTAGTCACGCAGTAGGGTGTCAATGCAAGAGGCTATGGGATGCATTCTTTTAGGATAGGAATGGCAACAGAGGCAGGCAAGAGGGGCTGGAGTCGGGATAATATCATGGGTCTTGGTAGATGGTCCTCTGAATGTTTTTGGCGGTATGTATTAGGGGGGAAGGAAATTATTGAACCATTTCTATATTCTTACTTTCCTTTGCTGTGTTTCAAGTTTGGTACCCGATCCAGAGGAGGTGGGTTTATCCATCTGGATTGTGGGTCACTCATTTGTAAAATAGGCTGAGACGCAAGCCAGCCATCGGAGTCATGGAGCAAAGTTGGGGTTGGATTGAACCATTTTCAGTGTGTGCTGGTATGGTAAGGGAGGAATGCGCTGGAAAGAATTGTTGATGTGTCTGTTGTGGATTTGGCTAGTTCTCTGACATCATTAGGTTAATGATGTCAGAGAATAGAAGGGACATGTTGTGAGGATTCTGGAAGGGGCGGTTAAAGAGCTGAAGGAAGGAGCGAGGAAGGTGCTGGGACTCATGTGGATGCTGTATAATAAAGATCTACTAAATTAGTCCTGGCTGTGTGGACTTACCTCTTAATAGTGGCGACGAGGGTCTACAGCATCCACTGAGCATGGTGCGAGATGGACTGACGACTAAAACTCTGTCATGTGCAGTACAGTTGTGGAGAAGCGCTGTGCTGTTGCTGCGGTTCCTCCGGTGGTGTGCAGCATTATAGAGTCCAATGCAGTGATTTTTTCTTGGCGTGCGGCAACCTGGAGGTGCTGACCTGTGGGCGTGTGGAGTGGCGCCGCATGTCGGAAAATGCCATAACTCCGGTAAACCTGGTTGGAAGTTTGGAGCTACAAATCCTGGTGACGGGAGCAGAAGAAGGAAAAAGGAGAAAGGTATTTTTTCAAGGGCGCGTTTCATTTCTTGGTGCGCATTTCAAGTTTGGCAACAGCGGTGCAGGCGTGTGGACTGGCATGCGCTCTGAGGATCTTGAGCGCTCAAGGTTGCAAATGTGCGCATTTAAAAAAAATATGCGCACGAGCGTGTAAGCCGGCGCGCGCCCCAAAGACCTTGTGTGAACGTGCGCACTTCGAAGATCAGTTTTAGCAGCGCGCACCAAGGACCCTGCCCTGCTAAATCTCCAAGGAAACTGCCACGAAGCGCAGCACGAGCTTCCTCGCACGGCGCACGAACCTCCTCATATGGCGAGTCTGGCAACATTAGACTTTCATTTTGAGACATTGCAAGACTGACACGGACGTCAGATCTTGCGTATTTTTACTGAAACAGTGACTAGACTGCCAACTGTTCTGTTCGGTGGCACAAAACCACATGTATAAATATACTTTTGTTTACACCCAGTTTCCTGGAAGTGTTATTTTTATTTAAACAGAAGAAAGGACAATATGTATACATTATAACTATCCTTGATTTCAAGTACTTTGAGTATTTCATTGTGCTAATTTATATATTTATTTATTTTGAAGCATATTTTTACAGTATGTCTCAAATGGCTACTCTCAGTTTGTCTCAACCACCACAATTGTTATCTGAATGCAGAGAACCCATTTTACCTTGGAAAAAATGGATTAATCTTTTTGAATCTTATTTGATTGGCATTGGCGTAGAAAAATTTAGCCGGCAAGGAAACAAGGAATTCTTCTCCATAATTTAGGTATTGAAGGAAGGAATATCTACGACAGCCTTGATCCAATTACGCTTGGCACTGCAGATGGTGACCATAGAGATGTATATGATATGTCAGTTATGATGTTAGAGAAACATTTTGATACTCGGATAAATATAGTCATGGAAAGACATAAATTCTTCATGAAAGCACAAGCTAGAGACGAAAGAGTGGGAAATGTCATTGCATCTCTTAAGACATTAGCGCAGACTTGTGAATTTGCTGATTTAACTGATTCTCTTATCAGGGATCAACTTGTAAGATGTACCAATAATCCGAGAGTGCAAGAAAAATTATGAGCAACAAATCCCTCTCTGAATGAAGCTGTTGCTATTGTGGAAAGTTTAGAGCATGCCTCTTCCTGGGTTAAGGAAATGAAGAACACCACTTCAAACTGTTTAGCTGATTCCTCATTTAATCCAGCAATAGCCAGAATTTCTACTCAAGAAAGCTTACAAGAAAGGAATATCATACAGAAATCAGCGGCAAGTCATTTTAAAGGGGGCAGTGAAATGCCCGAAGAGTCCAAACTTAAATGTTACAAATGTGGCAGCTCTGGACATTTAGCAAATAATCTGAGATGTTTTGCTAGGAATGTCAACTGCAGGAACTGTGGAAAGAAGGGACATTTAGCAAAGGTTTGCAAAAATCAGAGGATAAATGTGGTAGAGGAAGCATCGTCAAGTCAACAGTTGGTCTTGAATGTGGCGTGCCCTGATAGTCAAAATTTCTCTATAAGTAGTGACACCAAGTTAGAGATACCAAAATGTGATGTAGAAATTGATGGAAAAATTGTTCCTGTCCTTGCGGACTCAGGATCTCCTTTCACCTTAATAGGTGATAAGAACTGGGAGGCAATTTTTGGTAGTGACCACACTGAACTATCACCACCAGACATTAACCCCACAGGCTACGGTGGACAGAGGATTGATTTATTTGGCTATTCACTGATGACAATCAAATTCAAAGGGTGAGAAACTGTAGGGAAAATTTATGTGGCCAAACAAGGAGACAACTTGTTGGGTTGGAGACATCAAAAAGATCTGGGCATTATTCTCAACCCAAATTCCTCTGAACAAGTACTTTCCATATCCCATTTAGGAAATGATGCCTTCATTGTGAATGAATTTCCTGAAGTGTTCAGTCATAAATTGGGGTTGTTGGCAGATTTCAAGCATAAAATCATTTTGAAATCTTCTGCCAAACCAGTAGTGCATAAAGTAAGGAAAGTACCTCATTTGATGTTGACTCCATTGCAGGATGAGCTTAATAGGTTGTTAAGTTTGGGAGTTATAGAGGAAATTGAAGCTTCAGAATGGTTGGCTCCCTTTGTTTTAGTTCCCAAGGATAATGGAACTAAAATAAGGATGTGTGTGGACTTGAGGGGTCTCAACCAGTGCAGATGTGTAGATGGCCAACCTTTGCCGAATATTAATGAAACCTTAACCATGCCTTCACAGGCCAAAGTATTTAGTGTGTTAGATTTATCAGCGGCTTACCATAAAATTTTACTTCATGAGGACTCGAGACACTTAACTTCTTTTGTTACACCTTTGGGAGCTTTTAGATTTATCAGAATGCCATTTGGCCTAGCGTCGGCTGCTTCGTGTTTCCAAAGAATAATGAAAGAAGTGCTTAAGGATTTGGGTATCTTTTGTTCTTTCAAGATGACATGTTAATTTATAGTGAAAATGAAGAGGAGCATGAAATTGCTCTCAGAGCAGTTTTGAGGAGATTAAAGGAAAAAGGTTTAACCTTAAAGAAGGAAAAGTGCAAGTTCAAAGTTGGTCCGGTTTCTTACTTGGGGCAAACCATTTCAGGTGATGGTATTAAAGCTAAAGTGACATTGGCTAAATCAATCATATCGATGCCTACTCCCTCTGACAAAGATCAGGTGTGATAATTTCTTGGTCTAGCGGAATGTTACTCGAAGTTTATTAGGAACTTTGCGAGTGTGATACACCTTTAAGAGTCATGTTAAAGAAAGGTGTGGATTTTGTGTGGTCTTCGGAGTGTGAAGAGGCTTTTAACATTGTAAAATCCAGAATTGGAGAGATGCCTACACTGGGCCATTTTGATACTAGGAGAAAAACCTTGCTGTCCACGGATGCTAGTCTGAAGGGACTGGGTGCGGTTCTCTCACAATTGGTAGATGGTGAAGAGAGAGTAGTAGCTTTTGCCTCTCGTTCACTTAGACAAGCAGAAGTACGCTATTCGGTAATAGAGCGGGGAGCTTTGGCTTGCAATTGGGCTGTTAATCATTTTAAGTACTATCTGTGGGGGTTGCCATTTGTAGTTAGAAGTGATCACAGGCCATTGGTGCAGATGTATTCGTGCCGTAGTATAGAAAGCACAACTCCGCGTATCAAACGTTGGGTGGAAGATTTGATGGAATATAATTTTCATGTGGAATATCTACCAGGGAAAGAAAGCATTCCAGCAGATTTTCTTTCCAGATTGCCTTTGACAGATCATACTACTAATGATCAGGTTCCAATTTTGTGGATTAAGGGACCAGCTATTGATAAGGAACGATGGGAGTCAGAATGTGAAAGAGACACCGTTCGCAATTTGGTTTCAGAATATGTTGTGAAGGGCTGGCCTGATTTAGGCAACTGTCCAGAAGGCGCTAAGGGATTTTGGAATGTCAAAGATGAATTAAGTAGTGTTGGAAATGATTTGTACAGATGTGATAGGTTGGTTCCTCCAGCTGGGTTGTACGAGAGACTGGTCAATTTAGCTCATGAGGGACATTTAGGTAGGAACTTAACTAAAGCTAGTGTCAGAGAATGCTACTGGTGGCCGGGCCTAGATAGACAAGTTGAGGCAGTCGTAAAAAAAGGTGTGTATTGTGCGAGGAATGATAAATCCAAAAGTGTAGGAACTGCTCCTTTATCCCCGGTTCGTGTTCCTGAGGAACCTTGGTGCAAACTAGGATTAGATCTTGTGGGATCGTTTGAAACTCTACCTCACAATGAAAGATTTGTAATTGTGCTAGTTGATTACATGTCCAAGTGGGTCACTGCTAGTTGTGTGAGTACTATCACCACTAAAGTTGTCATAGAGTTTTTAACTGATGTTTTTGCATGTGAAGGTATTCCAAAGGTGATAGTCACTGATAATGGTGTGCAATTTACTTCACTGGAATTGAAGAACTTTCATAACAATTTGGCTATCTCTCACTTTCACACTGCACTATATTCTCCCCAAGCTAATGGTTTGTTTGAAAAAATGAACCAGTTGGTGATAGCTAGTGCACAGACTCCCATGGACAATAGAATCCCTTTAAAAACTGTTCTCAGGGAGAAATTATGGGCCCACAGGAATGCTCCGAATGCTGTTACGGGTATGTCCCCCTTTAGAATCCTGAGAGGTAGGTTGGCAGGTTCTAAACTTAACCCCTAGTGGTTGTTATCTGATAAGGAGTTTGGGGAATCACCAGTTGATGAAGGTTCTATCCGACATGGAGTTATTGCGAATCAATCAAAATACAAGGAAGCATTTAATGAGAAACATGGTGCTCATCAAAGGTAGGTGACATGGTGTATGTTAAAAAGCCTTTTTGGTCAAGGAAAGGGGCGTTTGCATTTATGGGACCGAAGAAAATTGTGCAAGTGAGAAGGAATGTTGTTGTTCTGGAAGGGGGTGATGTATGGAGCATGTCGTGCTTAGCCAAATGTGTGGATGAGAGACCAATGACTGGGAGAATGTACAAGGAGGAAAATATTGGTGGATCTGAAGAAACCATTGGTGGGTCTGATCCTGGAGAGAAGACTAGAAGGAGTGTAAGGAATAAAACAGTTCCCAAGTACTTAGAGAATTTTACACATTAAGGAAGCTATGACAGTAATATGTCGTGTGATTACATATTGATCATTTATGGTTATTTTTTTAATTCTAGTTTGCATTAGCTATGCCTACATCCTGTCAATGGAGCTCACTTTTTTTTTTTAGGTTTTGCAGTGTGTTTTTCTTCATTTCTTTCCTTGGATCCTTTCTGTCAATTGGTTGTAATGTTATTGTTATATAGTTAAGTTTAAGTTATGTGTTATTTCTATAGGAGGGAGATGTGTTGTGGATTTGGCTAGTTCTCTGACATCAATAGGTTAATGATGTCAGAGAATAGAAGGGAGATGTCGTGAGGATTCTGGAAGGGGCGGTTGGAGAGCTGAAGGAAGGAGCAAGTAAGCAGCTGGCACTTATGTGGATGCTGTATAATAAAGATCTACTAAATTAGTCCTGGCTGTGTGGACTTACCTCTTAACAGTGTCTTAACAGCTTTTAGTTGGAGGAAAGTGTCCGGATGTACTGGTTTTACATGTTGGTGAGAACAATTTGGTTGTAGAGGGGGTATCTCAGATGAGGGCCATGAAGGAGGACTTAAAAGAGATCAAGCTGCAGAGGTCAGGGTGTCACATTGTTTGGATGAGTTCATTCCTCGGAGAACGGGGCGGAGTGCTATCAAACCAACAGCCATAGATAAGGCCAGGATGAAAATTAACAAGGAAATTAGGTTTTTTTTGTAGGAATTTGTGCCATTTGTAGGATTGAACATGCAGACTTGTGGTATGACAATGCTCAGTTTTTCAGGGGGAGGGCGGAGTTCACTTGTCATATTATGGCATGGAGATATACGTTTTTGCAACTTAAAGAACTGTTAGCAGCCATGTTCAGGGTGCGTGTTTAAGCGAGGTGGGGCAGGAAAAGCTGAGTTAGGTGCCTTTTCTGGGTACCTGTTAGCCGAGAAGTTGCCATGATTTTTGGCAAAGTTTATTGTTGTTGATAGCGGTAAGCCAGGCTGAAAGTGAACAAGTGGATGGGCTCATGCCTCAATGAGGCAGGAAGCTTAAGGTTTATTGGGAAGTTAAGTTAGTTAGAAGTTAGTAGTTACAATAAAACTGTATAGAAGGGTAAAGTTCTGAGTTGCTGATGAGCAGCTCAGGAAGAGGTAGAGATTTGTAGGTTTCAAAGATTTGTGGGTGGGGGACACATATGTGAACACATCAATATAGTGAGTTTCAGTTTTGTAAAGCGAAAGCCCCAGGGATTATATATGATGTGCATCTGTTTCCATAAATCAGTCTTTTTGCACAAAGCCGGTGTCAGTGGCTTGTGCCGAGCCCCTCTCCCTCAAAGGGGTATTGGGGTGCAGCTGACCGGAGGGATTTTTGGTCCCCAGGAAGATTGGGGGAGTTAGTGCAGTGCAACAACTGCAACTGTGTTTTGGGCTACTTTGTAGACCCCATGTAGCCATTACATGTACAAGCTGCCATTTTGCCATTAGGTGACATGGTGACTGGTATCTAAAAAGTGCTTTTTGCCCACTCACACTCTACTTTTCATAGAGTGTTCTTGGGGTGTTTTGGGCATTTTTGCCTGCTTTGGACTGGCTGACATTGGAACAGGTGGTGAGGGGTGGGGAAATATGTATATTGTCATCGCTTTGAAGCAGGTGCAGTGGCGGTTAACCAAGAAGTTGCCATATTTTTAGAAAAATTCAATTTCGTCGATAGCGGTGAGCCTGGCTGACAGCAAACCGGTGGACAGGCTCATGCCAGGACAAGTCAGGAAGTTTAAGGTTTACTGGGAAGTTACGTTAGTTAGAGGTTAATAGTTGGAGTAAAACTGTATAGGAGGGTAAAGGTCTCAATTGCTGAAGAGCATCCCAGGAAGCGTAGACTTGCAAGTTTGAAGTTTTGTGGGGGTGAGGGACATTTAGGGGTGGGGTTTGTTTAACATAGGTGACATATCTGTATATTGAGGTTTTAGATACAGAGATACAAAGATACATATATATATATATACCGCCAGTATGTTATATATATATATATATATATATATATATATATATATATATATATATATATATTTATATATATAAATAAATATATATGTCGCCAGTAGGTGGTTATAGTTAGGACCATATTTCCAATGACAAAGTGTTTTTTGACTTGCCTATATCTTTAGCGCTGTTAGACGAAACTTCACAAAGTCTTCCAAAACAAGGGAAAATGTGTTCCAGAAAATCTTGTTGTACATGGCAAGTTTCAGGGTGATCTGTCAAGTGGGGGCTGAGAAAAAGGGGGGGGGGGTAAAACAAAAGTGTGTTTCCCACTATAATATCCATAGAGATTTAGACACCACTACTGCTCGAACTGCTAGACGAAATTACACCAGATTTGGCAGTAAGGTAGCTCTTGTTCCGGAAAGAGTGCTTTTTGTTCTTTGGTGTAAATCCATTCAGTAGCTTTTGAGCTATTAAAAGAAAAAGAAATATAGATATCTAGATGTGTGAAGGATTCACAAACAACATAAGCTAGTGCAGGGAAATGCAGAGCTCTGATTAGCTGCCAATACTTCAACCAGAAAGTGTTAGAAGCCATCTTGGGACTCAGCTACAGCCGAGTCCCAGAAAAAAGATTTAAAAAATCAAAAAGGGGCCAAGGTAGGGACACCCTGACCTCTTAGCTCTGGTGTTGGGGTCCCACAAGGGCCTCACCCAGGGTAAAAAAGCGCTTTTCTGTTTACATTTTTGCTGCAAATTCATGAGGAATTGATGAATTCACAGCAAAAATGTTTTAAAACATCAAGCGCTGTCTCCTATGTTTGTTTTACTAAAGCTCCCGGCTGGGCTAAGTTCTGGGGGCATGTGAAATGAAGGAGAAGGGAGTGCACGGAGCACCCCTTCTGGGCCTATTTATGCCCTGGGGACAGCTACCTCCCCGGGGCTCATATTTAATTATATGCTGGTGGCTGTGTGGCCCACATGAGCCCCAGGGACCGCCACCTCTCTGGGGCAAACAATTTAATGCAGAGGGGCTACGTGCCCCCCTAACAGCCCCAGAGATTGCCACCTCCCTGGGGCTAAAGTTGAATTATGTGCGTGGCCACATGGCTCCCCCAGAGCCCCAGCAACCACCACCTCCCCAGAGCAAACATTTAATTTTACGTTTGGGGGCCACTCTGCCCCCTGGGGCCCCAGGGACTGCCACCTCCCTAGTGCTAATTCTAATGTTGGAGGGGTCCACGTCCCCCCCCAGGGCCAGTTCCTTCTATGTCCTGGGGTGCTAACCACCAGGACACATCTGTTTGTTCTGACTTGGCAGGAGTTTTGACAGCTCCTGTCAAGTCATAGTAAACACTCCACTCGCTGCAAGTGAGATGTCAAACAGCTCTTGCTTGCTAGAAGTGGAGGTGTCCTCTGTTTCCCTGCCTGCAGAGATGCAGGCAGGGAAACAGAAGAAACAATTGCTCTCACAGAGAGGGAGCTGCATCTTCAGCAGCTCCCTATCCATGACAGCAATGTCGGATCTCGCAGGAGGCGGGGAGCTTTTGTAACGCCATGAAAACCATGGCACTAGGCCCTAACAGTGACAGGGAATTTCTTCCCTGTCACTGATAGGAGGTCCCCTCCCCCCAAACCTCCCAAAACAACTCCCATACATCCACGCCCCCAAAACACACACAAACACAGACACACACTCATCCACACATACATCCATGCATGCATACATTCATTCATGCATACGTCCGTACACACATCATAACATACAAGCTGACATGCATAAACATTTCTATACATACACGCATGCACTCACGCACATGCATACACGCGCTCACACACATTCATACATGCACGCAAACAACACTACACACATACTCGCATTCACGTACACACTCACACATACATGCACACACACACCCACACACACACACAACACCCCCCTCCACTGTCAGAAACCCGACTTACCTGGATCCAGGGGGTCTTCCGGCAGAACACTGCCAGCCTGTATTATTTGTCATAACGGCTGGTGGCAGTCTACTGGCATGGCACTGCTGGTGGTAGCAGTGCCACCTTACCGCCATCCGCCAGTATGGCCACAGCTGGATTTCCGCCCTTCTTGTGGCAGAAATCCAGCTGTGGTTATATTATGGCGGACGGATGGTAGCTTCGCCGACTGACTTTTGGCAACCGTTGCCACGACGGTAGCCAGTTTTTACCGCCAATGTTGAAATGAGGGCCTAAGTATTTTATATCTAAAAAAACAACATGTGTAGAAAACATTTCTTCAAGTTCCAACTGATGATAACCTTTTTTAAAATCAAGTCGAGAAAAGATCTTGGCACCATTCAATTACGTTATCATGTCAGCAATGTGGGATGGCTTTCTCATTCAATTGCTTTGTTTGCTTGACGCATGTCAATGCATATGAGCAAAACTCCTCCACTGTCCTTTTTGGGTACTACTACTATGGGAGAAACCCATGGTGCTGGACCAGTGGAGAGCTCAGTAGTATCATGTTTAAGTAACGATTTAACTTCTTTTTCAACAGCTTCTTGTAAATGAAAAGCAATTCATCTATGTCTCTGAGCAACAGGACAGACATCCTCATTAATGTGCAGCTTTACTTTGATAGTCTTTAGTTTCCTAAGCCATAAAAAAAACAAGGGCATTTACTTACTATTTTATGATGATCATTTATGTTGTAATCAACAGAAATAAGTCCCATGTCAGCGGCTGTGTTGAAACTGATCAAAGTGTACTTCCTGCTCTACATTGAAGCACATGGATAGGTGATTGTACCTTCTGTGTCACTACAAATGAACCTTGACTCTTCATGGGTGTTGATGCAGCTAAAGTATACACTTTGGTTATTGATGGCTAAGTCTCTGTAAGACAGTTTATTCTATTTCTCTTCAGGCTTCATATTTATCAAACCAACACTGTCGGTAATGAAAGGTATTGAACATCCATTTACTTACAGTGATTCATTGGACAGCGTTTGTATGATTTTATGGCTTTGGCATGCCGACTTTTCTGTAACTGAAATTTGTCTTCATATGCGGCCAATCCAAAATTTGAATGTTTTTCTGAGGTAAACATTGACATGGCACAATTGCTTTCTTCACTTTCACTTATTATTGAGGCGGGAGAACTGTTTGACGATGATTTAGATAGCAATTGACTTCATTTAGTATCTATTTGCCTCAACTGATCTCACTGCTTAATCTTGTGAGCGTGCGTCAAACATTGCTTCTGGAACATTCTGGTGGCCAGTTTGTCTTTTCCCCAGAACGCACTTACTTTTTCTTTTGTTTTACACATCTCCACAAAATGGTTCTCTTTCCTACAGCCTTTGCATATCTGTCCAATGGTGGGACACTTTCCTTTGTGTGGAAATGAAAATTCACATCTGAAACACAACTTCTTTTAACATGTAGATTTCACTTGATGTCTTTCAGTCTTTTGTTTCAAATTAGTTTTCACATTCATGACTGGCTCACTGTGGGCACCTCCAGCCTCCATGTCAGCAGCTTGTTTCTCAGCATGTTCTCAGCTGTGGCAGCTATTAAGACTTGAGTCAGACTAAGGGCCTAATTTAAGAAAAGTGGCCTGCACCCACTTCAGATCCACTTTTCTTTAGCCCCTTAGAGCCCCCCTAACACCACCATGTGTGCACTGTATCTAAGATATGGCACACTATTGCAGTAGTCGAAAATGTTTACACTAGTAAGGAGCTTTGCAGGATTAGCGTGAAAAATGTTGAAGATAATCCTGTAAAGCCCATTGAGGCCCATTGTAAGCAATGGTGTGCCTCCTTTTAATGCCTGCTCTAAGCAGATGTTAGAAGTGCTGAAAAAAATTATGCAGAGAAATTTCTTAGATTTCCTTGCACCATTCTTTTTGCCCCCCCCCCATGGGGGAACGTCCCCTTTACATACCTTATGCCTGGCGCAGGCATAATGTAGCCAAAGTGTTACAAAGTGGTGCAATGCATGCAAAGCGCCACTTTATAATTTTGGCTTAGCGATTTTGGCCTCGTTGGGCCACATTAGCGTAAAAATAAATTATGTTAATGTGGAGCAAGGAGGTACTAGGGGCACTTACATCTGCCCCTAAGAGTTTCTCTCAGCATTTGTTGCCTGAATGAATCGAACAAACATCCATTAATAGCTCTAAGCTGCATGGCTTCTTCATCGTTAAATTCATTGAACTTACAGTGTTTGATGAGCTTGTCAAGTCTTTCCAGAAATTCAGCGATTGTTTTACCAACTCTTTGAAGTTCTTGACTGAAAATGGTACGTTCATAATCAATGTTTCGTACGGGATTGAATTTGAAATTCAATGCATTCTTGATCTGACATGATGTAATTTCTTTGTCAGTTCTCAGCATTTTCTTTATGACTTCTTTCACACTATCACCGGGAGAGTTTTGAGATATTTGATAATCTTTCTGTTATCAGTTTCTTCACATGCATCAAGGAAATCTTTAAATGTCTCTATCCAAGCAGTCCATCTATTGCCATTATTTTGCTTTTTGGCGGTACTGAAAGGTGGTGGTGGTTTCAGGAAGGCGGCAGCATTGTAACTTTTCATGGGAGTGGCTGACATTGAGGGTGGAGTTCTGTCAGATGTTGTCGTCTATCCCTGTGAATCTGCATTATCACTGAGGCCCAACAATGTTTCAGCCTCCGTGTCATCCATGACAGTTTTTGAAGTTTTGACTTTCTTAGTCTCCTTTGGAGCATCATCACTTGTGGAGACTTCTGGAGTTGTTCTGAGCCACCACCTGGCAGCTTTGGTGGTGTGCCGCTTCAGGTATTGTACACCTCAGTAAGCACAACCCCAGTGCTTCTTCTTGGGTCTTACAGCTCAGTGCTGAGGTTGCAATGCTCTCAAGACTCTGATAAGTGTAACAACAGTATGCTTCCTCTTTACTTCTTCTGTCAGCCAGCATTCTCAATCGTAATCGTATATGGTAAGTTATAATTGTCCTTGACTGCACTTTGTAAACCTGGTTGCATCGGCCTCCGTACAATGTATAAATGTATTTAGCATGGTAGAGCGGTACCTTTTTGTATGATCTTGGTCATAGTTTCTTGACAAACGATGGGTAAACTTAGTGAAGTTTTCTGTACATTCATACGCTTCACACCGGCTGGAGCTGCTTTTGGACGCATGGCACATGCAAACAGTTAGCTTGTACTACAGCAAACTCTCTAGGAGAGCACTTTCTTCTTCGGGTCACTTATCCCATAGTTAAAGCGCCTTCCCCAGCCTGGGTACCTTCCAATGACTATGCCACACACTGAGCTGTAAATCACACATCTTTCTTCCTCTGTGTGTACGTGTGAACTCCAATATTCTAAACCAAGATTTCATTACATTCTATACTAGCAATTACGTCACACTGATACAGAGTCCACTAGGAGTCAGAAAGGTTCCGTTCTAAATCAAGCAAGACACTACTCAAGTAATGTACAAATTTTAGAAGTGAGAGGCATAGTTAAGAGCCCTTATTTCTATCGGAGCATCACTTTTTGTGATGCTCCAGTGGCACAATGCCCTGCACCCTATTTACAAGGTGTGGCTTAATGCCACCTTGTAAATACTGCCCCTTCGCTCCCAGCATTTTACATGGAAGGAGAGTGCAATGGGTTTTGCTGTGGGCGTGCCACAGCAACACCCGCTGCATTTTAAAGCTGCCTCATATTTATTCATAAACTAGAGGCAGTGCCAAAATCTAATGCCACCCTAGGGGTGGCGTTAGCATGACGCAATGAGGAGAAATACTTTCATTTCTCCTTGCTTTTTGCTCTTTCTATGTGGGCTGCATTTTGCAGCACACATAGAAAGAGCAAATCAACATTTAAGATTGTTTTTGTGCAGGAAGGTGTTCCTTCCTGCACAAAAACAATCTCCTCTCAACACAGCCATCACTGCACCATGGAGCAAGGGTTGCTACATTGGCGCACGGCAGCAGACTTAGCGCCGGCACAGGGGGGAAACACCTGGGTGTGCCGTATTGTAGTAAATATGGCGCATCCCTGTGTTTTGAAAATTACGGTGATTGACGCTGCCAAATTTGGCGCTGTGCTGCGCACCATCATTTTCAGTTAAATCTAGCCATAAGTCCCATATTTAAAGGAAAATGACAGAGCGCGATGCTGCCCCATCTATTTCATTGAATACAGCACACAACTGTGTTGTCGACTGGCGCTGCCGCTAAATTGATCTGCCTAGCGCCAACACAGGCATCCTTGCACCATCAAGCAAGGATGTCTGCATTGAGGGGTTTGATTGTTTATGTATCGGAAGGTGTCCCTTCCTGCACATAAACAATCATTAATGGCGATTTGGCACTTCTGTGTGTGCTGCAAAATGCAGCACACACAGAAGTGCCAAAGCATCATTTTGAAATGGTTCTTTATGTGCAGGAAGGGACACCTTCCCACATATAAACAATAATGTAATATATTTTGCTCTTTTTATGTGTGCTGCAGAATGAAGCACACACAGAAAAAGCAAAAAACAAGGAGAAATTAAACCATTTCACCTCATTGCGCCCTGCTAGATTTTGGCACTGCCTCAGGTTTACGAAAACTCATAAATCTGGGGGAGCATCAAAATACAATGGGTGTTGCTGTGGCATGCTCAGAGCAACACCAATGGCATGCCCCTTCCAAGCAAAGTTCTGAGTGTGAAGGGTCCTTATTTACAAGGTGGTGCTAAGCCACAAAAAGTAGCTTTACTTCCACCTTATAAATACAGTGCAGTGTATAGCACCACCGGAGCGTCACTAATAGTGACGCTCCCATGGCACTAGGGGCTCTTAAATATGCCCCTAAGTGTTTAACTGGCTGTTATCTACTCTATACTGCTAATGGGTGAAGAGAAACACAATGCAATTTAACTGCTATAACTTTTAAGAGGAAAAACCTATAATAGAGTTAATTTAGTTTGGTAAGGACTATGATTTGGGATGAAAAGTTTATATGCATACTTTAAAAAAAGAATTTAAGAAACCAGCCGAATGGTTGCTTTGAAGGCACCTTAGTTCAGATTAAACGTACCCCACCTCTTTTTGTCCTTGCCAGTTATCCCAATTTCCTAAGAATAAGGTTTTTCACTCTTACACTGCGCCAACGTGAAATGCACTGGCTGGGCTGATTATGCATATTCGCTGCCTTGATTTTATAGATGTAGCAATCAACCAGGAGGTGTGCAGTAAGTACCCACAATGCAATGCGTGCTCGTCTTGAGAACCCGGGTCACGGCTTCTCAGAACCTTTGCTGCCACATCATTATATCCACTTTAATGCAAATGTACATCTGTGATACGCTACTCAGAGGACCCCGCGTCGTCACCGGAACCGCAACAGCCAAACACCCAGTGACTGTAGGAGCAGCGGGTCAAGCTCTCAGATGAGCTGGCTGTACCTGCATCCCTGCACGTTTGCTTCGGTTTCCTCTCTGAAATCTATTTGCATTAGGAGAGTGGGTAACGATTCGTTAATTGGGAAATCAAGCCAGAACGGGGGAAGAGTAGGCCCCGAATGCTGGATCGGTCTTCAGTGAAAGTCCTGAAGATCATTAGGTCAAGTCCTCCAATCAGGCAGTCTGTTTTTCAGAGGCAGACTCAAGAGGCCAGCTCACTTACAGAAACACATTATTACTGCTCAATCTCACTTTTTTTTTACATATCTGGAAACTTCTTTACAATAGGAGACTCAAAACCTATTTGCTCGATTGTGGTATCAGCTTCAGAATATAGGTCTATTATTCAAGAGCAATAAAGGGTGTCATGGATCAGTGGTGGGGGTTCACAGGATGCTTGTATCTGTGAACTGCGATCCTCCTGACTATCTTTCTCATCTCATTACAATACGGAGGTAAAATTACAAAACAATCTTCATATGAAAATTATGCGCAGGAACCTGAGCCTGCGTAGGCAAATTGAATTAATTAAAAAGAAAACCTTTATCCTGTGCACAGCGATTTAATAACATCGTGGAGATTCCTAATCTCTCCGAGATAATGATTATGAAAAATGCTTTATGAGGTTCAAGTATAACTAGGAACAAATAATCAGCTGCGTTTTTAATTATAAAAAATGCTTCAAAAAAGCAAGCTATGAAATGGGAATACATTTGTAAGTGGAAAGTTTGTAACTGTGGTATGGGAATTATTATAGAAGAAATACAGATGGAGAAGTTTGTAACCTGCAGTGGGTGAAAGTTCAAAGGTAAGAATAGTAATGAATGAATACTAAGGATTACTCCGAGACAAACCTTAACCTATGACGTCAGGTTGGTGAACATGGTGATCCTTGAATGCCTACCAATAATGAAGCGTGTGCATTATTATGCTTTGTTTCAATTTTACCTTGGTCCAAATTCAGACATCTTGTACTCCAACACTTGATAGAATGCCATGTCACAAGACGTAAATTATTTCTACTGAAACTGAGGCTGAAATGATATATAATCTTCAGTACCATAAAGAGAACCCTAGGAACACATGCTGAACCAGGAATGTCGATTCCTAGACCCATATTTATCATATTTTCCCCAAGTGCAATGTAGCAAGCCACCTTGCTTTGCTGCACTGTGTGAAAGGTAAAGGGCAGGAATGCACTCTATTTAACATTATACTGTGAATTCCTGTCTCTTTCTAGTGCTGGTGCACTTTTGGCCTCCTAGAGCCACCTCAGGCACCCTTGTGTCATGGCGCCAGGGTGCCTGTGTTGTAGTCAGGATTGTATTTGTGCAGGAAGGGACACCTTGCTGCAAAAACACAATGCTCAGAGGCATTTTCCTCTTTCGATGTGTGCTGAAAGCACACATAAAAAGAGGAGAAAACAATGAGAAATAAAGATATTTCTCCGTGTTACGCCTCACCTGGTAAGGAGTAGCATTTTGACACATTCCCAAGTCTACCACTAATGGTAAATCTGGGAATGCACCAAAAATCCATGGGTGGATGCGTCGGAACACCCAAGCTGTTCCGAGTAAAGCAAGGCAGCAATTTAAGCTGCCTTGCGTTACTCCAGTTTTATCAAGCCATGCAGGGTCACGCAAGATAGTCAGTCTACCCCATACACCTTTAGGGAATCAAACGTTATCAGTGACACCCCCCAAGGCTCCTCCCTCAGCCATATGCTCTTCAATGTCTACATGGCCCAGGTAGCTAACACCATCTGAGCCCACAGACTCAAACTACTCTAATACCCGATGACACCCAGCTAATCCTTTCCCTCCCTGATCACATCTCCAAGACCCAGACTAAATTTATCATCTGTATGTCTGAAGTCACAAACTGGGTGAAGACTGACCGCTTGAAGCTCCAACCCAACAAGACAGAGGAGCTTCTCTTTAAAAAAAAACACCTCTCACTGATCCTTGGCCTGGTCACACTCAGACCTAGGACATACACTCACTATCTCAAACCAAGCCAGAACCTAGGTATCATAATCAATAGTCAAATCTCAATGGCCAGCCAGGTCAACTCAGTGAGATTCTCCTACTTCCACACCAACAAACTCCTCAGGAAAACTTTCAAATAGCTCCTGTTCAGCATTTCCATAACAATTTGTAGGAAGTACCTCTTTTTGTATGATCACCCCCCAAATTTTTGTATTGATGCTGCTGTTTTTTTTATACTGACCTGGCCCTAGTGCATATGCTCTCAGTCCCCTAAAGTGTACATACAATTGACTAATCCCTGATTGGCATCTTTAACTTACATATATATATATATATACCTTAGTATATGGCACAGAGTGTACCCAGGGCTAGAAAGTTAAAGGTCACAGAACTTGCAGAACTTATTACGCCACCACTACAGTGACACAGTGAAGACATGGAACTAGGTCTGCCATTGCAGCTTACGCAGTTTTTAAACTGCCAACCAGACATGACAAAATGACCCTTTTGTTAGGTCAGAACCTTTTGAAAAAAATATTTGTATATATAATAAGTAGGCCCGGGCGTAGCAAGCCACTCCGCCGGCAGAGTTTGCAGAATTTGGGCACTTTGTGCGAGTAGCGCAAAACAGTCCAGCTCGCAAGCGCGAATGGACCTGGAGTAGATTTGTAACTCCAGATACATATAAATGTAGTTAAAAATTGTTTTTTGTGTGAGATTTTCTTTTCCAATGGACCCTTCAGGTTGTTTTTTAGATTGAGAAGCCTTTTTTTCAAACAGGAAGGAAGTGCCCCAGGAGACTCCAACTTCCTGTTCCTGTCCATAAGGCTCCTCCCAGTGCTTTGTCCATCCCGAGATTACTTTTCACTTGGATTTCAAGGTGGAAGGACCATTCTCTTTGTCTCCTGGATCTACCTTTGGATTTAAGAACTTTTTTTGTGAAATCACACAAGAAAGTTAAAAATGATTGAATAAGGGTGTTGTTTCTTTGCTTGGGTATGTACCATTATTTTTTTGTACTTTAATTTGATTTTACAATTGTTATGGTGGTGGGTGGCCTGAAGTTTAAGTATGGGCTTAGATATTTATTTTGCATTTCTCTGATTTTTTCATTTTGTGTAATGGAAAATTGTTGCACTTCTCAGTACCTTTTCTACACATTTGTAACATTTGCAATATTGTTTTACTTTGTGCTGTAGATATCAAAAGGGCCATCTTGCCAGTAGGCATAGTACTAATAGTCATCAGTGCATGAAATAAATGTTTCAGTGACATATGTTTTAAAAACTTAATTTACGGTAGGGATGGAATTGGATTAAATGAAAAATGTTTGCATTTAATACTTTATTGCAAAAAATGTATATGTTTTGTTGTAATTTTTGATGGCATAGGAGGATGGGTGTACTGTTGTGAAATTTCTATAGCTGAGTTAATTTTCGGGTTTTGCATTGCTGCATCAATGTTAGTGTTTTCTTCAGTGTTACCACTGTGTCTTCTTTTGGCCAGTGTTTGTGTGTGTGTGTGTGTGTGTGTTTATCATTGTCCACCATTTTTCTTTGTTCTCCATGCTGTGCAGTCAGGGGTCATTTTGTGTAGTCTATGTCAATAGACTTGCATGTTATCCGTGTTCACAATTGTTGTTTGGCCATGTGGCTGGCGGCCATTTTCTGCATCCAGCCAGTGTGTCTTTGCCATAGCTTGCATTTGTTCTTTGTTAGCCATGCCTCCTTGATCTTTGTTATTGTTTAACAATGTGCTGGCAGCCATTTTGTGCATGCCGCCAATGTTCCTTATCCATATGCTTGCATGTGTTCTTTCTTTCTTCCCTATGCCTCCTTGCTCCTTGTTTGTATTTGACCATGGGGCTGGCTGACATTTTGTTCATCTAGCCAGTGTACCCTTCCCATAGGCTTGCATGTGTTCTTTCTTTCTTCCCCATGCCTCCTTGCTCCTTGTTATTGTTGCTTGACCATGTGGCTGGCTGACATTTTGTCCATCTAACCAGTGTCGCTTTGTCATAAGTTTGCATGTGTTCTTTGTTTGCTATGCCTTCTTGCTCCTTCTTCTTGTTTGACCATGTGGCTGGCAGCCATTTTGTGATGCAGCCAGTGTTCATTTGCCATGGGCTTGCATTTGTTCTTTCCTTGTTCCCATGCCTCCTTGCTCTTTCTTGTTGTTTGACCATGCAGTTGGCAGCAATGTGTGTCCATCCAGCTATGTCCCTTTGCAATAGGTGTGCATATGTTCTTTATTTGCCAAGCCTCCTTGCTCCTTGTTGTTGTTACACCACGTACCTAGCAGCTATTTTGTGCATGCAGCCATTGTTCCTTTTCTATAGGCTTGCATTTTTTCTTTCTTTGTTCCCCATGTGCCCCCTTGCTGTTGGTGTTTGACCATGTAACTCGCAGCCACTTTGTGCATTCTTTCTTTGTTCCCCATACATCCTTTCTCCTTGTTATTGTTGTTTGACCATGTGGCTGGCGGCCTTTTTGTCCATCCAGCCAGTGACCCTTTGCCATAGGCTTGCATGTATTCTTTGTTTTCCGTGCCTTCTTGCTCCTTCTTGTTGTTTGACCATGTGCTGGCATTAATTTTGTCCATCCAGCCAGTGTCCCTTTGCCATAGGCATGCATGCATTCTATGTTTGCCATGCTTCATTGCTCCTAGTTGTTTGACCATGTGGCTGGCAGCCATTTTGTGCATATAGTCAGTGTGTCCTTGCCATAGGCTTACATACAAAACATTATTTATTGATCATTTGTTTATTTTAATTATTTATTTTCCATTTTCTTTTTTTCTTTTCATCTTTTATTCTATTATTTTTTAAATTCAAGTGTTTTTTTATTTTTATTTAAATGTATTATTTTACTATATTACATTTTTGTATTTTTTATGTTAGTTTTTTATTAAATGTTTTATATTAATATTTATTTTTTATTTTTTTTGTTTACTATTTTTTGTTTTATTTTCAATTGTATTCTTTTACTTTTTATTATTTTATATTTTTTGTTTCAATTTTATTTAATTCTTGATTTTGCCTAGATCAATGCATCCACATGTATTCCTCCATCCATTTACCACAAACGCACACCCATACTACAGCATTCTGTTTCTTTAGGTGTATAATAATTCCAAATTCCATTTCCTCCTGTTCAACCTGGCTGCGAAGCACTGCGGACAAATCAGCATTATAATTCATTTTTTTAATGATTATTTCATATCCCCTGCACCACCTTACCTCCATAGATTTTTTAAAGGATTATCCCATTTACCCATGCGTCTCTCTCTGACTACCCCAGGTGTCCCATTAAAAACAGATGGAGATAAAGCAAACAGCTATATCTGCATGTTGTGCTGCCTGATTTGAGATGACATTTTATGGTGTGGTTTGACTTTAAAACGTTTGATTAAATTGGTATTTATTATGTAAGGAACCAACCAGACTTTCACGCGGGGAAGACGTTGTGTCAATTTCCGGCACGCGGACTTGGATTCTCTTCGGGTTGCGGGGTTTTCAGACGCCCCTGGGACGATGTGTGGAATCCTGGGCTTGTGGAGCAAAGTCACAGGGGCTGCGTCGATTCCGGTATGTTATGCGTGGAATTTCCTTCCACATTGCAGGCGCTGCATCGATTCCTCTCAGGAAGTCGGGCGTCATCGTTCTGAGTCGGCTTGCGTCGATCCAGTAGGGCTGTGCGTCGAAGTTCCAGTCGCACCTCTGGCACTGCGTCGAACTTCTGTCGCAAACTCGGGGTTGCGTCATTCTGGTCTCGGCGTGCGGTGAATTTTTCACTGCCAGCAGGCTGTGCGTCGTTCTTGGCAAGCGGTGCATCAAATTTTCACCGCATAGGGATTTCAGCTGCAGGAGAGAAGTCCTTTTGGTCCTGAGACTTCAGGAAACAGGAGGCAAGCTCTATCCAAGCCCTTGGAGAGCATTTCTACAGCACAGCAAGACAGCAGCAAGACAGCAAGGCAGCAGTCCTTTTCAGAAAGCAGTCAGGTTAGTCCTTTGGCAAACAGGCAGTTCTTCTTGTCAGGGTGCAGGTTCAGGTTTCTTCTCCAGGAAGTGTCTTAGGTGGTAGGGCAGAGGCCATGTTTTTATACCCAAATGTGCCTTTGAAGTGGGGGAGGCTTCAAAGAGTGGCTTAGAAGTGCACCAGGTCCCCTTTCAGTTCAATTCTGTCTGCCAGGGTCCCAGTAGGGGGTGTGGCAGTCCTTTGTGTGAGAGCAGGCCCTCGACCATCCCAGCTCTGGAGGACCCATTCAAAATGCAGATGTATGCAAGTGAGGCTGAGTATCCTGTGTTTGGGGTGTGTCTGAGTGAATGCACAAGGAGCTGTCAACCAAACCAAGCCAGACGTGGATTGTAAGGCACAGAAAGATTTAAGTGCAGAGAAATGCTCACTTTCTAAAAGTGGCATTTCTAAAATAGTAATATTAAATCCAATTGCACCAGTCATCAGGATTTTGTATTACCATTCTGGCCATACTAAATATGGCCTGCCTACTCCCTTCAGATCAGCAGCTACCACTCAAACAGTATATGTGGATAGCCCTAATTTTAGCCTATGAAGGAGCAGACCTCACAGCAGTGCAACAACAACTTTAGGAGCTTTACACTCCCAGGACATGTAAACTACACAGGTACATGTCCTGCCTTTTACCTACACAGCACCCTGCCCTAGGGGTTACCTAGGGCACACCTTAGGGGTGACATATGTAGAAAAAGGGGAGTTTTAGGCTTGGCAAGTACTTTTAAATGCCAAGTGAAACTGCACACACAGGCCTTGCAATGGCAGGCCTGGGACAAGGTTAAGGGGCTACTGAAGTGTGTGGCACAATCAGTGCTGCAGGCCCACTAGTAGCTTTTAATCTATAGGCCCTGGGAACATATAGAGCACTCTACTAGGGACTTATAAGTAAATTAAATAGCCCAATTGGGTGTGATCCAATGTTACCGTGTTTAAAGGGAGAGAGCAAATGCACTTTAGCACTGGTTAGCAGTTGTAAAGTGCGCAGAGTCTAAAAACCAGCAAAAACAGTATCTCAAAATTGGAGGGAGGCAGGCAAAAAGTTAGGGGTGACCACCCTAAGGCTGTCGGGTCTAACAATTTGTCTGTACTATTTTAACCTGCAACAATGCCACATTTCACTAACTAATTTTTTTTAATTTAGCTTTTAAGTGTACAAGAGAAGAGACCTCACATCAACCACAGTACTGCCAAAGAGAAGGCCTTACAGGTACTTCGGTCCTCCAAACTCTTCCGCATGTGCATGTCAACTTAGAGCTTAAGGTGGCCCCAAAGAAAGTTGCTCCCAAGGAAATGGCCAGTGAGGAGACGCATCTTCCCACCAGTGGCGTGCCAACCGCAACCTTTTTCGGTAGACGTGTTCCTGCCACACCTGCCTCTGGAGAGGAACCTGGGAGCAGCACTCCCCATCCACAGCTCCACCCCAACCGAAGCCCAAGACCATGTCTGTCAGTGAGGCAGTCGCTGCACTCATAGCATCACTGAAGAGCAGTGACATTGAATTGGATTTGTCCCTTTTGCAATGTAGTACCCAATCATTTCAGGGATCAGAGCAAAGTGAACAGCAGCCACAGCCAGCAATAGAAGATCTTCCCAAATTTGGAGCAGAACAGGAGGTTGAGAATCCTGCCAAGCAAGAACCTCTTCTTTTAGAATTAATGGTTCCCAGATCTCCAGCAAGAAAAAGGAAGGGTACTACTCTACCATCTTCCCAAGCACCACATCTGATGATGATGATAGGGACATGGAGTGGACCAAGGCAGAGTCTGGGAGAATCCAGAAGAGGCAAGGGAAAAGAAAAGTTCCAGAAAGCCTTAGAATCAAGGAAAGGGATGATGACGAGGAAGATGATGACAGTGAGCCAGTCATTGTGGAAACTGGCACGGAGGAGTCTGACATTACTATCCAACCAGCTCCAAGGGAAGTGGCTCATACATTTGTACGGCCTGAGCAGTGACCTGCACCAACCCGTACCTCAGTAAAAGTAAGCACTGCAGAAAGACAATCGACACATCCACCTATCTCTAGTTCTTCTTCAGGCATTGGCAGTAGCCCAATAAAAAGAACTCTTCCCCAGTTTGGGACTTTTTTAAAATTAGTAAACAGGAGAACATTATGATATACTCTATTTGCCACACAAGTATTCATCAAGGTAAGCCTGGTTCACATTATGGTACTAGAGGCCAGATGACCCATATGTAAAAAAACATGCAATTCAGTGAGAGGAGCACCTTAAAAAATGGCTGAACGTGGTTGTGGTGGTGAAGGTGAGGAGGGGCGGGAAACATCAGTTACAACTCATCAAATCACGGTGGGAGGTGAGGAAGAAGAGGTAGACATACTCACGCAAAGCAGCCCTGTCTCCAGCAGTGCACCAGAACCACCTGCCTTAGCGACCTCACAATGGCACAGGTAGGCTCAGATACAGATGGAGACACCACAGCATATGGTGACTATACCACAACGCACATTGAGTCTGACACCACCTACATCTCAAAAGTCTTATAAACATAAACCAGGGCACACCAGAAAGTAGTCCAATATGTTCACATCCAAGTGGAATTAAAATGAGGGTTCATAATTGCGTATTTTGTGTTGAAAAAGTTTTATTTTCATCCATTAATGAGTACAAAGTACAGCTTGCATCCGTTAAGTAAATATATATAAATACATACAAAGAACAAAGACCTTAATGAAGATATACATATCTCCTTAATGTAATCTACCTTGTTCATGATCACTATGTTTCCACCTTTATCAGCTTTCTTGATGATGCTGTCTTTGGCTTGGGAGAGGGAATTTAGGACCTTTCTTTCTAATTTAGTAATATTGTAAGTGATGTTTTTACGCCCTGAGCGGTATGTGTCTTCTAGTTGGTATAAGTCCAATGTGACTCGTCTATAAAAAATGTCAATGACGTTGTCAGTGGGTAGGCACGGTGTAAATTTAGAGGAGGTTTTTGGTCCACTGTCTATGGACAGGTTAGTGTCAATATCAAGATCAGACAGAATATCTAGAAGGGATAGAGAACAATCAGAACTCTGTTCTAAACTTAGTAAGGTTTGTATATCTTTTATGTCCTTAACGGCTAACTCGCTAGGTGTGGTGTGGTTTAATATAGTAGGGTCAGTTGATGCAGTTTTACCATCAAAAAACTTTAACAACTTGCATTTACAAATAAATTTGAATACATCCACATGTAGTTGTGTACAGTTGGGCAGTGATGATGGAACAAAACTTAGTCCTTTGCTCAAAATCTTTATTTGTTGTTCATTCAATTCAAATTGAGATAGATTGACAATTGATATTTCACTATTGACAACATCAGATATTCCTGGATCATGTATCACTTCTGATTGCGGGAGGTCGACGTGGTAGTTACCCCCCGCTCTTGTGTTTGATCTCTTACATTTGTTCCTGCCTCTTCTGGTTGCCTTATGTGTGTTTCCACCTTTTGACAAGGTTACTGTAGGCCCTTGCAATATCTTTCTAGCTCCAATAAAAAAGGGGATTTGTGCCTGGTTACATCAGTAGGTTGACAGGATGAAGTCCAAATAGCATCAATTGAAATGCTAGATATACTAGATGCATCAGTATCACTAGTGGAAGCATTGGTAATGGGATCAACCCCAGATTTATGAGTATAGCCCCATCTCTATCCTTGTCCATTTTAATATTGTCGAATTTTCATGCATAAGTAAAGACTCTGCCATTTTTATAATCATTGTCATCTCGTCTTAATTTGCGTAATTTCTTGTCCTTAATATATTCTTTATGTTTCTGAATTACCTCTTTTAATATCTTAAATTATTTTTCCTTAGCTTCTGGGAGATTGATATCCCTAATTTATTTTTCTATTATCAATATGTCCTCCAGTATTTTGTCCCTTTTAATGCGTGCATCCCTAATCAGGATGTCCATCATGCCAAATGAGGAGGTAATAAGGAGCTGTTCCAATTCTTCGAGAAGCTCAGGATTTAGGACTTCAAATGAAGGGAAGAGAATCACTCTTAGCCCTCTCGGTATTTGTTTATTGTCAATGTATTTAAGTAAAATGGTATAATTCCACCATCTGGAGAGTTCTTGTTTCTTTAGATGTTCCACCCTAATAAATTTCATTTTTAAGCCTTATTGTGTTTTCTTGGGTGGGTTGGTGACAGAGGAAAGGGTACTGGTCTGAAAAATCTCTTGTAACATAACATCCCTGTTGTCATCAAAGGAATACATGTTTTGCGACAATAAAGACATGTAAAGATATTATTATGAAACAAGGATTGCAGAACAGATATACATTATTATAATACAATGAACACATGGTGGTCAATTGCCATATGCTCGCACATTCAATTCAATTTGTTTATGGTAAGAAAACAGAGTCTTGTAGATTGTGGGTGCCAGCCTGGTTACACACCCAACCACCAAGGGTGTTAATAGTACTGACTGAAAAGGTCAGTATTTAATAAATATAAACATAAACCAGGGCACACCAGAAAGTAGTCCAATATGTTCACATCCAAGTGGAATGAAAATGAGGATTCATAATCGCGTAGTTTGTGTTGAAAAAGATTTATTTTCATCCATTAATGAGTCCAAAGTACAGCTTGCAGCCTTATATATAAATACATACATACAAAGAACAAAGACCTTAATGAAGACGTACAGGGATCAAATAAAATGGATAGCAAGTATATATATGTTGCACCAACCAGATAAACTATTGTAGATACCACAGAGAAGCAATTGAATAGTAATGCAGAAGTGTGTAGTAAGTAGGCTAAGAAAATCACCATCCCTTTACAAAGAATATCCCAATAATGGTGAAAAGGAGAGTGTCTGTAGACCATAAGAATATAGCCGAAAATATAAGATTTTGCTAGTAAAGTAACCATAATATGACCACCAAACTGTGTCTCTGAGCCCACTTCTCCTGACTCCATGTTTTAATTTTCTAAGTTTTGTTTTTAAATACTAGCTCCCCACTATTGCTCAGAAGAAGTTAAAATTGCTAGTTATTATTAGCATATCAGGTCTTCTTTGTTGTGTGTCAAATATTGTCATTATGGTAGTCTAGTCTCAGTCTTCCTAAAGTTCTGATGTAATATAATGACCCACTAGCTCTCTGCTTTCTTTCAATCTAGTTGACAGTGATGGACGACCCTTTGATTAATCCTGCAGTTGAAGAGTTCAATAGGTGGGAGTGGCAGCTTCAGTCTTCCCTGTTAGCATGATAGCCTGCTACTGGTACTACCTACCACCCCCTTAAGATGCTATCTTGGAAAAAACCCTACTCTAAGAAGACTCCCTTGCTTCATCTATTCAGGTAAGAAAAAAACTATGGGTTGAAGTTAACTTGTTTAGTTAGTATTTAACTTCTACTAAAGAAGATGTTGGCTTACTTGCCTATATGCATCTAGGTTTTGTAGGCAAAATAGGCAATGGCAATCATCCACTAGAGGTCAATATAGTTGCATAGGGCACTAGAGCAAGAGTGTGAGTAAATGACATACACTTTTTTAGCAGATTTATTAACAGACTACACTAAGACACAGCAGTGCAAACTAAAACACCAAAATAGACAATTGAAGAATAAATCAAGTAAAATAAATGATCCCCTTTATTGTAAACAAACGTAAAAACCCACCCTTTCCACCCACAATAGGGCCACCCCTCTTCCTAAACAAAAAGCTCCATCCCCAAACAGTCTAACAAAAACTCCAATATGTAAAGTTCTTGAAAACCCCCTGCCCCAACTCCCTCCCTACCCTCTCCACCCACAAGTGTCCCTTCCACCAAAACAATTTTTTTTAAAAAAGAGTCAGAAGAGTGCATTCTAGATATAGGTCGGAGATCATTGAGGGTTGCCTCGGTGTGTGCCACCAAGCGGTCCAGGCACGCAAGGTGTTGCAGGATGAGGCTCTGGAAGATGTGTTCCAAGCACAAGGTGGTGGTCAGCAGTGGTGGAACTGGGATGGGTTGATGTCAGCTGGTGGCTGCAGTGTCACTGAGAGGCTGGAGGCACTGGCAGCCAGTTGGAGGAGCTAGGGCCGGCAGCTATGTTGACTGCTGTCTCATTCTCGATGGCCAAGGTGGTAACAAAACCACCATAAGGAGGGACAAAGTGAAAACAAAGGATTTTCGGAAGGCAAGCCCATGAATGAGTGATAGTGATGGCCGTTCGGTGGGCATAGTTAAAAGCCCAGATACATACCATGCGCGCTGCTATGCTCAACCTAAAAAGAAAAATGACAAATTATAAACCATGTTCTCTGCAAACAATGTTTTAAAAAGTAGAGTGGCACAGTAGCAGTAAATTGCTAGTTCCCCAGCCCTATTGGAATTTGCTGTGGCTGATTATAATGTAGGGCCATTGTTTGCATGCCTCAATGTAGTTGACAAATGTCAAAAGGGTAAAATTTGAAGTGTCATGAATCCTTTATGGAAGCTATGAAATATTGATCAATTATAGATAAATGTGGCACATGCCAAAAGCGATTTCAGTTTTTCTTTGGTGGCTGGGACAGAACTTTGGAAAGAATAAAATACTGAAGTACTAGGAGGTGCCAGATTGGGCACTGGGAGAGAAGGGACACACATGTTTTTAAGTTTGAAATGCATTGACAACTTTGTATATGTTGCATTAAATGAAGCAGGTGCACATTGCACAGAAATCACTATTGTACTGCTGTATTGAATCACACTGTAGGAACCTCAAAGTGGCATTGGTGACTAATGGGAAGGGAGGTATGAGGATGGGTTGGAGGATACATATCTGCCTTGCTTCAACTACTGTGAGATAAGGGAAAAGACAGAAAATTAAAATAACCCCACCCTGAATGAAAGATTTGATAACCATGTAAATCAAGTGAAGTAGGTGAACAGCAGCCATGTCCCTCTCCACGACAGCTCCCTTATTTCTTGATCCAAGCAATTATACATTCATCTCTTCATTCATCTATTGTATTCACCCTTTGATACACACAATTTAACTTTCACTATTACAATCCAGCCATCCATATTTATCCACCCATCCATCCATACACTCACCTATCCAGTATCCACCTTTTCAAACCCCCTACTTTCATCAATCCATCCATTTACCCACGTGTCATTCGTTACCATGTACCCATTCCTCAACCAAGCATCGGCGTTTACTCATAGACTCTTCACCCACTGAGGCATCCTTTCACCCTTTTGCCCCATTTATCTATCCTTTCACCCATCCATGCAGCTCTTATCACTCACCTATGTATATTTTCCTTTCACCCACACATCTTTTAACTGATATACCATATCAGCCATTCTTTCTTTTAACCTTCCATCCTCTGCTCACTTTTCCATTAAGCCATCATTTGTAGCGTCCATTCATTATGATCTTTTGTCTGCTGATCTGCAGAGAGAAGAGGCCATTAAGACCTCAACCCCCGCTGCAGCTGCTAAACCAGGGGCTTCACAAGCAATGCCCTTGCAGTGAGTATATCAGTAATTGTCAAAGAGCAATATGACTTACCAGTGCCCGTCCCTGCTGCTGCCTGTTCTCCCCCTCCAACCGCTGCCATGTCCGGAGCACCAGGGCTGCCACTCGCCCCTGCACTGGTGGTCTATGCAACTGGAAAAAACATTACACATTTTAGTTCCAACAAAATACAACCACAATAGATCATTACATAATTTTGACAGTTTTTAGAAAAACCAAGTAGACAAATCAACCACAAATGTTTCATAATAGAGGGGCAGAGCTAAATCACTGAAGCAAAATAAAGGGGTGGAATACTTTGGTCAATCCAGGAGAACCTATGGTGAGGTCTTGGTAGGCAAATGCAATTTGGCAAGTGCAAGGCAGAGAAAACCTTCACAAACATGCGTAGAACAGCTACCTTAGGCATGCAATCTTGTCAGTACAGTACCTGTCCTAAAAATCTACCTCTTTGTATTAAGTACCAGTCCGCAAGATATATAAGGGGAGAAGGGAAAGATAAGCTTCCTAACAAATCTGAAAAAATTGATTACACACAGAAGGAAGTCAGGAACAGAAACATGAAAAATAGCTAAATGCAGTAATAACTAGAATTTAACAAAGCTTACACAGAATGAAAATAAGTAAAAAAAAATGTAGACAGGCACAGTAAAACTAAAAGAAAACTTATTCAAAATGGGGAGAGGTGAAAATTAGGGAAATAATAATAATTTGTGACAGGAAGACTTATTGGGGCCAGCAGATCCACCAGCATTCACACTGGTGGTGGCACTAGCACACTCGTCTCCTCCTGGACCCACTGCCGATGTCGCCCTCTTCTTCCCCTTGGGTGCTGAGGTAAGAAAGAAAGAAGACAAAAAAAAGATTATTGGTACAGTTAATCTCCCCAAAAATATTATGACAAGCAGAGACGAGGCAAACACAGTATTGTTGTACTTTTCTAAATCAGATTGCCCAGTATGATAGTCCAGTAGACCTATTACTTTTGCTTTTTTAATTCTTACACCTAAACCCTACACCAAATTTCCTAAACTACGGGCCATATTTACAAACCTTTGATGCAGGGTAGAGCCACAAGCCTTCTTCCAGTGCTGCCCTGCGTTAAAGGAAAATGGCAGGAATGTGCTGTATCTACAACAGATATGGTGCATTCCTGTCCTTTTCCCCTGCGGGTGCCTGCATTGAGAAGATGACTGTTTTTGTGCAGTAAGGGACACAATCTTGCAAAAGAAAATCACAAGATGAGTTTTTCTTTTTCTATGTGTGCTGTGAAAAGGAAAGAGGGAAAAACGAGGAGAAATAATGGTATTTCTCCTTGTTGCATCTCCGTTACATCTCCCCTGGGGAGGCATAAGCTTTTGACGTATTCCCAGGTTTACAAAACATTGTAAATCCGGGAATGTGTCAAATGCCATGGGTGTTACGGTGGAACATCCACTGTAATACCCAAGGCACACCTCCCCGTTACAGTGTAAATCAACGCAGCGACTAGCGCTGTGTTAGCACAGTCCACATTTTCAAGGCCATGAAGATCCCCACAAGGTGGTTTTATGTCACCTTGTAAATATGGCCTTGCAGTGTGCATCACCGGATCGTCACTAAATGTGACTTCTGGTGGTGCAAAAGGCCTTGTAAATAAATATGGTCCTACACATACAAATATGTACCACTAACAATGCATTCAAATTGCAACAAATGATTTTTGCCTTTCAACCACCTTTGATAGGTCGACTCAGCCTCCATTTTCTTTCAATGTATATATGCCTACATACTATGATGATATTATACTACACATCATTGGGAGATTGCAATTGGGAGGGACTGCATAAGCTACATAAAGAAAGGCACAGAGAAGGGAATGCTAACTCACTGATATTACTTATTACTACTATCACTATCTTATTCTTGGTGACAGGAGGAGCCTCTGTCTGTAGTGCTTCTTTAAATATTCAGCCCAAAAGCACGCCCATGAGTACGATTAGGAATTGCTGACTCACCTTGCTAGCTCAAACTGGGTCACATAATAAATAACCTTAACATTTATCTGTCCCCTTAACACACCTCTAAGAGTCAACAGTGCTGTTAGAAAAAAGTTAGCATTATGGAACACACAACAAATAAAAACCTATTACTCACCAAGCCCGACACCTCGACGCCCAGCAAGTTGAGCAGGTCCTGTTCACTGTCGATTAGACGGAAGCAAGAAAGAAAAAATATAAAAAGGGAAAGGGAAAAGGAAAAGGAAGAAAACAATAAAGCATTCAGAACACACACAGAAAAATGACAGAAATAGACACACACAGATTAAATAAAGGAAAACAAAGGGTAGATGATTTAGAAAAAGGTGGGATGGTAAAGATTAAGGCCTGATTCACAAAGGTAAACTTAAACCAATTGTCTAAGTTTAGACAAAAAGTAAAGTTAGACTTTTGGTCTAAGTTTAGACTATTGTGCTAAACTTAGACCAAAAGTCCAAACTTAGACCAAAAGTCTAACTTTACTACTAGTATAGTTAGACTTTAGGTCTGAACTTAGACTTTTGGTTTAAATTCAGACTTTTGGTCTATTTTTCCCTTTGTGAATTAGGCCTTAAGGGAGGATTAAAAAGTTAGGCTCAGCACCATGCATAGAGACAGAAAGAACAAAATGTCCACGCCCACAAGAACCGGGTGGTGCAGTTTGTGTAATATTTGCAACGCAAGAACACAAATTGCACTGTAGAATGTGAAAAACATATGGCGAATGGGTGCACCAAGCAACTCTGCCTGCTGGTGTAATCCTGCAGAGCTCGCAGAGCTTTTTAACCACTTTGTGGAATTCCACATAGTGGGACTCCGATAACACAGCCCACCCCATATTATAAGTCACCCCTAGAGGAGGTTTTAGTAGCCCACAAAGCAGGTGCTAAATATTAAAAAGAAGGACATGTTTCTTTTGTGATTCACTTGTGAGGCACTTCAATTTTTAGATGGTGTGATTGGGGGATTTAATTTTGGGATTTTTGGAGCGCTGCTACTGGTGGTCATTTTTCCCTGTCCTAGATGACTAGAGGTGCCATTTCTGGTGAGGCTGCACTCTACTCTCTCAGCAGTAGGAGGGGAGTTTCTGATGCCGCAAGTAGATTTAAGCAGCACCATGGTGCAGATGCACCGCTGGTGCACCAAAGGCATGCCTAAGGCAAGTCCTTCTGTGCCTGTCCACATCCCAACCGTGGCCAGCACCAGCCATGCTGTCCCTGGTGTACCTGTTAGTCCCAGGCATATCTGTTACCTCAGTAGTAAGCTGAGGGCTCTTTGCCCATTCTTTACTTGCCCTAACACACTGAACTTAGAGCATCACTCTGGACATGTATTCTGTCCAGCGTGTCATTATGAATTCTCCCTGGATCGTCCAAACCCTGTTCCCTCTCTTGAGCCCAAGGAAGGTTCGCTAAGCAGCTTATTGGGAGGAAATAATTTAGTTAAGGAATTGTCCGCCTTTTTTATCAATTTTCATTCCTAGTGCAAACACACCTGGCACACCTTTGACCTTCTCAGTAGTGGTAGGCTAGATGTGCTTTTTATAACTGAAACATGGTTGAATAAGTCTTTCACTATGGATATTACACTGGCTATTCCAGAAGTGTATTCGCTGGTCTATTGTGACAGAAGGAGGGTGTGTAGTGATAGCCCTCACACACCCGTTGACATTCTCCATTTTCGGGCTTGGTGATCTTCAGGGTACGGAGAGTCTAGGTTTTCACCTTGTGTTATCGGCTCAAACCTCCTTCTCAGGGACAGTGATGTACCACCCTCTGGGCTCAGCGAGAGATTTCATTGATTCCCTAGAAGAAGCTCTGGCCCCTTATCTCCTGAAATAAGCCAATTTTACTATTTTTGGGGACTTTAACCTGCACGGCGATGACCCACAGGACCAGTCAGCAATCATGCTTATTGAGCGTATGCTTTCTTTGCATTTGCCCCACTTGGTTTTAGCACCCACTCACTCAGCAGGTCATACCATTGATCTGATTTTTTCTAATTGTTTGCTGTCAATAGGTCTTCCCAAACCCGCCCTGTGTTCAGACCACTATTTGATTTTTTTCAACTGGAAAATAGATAAACCACACCAGCACGGTAGGATGGCAGACGGCACTGTTTTTAGGGTGAGGAAGAAGGTGAAAACTGCTGACTGGGTGGCTGTCCTTGCCGATACTCGCCCTTATCTGACCAATGATGTCAACCAAAATGAGGGGGATGTCAACGCTTGGCTTAAAGGGGCAGTGGATGTTCTGGCTCCTCCACAAGAGTTAAAGAAGAGAAAGGACAGACCCCCGGCCCCTTGGTTCTTGGCTTCTCTGGCTGAGGAACATAAGTCTTGCAGAAAGCTTGAATGCCCCTGGCATTAGAACTATTCCTTTTATAGTAAAGCTAATTACAAATCTGTTCTCAGAGCCTATAATATCTCTCTTAAACAGGCCCAAAACCTGTTCTTCATGGATAAAATTAACTTTGTTGAGCACAGCTCCCGTTCTATCTTTTAGATTGTGCAATCTTTCATCTCTCTACTGTCCAGTCAGAGATCAACTGTTCCAAGAGCTGTGCAATGGGTAAACAACATTGTTTGAAACAAAAATCATTAATATTCAGACATAACTGCCTTCCCTGCAGGACAGTCTCCCCTCAGTCTGCCATGTGGACCCTGACAGCTGCAACAACAGGCTTACCCATTTTAGACCCATATAATTGCCCCCGTAACAGTACAGAATCAGCAGTACTGGAGATCTCTGACCATATTAACTGGTCTTGGTCTCAGGGAAAAAGGCAGCCTTTTTGATCTGTCTGCCGCCTTTGACACATTCCCACACTATCGTCCTGTACTTTCTATCCCCCATGGGAGTGTGAGGGACTGTGTGAGACTGCTGCAAGTCCTTTTTGGTCTCCGGGGGCAAATCAGTTTGATTGGCTCCTTTTTCCTCTGAGGTTAAGACAGTCAACCATGGGGTCCCACACAGCTCCTCATTAAGCCCTACCCTCTTTAATGTCTTTATGTCCCCCGCTGGCTTCTGTAGTCGAGCCGTTTGGATGTAAAATCATTACATATGCTGACAATACCCAGTTGCTCTTTGCCTTCGATGGCTCCTATGCCTCTACTGCAGCACCCCTTGTAGGCTGCATGAGAGCCGCCTTTGACTTGAGCAGGGCAGACAACTTAAATGTAACATGGAGAAGGCAAAAATAATTCCATTTGGATCACATAGGTCAAACTAGTAGGAAGATCTCTGACCCTCTGTGTTACTAGCCCAGCTCCCTCCATCTTTAGTGGTTAAAACTTTAGAGGTGAAGCTAGGTGTGCACTCTTGAGAAATTTCTTACCCTCTTTCCTTTGGAGGCTAGGAAAGTGGTGAACCATTCAGTGATCACTTCACACTTTGACAAAGCTAGCACCTTCTAGCTAGGAGTTGCAGAAGCTCCGGTGAATAGCCTGCAGGTGGTCCAAAATTCAGGCACTAGGCTTCTCCTGCATTACCCAGGTTCTCTTCAACCTCATTGGCCCTGGAAGCTTCTTAATTGGAAACGGATTCTAATCAAAGCTCTGGTTGTGGTTCACATGGTAGTGTGTCTCTCCAGCCCTGGTTATCTGGCAAAGAGATGTGTCCACTACTCTGTCTCTGCTTCATTCCTGTCAATCCCTCGCTTTAAGCGCATTCGAAGAGGTGGCAAAGCTTTTTCCTTTCATGCTGCCAAAGCATGGAATTAGCTCCCATGGCAACTGTGCCAGATCTCCTCTGAGACCTCATTCCGCAGAAAACTTAAAACTTGGCTCTTTTCTGTGGGGCAGTAATGTCATGTTTTGTTGGGTGCATAACATGGGCTCTGATCGTTAGTGCGGGGTCACTCATCGGAGTAGCCACGCGGTCTATAGGTCCCTCACTCATTCATTTATTCATTCACTCAGACACGTCATAACAGTGAAAACTCACAATTGTCATTTTACTTCAGTAAAGCCAATAGTCCCCTTGGCTAACATGGCATTCCACTAGCCCATTGACTAGGTTTTTATATACATTTGTGACCACCAAACATAATGCTCCAGAGTTTCAAATTAATTGTGATATTAAACAAAACTTAACGCTGAAGTCAGATTAAAAGCACCTTTTTGCAGCAATTGTTTATTGGTTTTAATGAAATGCATAGTCTGCCAACAGGCTTATGACAATATCGCAGAAAAAAGGAACAAGAAATCCTAGGATTATACAAGGCACTGTAATACTGATCTACAATTGTGCCACAGAGGCCTTAGCTACAGGCCAATTGCTAGGACTGCAGTCAAACACCCTGGCAGTAACAGTTACTTTTAATGCAAAGGAGACTTTAGAAAGTCACCACTTTCTTGCCGCAAAGTTTTAGTAGCCATTGTTGATTAACTATAGCAGTTCTCATCTGAGACAGCCTTGTGCCTACCTGCCAGGAAATCTGAAGCACATCCGGAATGAGAACAAAGGGTCTGCTAGAGGGACGAGGTTTGACCTCCTCCTGCTAAGATGGTTTCCAGGGTGGTGGAAATATGGCCCAGCTTCAGAGAGGCTACTGCTTTGAGAGGCATATATGAGTCACATGTTAGCTAGCACCACAACTTTGTGTAGGTAGACAAGCTGGTATCACCTTCAGAGAGGAAAACCCATTGCAGAACTGGTTTTCAAGGAGGGGTGGTTGCTTATGCTGAACTTACCTCAGGTGTGTGTGTACATAGCCTGTCCACAGCTCTGATCCAAGGAATCATCAGCCCATATTTAAGAAAAAGTGGCGCATCAGCTATGATGCGCCACTTTTTCTGCAACCCCCTACCAGCACCTAACTACGCCATAGTTGCACTATATTTATAATACACTAGTGTCAAAAATGTTCACGCTTGTGTAGCAAAGTGCAAGGTGGGTCATTTTAACACCTGCTCTAAGAAGGAATTTAAAAAAATGATGTAAAAAATGGCACAGTGAAATCTGTAAAATTTCACTGTGCCATTTTTGCTGGCCTCCTAGAGCTAGAATGCCCCTCTTGCATACGTTATGCCAGGTGCAGGCATAATGTGGTGCAAGGGGTTACATAGTGTGTGCATTGTGCCACTTTGTAAATACAAGGCAGCAGAAATGCCACTTTAGCACCGTCTTAGTGTAAAAAAACGTTGATATGGCAGAGCTAAGGTGGCGCTAGGGGCTCCCTCCTGTTGAATTTCAGAGACACCAAAGCAAAATAAGCAGTCACTTCCAAAGTGTAAGCTGACCAGTAGCCATTGTACTCTCCTTGGACTCCACTGGCTTAGCCTGTGGATTGAGTCCTAGTCCCCAAGAGGTGCCTCCCAGCTCCTAGACCCTTGGCTGGTGCTCAAGTGAACTATTTCTAGTCACAGAACTGCAACTTGCAAGCCAAACGCAAAAAATGTATTTGGGCACAGAGTCCAAGGCTCATAGACTACCACAACGTACTGGTTAATGGGTAGCCTTGAAAGCTTTCAAGAACCAAAGCCCATAGTTATACTTTTTTAGCGCCACATTTGCGTAATTGTTTGCCGCAAAAGCAGTACAAACTTACAAACTATAATTCTATTTTGGAAGTTTGCACCATTTGTGTGTCAAAAAATGATGCAAATGGGGCGCTAAAAAAGTAAAACTATGGGCCCGAGATTTTACCAGACCGCTGCACTTCACCTGTCTGTTGACGTCAAGCCCAACACTAGCCACAAACTGCAGAGGACCCCACCAACCTCACCATTGATGAGAAAAAGATGCAGAAAAGTTCCTAAGTGCAAATGTGAAATCTTTACCAGGATCAAGCCGGTGCCTGCATTTGACTCCAACTTGTTCAGCCTGAAGCTTTAACTTTGCCTCTGACTCTCACATTCAAGGTTCATAGACCATTGCCTAAAGTGAAAAACAGTGATTTACAAACATTTAAAAACTTTTTGATTGAAAAGCAGTGATCCATGAAAACATTGCAAAAATCATAACTCTGTTTTGGTGTCTGTTCAAAGATAAAAATATATATAAGTTGCAATGGCATTTACATTGTGTTGTGTTTCTATCTTATTAGCTGGTCAGGTACTTTTAAATGGCTCATACCAATTTCCTTTGATTTAGCCTGATTACTGTGTGCCACACCTACTCAGACTGAGCTAAGGTTTACGCTCAAACTCCCACCCCTGTCTCACATTTTCACATAGCTCAATGACCTCCATTGACTCCCCATTGATAGATGCACCCTATTAAACTCCTCACACACACATACAAAGCACTGCACAGCCAAGGTCCTGCATACATGAACAGCTGCATCAGCTTCCAGACATTTCCCAGACACCTCTGCTCCTCTACCCTCCAGACCACATCCCTCAGAACCAAAGAGCCAGACACAGCAGTGAAGCCTTCCTGTACCTGGTCCCTAAAGCTCGTAACGTCATCCCCCTGCACATCAGAGACACCAGCTTAGCCTCAGAAGTCCACAAAAAAACTGAATACCTGGATATTTCAATTTCCCCAGTCTGCGCAGCGCTCCCTGCTCAAGTCACCAGGATACCCTTCTGTTCACATGAGTGCCATTCAAATAGACATTACATAACAAGCAGAATGAATAAAACTGTGCTGCTTGGTTTTTCTCTTATGAAACCACCATCTCCTTAACTACATTTGAAATCATTAATTCCAATCTACCTTAGGAAGATTAAAGGTTTGTTTGATCCAGTCATGCCACAGAAAAAGAAGCCATTTGTACCTACCATGTGAGGTCAACACTGTCTTAACAAAGTACCCAGCGACAATTTCACTTTTCCTATATGGTAGAGCACTACAGTGTCATTGTTCCAATGGTAGAACTTGGCAGACCTATCAAACACCGATCTGATAATCTCTGTGGTTGTGATAAGCGGGACCTCAAGAGTCCACTTGGTTAGCTGAATTCAGAGAGATTCAGATCATGATTAGCATGTTCATTAGCATATCCACTTTTCACATTGTCTCTTAAAAGAATCACCTTTTAGGGCATGATCTACAATTATTTTCAAAATGTCTTGTAAGTCCTCAATTCATTAAACTGCTTTAGCTCAACTGAAGAAAGGTGGGCCTGCAGTGATCCTCACATAGGGAAGGATCAGTGGTTAGGGATTTTATTTAGTTTTAGCAGTAATTTTAAATCACATTTTAACTTCAATAACTTGTCTTTGGTGTAGTTTGAAATTTTCATGCTTTATGTGTTCCCTTTTCTTTAGAGTGTTTCCTTTCCTTTTCACTTAAGCATTGGTAGTCTGTTTTAATGTGGCGTTCAAGGGATCAATCATTGAAACTGAACGCTGCCAATCAAGGATATAAGCTAAAATGAAGGTCAGCTTCTACCTGTTAAATGTGGAAGAAGATAATACTGGTTTCTGCTCTGGAGAGATTCAACTTGGTAAGGACTCTTTTCATGGTGCATGTGGAGGTAGGCTAGGAGTTGGACTTTCAGTAGAAGCTGGCAGATCAATTCTGATGCCATCTGTGATACCATGTGCATGGGCAGGGAACTATGTTATGTTTGCAAACAGGGATAATTTAATGTTCTTTTTAAGTTTTTGTATTGTAGATTGTAGCTTGACATCCATTCAACTGACATTTTTTAAATACATTTCAAAGATTTTTTAGCACTTTTGATTAATATCTACTTATAGTAGTCAACACCATTCTTATGGCTGGTTGTCAAAAATACTCGTAAAAATGCAAATTCTCCTCAAAAACTTTAATCAGAGAGATATTGTGGTTACAAAAATTGCCCAGTAATTGCTACAACCCTAACAAGGAACTAGTGGCATGGTCTGTGACAGACATGGTGCAGAGGGATGTTTGCTTAGTGGTATGGCTCTTGAACCCGCTAGTCATAGTTTGCCCTTTTGCAAAGTATCCCCATATCTCTATCTGCTGTGTGTTGCTGCTTTTTTGGGGAAAGCACCCACACAGGGCAGTGCGTTTTGTCACATCCATTGGGCCAGCAATGGGCACAAGGTATTACCTTCAACATCACATCACTGCGTACAGTATATACTGTGCTGTGCATGGTCTCATCTGTAGTCTGTGAGCTCTTGCTACAGTGCTTGGGGTAGGAAGATGCACTTTGGTAGATCCCCTTGACTACAGAGGCCATTGGACATGGTCTGTCACCATGATTATACGCTGTGCACATTACACTGCCCCAGAGTCTGCTAAGCAGAGCAAGCAACCATACCTGCTGGCTCAGGGCACTAAGAGTAGCCTAAGGCAATACCTTCTGCTTACTCCCTTTGAATCCAGACCCACACTTCAGAGCACAGTGGGTACAGTATTTTAGCTTCCATGTTCTGCCTGCTATTAGAGCATTGGTTGACTTTCGACAACTCCCTTTGTCTAGTACCTGTGACCTTACTGGCCACTGAGCATGACCTGCTTACATGTCCACCACCCACTAAGTACGGTGCAAGAGATTTGTCACACTATTTGTCTAGTTTTTCCTCACGCACATTTTCATAAGTACAGGGCATAACCTTCAGCCATGCTTTACACACAGTACCTCATCCCACAGTTCTCACAACAATCTTTATGTTCTTGCTTTCCAATGATTCATCATTGAGGTGTTAGCGTGGTTCCCTTGCCCCCATGCAGCTGTCACACTGGATATTTGTTTTGCATAGATATGTGGTTATAGATATTTCTACTGATCGCATCCCCATTTATAACAAACCAATTTAAACCTGGATAGACTTCATGAATATTATGTATTGCAAAGCCTCCATCACTGAATGCACCAAGTCATTAGAATTAATTCTGGACAGGAGATGAAGTGGGTCATTTAGATCTGGGTGAGGTCACATCCACCCAGGTCTCAACTCTCCCACCTAATTTAAAGGTGTGGGAAGGGTTGTATTTCTGTTGCATATGGAGCTGCAGCCACATATAGGTATGGGTAATGCATTCACTGCCAAGGAAACATTGGTGATATCTGCAAGTTTATTCTATCCTACTGAGCAGGAAAAATTAATTATGTATCCCATTGTGTTGTATTCTGTGATGGTGTCTGCAATGCTGAGAGTGAATGATATAATCAAATCTTGGAGCGTGGTGTAGAGTGGAAGCTATGAGCCTAGAAAAGTTGGAAGGCGGATGAAGCCTTGACAGTGCCTACCAACTGTTGCTGTAATCAAACAGACTACAATGAAATAAAAAAATATATCCTCCCGGCGTGGGCTCAGACTCTTGTTTGAAGATCCTCCTCTCTAACCTGAGCACATGCACCGGCGAAAAGACCTAGCTGATCAGGGAATTAAAAATTAGTTTTTCAAATTCTTGGGAGTTCACTGCACCATCAGTACTATTTACACTTGCAGGGAAAATTGAGAGATTTAAGCATGCACCGATTGCAGAACACTAAACATGTGCACCATTAAGAATAGATATTTGGTTCCCATAATGGTGGTACTGCTGAAGCAGTTGAAATACATATTTATGATTTCCTATGCATCTGACAAGCAAAGGCATAGAAGATAGTATTCTATACTTACTCTGGGCTCATTCAATACACCTTAATGCTATTTTGTCTGTGCAGTGTGCCTGCCACGTTCCAGTTTTTTGTGATGATGTCCTTCGGGAATAACTCAATCCTTGTTTCATTCTGTAAATCAAAAACTATCTCATTTATTCTAAAACTGAAAAAGAGCAAACTAACTTAGGGCCTGATTTAGAGTTTGGTTGATGTCTGTCACAAACGTGATGGATATCCTGTCCACCGCAGTCCAAATGGCGTGTTATACGATGTGCTTTTAATACAGTGGAAGGAATATCCATCACATGTGTGACAGAGTATCCCATCTGCCAAACTCTAAATCAGGCCCTATGTCGGGGTGTCCACAATCCAGGCCTGTTCTTCAAATTAGTTAATGTGAATTGGACGTTCCGGTTCTTGGCCAAAGGTAAGTTGGATGTGGTATTCAGAAATTATTCCACAATTCCAAATTCCACATTTTATGGCCTGATTTAGATATTGCAGAGGAGCTACTGTGTCACAATGTGACAAATACCCTGTCCACCAAAATCTAAAATCCCATAGGATACAATGGGATTTAAATTTAGGCAGACGTGATATCTGTCACCGGTGTGACGGATTGCCTAGTCTATCAATCTTTAAGGGCCTCATTATGAACACAGCGGGATTTCCCAACGAGTTCTGGCTGGCGGTCTAAATACAGATCGCCAGCCCATCTGCTGGCCCAATAAACAACATTCCTCTGGGCCGGGACATTGCCGAGGGGTCCACATGGAGCCGTCGTCAATTTAGCAGTGCGGCGGGTGCAGCAGCCCCCGTCGCGCATATCACTGCCCGTTTGAGCGACGGGGCTGTGCACGGGGGCCCCTGCACTGTCCATGCCAAGTGCCTGGGCAGTGCAGGGGCCCCCATTCCTCCAGCCTTTCCTTGGCGGGGGAAACCAACAGGAAAGGCTGGTGGAACACAGGTTCTTTATCCGGCGGGCTGCGCTGCTTGCAGTGCTGCCCTCTCAGATAAGGAACTCCACCATCGTCAGGCTGCCTGGTGGCGGTAGCCTGGCAGTGGTGGAGGTCCGCCTTTGGCAGTCTCCCAATGAACATAATATGGCGGTCTGGACTGCCATTCCGGTGGTGGCAACCGCTGGCATGGCGGTCCGGACCGCCGTGTTTATAATTACTGCCTAAATCAGGACCAAAGTAACTACCTTCAATTATTCCATTCCTCTGTATTGTGAGAGCAGTGAAAATACACAGATTATTAGGGTCCGGTCACTCTAGCCTTTCTGACTCCTTGGATGTCTGAATACCCAGTTACATCAGGTGACAACAGGTAACCTCTTCATGACAAATCATTTTATTTGGCAAATACACATCCATTTCAAGATCTCCTTCCCTGTAGCAATAAAGATTTGGTGCTGCTTAGAGGTGGACTTGAAGGAGATGTGACAATTGTACAATTTACTTCTCCCTCCCAGATGGCCTCACTACCAACGGGCCTGACCCTCTCAGCAGTCAGCAGTTAGCATGAATCAAGTGACGGTGCAGTATTATGCCCACATGCTCAAACGTGCACTCAGCCTTTTTTGGTCTTACTACCTTCTTGGGACGGATGTCACTTCTAGGGTTCTTGCTTGATGCATATTATCAGTGGTGGCCCTCCTGTATATCCTGCCTTGGCTGTGATGAGCCAAAAACTTCAGTGAAGTACATTGGAGGCAAGTGCAGGCTGTGGCTGTCAGCCCTTCTGCCCAGACTCAATCTCTGCAGAGTGCTGGGGTTGCTGGAGTTGTGGACACAGCTGCTGAGTTTTCTTTTCAGATTTTACAGTGATGTGGTCCCACCTGGGCCAAGGACAGATGCTTCCCAGGTTAGGCTGGGTGGTGGTCACAGTCATCACGGTCCCTGTTAAGGTCAGAAGTAGGTGAAATCATTCTCGTCACCATTAGCCTGTTGATTTGGATTTTGCTGAGGGAACAAAATTAAACCCAGCCGCCTACTTGCCCATCAGCAGTGCCAAACATGTCTATGCCTGCTCATGGCACTGATGGTAAAGAGAATGGAAGGGATATAGAAATAGGAGAGAAAGAACACAAGAGTTGAAGTTTTATTGTAGTCCCACAGCTTGACTCATCAGATGGATATTTTCTTAGATTTTCAGCAGTCTCTCATGAGAGACAACTTTTTTATATTCTACAGAACGCACTTCTGCTACTCTCTGCTTTTACATCAACTTAAAATGCACACAGTTTTATCATTTACATGAATGGTAACATTCTACAGGAAATGGGGTATATGCAGAACATACTCTGGCAGCTGATTAGTTGTGATAAACATTCAACATGTCAATAGGACTGTACTTTATTTTGTTAGAGCCAAAATAATCACCTTGAGGCTGGCCTTGTGTGATGTGCAATACCATCTGGTAATGCTGCACGACTTGAGACTCCGATCCAAACAATTTTTCACCTGCAATTTGCATATGGCACTGCAGAGGCAAGGAGGAATTTGTTACAGCATAATTTTGAGGATGTGATAAAATCCCAGAAAATAGATGCAGAGGATAGGATGGGGCCAAACAGGAGTTCCACAATCCAAATAATTAATATCTACTTGTATCTTTCACTAGTCTCAGGCTTCTTAAGCCAGTGCCGGTAGAGATGGAACAATTCCAAGGATGCAAGGAATGTATTTGAGGTAATGATGCAGACAGAATGTCAAGAAGCAGTTATAAGTATTGTGTTTTTCCTTTTTAGGTATTCCCCAACTTGAAATATGCCTGTTGGTTATTTAGATATAAATGTTGAAATTTACAATGCACATTTATCCACTGCAAAGTGATCATCAAGTTTGCTAGAAAATAATTATATCTTGTATGAATCAAATTCTCAGTTCTTGAAATTGTTTAAATAGCAAACACAGTTTCATAGAAGCTGATAACTTCACTTATGGTGTATCATTTTTAAACAAAGGGCACAGTTGCACAGAACATAAGTAAGTGAAAGGGGGTCAATGTCTTTTCTGCTAATTGTTTATTCTGAAAGGTGCAACAATGATCTGATAAGCTAGGAACAGAGTGTGAAGAGATAGAGAGGAACTTTTTAACAGAGATTTGAGACAGAGACACATTTAGCCTTCACTCAGTGGGTTTATTAGTCTGCCTGCTAGTGCAAAGAAGACTAGCAGAGCCTTGTATTTTACTGCACATTGGCTCTATGGCTCAGAAGAGGTTGCATGTGTGAACTAGTTTTGAAACTCAAATTAGGCCCTTTTGTTGGTGCTTCATTAAGGTAAAGTAAGCTTTATCATACTGCCAGGACGTTACAATATTATCTGTTGTTGACTGCCCTGGTAAATATCGCCACTACAATCTTGTTGATTTTTATAATAATCACTCTTCATATTGGGTGCCATTGGATAGGATTTTAATTTTTAAATGTATCTTTGAAATATATTCTTGGTGTCTTAATCTTCTTGAGTGTGTCTTTCCATAATGAAAGAGTCTGAGTTCCTCTAGTTATCCTCAGGTTGGCACATTGACCAATTTCTTATCGCCAGGGGATCTAGAAAGCCCATTCCAGGGCATGTATTCTGGAATATCAATCCAGAAAACATAACAAAGCATTGAAAATTGAATAGTTCTTTGAAGGGGTTCTCAACACCTTCCTTGAAGATAATCCTGACTAGAAGGCCAGGAAACTAGGTGACGAGCTGGGCCCATGCAGGTGAACACAGATGAAGAGCAGAACCCAACAGATCCTTCTGGTCATTTACAGTGAGGAAAAAAGGTATCTGCTCATGCCCTGGGCGTGACCTGGTTAACTGAATTCTCGGTCCCTCCTATCTTCTCTGCCATCCCTAAAGGTTATAACATTTGCAGAGAGGATTGGTAGAGGAGTGGATGCTCTTGTGCTTTTCAGGGATATCTTTAACTGCACACATCCCAAAAGAGGGACTGGTAGGGGCTGAGACATTGGCCTTTTGCCTTACCCTCTCTCATAATCAATCTTTTGGAGGAGTATTAGTTTATAGAATACCTGGCCCAGCAGGCTCTTTCTTCCACTCTTTGCATAACACCTTAACACACTTGGCCTTGAAATGTGCTAATTTCATTCTACTGGATGACTTTAACCTCCATGTGGCTTTTAAGGAGGAAAACAAGCTAGTCTCCCTTAAAAAGATTATCTCATCTTTGGCCTTGCCCCAATTGCTCAAGTACTTTCCAGTACTACTTTGGAAGTACGGTCTCCTTCCCTGTTATCCTGGTCGGACCACTACCTGATCAAATTTAGGTGGGCCTGTGACAGGAGAAACAATCCACTAGGAGGGTCAGTGTCGCAGGCAGTACAATCCTTTCATAAGATCCAGCCTGTGGCATTTTGTAGGGCATTGGGGGAAAGTAAGCTGACTCTCTCAGGGAATGTTGACAGGGTTGTGGGCCTTCTGGACAACTGGATTGGTTCTACCACTTATGATTTAGCACCTGAACTTCCTCAATGGTCACTCCAAGCTAAGCCTTCTTGTCCGTGTTTAATGGACTCCCTCAAGAAGACTAAGAGGGAGTGTAAACACCTTGAAAGACAATGGAGGCATGCTTATAACCCAGTGTCTAAGGACAGGTTCAAAACTGCAGAAAAATGTTATTATCAGGAAGTCAAAAATGCAAACACAAGTCTTTGCTCATAGGATCTTAAAACAAATCAAGAAAAATGTTTTAAATTAAAAGCTTTACATCCCCAGAGGCATGTGTTGGATGTCAGGAGCCCTCAGTGAAATGCTGCCAACAACTGGCCCACTACTTTCAGGATATTATTGGAAACATCCAAGCCAATCTCCGTCTTTCTTCTCAGACGGTGGAAATTCTAATGGATAACCTGCAGCATAGGCTACTTCAGGACTCGACCCCACTGTCGGATAGGTTTTTGTCCAGGCCATTTGGTCTTAGAGGCAGAGATTGTTAATCACCTGGCTAATACTCTCTTGAATGCCTCTTTAACATCTGTGATAGTACCCCGTGCCTGGAAGCAGGCAAATATCCTGCCGCTGCTGAAGAAACCCCAGGCTGACCCTGGCAGGCTATCTATTTAGAGACCCATCTCCATGCTCCTGGACCTTTCACAGATTTTGGAAAAACATGTTAACCACCAGTCGTCTTACTGCTTAGAAAGCAACAATTTATTGCTTCCAAGTCAATCTGGTTTTCGTCCTAACTATAGTATGAAAACGACGTTAGTGGAGGTGGTAGATCATATTAGGGGTTCCTTAGATATCGGGGGCAGTGCTGTGTGAAAATTGCTTGATCTGTCGGCGGCCTTCGACACGGTGCTCATTCCCACTCTCCTAGTCCATCTCAGTGACAATGGTATTAGGGGTCTAGCCTTGGACTGGCTGGCCCCTTTCTTGGAGGGAAGGGGTCAAGAGGTGTGGAACCCCCTGTTTACTTCCAGGTTATGCCATCTCCAGGTGGGAGTACAGCAGGGCTCGGCCTTGAGCTCTATTCTATTTAATATTTTTGTCACCACTCGTGCATTCTTGGCTGACTCCCAGTGAGCTAAAAGAAACTCTTATGCAGACGATACTCAGCTACTTTTTATCTGCGATAAGGATTAAATGTTTCCTGGTGATAAAAATAGATCCTGTCTGTCAGCAGTCTTTCAATGGATGACTCACCATCAGCTTAAATGTAATGCGGAAAAGATGGAGTTACTCTTTTTTGGGGAAGGAACCGTTGAGCCCCAGCAGTCTTTATGGTCAGCAGAAGCTTCCCCCTCCAATTCGTCAAACAAGTGTTGTTAAAAATCTAGGCAACAAGTTTGTTGAAGAGCTCTCCTTTCGGTCTCAGGTCAATGCTGTAGTTGGGACCTAATTTGATCTGCTGTGAGTATTCAGGAAGTTCTAGTTTTTTCTTACTCTTCCTGACCGGAAATTGGTAGTTTAGGCCTTAATTACATCTAGACTTGATTATGATAATGCTCTGTACTTAGGACTGTCAGATTATCTGGTGAAAAAACTACTGGTGGTCCAAAACGCGGCAGCCTGTACTTTGCTCAGCTTACTCATAAGAGCACATATCTCTCCTTTCCCTAGAGAATCGCTTCGGTTTCTTGTTAGTAAGAGAACCCATTTCAAGACTCTGCTCTTGATACATAAGGCCCTTTATCAGTCGGATGGTGGCTATCTTAGAGCTATGATTGGATTTTAGGTCCCTCTTAGGCTCCTGTACTTCACCAACCTTTTCCTGGCCAAAATCCCTATGACTCAGCAGTCAAGAATTGGGGGCAGGCCGTTTTCCTTTCTGGGATCTTCCCTTTGGATCAAACTTCATGTCAAACATTGGAGGATTTCAGCTACCTCCCAATTTTGTAAGAAACTGAAAACTTGACTCTTTATGCAGGTCTAGGGCCTTTCTTCCCTGTGGAGTCTCACTGTATGTGCTGACCACCAGGACACTCCTCAGAGTAACAGTTGCACTGTAGGAATGCAGTTTACATACCATTACATTATGTCACCTTGATAGACTTTGTGGTCCTCAAATCTGCAGCTGTTTATTAAATCTTAGGATCCTTGAAGACTGCAGTAGATCCTTTAAATTCTCAACTGTTCCTGTAGCATGCTGCTTAAATGGCACGTATGTCCATGCTTTTGGGGTTTCCGCATGAGGACTGAATTATATTGTTGGCGATGGAGGGGTAACAAACGTGCAGCACTCCTATGGCAGCCATAATGCTGAGAGGAATGAACGCTGTCACACAGTTTGGATTGCATCCTGAGTGACATTGACTGAGCACGAGGTGGAAGTGTTGGTAAAAAATGCACAGGGCTAGAGGTTTGATGGGAGCTGGGGTTAAGACCTGCAATAATCCATGACAGTAACCCCCAAACACTGTTCAACAGACCGTGCGTTGTCTGAGTGATGAGTGTTCCACAGGCAAACAAAACCTGCAGCATGGATATGCCCAGCTGGCTCCCATGACTTTTAATCCGGACTGCATCCTTTCCAGTCTACTATATCCTCAGAAGAGCTTGTATCCCAAAATATCTTTCAACCTCATATTCCAAATTACTATCCACATGTACTGAAGGAGTTGGCAGATCAGATCTACAGTGCTCATGATAGAGCTTCAGCAAGTAAACAGGAAAAATGAAATGGTTCTGGAAATTATCAGGCAGAACTAACATAGCTGCCACTGGGTTAACCATATATATCCTATGATAAGGGGTCCTAAAAAGTATGGGCATGATTCACAAACTGCACTTTGTAGTATGTTTTGTAGTACTACAAAACATGCTGAAATTTGCAATTTGCAAACTACGTCCAGCGTTTTATGCCTCCCCTTTACTTGTATTTATGTGTGTGGAGTCTCCACATGCATAAGTATTGGTTTCAGTAATAATTGTGGGAGGGACACAAGGAGGGGTAAGAGGGGTTGAGGGATGGTCAGGGAAAGGCTAAAGGGGGGCTTCGCCCACCCACACAAGAGTAAGCCTATTGCAATATTCAAACAGTGGAGACATATAGCTTACACTTTTGTAGTAAGTTTACATTGCAGTTTGTGAATACCTAAAGCATTAACCTTACTGTAAAGTGTAGACTTATGCAAAAGTGTATGTTACCTTTGTGAATCAGGCCCTGAGGCTGTACCTTTCTTGGTCTTTGTAATCATAGGTGTTTGTAGGCTAATCAAATATGACTTCCAACTTTGTATTGAAGTGCTGGTTGTCAGTGTTTATTTGACAGCTTTTGGTAAATTACGTTGGCTTCTTGAAGATTGTTCCTACCTTGGTTTTGGGCTCTCCTGAGATGCTAATGATGTTGTTTCACAAAGGGCACCTGACCCTTCCCCTGTACATGCAATGCAATGTATTTATGTGGCCAACAAGCATCATAAGAGTGGGACCAACAATTATTTTACACATTCTATTTGTGCACTGCTCTGTGGGTGTAAGCATGAAAAGCATAAAAAGACATCAATGTCTAAAAATGTACTTCACAAATCCCAGAACTTTGCTACAAACTTAAGTCCACAGTCAGAGATAATGGCAGTAGGAACCCCATTTAGTCATGCAATTTGCTGAATAAACATATCTGCCAATTCCTTGTCTTAGGTAGGGGAGCAAAATATGCCATTTTTAAATAGATCCACTATGACCAAGATGGGAGTCTTGGCAAATCAGTTACAAAGTCCACCCTTAGGACCTGATTATGATCTTGGTGAATGGGATATGATGGAACTTGTAATACGGTGGATGGGATATCTGACACATCTGTGATGGAGTATCCCATCCGCCAAGGTCAGAATTAGACCCTGAGAGTCAGCCACGAAGTAAGGTTACACACTTAAAGACTGTAGCCATACAGAGGGAGGAGAATGCATACATTTATAATGGGAGCAAATCACGCAGTTCTGAAAAAAATGCCTTGCCATCCTTAATAGGCCTTCTTTGTTCTTGCCTGATATATAATGACCAAGTCATGTGCACTGAAAATATACAGCACAAATGTCTGGTAAATATTATCTATACTTATAGAAATTCCAGGTTTTTGTAGTCTGAATAAATTGTCACAGCGGATCCTTCAGAGGTAATGCCTCAATTCTTGGAAGGCTTCTTTAATGGTTAATATCTCCTTCTCCATGATCATATATCTGTGTTGAGCAGTGAGCAGCCTTTTGGAAAAACAATGCCACGGTATGAAACTGAAAAGCATCAACCTCCACCAGATTTGGAAGTAGAGGGTTTTGGGGCCATATGTACGAAAGCTTTTTCCCATAGACACAGAATGGGTAAAACCCTTTGGTACATCTGGCCCTTGGTGTCTGTAGCAGGTTCTGAAGTGAAATCCCTTTCAGCCTTTAGGGTGAGGCTTCTGCTTTTGAGGATCAAGGAAAAACACTTGTTTCTGCAGGAGACAGAATACTGGGGCAACATTTCTACAGAAGGTAGCAATAAACCTCCTATAGAACTTTTCTAATCCTAGGAAGCTTTGAACTTCCTTGAGACAAGATGGTGTAGGCCAGTCAAAAATTGTTTCAAACTTTATTTGGTCTAGTTTTATCGGGATGCTAAAGAAGGCTAGAACTCCAACATTTGTAGTAGAGTGTGGAAAATACACTTTTCAAGCTTAGCGAGAAGCTGTTGCTTGCTGATATGTTGAAGGATGTCCGGTTCCATATGCTTAGCTTCGGTACTGGAGCAAATTAACATATTGTCTGTGTAGACAATCATACATATATCCAGAAAGTCCTGACATCATTTATAAAAATTGGAATACCTCTGGTGCATTATATAGCTGAAAAGGTACAACACAATATTTATAAAGACCATCTTTCATGCAAAATGCAAGCTTCCACTTGTCTCCTATTCAGACTCTTAAAAGATAGTTTGCCCAATTCAGGCACAGTTGAGTATAAATGGGTGCCTGTTGTACTTGGTTCAGGTTTACTGGCTCAAGTGTAATGGGAAAATGTTATTTGTTGTGACTTTGTTTATGTCTCTGTAGTATCTTCTGAATTATTCACTCTATTTTGGCACCAAGAAAGAGTGGTAAAAATAACAGAGATTTTGAGTGCTAGCTAAACGTATTTACCAATAGCATGCTGAGATATTCTTCTAGATAGTATTTTTCTTTCTACTTTAAGGTGTGTACTTGACAATATGGTAAGATTGCCCAGGGTTGTGATCTTTCTGGCTATCCTAGCTGTCAAATCACTGTTGTAGGGGTAGGACACTAGCTTTTGTTTGTTTAACACATCTTGGCAATCACTGTTTTGAGTTGGAAGACAAACCTCTAGAATGGTTTCAGTGACTACACAAGACAACGACATAAGCAACAGTGAATGTTCCTCTTAACAATTTGAGTAACAGTGAATGGAGTCAAGGGTCAGTTTCTGTGGGAGGCTGGCCTGGTTTGTAGTAGATACCTCACATACATAGACCTTATACCAGGTCCAGTTATCCCTTATTAGTGAAATGTAGTCAATGTCTAGAAGCCAGTCTCTAGGGGTAGTGTGGATGAGCAGCCAAGGCCTAACTAAGTGACATGAAAAGCTCATGCAGTACCTCACACACATGAAAGAAAATACTCAGTGTTACAAAAATAAAGGTACTTTATTTTGGTGAGACACATGCCAAAAATACCTTAGAGACTATAGTCCCTTAGGAGGTAAGTAATATACACAGTATATACACTAGAATGCAGAAATAGCTGTAAAAACAGTTAGCAAACAGTGCAAATAGTGAAAATCACAATAGTTAGAAATGGGTCTGGGGGAACACAAACCATATACTAAAATAGTGGAATGCGAAAGTCTGTTTCCCACCTAGACAACTTTAGTGTGTCGAGGGGTGCTGGGAGTATTAGAAAACCTGAAAAGGTAAGTAATAGAACCTACCCCAGAGCCCAGGAAAGCAGGAGTAAATCACAGTAACTCTCCTAGAACACACATGAACACATGATAGAAGATTTTGCAAGAACCAGAAGAGACTTCAAGACACCAACAATGGATTCCTGGACCTGAAGACCTGTGGAAGAACAGGATCAAGTCCAAGAAGCACTCACGAGTTCAGGGAGAACAAGAGCCCCGGCGAACCCGGATAAAGGTGCAAAAGAAGAACCACTAGTGAAGAAGAACAGTCAGTACTGCACCCAAAAAGATAGATGCGGGTTCCTGGTTGATGCAGATAATGTCCTACACCGGATGGATGATTGCAGTCTGGTTTGTGTTGCTGGATTCCGCAAACAAGCCTAGGCACACGCAAAAATCACGGTTAGCAGAAAATGGCACGGAATGGGACCAGGAGGGACATGCTGGCCTCTACACAGGAGGGGAAGACAGAGGGGGCTCTCAGCAACTCAGAGAGCCCTCAGAAGACCAGGCAGCGTGCACAGGAGTCCCACAGCACAGGGACAAAGAAGATGCAAAAGGAGGCCCACACAGCACTACACAAAGGGATCCCACACCACTGCAAAACCATGCAGGAGGCGTTGCAGGAAGGAGTGCTGGTGGCCGGAGCTGCACGGTTCACAAAGAACTTCATGGACAGATGGCAACAAGCCTTGGCAACTACAAAACAGGCGGTGCACAGGGATACTGTCTTGCGTGTGGAGGCAGGCTCTTACCTCCATCAAAGTTGGACAGCTGGACTTCAGGACTGTCAGGACCACTGCAGTCCACCACCCATGTTGCTGGATCCACACACTTCTTCAGCACACTGGTTGTTGCTGCAGAGAGGTGCCTGCTAAAGCAGGGAAGTGACTTCTTCACTTCAAGGGAGATTCCTTTGTTCTTGTGGTGCAGGCTGAAGACTGGCTGTCCTCCCAGGATGCACGACTGGGAAACAGTTGCAGTTGTTGGCAGGAGCTATAAATACAGTGTTGCAGAAGTCGTCTTTGCTTCTTTATTGCAGTTGTAGAGTTCCTGGAGGGTCCAGATGCAGTTTCTTCGGTAAGAAGGTGAAGTAAAGGATGCAGAGGATTCCTGCTGGAGTCTTGCAATCTGAATCTGAAGAACCACCCAAGAGATAGACCCTAAACAACCCTGAAAGGGGGATTGGTCAGCTGACAGGTAAGCAGCTATCAGGGGAGGGCTCTGACATCACCTGCTGGCATTGGCCACTCAGATGCTCCCAGAGTGGCCTGCCAACTTGGAGTCCAAGATGGCAAAACCCAGGGACACTCTGGAGGAGCTCTGAGCACCACCCATGGGGTGGTGATGGACAGGGGAGTGGTCACTCCCCTTTCCTTTGTCCAGTTTTGCGCCAAAGCAGGGACTGGGGGTCCCTGAACTTATGAAGACTGGATTATGCAAGGAGGGCACCACCTGTGCCCTTCAGAGCATTTCCAGAGGCTCTGGGAGGCTACCCCTCCCATGCCTGTGACACTTATTTCCAAGAGGAGAGGGTGGAACATCCCTCTCCCAAAGGAAATACTTTGTTCTGCCTCCCTAGGCTTGAGCTGCTCACACAACAGGAGGGCAGATACCTGTCTGTGAGTTGGCAGCAGCTGGGGCTGCCTGGGAAATCTCAGAAGGCTCTAAAGGCAGTACTGGGGGTCCTCTAAGGAGCCCCCAGAGTGCATGGAATCATACAAGCAATGCTTGCAAAGGCCTTGGGGTATGATTCCAACATGTCTGATACCAAACATGGCCATATTTGGAGTTACCACTGTGAAGCTGTCCATAGGTTGTGACCTATGCATATTGCACATGTAAAATGGCATCCCCTCACTCACGAAGTCTGGGAAAATGGTCCTGGATGACGTGGGGGCACCTCTGCTAGTACAGGGGCGCTCTCACACACAGGTACTCTCACCTAGCCTTCAGGTTTGGAAGGCCTGACATATAGGTGACTTATAAGTGTCCTAGTGAAGTGTAAATGGCAGTGAAAGGGTGCATGCACCATTTCATAAAGGCTGCAATGACAGTCCTGTTGAACCCTTTGCATGGGCTCCCTATGGGTGGCAAAAGAAATGTTGCAGCCTATAAGGATCCCCTGGAACCTCAATACCCTGGGTACATAGATACCATATACTAGAGACTTATAAGGGGTGACCAGTATGCCAATTGTGGGAGAAATACTGGGTTACCAGTATACAGTGACAAAATATAGAGGAGAGAGATCATAAGCACCGGGGTCCTGGTTAGCAGGATCCCAGTGACACAGTCAAACACAATGACATCAGGCAGAAATTGGGGGTAACATGCCAAAAAGAGGGTACTTTCCTACATTTTCTACAAGCACCTATCAATCTTTGAATTGTGTCCATAGTGCCAGGGGATACCTAGTATGACACGAACATGCCAAAGCACATCTCATTAAAGGCCTGAAGAAATATGATCATATCATCCTCATCCTGATGGAATTCAATTGGCTCCTTTCTCTGGCCCATTTCATTTTCAAATCGAACTGCATTATTTATAAAGCCATCATGACTAGCAACCCCGCTTAACATGCAAACAAGCTTAACATCTTTGGTGGTTCTCAGCGCACCAGCAGCCAGATCACCATCAGACTGCAGAGCAAGAAGTGTAAAAAAGAAATAAACAAGGCAACAGGCCTTTTCAATCTGTGCTCCAAGTTTCAGGCCAACATCCTCCAATCCATCAGGCCCCACCCAGAACTGCTCTACTTTAGGACAAAGTTGAAGATGCACCTCCTTAAGGAACACCAAATCACAATGCTTTAAATGTCCCCAATCCAGCTACCTCTCCTGTCACTCAATGACTTTAGGGTTGTTTTAGACCTTCTGCAGCACCCCACTTGTTTTAGGTTTAGAATTAGGTCTAGGATGCTTGGGTGCTTAGTATGTAAAAATGGGGTTTAGAAGACATTGTGAAAAATGTTTCATAACAGTGAACAATTATAATAATCTGTTTTTACTGTGTAGGCATAGTTTCATTTTCGTGGAACAGACCAGCTTAAGGCATTTCTTCCACTCCTCCAAAATCTAAATTAGGCCCAGAACATTTTTGTCACCCTCAGTGGGACTGGGACAAAGTACTGAGGCTTTTCCAGGGTGATGTTGAGGCTTTCCCAGGGAAGTCTCACTCTCAAAGAGTCAGAAAACCAGTTTGTGCCACTCAGAACGTTTTGGCACATTGAAAAAGGTTCAGTGGCATTTTGTGGTGAAAGCATCAAGCCTGTGGAGCCCTACCTAGCAATATATTCCAGCATTGCCTGGCATGTATATTTTGAGGGCCAAAAACTTGATTCAGTTGAAAGATAAAACCTTAGACTTGAAAGACCCACTGACAACCTCTCCATTGTGGTCAGCCTGGAATCATGTTTATGTCCCAGTCAATCATCAACTTTTGATTGGCATTTAGGGGGTCATTACGACCCTGGCGGAAGGGGGAGAACCGGCGGTAAGACCGCCAACAGGCTGGCGGTCTTACCTTGTGGGATTATGACCATGGCGGTACATTCGCCGGTTCTCCGTTCCGCCTGCCGGGCTGGAGACCTGGGTCTCCAGCCCGGCAGCCGTCACTATACTGCCGGGGTTTTTTGACCCGGCTTACCGCCGTGGATTTCCAGCGGTTTGAACAGCCATGAAATCCATGGCGGTAAGCACTATCAGTGCCAGGGAATTCCTTTCCTGGCACTGATAGGGGTCTCCCCCACCCCGACTCCCTCCCCTACACCCCCACCAGCCTTGCCACCCCCCAAAGGTGTCAGGGCCCCCCTCCCCTCCCCACCCCGACCCCCAACATCACATAACTCACACACACCCGACACGCATGCAGGCACCACCAACACACACACGCACACACCCCAACATACATGCCAACATCCACACACACAGTCAGATATGCACACCCACATTCACACATACACGCACACATCCATACAGACATACACGCACTCATTCCCAAACACGCATCACCCCCACAAGCAGACACGCAGTCACACACCCCCTCTACATACTCAGACGCACACCCCCATGCATGCACACAACACACAACACCCTCCCACCCCCTCCCCTAACGGACGATGGACTTACCTGGTCTGTCGATCCTCCAGGAGGGGACGGGAGCCAGGGGGGCAGCTCCGCCGACACCACACCGCCAACAGAACACCGCCACGGCAAATCACAGGACGTGATCCGCCAGTATGGCCGTTGGCGGCTCTCCATCCGTAAAGGGACGGAGAGCTGCCTACGGTCATAATAGGCCGAGCGGCAAACCGCCTGCACTGGCGGTCTTCCGCACGGCGGTCCCTCGGCGGTCTTTAAAAAAGACCGCCGAGGTCAAAATTACCCCCTGAGTGTTTTCTAGAAACAGTTTGCCTTTAAACTTTGAAAATGCATATCTTTAGTTTCCCTCATCTAATTTTGATTAGCGTGGTGTCCAAAATGGTAGTAATCCTATACTTTAATACATTTATTTTGAGAAATTAACTGCTGCATTTGGCATAGTTCCTGGGGGTTGCAAACAAATTATCTATGATGTGTATTGTGACCCAACCAGATTGTGTTGGTAAGTTACCTGATTATGGTGTCTTGGGTGCCCTTCCTACCTTAATAGAATAATTTCTGTAATCTGTGAATTAGCTCCCTTATGCTGCATGCTTTTCGTTTTTGCGTAATTTAAATGTTTACATTTTGCCAGTAAAGAATTCCATTTCTTGACCAATTGTGTTTTTTTAGATTTCATATAAGCTGTAAAACAAGTTGATACCTTTTGGAATCTGGGTTATTAGGTGTGTGGACTGCACAAGTAATAGGTCCACGCTTTTTACTGGAAACCAAGCACCCCATAGTACCACTTGACTTTCCCAGAGTAGCAAAACAGAGAAGTCAAAGGCCTACTCAGGGTAGGTGGTGTGGGCCAGTAATTACAATTCATTTGCACACAATACTAACACATAATAAATGATAGTACAGTACCTTTTCATTAGAAAAAAAAGGAAGTACATTTATTACACACACTACTAAATACTATGCAATCACTTAAAAATATGTGCATAGGCAGATGGAAAATACTATAGATAACATTGCATAATCGTCTTGGACCCCCTAGAGGGGGTCATACAAACATATAGGGTAGGTCTATTGACTTGGTCAAAGCTCAAGAGCAGAAAAGCATGTTAAAGACATAGGTGGTCATTACAACCCTGGCAGACGGTGTTAAAGCGGCGGTAAAACCGCCAACAGGCCGGCGGTAAAAAAATTGCAATTACAACTGTGGCGGAAACCGCCAACAAAGACAGCCACTTTAACACTCCGACTGCCACGGCAGTACAAACAAACAGCACGGCGGTCACCCCCAACAGACAGGCGGGAGACAATGTACCGCCCACACTATTATGACAGGCCAATCCACCACCTTTTCCGGGGCGGATTCACCGCAGATAAAAACACGGCGGAAACAGGAATTTTTAAGGGAAAACGCTCACCTCTACACACCCCACGAGGAACGAGGACACCATGGACCCGGAACTCCAAATTCTCCCTGCGATAGTGTTCCTGCTCCTCTACCATGAGCACGAATGCCGGCGGCAAAGACCACAGTGAGTACTGCACCTACGACACAGGGGAAGGGGGAGGCAAAAAACAGGGGGACACACACGCAACACCCCCACCCTCACCCACTACAACACACACAAATGCATATCAATACATCACAGTTACACCTCCCAAACCCCCCAGAAGAATTCAAAGACAATATAAAATTAGTGTAACCATTGTAATATATTAAAAACAAGTAGGCAGAAATATATATATATACACCATGTACAAAATAAATACCAAGCATAGTAGTCCAGGTAGTGCACTAAGATAGTCCGTAGAACACTGGGACCACACGGTATGGGCGAGGCCCACACAAGATCCCCGACCATGACGGAGAGAACACTGCAGGGGCATCAGATACCAAGAAAACAGGCACCTCAGGGGGAGGGAAAGGGGGTGCACCTCAGCCGCTTGAGTGCACGACGCCAAATCCACGAGGGGGCCACATGCCCACTGTTCCATCCTGGGGAGTGCAAAGCCACAGTTTCACAAATCTCTACAGTGGGTGGTCTGCCCACTGTTCAATCCTGGGGAGTGCAAAGCCACAGTCTCTCAAATCTCTACAGTGGGTGGTCTGCCCACTGTTCAATCCTGGGGAGTGCAAAGCCACAGTCTCTCAAGTCTCTACAGTGGGTGGTCTGCCCACTGTTCAATCCTGGGGAGTGCAAAGCCACAGTCTCTCAAGTCTCTACAGTGGGTGGTCTGCCCACTGTTCAATCCTGGGGAGTACAAAGCCAGAGTTTCTCAAGTCTCTACAGTGGGTGGTCTGCCCACTGTTCAATCCTGGGGAGTACAAAGCCACAGTCTCACAAGTGGATAACAGTCTCCACAGGTTCTGGATGGGGCATGGTGCCCAGAGTGCTTCATCCTGTTAAGGACAGAGGTAGTGGATGTCAGTCTCCACTGGTTCTGGAGGGGGCATGGTGCCCAGAGTGCTTCATCCTGTTAAGGACAGAGGTAGTGGTTGACAGTCTCCACAGGTTCTGGAGGGGGCATGGTGCCCAGAGGGCTTCATCCTGTTAAGGACAGAGGTAGTGGATTACAGTCTCCACTGGTTCTGGAGGGGGCATGGTGCCCAGAGGGCTTCATCCTGTTAAGGACAGAGGTAGTGGATGACAGTCTCCACTGGTTCTGGAGGGGGCATGGTGCCCAGAGTGCATCATTCACCCAGTGACGGACTCAGTTGCGTCCGTGCCCCTGCTGCTCATGGGCTAGCGGTGCTTGAGATGGCGGTGCCCTGTTCAGCGGTGCTTGAGATGGCGGTGCCCTGTTCAGCGCCCTGCTCAGCGGTGCTTGAGATGGCGGTGCCCTGTTCAGCGGTGCTTGAGTTGGTGGTGCCCTGTTCAGCGGTGCTTCAGATGGCAGTGCCCTGTTCAGCGGTGCTTCAGATGGCAGTGCCCTGTTCAGCGGTGCTTCAAATGGAGGGTCTCAGCTGCTGGTGGTCCTTCATGGCCCAGCGGGGCTGGCTCTGGTGGTCCTTCATGGCCCAACGGGCCTTTTGCTGGCGGTCCTTCATGGCCCAGCGGGCCTTTTGCTGGCGGTCCTTCATGGCCCAGCTGGGCTTGTGCTGGCGGTGGCCTCCTGGCTCCTAGACAGCTGGGCTTGTGCTGGCGGTGGCCTCCTGGGCAGCTGGGCTGGTGCTGGCGGTGGCCTCCTGGGCAGCTGGGCTGGTGCTGGCGGTGGCCTCCTGGGCAGGTGGGCTTGTGCTGGCGGTGGCCTCCTGGGCAGCTGGGCTGGTGCTGGCGGTGGCCTCCTGGGCAGCGGGGATGATGGCGGTCTTCTCTGCCGTGCAGCTCTTCCCAGACTTGCCGGGTTTCTTGTGGCCCTTCCCCACCTTGGAAGGTGTCACAGCTGACTCCACACTCCCAACGAGACCCCTGGGAGCGGCTTTGGTGGCTGGGGTCTTCCCCCTCTCCTGCCGGGCACTGGCCAACTTCTGATGCTTCACAGGTGGGGGACTGTCTGTGCTGTGGCTCCGTGCCACACTGGCTGCCCTGGTGGCCGCTGCACTCCACATTCCGGTGACTACAGGCACCACTGGTCCCTGAAATGTTGTGGCTGAGGTTCTAATTAGGGACCTATGAGACGGACGGAGTGGGGGAGGTGTGGGAAGGAGGTCAAGGTTGGACAGGAAAAGTTTTTTGGACACACTGGGACGGGTAGCTGGAGGGGGTTTGGGAGTGGAGGAAGAGGTGGTGGTTGTAGGAGGTGTACGTTTGGTGACTTTGGGTGAAGGTGCATGCGCTGGAGGCTGTCGTGAGGTGTATGGCTGTTGGGTGGGTGTGTGCCTGCGTTTGTGTATCTTGGGAGGCGGCGTCACAGACACACTGGGAGAGGACACAGGGGACGTGTGAATGGTAGTGGGGGTGGTGACTGCACGTGAGCGGGGTGTGGTGGTGGGTGTGCTGGAGAGGGACGTAGTGGCTGTAGAGGTAGTGCATGCAAGTGTAAGTGTAGACAAGACTGGGAGGGAGGAGGGAGACGAGGAGGAGGGGGACACAGTGGAGGCAGTGCATGTTGGTGTGTCTGCATGTGTGTGATGCTTGCTTGAGTGCCTGTGGGATGTGTGGTGCTTATGTTTGCCTGAGCATCCCTTGGGTGTTGACGTGTGTGCATGTTGGTCTGTAGGTGTGCTTGGGATAGGCTGAGGTACAGGGGATTGGGTCGGGGTTGAGGAAGTTGGAGGGGGGAGGCTAGAGACGGGGACAATGGCTGCCATCAGTGCTGAGGCCAAATCTGAAAAGATTGGTGAAGGGCCGCCTGACCAGAATGAATGCCCTCCAGGAATGCATTGGAGTGTTGCAACTGCCTCTCTACACCCTGGATGGCATTCAAAATGGTAGACTGCCAAACAGTGAGGGACCTGAGGAGGTCAATGGCCTCCTCACTGAGGGCAGCAGGGGTGACTGTGGCAGGGCCTGAGGTGCCTGGGGCGAAGGTGATGCCCACCCTCCTGGGTGAGCGGGCACGGGGCAAAGGCTGAGGGGCTGCTGGGAGGGCGGTGCTGGTGGGGGGGTGACGGCTGTACCTGTAGATGCGGGGGCACAGATGTTGCTGCCACCACAAGGGAGCTCCCATCAGAGGATGAGTCCATGTAGCTGGTGTCAGCTCCTGTCCCCGCTGTGGAGCTCCCCTCGCCCTCCGTCCCACTGGTGAATTCAAACTCCGTAGTGTCGCCCTCCAGGACCATGTGGGATGCAGCTCCCTCGTGCTCCGTTGCCACTGCTCCTCCGCCTGATGATGCTAATGCACACAAGAACAGGGAGAACTCAAAAAGGGGGGGGAAGACAGAAGAAAGAGATGTTGAGTGCATGCATTACCGCTACCGTTGGCGGACACTACAGACACAGAAGCCCCCTGCACTATGCCGCGCTCTTGGGCTCCACTGTTCAATTTCTGGGAAATGGCCTACAAGGCTATGGATGACATCTGCACATATCGATGACACAGGGGCATGACTAGCTGTGCTTGGCACTCTACAGAGGTGGACTGGGGTGCCATATGGCCTGACATACGGAGGGGTCTTGCCTAAGGAACTCCCCCTGGCCTAGGGAAACCCGCAGCCCTCCTCCCCCACCCAGACACCTCCATTGCGCGCAAAGTCAGCAGAATGAGAGTGTACTCACCCCCTTGTGGCTGCTGTGATGCCCTCAAGCGCCCATCCAACTCCGGGTAGGCCACCGGCAGGATCCTGAACATCAGGGGGGTCATGGTGCGACGGGCACCCCTCCCACGTTGGGAGGCCATCCCCAGCTGAGCCTCCGCCGTCTTCTTGCTCCAGCGGCGAATGTCCTCCCATCTTTTCCGGCAGTGGGTGCTCCGTCTGTGGTAGACCCCCAGGGTCCGGACGTCCTTGGCGATGGCACGCCAAATATCTTTCTTCTGGTGGGCGCTGACCTACATGAAATGTACAGGGGAAAAAGAGAAGTTATTACCAACTGCACCGTCAAAGTGATTGGCCCCCATCCCTACCGTTGCCATGGGGCACATGCATTCACCGTCTTTCATGCACGCAGCACTCTCCCCCCTTCCTTCTTACATCCAGCCCTCTCCACACAGGCATAGTCCATACAACATGCTCCCTGTGTACTTACCTGTTTGTCTGGAGGACCGTAGAGTAGCGTGTACTGGGGGAGGACCCCATCCACGAGTTTCTCCAACTCCTCCAATGTGAAGGCAGGGGCCCTTTCCCCAGACACTCGAGCCATTGTCTCTTCCAGACCGAGGTCACAGCAGCACTTGCAGTGTAGGTCCTCTCCTGTCGAAGATCAGGTATCGAGTGATTGAAGTGATAGAAAATGGCGGTCACGTCCGGGGCGCTGCGTACCGTCACCGCCGGCGTACATCGCCATTGGCTCCTGGGACCCATAGGGTCCAATGTTAACCAATGCAGCATTGCGCCGCGGTCTTCGACCACCTACCGCGACGGTGTACAACGCCAGCGCAGTTACCTCACATCCCATTGTCACACTTTACAGGTCAGGCAGCGGCCATTTCAGGGGCCCACATGGCTCTTCATTTCCAACTGTGTCACTCATACCTAGGCCTAGACTCAACACACATACAGGCCACCTTTTGTGTAGGATAGGTGTTCTGTGTAAACTGTGGGTACGTACCTTTGAGTTGTTTGACTCTGTGCTCGCTGTTGTCCTTCATAGGCACTGTCCGCTGGGACATGTGAGGAGATGGCGGCATCCTCCGGTGTACCGACCGTTGGTGGACCTGTCGACAATGGAGGAGCGACATTTGATTATCACATACAGGCTTGACCGTGCCACAATCCAGGAACTGTGTACCCAGTTGGAGCCAGACCTGATGTCAGCAATCCGCCAACCCACAGGAATCCCCCCTCAAGTGCAGGTGCTGTCAGTGCTCCATTTCCTTGCAAGTGGTTCCTTTCAGACAACAGTGGCCATAGCATCAGGGATGTCCCAGCCTATGTTTTCCAACGTATTGTCCAGAGTGTTGTCTGCCTTTCTGAAACACATGCAGAGCTACATCGTTTTCCCTCAGGTGGAGGATTTGCCTACAGTGAAAGGGGATTTCTATGCCCTGGGACACATCCCCAACATCATAGGTGCCATTGATGGGACACATGTGGCTTTGGTACCCCCCCACAGGAGTGAACAGGTGTACAGAAACCGGAAGGGTTATCATTCGATGAATGTACAGATGGTAAGTTTGGCAGACCAGTACATCTCCCATGTGAATGCCAAGTTCCCTGGCTCAGTGCATGACGCCTACATCCTGTGGAATAGCAGCATCCCTTATGTGATGGGTCAACTCCAGAGGCACTGTGTGTGGCTATTAGGTGAGCACCTGGAAGCAAGTCAGTGGGAATGGTTGTCTAGGTCTGGGGATATCCCTCCAGGTTAGTGCGTGTCTAACAGTTGTCCCTCACCATTTGCAGGTGACTCTGGTTACCCCAACCTGTCATGGCTACTGACCCCAGTGAGGAATCCCAGGACAAGGGCAGAGGAACGCTACAATGATGCCCATGGGTGAACTAGGAGGGTGATCGAGTGGATCTTCGGCCTCCTGAAGGCCAGGTTCAGCTGCCTCCATATGACAGGTGGATCCCTATTCTACTCACCAAAGAAGGTGTGCCAGATCATTGTGGCCTGCTGTATGCTTCATAACTTGGCTTTGCGACGACAGGTGCATTTTCTGCAGGAGGATGGTCCAGATGGCGGTGTTGTTGCAGCTGTGGAGCCTGTGGACAGTGAAGACGAGGAAGCAGGGGAAGAAGACATGCACAACAGGGACTCAGTGATCCAGCAATATTTCCAGTGAGACACAGGTAAGAATACAAACCTGCCTACTACATGTACTTCAACACTACTACCTCTCTACTGTGTGTCGTTTTCACCCAGTGTATGGTCCCTGAGTTGTCACTTTCCCTTACGATTTCACAGATGTGGGTCCCACTGTGTGACATCTGCTTAGATTCTTCATGGACTAGAGCTGTGTGACACAGGTATGTTGACATTAAACTTGAAAGAGCATTTTGTCACAGCAATTGCTAATACACTATTTCGAAATCACAGACAGACTCCAGATTGTTTTGTGCTTTAAGTGTGTTTATTTAAGTGCTCAATATTGGAGGGGGTAGTGAAATGGTGAGGGGTGCTGGCGGAGGAATGTCCATGGCAGAGTCCAGTCTATTAGTCTCACAGGTGCATTGCCCATATGGGCATAGGAAGTGGAGCTGGGGCAGTTTCAGTATGGACAGGGTGACAAAGTGGGACAGTGGGATGACAATCAGGCTGGTCTCATTTCTTGACGGGGGTCTTGGCATCATGCTCTGTCTTTGTCCTGGATCTCAGGGACCGTTTGCGGGGTGGTTCTCCCTCTGCAGGGGGTGGGGTGCTGGTGTGGTGGTCCTGTGGCGGGGCGTCCTGTCCACTAGCGCCAGCGGAGGTGGTGGGCAGTTTATCATCCATGCTAGTGTCAGGGGCCCCTTGTAGTGCCACAGTGTCCCTCCTGGTGTTCACAAGTTCCTTCAGCACCCCTACGATGGTGCCCAGGGTGGAGCTGATGGTTCTGAGTTCCTCCCTGAAGCCCATATACTGTTCCTCCTGCAGGCGCTGGGTCTCCTGAAACTTGGCCAGTACCGTTGCCATCGTCACCTGGGAGTGGTGGTAGGCTCCCATGATGGAGGAGAGGGCCTCGTGGAGAGTGGGTTCCCTTGGCCTGTCCGGCCCCTGTCGCACAGCAGCCCTCCCAGTTCCCCTGTGTTCCTGGGCCTCCGTCCCCTGGACCGTGTTCCCACTGCCACTGCCCCCAGGTCCCTGTTGTTGTTGGGGTGGTGGGTTATCCTGGGTTCCCCGTAGTGGTGGACACACTGCTGATTGACGTGTCCTGGGGACGGAGGTATGGGCCTGCTGGGTGGGTGCTGTGCTGGTGTTTCCAGAGGGTGGAAGGTCTGTAGTGGCCTGTGACTGAGTGATGGGAACCGACTGTCCCGAGGTCCCCGATGGGCCGGGCTGGTCATCTAGATCCAGTTGGACAGAGGTGCTGTCATCACTGTGGGCTTCTTCTGTTGGTGGTGTGGACATGTGTGGACCCTCCTGTCCGGTGACGTTGGGTAGGGGTCCTGCAGGGGTATAAAAGGATGGTTATTACATCTGTGTGTGTCATGGTGTGCAATGGGTGGGTGACCGTGTACCCCAGTGCTTGCATTCCTGTGTGAGACCTTGTGTGAGGATGGTTTAGGGGGTTGTATGGGTATGTGCAGTGGGCATGCTTTAGTGATGGGTGTCCATGCTTTGTTGTTGCATGCAGGGCTTGGTGTTGGGATGGGTGGTTTGTGATATTGGGACATATGTGAGGAGTTGGGGTGCTGGGGGTGAGGGTGAGGGTGGGGGTATGTGATAGCATGCAGGTAGGGTGGGGGTTGTAATAGTTAAGATTTGACTTACCAGAGTCCATTCCTCCACCTACTCCTGCGAGGCCCTCAGGATGCAGAATCTACAAGACCTGCTCCTCCCATGTTGTTAGGTGTGGGGAAGGAGGTGGGGGTCCGCTGAACTGCCAGGTGCTGTCTTGAGACCACGGAACGCACCTTCCCCCGTAGGTCATTCCACCGCTTCCTGATGTCCTCCCGATTTCTCGGGTGCTGTCCCACTGCGTTGACCCTGTCCACTATTCTTCACCATAGCTCCATCTTCCTTGCAATGGAGGTGTGCTACACCTGTGCTCCGAATAACTGTGGCTCTACCCGGATGATTTCCTCCACCATGACCCTGAGCTCCTCCTCTGAGAACCTGGGGTGTCTTCGCCGTGCCATGGGGTGGTGTAGGTGATGTGTGGGGTGGAGTGTGTGCTGATATGTAGTGGTGTGTTGTGTGAGGTGCGTGGAAGTTCTGTGGGTGATGGTGTGGTGTGCCTGTGGATGCTGTTGTTCTTGCTGGTGCTCTCTCTCTGGCCTTCTTTCGGAATTTTTTGTCATGGGGGTTTGTGGGTGTTGTGGGTGTGTGTTTTATATTGTATTGGGTGTGTGGGAGTGGTGTGTGTATGTGTATCAGGTGTGTGTATTTTGAATTGTCCAATGTGGTAGTGTTTTGTAAATGTGTGTGTATTTTGAGCACAGCGGTGTGTACCGCCAATGGAATACCGCGGTTGAAAGACCGCTGCGTGGATTCGTGTGTCGTGATAGCGTGGGCGTATTTCTGTTGGCCTGACGGTGTCGGTTTTGTTATCGCCAGTTTATCACTGACCTTTGGTGTGGCGGGCTTGTGTGGGTGTCTGAATTTTGGGCAGATTCCGAAATGTGGGTCATAATAGCTGTGCGGAATTCCGCGGCCGCGGCGGTGTGTTGGCGGTCTTCTGCATGGCGGTAAGCGGCTTTTACCGCCAATGTTGTAATGACCACCATAATTTCATACGTAGATGCAATCATCAGTAATAACAATCATGTGTAAATGCACTTATTAATATCAATCAAGCATAGGATCAACATGTGACCAATAATCACTGCCAACATGATTATCACAAGAAAGCATTTAAAATGAGCAACACATGTTGTCTGTGTACTGTTTTTAACCTTTTCAAGTGTGAAAATGCAATAATAATAACAGCCCCTAGAAAGCATCACATTTGGATTACGTAACATGCAACTTTAAGCATAGCCCCTAGAGAGCACTTCAGCACAAATTTCTCTTTATACACTTTCAGGCAAACATAATTGCAACCCTAATGGGAGCCCATAGAGAGTGCTGCACTCCCAGGTGTAGAGCATAAGCTCCAAACTGTGGAGTGCTCTGAAAACATTAGAGAAAGTTCAGATGTGTCCTGGTTTGAAGGGTCCGACAAACATAGGGTGAGCAACCTGTGTAACCTTACAAATACTTTCTTGGGGGGACCTGCTGTGCTCCTGCAGCACCCCTATGCTTCCTTGATATTGTTGATGGTGCTGTGCCCTTCTGGGGCCACAGCAAGGCAAGAAAAACATGTAAATAAGAAGAAGCATTATGGAGCGCTCCAGCCAGAAGCAGTGAATATTTTATTACTGGCTGTCCCGCTGTGTCGGGGAGATCTGCAAAGCTTTTCTTTTGCTTTTTCTTTTTTTTGGGGGGGGCACCCCATGTCTGCTCAACTTTGGGGGCAGCTTAGGGAGCCTACCCCTTGCTGCCCCATCGGCTCTTGTGCAGCCCACATTTATTTGTGCGGCCGTGGGAGTTGGCAACTTCCCTCTCCCTGCCAGTTCCTGCAGGCAGGAATGTCCTTTCTGACGGTGGACCCACACTTCATCCAGAAATGAGAATGGGGAGGGGGGCAGGCCCATTGCTACTGTGGGGTGGCATAATGGTGCTTCCCCTTCATGATTTGTCCTTTTTGTTGGTTGGGGATGGGGTCCCAGCTCCTTCTGTGAGCAATAGGCCCACAGGAAGGGGTCCCTGGCCAATAGACAGAATTCAGGATGGGGACCCCAAGCCTGACCCCTCCCTGGGAAAAACAAAAATCACTAAAACATTTTCTGACCCCTGTGTCCTGGCCCATCCCATGTATAAATTACAAAACGGCAGCGGAGCCCCATGCATTTCTTCGCCTAAAAAGTCAAAGGCCGTCATACTTTAAAATGCCAGAACTCAGGCCCTATTGGGCCGATTTTGATTGTCCTGGGCTCATTTAACTCCTGATGGTGATCTCCAGCCACCAGCAGCAGTTGCCACAGACGTTCCCAACATTAAAAAAAGTGCAATCCTCAGGGAGTTGGTTCTCCTGGCTCCATGTGCTGGCCAGCCTCCTAGTTTCTGTCTCTGGGCACAGACGTCCAGGGCTTTCTTGCAACGGATCCTCAGGAGATATAAGGAGGCCAGCCTCACTGGCCCTTGGGGAAGCCCACTAATCCTCGGTCAACTGGGCAGACACCTTAGTCCTTTTTGGTCATCAGGGGTTTTTCCTTCCTGTTGTCCATGACAATCCCAGGGGCCAGCAGCAAAGTGAAGAGAAATCACCGAGTAAGAGAGAGTCTTCCCCCCTGTGCAAGAGACTTTAAAGGAGAGAGGAAGGTTCTAGAAGCCAGGCACCCCTGGCCAATCCTCGGGTGCCAGGGGTACCCCTTCATCCCTGTCCCAACCCTTCTGCATAGCATGCTGGGATGGTTCAAAATGGCCTCATCCAGGAGTCACAGGTCACATCTTCTCTGAGGACCTCTGCTCCATCCCTCCTTTGTTCAGGGGACTTGTGCAGGCCCATCCTTGGTATAGTGTTACAACTGATTGAAGGATACAGATCCTTCCGACTCACCCCTTTCCTCCCCTGGAGCAGAGTTAAGCACTGTTAATTGCTACCTTTGAGTGGGGAGGCCTCTGTATCTGAAATGTAATTAACTAGGCACAGCAGGGAGACAAAAAGCCTGAGTTCTGATCCAGAGCTAGACCAGAGAAATATGACAACTCTGGATGACCCATAAGGTGTACAAATTATTTGTGGAACTTGCAGATTTGATTTTCTCACACATTTTGATATGTCATTGGTCTCTGTAAAAAGGAAAGCAATACTACTCTCCAAGGAAATGTTCTCTTTATGGATATAACAAAGTGTCCCTACAGACAACAGTAAATCACACTGAATTTCCCTATCAGTGTACACTAACATTATAAGGTCTACCCCAGGCAAGTATCTAATGCTGTAGAGTCCCCTCTGCGCCAGGCTACCTGTGCGCAGTTACCAGGCTGGCCACGGCAGTAGTCTCCCATGCGCAGCCAGCACATGGGTGCACAAGTATGTTCACAAGTGTTCACATGTAGCCAGTGAGGTGCACCTTACCCTTGCTGTGTCGCAGCAGCCTTATCTTTAAAGGCAGAACCTGGCGGTAAACATGCGCAGTCCATTTGCCATGTGATTACCATGGGTCAAATATATGTAGAGAGACTCACTCACAGTAAAACGTCCAAAACCAGTGATCTAAAAAGCAAACTTTCTAGGGTATGCTGTATCAGAGGAACCCAACTGCAACAATATCTTGTTACTATATAAAACTTGTAAAACAAATAAATTAAAGACATATTTTATATTTTTCACAAAAATGTTAATGAATATCATAGTGAAAAGTGCATGGGCATGGGCAATATTAATCTGCATAACAGGCAGAAATATCTTCCACATTTTTTAAATATGGGTTAAATATGATTTTATGCCATATTTATTTCAAGTTCAAAAGAGATTGATTTAGCAAGTTGTGTGACCTTTATGAACTATCACTTGCTAACTACATAATGCATTTTTGGTTTCAAGGTTCAGTTTTTTGCATTTGCTCTCTAGGTGGCAGCGATGTTCTGTTGCAAAGCACATGGCAGTCTAATGGATTTTACTGAATACTTCTTGACCATAATAGGAGTGACACCTGCCCCCTCTCACCTCCTCATCTTGATTGACAAATAATTCCTTTTTTGCACTTTTTAAAGAATTGAACTGTTTTAGCAGCAATCATTTCCTCCATAGGTAATATGAATTGGAAACTGGACAGGATTAATTTGAGAATCTAAGATTTAGTGAGCAAGAGTAATGGATTTCATGGTTTAAAATGCATGCTGTTGGTGTCTCAATTTTTGATGAAAAGCCACTCCACTCTTTACTAACCGTTTGATGATAGTCTGATTGATATGAGTTCATTTCCTTGCACTCTGTGTCCTATTTTCCAGTTCCTATTTTCTTTTCTTTTGGCCTGCTTAGAGGATTGATGTTGACTGGTCGTGTTGGATAGCAATTTAGGTTTCTGGGACTAATCAACAATGTTTCTTTCCTGGGATGTAGAGAAGTGGGAATATCCTAGTGGTTGCCAACATCCTCATATTAAGGGAAGGAAAATCTAAATTAATTTCTTTGACTAATTACTATTTAATGAAAATGCAAAAATGTTTTAAAAGGTGATGTTATCTGATAACCAAAACTTAATGGAAAAGAATGTATGTATATAACCTCATTCTGTTGAACTCCTGAAAAAATTGCCACTACTCTTCCAGCCACAAACAAAATCTTTGTCTGAAGATTTTGTGAAGCTATTACTTTCTAGCTGTATCTCAGGACCATCTTCAGACTTTATTGGACTACATCTGATTGAAGTCTACATTTTAAATGGATTAACAGCCCAAATAATGGAAACATTTATTAAGCTCTCTGGTAATAGGTTTGATTAACAAAGAGCTCCGCTGATGTGGCCATTTTTAAAAAAGTAATTGAATCCCACAGTGTTGGACTTGACCCTCGCTGCAGGGTCACCCTCAAACTTTTTGCCTTTACCCTTCCTATTTTCTAATTTTAATTTTTGTTGCCACGAGGACTGTGCACTTTATCACTGCTGACCAGTGCTAAAGTGCTTGTGATCTCTCTTTAAAATATGGTTCTACTGGCTTACAATTGACTGGCATATTTAATTTACTTATAAATCCATAGCATATGGTACTACATGTGATACCAGTGGTCCTGCAGTACTCTTTTTACTACCCACTAAAGTAGCACTTTAAAACTTATGTCAGGCCTGCCACTGAAGCCTGTAGTGCACTTTCAAACTGCCATTATGACCTGGCAAAATGTGGGTTTACGTTTTACATGACTTGATAGTGAAAAACTCCTAAATTCGTTTTTCACTACTGTAAGGCCTGTCTCTCCCATTGGACAACCTTCAGTTACCTTATTACATTAATTAAGGGTTAACTTTTTAATTGGGAACAGATAGAGATCCCAAGTTTGGACTCAAATGAGTTGTGATTTAAAATCCTCTTTAATTGTAAAATTGGATTTGAAGTCACAATTCTGAAAATGACACTACTGGAAAGTTAGCATTTTCTTGCCCTAACTATGTGAGTCTGCTACCTGTGTTTGGGTCACATGACAGTGAATAACTTGGCGATTGGCCTTTGTGTATTCCTTCCGGACAGTGAGACAAAAAGGGAATGGGTGTTGGCAAGAAGGGCCATCCTGCCAGGATGGATGGGATGAGCTGCTCCCCACTCCACTTAAATTTCAAAAAGCTGCACCCAGCACTCACATAAAGGAACCTGACACCAGTCCTTTGTCACCTCAGACTACTTGGATCCTTGGCAGTGGAAGGGAAGAACTTCCCAGATCCAGATTTGGCAGTCTCCAGGATGTCATCCCATTTCAAAGGCTGGACCCAGATATACATGTTGGACCTCCTAAACCATCTTTTCAGTACACTTTTGGACCTCTGGAAGACGTCAGCAGGACTGCCTTGTACTCCAGAGTACTGTCCTGGCGCTTAAAGCCTGCCTTGCTCCTCAGAGGATTGCTTTTCTGCTACCAAAGGACTGCCTGGCTGCTTAAGGCCTGCCTTGTACTTTAGAGTGCTGTCTTGCTGCTTGAAGCCTGTCTTGCTGTTTGAAAGAGAACCATCTCCTTGAACCCAGAAATATCAAAGTTACTTCCAGGGCTAGCTGACTGACTTCTTATGTAAGTTACAGAGACATAACAAGCTCTAGAGACCTTGAACCCAGTACCTGGTTTCTGCTAGATTGAGTCCCTGATCCCCAAGAGGTGCCTCCCCAGGCCTTGGACCCTTGGCTCGCATCAGCTCGCATGATGTTTTGAGCTCTTTGCGATCACGAATGGGCAAGTTCGCACCAAGATTCTGCTGTCTGTGGTGACTGCCAACGTGAAGCTCCAGCAATGAGTGCCTGCAACACCACATCGAATCTTCATGCTACAGTGTCAAACATTTACAATGCCACTCCTGCTCTTCACAGTACAGCAACGACTATCCACAGTGCTTTCCCTGCTCCTCGTGTCCTCATCCACCACAAACAGAACTCTTTTGGCAGGACTTTGATAAAGTAACTTTGTCAGTGGGACTAACCTGGTCTGTGTATCCCACCCACCCTCTATCAAGGTGTACCTGAACTTGTGTTTTTTCCCCAGTCTAGTACAATTTGATGATTGCGAGTGGCGCTTTGTCCTTGTAGGTGCTCTATCTACCGAAAACTTTGAAGTGGCATATCTCCAGTTCTACTGATTGGATTTACTCCTTTTTGTGTCTTTTTATTTTCTAAAATGTGGTCTATTTTTTCCAAATTAGTTTGGAATTTTTTTGCTCTGTTTTCACTTTATTACTGTTTTTCTGCTTCAGACTTTACACTTTGCCTCTAAGTTACGCATGACTGCTTTGTGCCAAGCACAGGCGTATTTAGTAACCTTTGTTGTTCACCCTTATAAAAATAATGATATATTGCCTTAGTGAGGCGTCCACCCTTCCTTAACCAATACCTCCATTTCATAATTTTTTTGACGCAAAACTGCGTTAGCGCAGTTTTGCGTCAAAAAGTATAAATATGGGCCACAGAGTGGTAAAGTCTCCTTCTGACACAATCAGCATCCTATATCTTTGGAGTCACCCACTAAAAGAGGTAAATATGGTCAACCACAGGGCTCAGCTGTCTTGCCCACCTATTTAACCTGCAATCCCCAAATGCTGCCCGCCTTCCTGCACATCTACAAAATCTGATTGTATTTATACACTGATTATACATAATACTCCCCACTCTTAAAGATGTGTGATTAACTAATATTCATAAAGTCATGGGACTGATACATTTGTGGAAGTCGTCAAACAGGCCTTTTCTTGGTAAATGTTTCAGCATGCTCACAGCCCTATCTCCGCTGAGGAACTTTGGGGCGTTTGTTGGGTGTAATTTACAAATACCCCTTTATAATCTACACAGTGATGGAACTGGGTACAGACTTTCACAGTGAGGGCCTGATTTATGAAAAGTTAGTGCTGCTGTTACGTCATTTTGTGACGCAAAAGCGGTGGAACCTTACAAATATAATTATATTTTGTAAGTTTGAGCCGCTTTTGCATCAAAAAAGTACATAAAGGCGGTGCTAACTTTTCATAAATCAGGCCCTAAGCATGCAATCAAGTGTAAATATGTGCGTGTATGTGTGTATTAATGTGAGCCCTGGCACATAGAGTAACACACACGCAGACACACATATAAACTATACAGTATATTGACTAGGGGTATATCTTAGATAATGCCTTATTTTATTTGCTGTCTATTTCAATGGTGGACTATTGCTTAACATTACTGACCTTATATTTTACTCCTCCAATTGCTTTTAAGATGACATTTTAGCATAGGACTATATTTATATCCCATTCTCAGTGCAAGGCTCTTTTTTCCCCCGTATAGTATTTTAAGTATAATCAAAAGTCAACTTCGAAAGGCCATTCTGCCTAAGGGATATTTTTCCATTAAGTATTTTGACATATTGGCGGCCTTGAGGGATTATTGGTTTTTGAAGAAATATTAACAGCTGGAAATTTGCATTTTAATACAGTTCTCCCCAACTACTCAAGCAATTTTATTTTTAAGACCTGTGACAGGCTTCAAAGCCTTTAGTTCTATAGCAGCCCCATCAAGAAGCAGCTAACATAATTTTATTACGAATGACTAAATTTCCAAATTCTTTTTTTAATCCATCTCGGGAAGTCTCTGAATCCAACACCCACACTTTATAATCCACCAAGAAACTAGCATAGGTAGTTGTATTTAGTTGAGAGCAAAGGTAACAAACGTCCACGCTGACAATATGCTGAGCAGTTGGAGGCAAGGTTATTTGTATGTTGTTCTCTGCTGGTTGCAAAGTATTTTATTTGCAGCTGCTGATGCGCCTACAAGCCTGCCGGCTGCAGCGGGAAGAGCGGCTGTGTGCGACTGTGGGATGAAGACGGGATATACAGCGGATATGCACGTATTAGTAATGGGGCCTTTGAGTATTAAAGGATTTTTTAACATGTCACAGGTGTTCTGAGAGTCAGGAGGCCAATACTAAATACAGCTACCCCATCGCTGTGCAATCTCACGTCTTATGTTTTTTTTATTTATTGAAGAAATCTGGCCTTTGGAAAAAAGCTCTTATGTTTAGGGTTTACTGGTAAGAGGCATGGTTACAGAAATGTCATCAATTCGCGTTAGAGCTGCTTTTTCTGCAGTACGATTGTAATGCTCAGTCTATTTACTTTTTTTTTTTTTTTAAGTTTTTCTTAACGCTCTTAGACGTCTCAAGGGCAATAAAGACAGGGCTGGACTGAGACCCAAACGCAGCCCTTGCAAATATGTTAAAACCACCCCAGCTCCCTTCCTCCTCTCCCACCCTCTCTTATTTCGTACTTTCTCTCTTTCCTCTATCTGTCCTAAAGCACACCCTTCACTTTCTCCTGTGCCCATTGAATAAATGGGTGGTTCCGCGAGAACTACAGAATGCAAGAACTCCGTGCAGGACAGGAGGAAGGGCACCTACAGCATTGGTTCCCAACCTGCGGGCTCCCTCAGGTCCACAAGGCCTCCTCATGGGACCTGCTTAGAAAATCAAATGACGTTAACAGATGAACTAAAGCGGCTAAATGTTCAACTGAAATATTTCAAACGTGTTGTAAATGTCAAGGAATTTTAAATTGGAGACTAAAAAATAAATTAGTATCCGTAGATTGATTCGTGGATGCAGTGCAGATGCATTAAACAGAATATTGTATGGATGATATGTGACTTCAATTGAACCTAGAAAAGCTCCAACCTTCCTATTAAATTTTCATTTTTTATTTATATTTGTTTCCAAATTAAAGTTATGTTACCATTTGTGATATGCTTGTTTCTCTATTTCTTGTGCATTATTTTGCGATTCAGATCATCCACAATGGTTAGGCCAGTGACCCCAGCTTCCAGTAATTACTCAGTGGGGGGGGGTCCCCAGATTCCAATATTTATTCAGTGGGGGGTCCCTGGGTTTTAAGTAATGATAAAGTGGGGGTGCACAGAAGTTTTAAGGTTGAGATCCACTGAGCTAGAGAATTTGGGCGCTTACTAAGAGTTTGGCAAACAGGAAACTTTGTTAAAATATGCCAGATAGCCTAGCCGCCATATTACAAGTGCCATAGGCTATAATGCCCTTTTATTACAGTGCACAGAGCATCCATCAATTTTGTGATGCAGTATCCCACCAGTCAAACTATAAATAACACCCATAGTCATTCAGGAATAAATACTTGGGGAAGAGTTGGGTCTTCAGTTCATTTTAGAAAAAGTTCTCATGCTGATTCTTAATGGAACTGTAGGTGAAGAGGGTTCCAGAGAGATAATTCTTAATGTGCAGATGTCATCCCCATCCATTGTTTTGTTTGATAGACAACCAAGGGAGTGATTTTAAAGCCACTGTGATGTGGCATGAGCCTCTTCAGCAATAGGTGATACAAGCAGCAAGGTTTTGTGTTCTTTGTTGCTTAATGATTTGCTGAGAGATCACCCCATAGGTGTCATTGTAATAGTCAGAATATAATAATGGCACCACACTGAAAGGGACACCACGGACTTGACTTTGAAGTGATAGGAGTACTCCTATGAAGAAACAGAGGTTGGAGCTAGAATTGATGGTGGAACAGGTTGAATGTTTTTCTATGTAATATAGGTGTATTTCACAGTAAATGCCCGATGCAGAAAACTAAGTGCTGATCCTCAAAAATAAGTTTCGATGCCACGCACCGGAAACCACCAGCTCAAATTAAGCACTGGTTCTCCTCAAATATGTCATGCAATGAAACTGGCTTCACAATCAGGCTGTAATAAATGCAGAGCTGTGCAGCACTAACACTACAAGAGGTGCTGGGCAAAAACATTGAATGACCTCCTGACAGCCTCACTTAGAGCAAAGAATGGTCACTGCAGAACGAGGTGGTGGTAGCAATGAATTTAAGATGATTTACTATCCATACATGTCAATTTGTGAAGCAAGAACGTACTAGGTAACATACGCCAAGTACACTATGCAATAACAACATCATAAAGTCTGTTTAAAAGCACTTGCCGTCTTTTCCTTGGAGGGCTGTACTCATTGCTTATTTAAACTTCATATCATAAACCATTGGTAGAATATGTCATCCACTAACTTAATGGGTTATTGTTTTGTTGGACTATAGATAGGGAAAATATGGCCACCCCTCAGGTATGGTCACTGAACTAGAATTCCAGAAAAAAACAGTCTTTAATGTTCACAGTCAAAAGAACATGGAATGACTACTTTTAGTTACCACGACTTGCTTTCAAGTGAGACGTGAAGTGCAAGCATGCCACTCATAAGTGATGAAGACATGAGGTTAAAAATTGCTGTACACTTCAAAAGGTGAAAACGTAAGACTGAGTCTGCCCAGATGCACACATTCAACAATAACAAAAGTGTACTGAGCTAAACCAATATAAAGCCAAAATACTTCAGTTGAGTTATGGAATAAAGGGACTGCCCATGTAATAAGCAATTGTACAAAGATAGAATGCTTACATATATATTTATTCATTTACTTATTTATACATATTTATTCATTGTTCTGGTAATTGCGTTGTGTCAGTGCAACCTTGTGTCTGAATTTCGATTATGGTTACAGCTCATATTAAAAAGACACATATTTTTTCCATGGAACTACACTGTCCATTTTACAATTTGAGTGATCTTGTGATCATTCTCTTGGATATTAGAGACTAAGGGGGTCATTACAACCCTGGCGGTCTTTGACTGCCAGGGCAGTTTTGACGGAAGCACCGCCAACAGGTTGGTGGTGCTTCCTGGGGCATTACGACCGTGGCGGAAGCGCCGCAGTCGCAATGCCGGGACCAGCGGTTTCCCACCACTTTAGTCCCAGCGGTTTCCAGCCACTTTAGTCCCGGTGGTTGAAATCCCCCAGCTCTGCCCAGGGGATTACGAGTCCCCCTGCTGGCCTTTTCATGGTGGTTTGAACTGCTATGAAAAGGCTGGTGGAAAGGGGAGTTGCCGGGCCCCTGGGGGCCCCTGCACTGCCCATGTCACTGGCATAGGCAGTGCAGGGGCCCCCTGCTACGGCCCCATGCAGGTTTTCACTGTCTGCATAGCAGACAGTGAGAAGCACGACGGGTGCAACTGCACCCGCTGCACAGCCGAAACACCACAGGCTCCATTTGGAGCCGGCTCCCGTGATGCGGCCCAGCGGGGATCTCAAAATAGACCCCGCCAAGGTTGTAATGAGGGCCTAATTCCTTAGAAGATCATCCATTTGAAGTTGGTACGTTTGCTGTTGAAGAAATTTGTTGGCAGGATTTACGTACTGAAATAACTATATATATATATATATATATATATATATATATATATATATATATATATATATATATATTACACACATATATATATATATATATTATATAATTATATATTATATAATAATTATGACATACTGTTGGTCGGCAGTAGGTAGTTATAGTTAGGACCTAGTTTCCATAGAAAAAGTGTTTTTTGACTGGCCTATATCTTTGGCACCGTTTTCCCCAAAAAGTGCCCTGGTGATTATTGTTTTGCACGGAAAGTTTCGGGGTGATTTGTGAAGGGTGGCCGAGAAAAAGGGGGGGGGGGCAAAAATGTTGTGTTTCCTATGTTAAGTCCTATAGGACATTTACACACAACAACAGCCCGAACTACTGGATGGAATTACACAAAATTTAGCCGAAAGCTACCTTTTGGTATATATGCATGCATTGCACCACTTTGTAACCCAATGAACTACAATATGCCTGCACCAGGCATAATGTATGCAAAGGGGGTATTCCCCCATTAGGGGGGGCTGAAAAAATGGTGCGAAGAAATCTAGGAGATTTCTTTGTGTCATGTTTTTTCTGCACTTTTAACTCCTGCTCAGAGCAGGCATTAAAAGGAGGCACATCATTATTTACAATGGGCCTCAATGGGCTTTGCAGGGTTAGCGTCAAACTTTTTGACAATAATCCTGTAAAGTTCGGAACTACCGTCAAACATTCTGACGCTAGTTCCCTAACTACCGCCGTGGTGCAGTGTATCTTAGATACAATGCACACATGGTGGCATAAGGGGGCTACTAAGGGGTGCAAGAAAAGTGGCTATGCACTTGGTGCAGCACCACTTTTCTTATATCAGGCCCTAAAAGTTATAATAAATCCAACAACATACAACTGTTGAATTTAATATAAGTTGTTCCTAGAAAGAGCTTTAGAACTCTTCCTAAAAGTTACCAAGTTCAGCTGTGTAGTCTGTTCTCTGATTAGTCAGCCTCTGGCAGCCTGAGCTGCCTTGATGAGGTGTGAAGTGGCCTGGGGTGAAACAAAGGAAGCATCTGGTGGGAGGAGATCTGCCTCAGCAGATGGTGGGACAGGATATGGGGAGAGCTGCCAAATTGGTGTTCAAAGGAGGGAAGGACATTTGGGACCGCAACTGTACTACCCCCATTCCGTCAAAACCCAGGTGCCCCCTGATTAGATTAAGGAAGGGTGTGTTAAGGGAAAATTAGCCACACTAGTGGTGGGTTCAGCCAGACCTAAACGCTAAGATAGAATTTTTGCCATCTTGGATATTTTAGGAATGTTGCTCACTGGGATTGAATTTTGCCACACTTCCCAGAAAGTAGTCAATCAAGAGGGTGGTGGCATGCACATGATTGGGCAGAGGCCACTCCTGCTTTCCACCCCAGGAGCAAGGATAAAACTGGCAGACCTGAAACCCACCTCAGTTCCCTACTGGAAAGTGGCAAGAAGAAGAAGGACTACCCTGCTGGACCTCTGGCCTGCACCTGGACACTGCACTCAGAAGGACTGTGCCAGCGGCACACTTGAGCTTCACTACAAAAAGGAATTTTCCTTGCTTCTACTGCTTCAAGAAAGGATTCTGTGTCTAATACAGATAATAAATAGCTGACCAGAGTCCCCTGCATCAAGTCCTAAAGAAACTGACCAGCTGACTAGTGGTCATTTTTGGATTTGAGCCAGGTGCGTTATGGGAGTTGGAGTCCTAACCCTCAAGGAGCAACTCAGAGCTTCTGGAACCTTGGGGTAAGTTATGAACTCTTAAAGGACCTTTAAAGGCCTTGTGGAAGAAGATCCAGACGATTGGAGAAGTTTTTAGCAACTTTGGAAAAAAGCTCCATAAGTGGACCGATCCGACGTCGTGAATCAAGCCGGCTTACGTCAACCGCGATCCGGGCTGCCTTGCAGGATCTTCCCCCTGAAAAGCTCCAGAGCACCAGAATTCCAGAATTTCACCGGTGGCTCATGGAAAAGCAATCCAATGACATCGACTCAAAATCAGCTTGCTATGGAGAGTTTTCTGACGTCAAAGACAAAAAAAGCTCCCAAAAAACTTCTATGTCGGAACGTAAAAAGTTGACCGAGGCTTCCCGCGCAGTGCATCCGAGGAGGGCTCCAGGGAGATTGACTTCAATTTCATGATGAAGATTTCAGTCATGAAAAATTATCTAATTCCAAACACAGAATGCTTGAGCGAGGTCTCCTGTGCTCCGTATCCGAAGAGTGCTCCAAGGAGGTCCGATTTGATTTATGACTTCAACCTATCCAGAAAATCTCCAAGAAAAAGACTAAGGCCCTCATTACAACCCTGGCGGTAAATGGCGCCTACCGCCATTCTGACAGCTGCCAACATACTGTGACCGCGGCACTAATCCGCCACGGGGATTATGACCCACATTGAGAATACCGCCACAATACAGACACCCACACAAGTCCGACACACCAAAGGTCAGGGATAAACTGGTGATAGCAAAACCCACACCGTCACCCTAACAGGAATGCGCCCACAGTATCACGACCACGAATCTACGCGGCGGTCTTTCAACCGCGTAAAACCATTGGCGGTACACACCGCTGCGCTCAAAATACATACACACTTACAAAACACAACGACATTGGACAATTCAAAATACACACACATGATACACATACACATACACACACCACACCCACACACCCACAACACTATAAAAAACACCCACAATACCCACAAACCCCTACAACCAAAAAAAAGAGACCAAGCACAGAGAGACAAGCAAAGAGCACACACTCACTCAGAGGCACACAACACCATCACCATACACCATGCACGCACATCACAGTATACGTCCCAACACTTCACCCCAAACATCACCACACACATATCACTCACACCACATCATGGCACCTCAAAGACACCCCAGGTTTTCTGAGGACGAGCTAAGGGTCATGGTGGAGGAAATCATCCGGGTAGAGCCACAGCTATTCGGATCACAGGTGAAGCAGACATCCATTGCAAGGAAGATGGAGCTATAGCGGAGAGTCGTGGACAGGTTCAACGCCGTGGGACAACATCCAAGAACAAGGGATGACATCAGGAAGAGGTGGAACAACCTACAGGGGAAGGTGCATTCTGTGGTGTCAAGACACCAGATAGCAGTACAGAGAACTGGCTGCAGACCCTCACACCCTCCCCCCACAACTAACAACATGGGAGGAGCAAGTCTTGGCGAGTATGCATCCTGAGGGCCTCGCAGGAGTAGCAGGAGGACTGAACTCTGGTAAGGCAAATCTTTTCTTCTTTATCCCCCCCACCCTACCTGCATGCTATCACATACCCACACCCGTACCCTCACTTCCATCACTCCATCACCTCACATCCACCCCACCATCACAACCCACACATCCCAATACCAAGCCCTGCGTGCAACAACAATGCATAGACATCCATCACCACAGCATGCCCAGTAGAGTGACCCACCAAGCCCACACAACCAGCAATCACACAAGGCCAAGGCAACAGGGAAAGCAAAAATCTAGAAGGGAAACACACCCATTGCACAAGATGGCACATACAGATACAATAACAGTGCATTTACATCCCAACAGGACCCCTACCCAACGTCACCGGACAGGAGGTGCCAGATCTTCCAGTCCCCCCACAGAAGAGGCCCACAGTGATGACAGCAGCTCTGCACGCCTGGATCATGATGACCAACCTGGCCCATCTGGGACCTCTGGACAGTCGGTTCCCCTGCCAAAGTCCCAATCCATCACAGAGCCTCCCCCCTCAGGAAACACAACCACAGCAACCACCCAGCGGGCCCATGCCACTGTCCCCAGGACACATCAATCAGTAGTGTGTCCACCACTACAGGGACCCCAGGCAACCCCAAAAGCCCAGGATGATCAGGGACCTGGGGTCAGTGGGCACACGGTTCAGGGGACAGAGGCACAGGACAACAGGGAAGTTGGGAGGACTGCTGTGCGACAGGGGGAGGACAGGCCCAAGGAACCGACCATCCACGAGGCACTCTCAAACATCATGGGAGCATACCACCATTCCTAGGAGACCATGGGCACGCTATTGGCCAAGTTTCAGGAGACCCAGTGTCTGCAGGAGGGACAGTACATGGGGATCAGGGATGACTTCACAAAAATCTACGGCATCCTAATCACCATTGCAGGGGTGCTGGGTGATATGGGCAAGACTATGAGGGAGGCAGTGGCACAACAAAGGGCCCCTGACAATAGCCAAACCGGTGCTAGTGGAGAGGAGGCCCCGCCACAGGAACAACAGGCCACCAGCACCCCACCCCCTGCAGAATGAGAACCACCCTGCAAATGGTTCCTGTGATCCAGGCAGAAGACAGAGAACATTGCCAAGACCCCTGCTAGGGAAATAGGACCATCCTGATTGTCACCCTTCTGTCCCACTCTGTTACCCTGTCCGCCTTGAACTGCCATTGCTCCCCTTCCTATGCCCCCTTGGACAATGCACCTGTGATGCCATGAAACTGGACTCTACCACGGACCTTCCTCCACCATCACCCCAGCCCCTTGCACATACCCCTATACTTATTAGCACCTTCAATGAACAACCTTGAAACATAGACCAACCTGGAGTCAGTCTGATGATTCACAAATGTATTACTACAACATTAGCAAAGCATTGCAAGGTTTCTGTTCATTTACACATACCAATGTATGACAGTTGTTGGGCAGCAGTACACTTAGCATAAGCCACAATGGGATACACAGATCTGAAAAAAGGAAACCCAAAGGGAACAGTCAGTGTCCATAGACAGAGTGTAAGAGGCTGCCATGTACAATGTCCTAAAGTATACTGAAATGTGAAGAGGAGTTACAGTCTCTTACCTGTGTGTCACTGGAAGTACTGCAGGATAATGTTTGTTCTGTTGTCAAAATCTTCTTCCTCTGGCTCCTCTTCCTCACTGTCCACAGGCTCCACCGCTGCCACAAGACCATCACCAGGCTCATCCTCCAGCAGTAAAGGCACCTGGCGTCTCAAGGCCAGTTTGTGCAACATACAGCATGCCACGATGATCTGGCACATCTTCTTGGGTGAGTAGTACAGGGAGCCACCTGTTAGATGGAGGCACCGGAATCTGGCTTTCAGGAGCCTGAATGTCCTCTCAATAATCCTCCTAGTTCGCCCATGTGCCTCATTGTAATGTTCCTCTGCCCTTGTCCTGGGATTCCTCACTGGGGTCAGTAGCCGTGAGAGGTTGGGGTAATCAGGGTCACCTGCAAATATAGAGGGACAATTGTGAGACACACACTAACCCTTAGGGACAACCCCATACCCAGACACCTACTCATACTGTGTGGGGACCTTGGGCTCACCTATTAGCCACACCCAGTGCCTCTGGAGTTGGCCCATCACATAAGGGATGCTGCTATTTCGCAAGATATAGGCGTTATGCACAGAGCCAGGATATTTGGCATTCACATGGGAGTACTGGTCCGCCAGACACACCATTTGCACTTTCATTGAATGATAGCTTTTTGTATTCCTGTACACCTGTTAAGTTCTGCGGGGGGGGACAAATGCCACATGTGTACCATCAATGGCACCAATGATGTTGGGGATATGTCCCAGGGCATAGAAGTCAGCTTTCACTGTGGCCAAATCCTCCACCTGGGGGAACACAATGTAGCTGTGCATATGTTTCAGCAGGGCAGACAACACCCTGCTCAATTCGTTTGAGAACATTGGCTGAGACATCCCTGATGCCATGGCCACTGTAGTTTGGAAGCCAATTGCCAGGAAATGGAGCGCTGACAGGACCTGCACTAGAGGGGGGATTCCTGTGGGCTGGCAGATTGATGACATCAGGTCTGGCTCCATTTGGGCACACAGTTCTTGGATTGTGGCATGATCAAGTCTGTATGTGATTATAATGTGTCTGTCCTCCATTGTCGACAGGTTCACCAAGGGTCTGTACATCAGAGGATGCCGCCATCTCATCATCTGCATCAGTGGTTGTAGCCTATGGAAGCAGAAGGTAATTCACCACATAGATAGCACAACTGTGTCTGACTCAATGTCACAGAAGCAGGGTGTGACATAGAGAGTCAGTATATGTGCCAATATGTGTTGTGACGCAGTTAGGTGCCATGGCATGTGCCCCCCTGAAATGGTGTCTGCCTGACCTGTGAGGAGGGAAAAGGAGAAATGAGGTAACTGCACTGGTGTTGTGAAGCGTCGCGGTAGGCGGTCGAAGACCGCCGCGCAACTCCACATTGGTCATCATTGTGCCCTATGGGCTCCAGGAGCCAATGGCAATGTACGCTGGTGGTGACGATACGCACCGCCACGGACGCTACCGCCATTTTCTACCCATTCACTCACTTGATACCTGACCATCAACAGGAGAAGACCTACACTGCAAGTGCTGCTGTGACCTGAGTCTGGAAGCGACAATGGCTCATGTGTCTGGGGAAAGGGCCCCTGCCTTCACTGCAGAGGGGTTGGAGAAACTGGTGGATGGGGTCCTCCCCCAGTACACGCTACTCTACGGTACTCCAGACAAACAGGTGAGTACACTGTGAGCATGATGCGTGGGCAATGCCTATTTGGAGTGGTGTACATGGAAGCCACATGTTGGGGGGGTGCTAAAGCAACCTGGCCTGACTGCTGCTTGAGAGGTGGTCACTGTATGTGCATCAGGGCATGGGTGGGAACTGGTGGGCAATGAGTATAATGCTCTGGACGTGTAATTATTTACATTTTCCGCTGTCACTACCCTCTAGGTCAGCGCCGACCAGAAGAAGGGTATTTGGCGTGCCATTGCCAAGGAGGTGCGGACCTTGGGGGTCTATCACAGGTGGAGCATCCACTGCCACAAAAGATGGGAGGACCTGTGCCACTGGAGCAAGAAGACGGCGGAGGCCCAGCTGGGGCTGGCCTCCCAATGTGGAAGGGGTGCCCGTCGCACCATGACCCTCCTGATGTTCCGCATCCTGGCGGTGGCCTATCCGGAGTTGGATGGGTGCTTGAGGGCATCACAGCAGCCACAAGGGGGTGAGTACAGTTTCAAACAGTTGACTTTGCATGCTTTAGGAACTAGAGGCCCGATGTAGCAAAGTTTTGCGAGTCGCAAATGGGCCGATTCGCTATTTGCTACAGTGCAAAATCGGAAATGGGATGCAAAAACCCCATTTCCGACTTGCAAAAAGCGATGGGACCCGTTTGCGAGTCGCATCAGTTGCGACCCCATTTTGCGTCGCAAACCTTATGCAATTGCAAATCGCAAATTGCGACTAGTCGCAAAAAGCCCATTTTGCACTTGCAATTTACCACTAACTCAGAGCAGGTGGTGACCATAACCAAAGTATAAAAGGAGACCCAGAAGTCATCTGGGTTACTCAACATGGCGGAGATATACCTGATAGCAGTGAGAAGGAGAGTCCACGCAGCCCAGCAGAGGAGGAGGAGGGGCCACAGACAGGAGAAGATATAGAGAACAAGGCAGACTCTTTTTCAGCAAACTGAGGATGAGATATACGATAAATACCGCCTTAGCAGCGCAGCCATACTAGAATTAATTGATTTACTGAAACCACAGCTAGAACACCAGACTCTGCGTGGCTGCGCCATCCCTACGCATGTGCAAGTGCTACGCTCACTGCACCTCTTGGCCTCAGGGAGCTATCGGGGGGTAATTGCTGTGGCAGGTGGGGTATCCCAAAGTTCAGTGTCAAGGTTCCTCAGGGCATTCCTAGATGCCATACTCACACACAGGTCTCACTTCATATACCTACCCAGGAATGAGGCAGAAATTAACAGCACCAAGCTGGACTTTTACCGCATTGCCCACTTTCCCCATTTCATAGGGTGTGTAGATGGGACACACATTCAAATATGCCCCCCTGCAAATCTGGAACATCTTTTCCGCAACAGAAAGTGTACCCACTCACTGAATATTCAGGTTGTTTGTGACGCCCATTATGTCATCACGGACATTGTAGCTAAGTTTCCAGGCAGTACCCATGACTCATACATGTTTAGGCATAGTGGGATACATCAATGCCTGGAACGTGGGGAATTTGGAGACGGATACCTCCTAGGTAGAGCTACAGACACCTTGCAGACATACACACAGGTCACTGTGCACAACAATCAGGACTTCCTAACAGTGTACTTTTTGTGCCCAACAGGTGACAGTGCATATGCTCAAAGGCCATGGATCATGACTCCGTTTTTAACACCCAGCAATGAATGTGAGAGGCGATACAACAATTCACATAAGAGGACCAGGAACCTTATCGAGCGCACCTTCGGACTCCTGAAAGCAAGATTCAGATGCCTCCACCGCAGTGGAGGTGCCCTCCAGTATACCCCCATTACAGCATTCAAAATTGTGGTCGCATGCGCCATCCTCCACAACATAGCCACCCGACGTGGGTTACCTCTCACCCCTGCAGACCCAGATCCTGATGATGAAGAGCAAGAACAACCACATCGCCATCATGGGGATAGGAGTATAGCTAATCAAGGCAGACTGAGACGGGAACACATCGCAACACAATACTTTGGAAGGTACGTGTCAACTCCAACCATACTCACCTATTGACCAAAAACTCCATTTGTTAAGTGGAACAAAAATAACTATTTTATTAGTGCAGAAATGAAACTATTTACAAGTAATGAATGTCCATGGGCATGAAAATGCACACCAGGTATGTGGCACATTGACGTCATGTGCCACTTCTAATGGTCCAGGGTGATCTCTATGACCTTCTGCCCCTCCTGCCAGCCTGGCTGGTCCCTGGTACTTCTGTGGTGCTCTGCCTGCTACTCCTGAGCACCCTGCTGTCAGTGACAGAGACATTGCTCACTTTCGAGCCCTCCTCACTGTCCTGGGGTGTTTCCCCTGTGCCCCTAGACATATTCCGTGTCTCCATCAAGTCAATGAAGTGGGTCAGACGTCCCAGGCCCCTAGCCACATCCCCAGCAAAATGGCCCATTTCCACCTGCAGCCCAACTGTCCTCCTCGACAGGCCTGTGGTGTTCATGGCGAGCCTGCCGATGGATGTGGCCATCCTGTCCAGTCTGTGCAGGAGCTGACGGTCCCTGCCCCGCCCACCCTCGGCCTGGGCCAGTAGTCCTCCCCCCAGTTCCCTCATGGCAAGGGCAAGGTCCCCAGTGTTAGTGCAGATCACGTCCATCCTTGAGTTCAGGTGCTGCATGCTGGCATGGTTATTGCGCACGAAGCGGTGCAGCACACCACTTATCCTCCCTAAAATTCGATTTTGTTGGCGCTGACCATGCAGCAGATGTGCCTCACTGGTAATGGGAGGTAGTTGCCCGGATGCAGACTGCAGCCCTGATGTCCTGGACCTGCGACGCCTGCGCAGCGGTGGCTGCCCTGTGATTTCACCTGTCTCATCCCTGCCTGTTGCTGGGGCTGCCTCTTGGGATACTGTTGCAGCAGGTGTGGCTACTGCAGGGATGCTGTTGACCGTGCAGGTGGGGGTGCTGGCGGGTCCTGAGGTGTCCTCATGGGGCTGGCTGATTGGAGTAGTGGTGGTGTCTTGTTGGAGACCTGTGGGACATGGGGAACAGACTGTCAGTGTCTACTATCTGTTGCACACTTCCTAATAAACATCTGCCTATGAACTGCCTACTTGACTACATTTCCCATAATGCATCATTCTGGCATTTGCTACCCTGAAATGGAGCTATCTTGGTTGTGCATGCCCCTGTGTACATGGTGGGTGGGGGTATGGCATTGATAGGGGTACAGGCATGTCACATGGTACTCACCGGTTGATATGCTGGGCTCTGAGGTGTCCAGGTCCCCAAATCCAGAAACTGCCTCCTGCTCCAAGGTTTCCTCCACCCTTTCTTCCAGGGGTGTGGGTGGTGGCACAGACGATGGTCCCCCTCCTGTGCCTCTCATCTCCCGGAGCCTTTCAGCCACCCTCTCCTTGGTCCGGGAGCGGAGGTCATACCTACGCATGTGCAAGTGCTACGCTCACTGCACCTCTTGGCCTCAGGGAGCTATCGGGGGGTAATTGCTGTGGCAGGTGGGGTATCCCAAAGTTCAGTGTCAAGGTTCCTCAGGGCATTCCTAGATGCCATACTCACACACAGGTCTCACTTCATATACCTACCCAGGAATGAGGCAGAAATTAACAGCACCAAGCTGGACTTTTACCGCATTGCCCACTTTCCCCATTTCATAGGGTGTGTAGATGGGACACACATTCAAATATGCCCCCCTGCAAATCTGGAACATCTTTTCCGCAACAGAAAGTGTACCCACTCACTGAATATTCAGGTTGTTTGTGACGCCCATTATGTCATCACGGACATTGTAGCTAAGTTTCCAGGCAGTACCCATGACTCATACATGTTTAGGCATAGTGGGATACATCAATGCCTGGAACGTGGGGAATTTGGAGACGGATACCTCCTAGGTAGAGCTACAGACACCTTGCAGACATACACACAGGTCACTGTGCACAACAATCAGGACTTCCTAACAGTGTACTTTTTGTGCCCAACAGGTGACAGTGCATATGCTCAAAGGCCATGGATCATGACTCCGTTTTTAACACCCAGCAATGAATGTGAGAGGCGATACAACAATTCACATAAGAGGACCAGGAACCTTATCGAGCGCACCTTCGGACTCCTGAAAGCAAGATTCAGATGCCTCCACCGCAGTGGAGGTGCCCTCCAGTATACCCCCATTACAGCATTCAAAATTGTGGTCGCATGCGCCATCCTCCACAACATAGCCACCCGACGTAGGCTACCTCTCACCCCTGCAGACCCAGATCCTGATGATGAAGAGCAAGAACAACCACATCGCCATCATGGGGATAGGAGTATAGCTAATCAAGGCAGACTGAGACGGGAACACATCGCAACACAATACTTTGGAAGGTACGTGTCAACTCCAACCATACTCACCTATTGACCAAAAACTCCATTTGTTAAGTGGAACAAAAATAACTATTTTATTAGTGCAGAAATGAAACTATTTACAAGTAATGAATGTCCATGGGCATGAAAATGCACACCAGGTATGTGGCACATTGACGTCATGTGCCACTTCTAATGGTCCAGGGTGATCTCTATGACCTTCTGCCCCTCCTGCCAGCCTGGCTGGTCCCTGGTGCTTCCGTGGTGCTCTGCCTGCTACTCCTGAGCACCCTGCTGTCAGTGACAGAGACACTGCTCACTTTCGAGCCCTCCTCACTGTCCTGGGGTGTTTCCCCTGTGCCCCTAGACATATTCCGTGTCTCCATCAAGTCAATGAAGTGGGTCAGACGTCCCAGGCCCCTAGCCACATCCCCAGCGAAATGGCCCATTTCCACCTGCAGCCCAACTGTCCTCCTCGACAGGCCTGTGGTGTTCATGGCGAGCCTGCCGATGGATGTGGCCATCCTGTCCAGTCTGTGCAGGAGCTGACGGTCCCTGCCCCGCCCACCCTCGGCCTGGGCCAGTAGTCCTCCCCCCAGTTCCCTCATGGCAAGGGCAAGGTCCCCAGTGTTAGTGCAGATCACGTCCATCCTTGAGTTCAGGTGCTGCATGCTGGCATGGTTATTGCGCACGAAGCGGTGCAGCACACCACTTATCCTCCCTAAAATTCGATTTTGTTGGCGCTGACCATGCAGCAGATGTGCCTCACTGGTAATGGGAGGTAGTTGCCCGGATGCAGACTGCAGCCCTGATGTCCTGGACCTGCGACGCCTGCGCAGCGGTGGCTGCCCTGTGATTTCACCTGTCTCATCCCTGCCTGTTGCTGGGGCTGCCTCTTGGGATACTGTTGCAGCAGGTGTGGCTACTGCAGGGATGCTGTTGACCGTGCAGGTGGGGGTGCTGGCGGGTCCTGAGGTGTCCTCATGGGGCTGGCTGATTGGAGTAGTGGTGGTGTCTTGTTGGAGACCTGTGGGACATGGGGAACAGACTGTCAGTGTCTACTATCTGTTGCACACTTCCTAATAAACATCTGCCTATGAACTGCCTACTTGACTACATTTCCCATAATGCATCATTCTGGCATTTGCTACCCTGAAATGGAGCTATCTTGGTTGTGCATGCCCCTGTGTACATGGTGGGTGGGGGTATGGCATTGATAGGGGTACAGGCATGTCACATGGTACTCACCGGTTGATGTGCTGGGCTCTGAGGTGTCCAGGTCCCCAAATCCAGAAACTGCCTCCTGCTCCAAGGTTTCCTCCACCCTTTCTTCCAGGGGTGTGGGTGGTGGCACAGACGATGGTCCCCCTCCTGTGCCTCTCATCTCCCGGAGCCTTTCAGCCACCCTCTCCTTGGTCCGGGAGCGGAGGTCATACCTACGCATGTGCAAGTGCTACGCTCACTGCACCTCTTGGCCTCAGGGAGCTATCGGGGGGTAATTGCTGTGGCAGGTGGGGTATCCCAAAGTTCAGTGTCAAGGTTCCTCAGGGCATTCCTAGATGCCATACTCACACACAGGTCTCACTTCATATACCTACCCAGGAATGAGGCAGAAATTAACAGCACTAAGCTGGACTTTTACCGCATTGCCCACTTTCCCCATTTCATAGGGTGTGTAGATGGGACACACATTCAAATATGCCCCCCTGCAAATCTGGAACATCTTTTCCGCAACAGAAAGTGTACCCACTCACTGAATATTCAGGTTGTTTGTGACGCCCATTATGTCATCACGGACATTGTAGCTAAGTTTCCAGGCAGTACCCATGACTCATACATGTTTAGGCATAGTGGGATACATCAATGCCTGGAACGTGGGGAATTTGGAGACGGATACCTCCTAGGTAGAGCTACAGACACCTTGCAGACATACACACAGGTCACTGTGCACAACAATCAGGACTTCCTAACAGTGTACTTTTTGTGCCCAACAGGTGACAGTGCATATGCTCAAAGGCCATGGATCATGACTCCGTTTTTAACACCCAGCAATGAATGTGAGAGGCGATACAACAATTCACATAAGAGGACCAGGAACCTTATCAAGCGCACCTTCGGACTCCTGAAAGCAAGATTCAGATGCCTCCACCGCAGTGGAGGTGCCCTCCAGTATACCCCCATTACAGCATTCAAAATTGTGGTCGCATGCGCCATCCTCCACAACATAGCCACCCGACGTGGGCTACCTCTCACCCCTGCAGACCCAGATCCTGATGATGAAGAGCAAAAACAACCACATCGCCATCATGGGGATAGGAGTATAGCTAATCAAGGCAGACTGAGACGGGAACACATCGCAACACAATACTTTGGAAGGTACGTGTCAACTCCAACCATACTCACCTATTGACCAAAAACTCCATTTGTTAAGTGGAACAAAAATAACTATTTTATTAGTGCAGAAATGAAACTATTTACAAGTAATGAATGTCCATGGGCATGAAAATGCACACCAGGTATGTGGCACATTGACGTCATGTGCCACTTCTAATGGTCCAGGGTGATCTCTATGACCTTCTGCCCCTCCTGCCAGCCTGGCTGGTCCCTGGTGCTTCCGTGGTGCTCTGCCTGCTACTCCTGAGCACCCTGCTGTCAGTGACAGAGACACTGCTCACTTTCGAGCCCTCCTCACTGTCCTGGGGTGTTTCCCCTGTGCCCCTAGACATATTCCGTGTCTCCATCAAGTCAATGAAGTGGGTCAGACGTCCCAGGCCCCTAGCCACATCCCCAGCAAAATGGCCCATTTCCACCTGCAGCCCAACTGTCCTCCTCGACAGGCCTGTGGTGTTCATGGCGAGCCTGCCGATGGATGTGGCCATCCTGTCCAGTCTGTGCAGGAGCTGACGGTCCCTGCCCCGCCCACCCTCGGCCTGGGCCAGTAGTCCTCCCCCCAGTTCCCTCATGGCAAGGGCAAGGTCCCCAGTGTTAGTGCAGATCACGTCCATCCTTGAGTTCAGGTGCTGCATGCTGGCATGGTTATTGCGCACGAAGCGGTGCAGCACACCACTTATCCTCCCTAAAATTCGATTTTGTTGGCGCTGACCATGCAGCAGATGTGCCTCACTGGTAATGGGAGGTAGTTGCCCGGATGCAGACTGCAGCCCTGATGTCCTGGACCTGCGACGCCTGCGCAGCGGTGGCTGCCCTGTGATTTCACCTGTCTCATCCCTGCCTGTTGCTGGGGCTGCCTCTTGGGATACTGTTGGAGCAGGTGTGGCTACTGCAGGGATGCTGTTGACCGTGCAGGTGGGGGTGCTGGCGGGTCCTGAGGTGTCCTCATGGGGCTGGCTGATTGGAGTAGTGGTGGTGTCTTGTTGGAGACCTGTGGGACATGGGGAACAGACTGTCAGTGTCTACTATCTGTTGCACACTTCCTAATAAACATCTGCCTATGAACTGCCTACTTGACTACATTTCCCATAATGCATCATTCTGGCATTTGCTACCCTGAAATGGAGCTATCTTGGTTGTGCATGCCCCTGTGTACATGGTGGGTGGGGGTATGGCATTGATAGGGGTACAGGCATGTCACATGGTACTCACCGGTTGATGTGCTGGGCTCTGAGGTGTCCAGGTCCCCAAATCCAGAAACTGCCTCCTGCTCCAAGGTTTCCTCCACCCTTTCTTCCAGGGGTGTGGGTGGTGGCACAGACGATGGTCCCCCTCCTGTGCCTCTCATCTCCCGGAGCCTTTCAGCCACCCTCTCCTTGGTCCGGGAGCGGAGGTCATACCACCTTTTCTTGATGTCATCTATGCTCCTGTGGCTCACCCCCAGGGAATTTATCTTGTCCTGTATGTCCTGCCACAGCTGTTTCTTGGTGGCTTCAGGAACATTGAGGGCTGATTTTCCAAACAAGTCATCATAGTGCTGACTGCATTCGTCTGTCAGCACCTCTAGCTCCCTCTCTGAGAATTTCTGCTTCCTCTTCCTTGGTGTTCCTTCCATGGCAGCTGCTGTTTGTCCTGTGTGTAGTTCAGCAGTTTTAAAAGGGTGTGGTCCTCCCTCCTCCCAGGTGTATTAGTAAACTTCCTGGCTGTGATGTCATCATCATGTGCCAGGAAGTGTTTCCAGAGTGTTCTGGAGTGGTTTCTGGAGTGTTCTGCTGCACCTGTAATCAATTAACAAGCTAATCGCAATTTGCGACATCCACTCGCTAATTGCGAGTTCGTTTTTTGCACACTCACAAAAAGCGACCTCGCAATCGGCGGACTCGCACACTGCGTTGCGAGTCCGGGTGCGAGTCGCAATTTCGGCACTTTTTTTTGTCTGCATTCCAATTTGCGAGTCGCATTTTGCGAGTCGCACCAACTCGCAAAATCCGAGTCGCAAATCTTTTGTTTGCTACATCTGGCCCTATATGGCTGGGGATGTGGGCTGTGGGTGCCCCTAGGCCAGGGCGATAATGCCGGGGTAGGCCCCTTGTTTGCAGGCTCTGTAGCACCCCTACCCCAATGGTACAAGTGGCCAACTACTAGTGTGCAGGGTCCTGTGGGTGTCATGTGGGCAGGTGCTGGCATTAAGCATTGTACCCCATGGCCTGGTGACTACCTTAGTGAGTGGTTGAGAATGGCCTAGTGCATAGGGCAGCTCAGTGTGTGTTGTATACACCAACGGTAGTGGTGTTGCTGGCATTGACCATGTGTATCCTCTGTCTATCCTCCCCTTCTTGTTTTGTCACCTTGTCCTTGTGTTCATTAGCATCATCTGGCGGAGGAGCAGAGGCACCGGCAACAGAGGGAGCTGCATCCCACATGGCCTATGAGGGTGAATCCACGGAGGGTGAAGCCACCAGTGGGACGGAGAGCGAGGGGAGCTCCACGACGGGGACAGGAGGGGAGACCAGTGACAGCGACTCCTCCTCTGATGGAAGCTTCATGGCGGTGGCAGACACTTCTGTACCCACCCCAACTACAGGTACAGCTGCCACCCCTCTACCAGCCCCGTTCTCATAGCAGCCCCTCATCATGTTTCCGGTCCCACTCACCCAGGAGGGTGGGCATCCCCTTTGCCCCAGGCACCTCAGGCCCTGCCCCAGTCAGCCCTGCTGCCCTCAGTGAGGAGGCTATTGACCTCCTGAGATCCCTCACTGTTGGGCAGTCAACCATTCTGAATGCCATCCAGGGTGTCGAGAGGCATTTGCAACAAACAAATGCATACCAGGAGGTCATTCATTCTGGCGTGGCAGCCCAACAGAGAGCATTTCAGACTCTGGCCTCAGCACTTATGGCAGCCATTGTCCCTGTGTCCAGCCTCCCCCTCCAACTTCTACTACCCAAACCCAATCCCCTCTACCTCAGCCTATCCCAAGCACACTTCAGACCAGCATGCACACACATCAACACACAAAAGTGGCTCAGGAAAACACAAGCACCACAAATCATCACACAGGCACTCACACAAGCACCATACCCTTGCACACATACTGACATCCCCTGCCTCCACTGTTCCCCCTCCTCCTCTCCCTCCACCCCTCCCAGTATCATCTCCACTCACTCCTGCATGCACTACATCATCAGCCACTGCCTCCATCACCAGCACGCCCATCACAAAACAACCCTCACAAGCAGTCACCACCCCCACAACCATTCACACGTCCCCTGTGTCCTCTCCCAGTGTGTCTGTGAGCCCTCCTCCCAAAGTACACAAACGCAGGCACACACCCACTCAACAGCCATCCACCTCACAACAGCCTCCAGCACATGCACCTTCACCCAAACTCTGCAGACGTACATCTCCTACAACCACTACCTCTTCCTCCACTCCTCCCTGTCTAGATCCCAAGCCAGCACCTCAGCCACCAAATTGGCGTCCGCTGTGGTCCCTGCAAGTTCGGGAGGATCGAAGGGGGCACCCATCAGGGCTGCCAGTGTGCCACCTAGAGATGGTAAGGACCTCCCGATTCTACCACCTGCCAAGGTTAAGAAGGGTCCGGCATGCAGCAGGGAAAAGTCGCCCACCCACCCAGCAAGGCCTCATCCAAACACAAAAAGGACAGTGCCAAGGTCCCAGGAGCGACTACCAAGGTGGGGAAGGGCCGCAAAAGCAAGGGCAAGTCACCTCAAGACTCCTGGTGATGGGCTGGTGACCACCATTTCCCCAGACAGGCCAGCAACCTGTACCACGGTCAACACCGCCGCACCTACCGCCACCTGCACCGCCACCTGCCCCGCCATCTGCACATCCCCCTGCACCTCTGCTGCCACAACGTCAGTCACCAGCATCCTCCACAGTAATCAGCCGTCCGAGGCTGCCAGAGACTGTCTGGTGTCTCCCTCCACTACAACAGACACCTGCACCACGGGCATCACCAGCAGCAACTCTGCCGCAGCCATCGCCGCAGCCAATGGCGCAGCCACCTGCGCAGCCACCATCACAGCCCCGCCGCAGCCACCGCCTCCTGCACCACCATCTGCACCGTCACGTGCCCAGCCGGTGCCACAACATCGGACATCAGCAGCATCCCCAGTGGGCAGCTGTCCGAGGCTGCAGGAGATGTCCTGGACCCTGCATACACCACATGAGGCACCACCACCAGCACTGGCACTACCAGCAGTTTGCAGCCTAAGTCGCCGCAGGATGGAGTTTGGCTCTGCCTCCATGGAGTACCATGCTACCTGTTCCCTGCACATCTCGTGCTCAGACACCCATGTGAGGGTATGTTAACTGCCACACCCCAGGTGCAGCGTCACTGGGCACAAGGCCCCCTCCAGAACCAGTGGAGAGATGCATCCACTCACCCCTTCCTTGACAGGATGAAGGAGACTGCGCACAAGGTCCCCTCCAGATCCAGTGGAGAGATGCATCCACTCACCCCTTTCTTGGCAGGATGAAACAGACTGGGCACAAGGCCCTCTCCAGAACCAGTGGAAGAAGGCATCCACTAGAGAGACTGTGGCTTTGCACTTGAGAGACTGTGGCTTTGCACTCCCCAGGAACAAGCAGTGGGCAAACCACCCACTTGAGAGACTGTGGCTTTGCACTCCCAGGACCAAGCAGTGGGCAAACCACCCACTTGAGAGACTTGAGAGACTGTGGCTTTGCACTCCCCAGGAGCATGCAGTGGGCAAACCACCCACTTGAGAGACTGTGGCTTTGCACTCCCCAGGACCAAGCAGTAGGCAAACCACCCATTGAGAGACTTGAGAGACTGTGGCTTTGGACTCCCCAGGACCAAGCAGTGGGCAAAGCACCCACTAGAGAGACTGTGGCTTTGCACTTCCCAGGACCAAAGCAGTGGGCGTGGTGCCCCCTCCAGGAGTTGTGGCGTAGTACCATCTTCCGGCTGAGGTGCCCCCCTTCCCAATCTCCCTGAGGTGCCTGTGTTTTTTCGACCTGATGCCCCTGCAGTGTTCTCTCCGTTTTGAGGCAGGTGTCATGTGTGGGCTTCGCCCATGATTTTTTGGACCACTGGTCCACGGACATTTACAAGGGACAGAGTAGGGACTTCTGTACATAATGTAAATATTTGTATATACTGAATTATTTTTTATCAATTGCTATTTCTGAATGTTCCAAAATATCACTGGTTAAACTAATTTCCTTTTGTCCTTGTGTTCTTCCAGAGGGTGAAGGTGTATATCTGTCATGTTGTTGGATGTGTTAGTGTGTATGGTGTTGTGGGTGAGGGTGTTGTGTGCTGCGTGTGTGTGTAACTCTCATTTACCTCCTCCCTCCCCTGTGTACTAGGTGCAGTACTCACCGTCGTTGTCGCCGTTGCCTTCTTTCTATTTCCTGGTGTATTAGTAGATACACCAACATGGGAGGACCTGCCATTCAGGCTCCATGGCGTCCTGGTTCTTCGTGGAGTGTCGGAAGGTGAGTGGTTCCCCTTCAGTGTAGTGTTTCCGCCGTGCTTTTGATGTCGTTGGTACCGCCCCGGAAAAGCTGGAGGATTGGCCTCTCATAATAGGATGGGCGGTACATTGTCTTCCGCCTGTCGGTTGGCAGTGACCGCTGCAGTGTTTGTTGCTACCGCCCTGGCGGTTGGAGTGTTAAAGTGGCTGTCTGTGTTGGCGGTTTCAGACGTGGTCGTAATCCCATTTGTTTTACTGCTGGCCTGTTGGTGGTGTTACCGCCGCTTTAACACCGACCGCTAGGGTTGTAATGAGGGCCTAAGTCAGAAGGCAAAACTTTGACCGAGGCCTCCCACTCAATGAAATGGAGCATGGCTCTATTGTGGCCAGCCTCAAATTTTGACTTTGCCACAGTCAAGTGCAGCTAGATTTCCAGATTGGCGCTTTTAGATTGTGTGCCCTAAAAAAGATGTAATCTTTAAAAATTCATATCTCTGGTTCCCTTTATTGGATTTGTGTCATTCTGAGGATAACTTATTTACTGTTTTGTGATTTTCAAAAGCTTTACACACCTGACTCCTAAATGAAGCCTAACTGCTCATTGCAAAGGTACCAAGGGTTGAGCTGGGATTAATTTATTGAGACCCTGACTAGACCTAGTTGGGGCTAGTGGCCTAATGCTAAGTGTAGCTACTTACCTGCCCTTACCAATAATCCACTTTGAAACTGTGAGTCCTACTTCACTTTCCTCGTCAATACTTGTTTTGCCAATCAATGTCTTGTCCATGGAAAGTGAGTCCTACTTCACTTTCCTATTAAATATTGTTTGCCCATCGTAGCCCTTATGCAGCATTATGGGAACAGTAGTTCAATAAAACATGCATATAAACTCATAAAATGAACCTCACAAAAAAGCAATAAACATGAAATGTTATCAAAATGATAATATAATTATTCATCAGCAGCTGCTCATTTCTTATAGACTTCTCCCCACAGATATTGTTACCAGGGCATCATCATACCCACTATCCTTTGATGACACACATTCATTTGTTCATTGGTACAAATATGTTCTATCAATACTCAACTTATGCGCTGTACGTCAAGTTTTTATACACTCACAATGTTAATGGTGTAATCTATTTGTCCTATCAATATTTACCTTGGGAATTTAATATTCATAAAAAGTTAGTTACTCTTGTACCAATCATTTAGCTATATGCACAAGACATCTATTATGTATCTATCTGAAGCCTATGTCCTCAATTGTAAATGTTTACTAATCCCTGCTCAGTGTCCAACATTTTCAGCTGACCATGCATCAATAATTATTTATTGTACAGTGAATGTCATAATGTACTTAATACCATGAGGACTTAGTGGCAAAATGCCTCTTGACAAGACATGACAAGAAATATAATATTGCTGCAATATCACATCATCTATTCCCCATGGGTATGGACACAATATGCCTTTCAATCAGATCCCATTGTGATTTTTTTATTCCCCTTGTAGCTCAGTGTTCATTATCTGTCAACAAAAAGAGCTGATACTGTTCCCTATTTTGCCCTTTTAATAAAATGTTATTCCAACCCACACTCCATTTTTCCTAATGGCCTTGAAATATTTAATACAGTTCAAACACTATCTCAGACTCACAAATGACATTAAAGTTCTTCATCAGCATTAAGTCCAAAAGGCATTTTGGTCTGTAGCCTTATGATGAAACGTGATTCCATCCTTCATAGTTTCTGTATTCTAAAACCCCCTCTCTTATCCCGTTGTACATGTACAATACCAAAATATTTAATGGATGTCCAATTGATATTGGAATGTTGTTGGAAATGATTTGCCATCACATAGCTCAGACCTTTATTTTTCAAAGCTGTAACATGTTCCAATATCAGTTTTTAGGGAGCAAATGGTACTGCCTACGTACTTCAGACCACATTGGCACTCAATCACATAATCCACAATATTTGTGTCACAAGTGATCTTCTGGTTAATGGAGACAATTTTTTACCATTATAATCCTCATGTTCTTTCCAATACAACATGATTTGCATCTATTGCATTTGAAGAAGCCCCCATTTTCTCTATTGAGCCATGTTTCTCTATTGAGCCATGTGTGAGGTTTGCTCATAGTATAGTGGCTCCTCCCTAACTTGTCCTTTAATGATGGTACCATTTTGTATGTTATATTTGGTGTGGGGTCTACCTGTTGGGTTTATAGCCTATCCAGAACATTATTCAATAGATTCTAGTATTTCGTACAAATGTAATGTACAAGTGTCATTTCTCAAGATACCAAATTCTCTATACTGTATACTTTTAATGAGAGATTAGGGGTGGAAACTGGCACCGTGTAGGATACTATTTGTGGGTTTTCGGAAAAGAGTGGTTCCTAGTTTATTCTCTTTGGCATATACTTTCACATCCAAAAATTCTATTTGAGAGCTGTTGATGCTAAAAGTAAACTTCAGGCCACACTCGTTATTGTTAAAGATGGTAAAATAGGCCAAAAACGAATCATTGGTGCCATTCCAGATAAAAAAGAGATAATCGATGAATCTCAGCAAAAGAACAATTTTCTCCACATAAGTTTCATTCTCTTCTCTCCGAGCTATTTCCTGTTCCCACCAACCCATGGTCAAGTTGGTATAGGTTTGAGAGAAGGAAATTACCATCACTATTCCTCGTACTTGCACAAACGTTTGACAATTAAATAGGAAGATATTATTCTTGAGACACATTTCGATCATGGTTAGCAACATGACTGAGTGTCATAATTTTCTGATGTTTCTTTGCTTTAGAAAGGATTCCACTGATTTCTGATCTATAGTGTTATCTGTTGAAGTGTAAACTGACACTAGATCTATTGTCACCAGCAGACAGGTTTCCTGGCATCCAGTGTCAGCTAGAATTCTAAGGAAATCTCCAGTAACTTTAATGTATGAACTTAGGGCTGGATGTACTAAAATGCAATTTTGCATTTCCTAAATAGCAACTTCATAGAAATCACTATTTAGGAAACTATGTACAAAGATACCGATTTCCTAATAACGATTCCTACAAAGTAGGAATCACTATTAGGAAATACTGAATAAGGAATCTTATGCCATTTGAGACAATGGGCTGGTTTTGCATTTCCCAAACAGTGATTTCCTATGAGGAAATCCCTTTTTGGAAAATGTAAAACCAAGGATGGCGATGGGGAAAAGTCCCCCCTTGATGTACTCCAAAAGTAGTGGTTCACATGCAGATAACCCATATGCCAAGGTGACATGTGTGTGCTCTATTGCACAAAAACAAAAATCATCTTTTTTTTTTTTAATTGCACATGGATACCATCAACTTGAAATTGATGGTAATTCTTTTTCCTAAATGACGAGTTCTTATTTAGGAATGCTTTGTACATTTCAATAGGAATCGCAAATAGGTAATCCCAATATGCGATTTCCCATTCATGGGATCCAAATTGCGATTTCCACAGGGTAGAAATCACAATTTGCGATTCCTTAAAGGACTCTCTACATCTGAAAGGCCCATTTTCCATTTCTTAACAGGCCGAAATAGCAATTTGGACCATTAAGAAATACAAAAGGGCTTTGAACATCTGGCCCTTAGAGTTGTAACCAGAGGGGCCATGTAGTGATCAACACACTCACTTTGCCACATTTTCATATAGAGACACACAACTGGATACAATAACACACCACAGTGACTACATTACATTTATAAATATACATTCCTAAGTGGAAATCTCCACGGGGTACCTATAGTTAAGACCTAATAGCCATATACAGAGCATTTTTTGTTTTGCCTGTAACTTTAGTGCTGCTTGATGAATCTTGATTACATTTTTAAAACTTATGCTTTGGTCAGTGCAGCTAATGTACTGAAAGTTTTGGGGTGATCTGTCAAGCGGGGGTGAGAAAAAAGGGAGGTCCCAAATGAGTTTTCCCCATTCATTTTTTCATAGGACCTTTAGACATGCCTATAGCCCAAACCACTGAACGGAATTATACCACATTTGGCAGGAAGCTAGATCATGTTGTGCAGATCACACTTTTTATTTTTTGGCAGATATATATTTAGTAGTTTGGGAGAAATTTAAGGCCAAAAACATAGATATATAGGGACATGCTGAAATGTGATTGGCTTCCTATACTTCTACAAATAAGTGTTGGTAGTCATCTTGGGACTCAGCTTAAGCTGAATCCCAAAAGAAAGTGAAAAAAAGAAAAGGGACCAGGGTAGAGATCACTCTGACACCCCTAGTTCTTGTGCTGTGGTCCCTGAGAAACCCTCCAGGGCTTAAAAGCATTTTTTTTTTAAGATATCAGAAAAAAACATGGATTTGGATTCACTGATTTTTCTAATATTTGTTTTTGAAATGGGTGGTTTCCTACCCTTTTCTTTTTATTAGCCATCAGGTGAGCCAGGTCCATGCGGCATTGGGGATTTTAAAGAGGAAGGGGGTGCACCGCCCCCCCCCCCAGGGCTTCCTTTAGTCCCAGATGTCACCATCTCCCCGGGGTGATGAGTTAAATATGTGTGGAGGAGCACAGGCCCCCCACATCCCGGGGACTACCACCTCCTTGGGGCACTTTGTAAAATGATACAGGGGTGTCTGCCCCCTGCAGATTCCTGGACCACAACCTTCCCAGGGTAGATTGAAAGAAAAAGAGTGCAGGTCTGATTCTGGCCCCCTGCAGCCCAGGGGACCACCAACTCCCTGGGGCTATGTATGGTAGAGGGGGGCTCATGAAGCCAATGATGTCCCTCCGGACTGCCACTCCCCAAGGGCCAGCTTCGGCTATGTTCCGGGGTGCCCATTCCCAGGACATAACTGTTTGCTGTGACTTGGCGGCAGCTTTGAAGCTGCCACCAAGTCACAGCAAACACTGTGCTCTGATGAAGGGAGAGCTGTAAATCAGCTCTCTCTTCATCGGACCTCAGGTTTCCTCTGTCTGCCAGCCCGCAGAGATGCAGGCAGGCAGACAGAGGAAACTGCTGTCATGAAGAGGGAGCTGCTGCAGAAGTTCCCTCTCTGTGACAGCAATGCTGTCTCCCACAGAAGGTGGGGATCCAGCTGGGGCCATGTGGCCCCCTCCCCCCCAAAAAAAGCATTAGGCTGCACCCCTGAGGATGGGGTCCCCAGGGCCAAGATCAGTCTGGGGAGGGGACTGAGATTGGCCCTGTAAAGGGGGACAATGTGGCCCCCCTGTCCCCAAAAGAAATAAAAACTTAGACCGCGCCCGGGGGATGTGGTCCCCGGGGCCAAGACCGTGAACATGTACATGGCGAGAGCACAAGTTATAAACTATAACTGCTGAATTTCTATGATTTTGTACGAGTAAATTCAGATCCTAACTATAAAGTTCCTGTAACCTTTGTTTTTTTAGTGAAAAAAAAAATGTGTATATATATATATAGTATATATATAAAATGTATATGTATATATAGTATATATATATACTCTAGGCACTTCACCACTGCTAACCAGTGCTAAAGTTCATGTTTTATCTCTCTAAGACATGGTAACATTAGCTCATACACAATTGGCATATTTAATTTACTTGTAAGTCCCTAGTAACGTGCACTACAATTGCCCAGTGCCTGTAAATTGAATGCTACTAGTGGGCCTGCAGCACAGATTGTGCCACCCACATAAGTAGCCCCTTAACCATGCCTCAGGTCTGCCATTGCTAGGCCTGTGTGGCAGTTTTCCTGCCACTTCAACTTGGCATTTAAATGTATTTGCCAAGCCTTAAACTTCCCTTTTTTTACATATAAGTCACCCCTAAGGTAGGCCATAGGTAACCCATTGGGCATAGTGCTATGTAATTAAAAGGCAGGACACGTGCTTCTGTGTCTTACATGTCTAGATAATGAAAAACTCACTATTCGGAGGCCTGTTCTTCTGAAAGGCCAGCATTAGAACTGCATTTATATACTTTTACATGGCAGATGCTGATCTGAAAGGAGTAGCCCTGTCATGTTTAGTATGGCCAGAATGGTAATAGAAAATCCTGCTTGCTGGTGAAGTTTGATTTATTATTACTATTTTAGAAATGCATTTACTGCCTTCTGTGCCTTACAGCCTGTCTCCAATCCACGTCTGGGTTGTGCTGGTTGATAGCTCCCCGTGTGCATTTTACCCAGAGAGCCATAAACACAGGATACTAAATAATATACATTTGCATTCATCTGCATACTGAATGGGTCTTCTTGGGCAGGATGGGTGGAGGGTCTCTCTCTTACACTTCAAAGGCCAATGGCCTGCCCTCACTCATAGGACTAATAACTCCCCACAGGGATCCTGGCAGACAGGGCTGGGTTGCAAGAGTTCCTTGTGCACTTCAAACCCACTCTTTGAAGTTCCCCCACTCAAAAGTAGTTTTTGGGTATATATACTGGGTCTCTGACCTCACCAAATCAAAAACTTCTGGATCTGCAACTGGACTTTGTCAGAGGGACTGCTGGGCTGCCCAAAGGACTCATCTGGACTGATGGAAGGACTGCTGCCCTGCTGTTGCCCTGCTGCCTGCAGGCCTCTGACCCTGCTGGAAAGACTCTGCCTTCTCCACAAATGCTCTCCAAGGGCTTGGATTGAGCTTACCTCCTGTACTGAAGTCTCAGGGCCGTACAGACTTCATCAAATAGAATAAAATCCCCATATGTTGAAAAATCAATACAATGATTTGACACAACACCTGCCTCACAGCTGAAAAATCACCACATCACCAACAGGATTGATGCAGTGCCTGCTCCCTGCTCCTCCTTACCAGCACATCAAGGACTTTCAGCTCATCGTCCCTGGGGGTCAAAATATCTCTGCATTACAATGAAGAACCAAGCCCGAGCTCCGTGAATTTAACGTATCACCTTGCAGCAAGGAAAGAAATGACTGATCTACGGCGGCAAATCAGACGCAGCACCTTATTTTGCGGTAACATGTTTGATTAAAAAACTGTCCATGGCGGTTGATAGACAAAGATGTTTTTTTCTTCTTCTTCTACTATGTCTCCTATTAACGCTCAGGATTATATTGAGGGAGCGTGGAATGTCCTGATAAATTGACAAAGGCTACTGTGTAGCCGAAACATGTTGTGTGGTTTGTGCCATTAAAGCAGCACAGTATGAAGAATTGGTGTGCTGTGTACTTCTTTTCAAGCCGAGGATTTGGGAACATATTTTCAAGATATAGCAGATGCAAGCTGCACTGAGCAACAACGTCGTCTGGCGGGAGAGGCTTTCTCACCTCCATTGTAGTAACATATATATAATATTTAGATATTACCTACTGGAAGTCGCCAGTAGGTAGTTATAGGTTGGGTATATACACACACATATATATATATATATATATATATATATATATATATATATATATATATATATATATATATATATATATATAGTTACCTTAGTGCACGAGTTATAATAACTCTAACTATAACAGATGAATGTCTATGATTTTCTATGTGTAAAATCTGAACCTGGCTATAATGTCCCTGTACCCTTTGGCTTTTTAGTGAATTTATACGTTTTTTTCAATTCTATTTCCTAAATTTAACGTCCCTGTAACCTTTGTTTTTTTCAGTGAATTTCTTGGGTTTTTTCAACATTAACTAAGATGCCCATCGCAGTGCACGATGGGGGGAGGTTGGATGGAGGGCTTCGTCTGGCATTGTGCTGTCCCCACCCGAGCTTCCTCCTCATGGCCCCCTCCTTACCATCAGTTGCCCAAGTCCAGGCTCCTGTTACCTCAGAACAAACCTGTGTGACCGTTGTGCTGCACTGTCCTTCCCACCTGCCCTGAACAGTTAGCTTGCTGCCACATCCACTTCCTCCCTACACTCTGTTGTCTGAGTCCATGCATCAGCCCCTTCTTTCCTCCCCTTTATGGTCCGATGTGCTGCCACTGCTCCCTCTCTCCTGCCCTTCATTGAGCATTATGCTGCAAATTTCCATTCTGCCTTTCCAGTGTGGTTAGCTTGTTGTCCTTGTCTCTTTCCCCTCTGCTGTCTCTTGCCCGTGTGCATGGCCCTACCCCCTTCCTTTTTTGTTAAATATTTGTATTGATTTCATAAGGCAAAAAAAAAGACAAAAAGCACAAGAGGAGAATTCAATTATAACATATATTACTACTCTAAAAGGAAAAAAACCTTAAGGACAAACCAGATATAGAATATTTAAGTGCAAGGTGTGCTATGACACAGGCGGTGTGCCCCATTATATTCAGGTTGATATCAGTAAAGTGCAAATTATGAAGTGCAATATACGTCGTTCCCTCAAGGTTTATGATCATACCCTGGGGACACAACGAGCAGTAAAATACTTAGGGCGCAATTTATACTTTTTGATGCAAAACCGCACTGATGCATTTTTGTGTCAAAACTTTTAGCGCTGGCTAGCGTCATTTCTTTACGCCATCCAGGCATCAAATTCATACTTTGATGCAGGGTGGCGCTAAAACAGGTTAGAGTTATTTTTTCTAACCATTGCACCTTGTCGTAAGGCAAAATGATGTTAAAGCAGGAAAAATGACTCTAATCTGGTTTGCGACATGGAAAAACTTCTCAAAATGGATATGCACCATTTTTCACCGCATTAGCGTAAAAAAGAGACGCAAACTCAGCAAACAGTGCTAAGGAGCCCCAAAATGGATCCCAGGAGCCAGGAGAGACCCCAGGGAGCACCCACACAATCAGGAACCTGCCAGGAGGACACAGACAAGACCCAAGGGAGAGACAAGAAGAAGAGGAAGTGTTGCTTCAGCACAGAGGAGCATGAAATCCTGGTCAGAGAGGTGACGGAGCACCAGCATCAACTCTTCATCACCTCTAAATTGCCACTTGGGAGGAGAGAGGCAATTTGGCAACAGATTGTGTACAAGATTAACAGTGTGGCAGAGGTCAAGAGAACTGTCACGGAGTGCAAGAAATGCTGGCATGACTGCAAGCACAGGACAAAGGAGAAAATGGCAAGGAACAGGAAGGCAGCACTGCAGACCGGAGGTGGGAGTCCAGCACCGCAAGAGGACCTGGACAAGATGGAGGAGATGGTTGCAGCCATCATCCCGGAGGAAATTGTCAATGGTATTACAGGACAGGACAGGACAGCGCAAACTACCAGGAAACAACACATATGCAGGGTAACTTGCATTCGGGACCAAAATGCTTAAATGTCAAGTGCAAGAATGGGAAGGCACATACCTACTACACAATGCATGTCAGCCGGGACTCCCTGCACTGCCCATGCCAGGTGTATGGGCTGTGCAGGGGCATCCAGGGGCACAGCACAACACAACACCAGCAACCTTTGCATGGGGGTACACCGCCATGTCAAGGCTGCTGGAAATCCTGAAGCATACCAAAAGGGCAGGGTAAAACGTAAAACTGGGATGCTGTCACAGGGAAGCTGGTATTTGCCAGAATGTAAACTAGAGGACAATGCTCACTCTCAGGCAATTGGCTCAAGCAGCATTTACCACTAACAACACTTGCCACTACTACCTGTGCTGTGTGTGCTGGTCAATTAGAAAATGGCAGTTAGGTGCCCATGGCACAAACACGCTCAAAATGAGGGATCAGTATGACTACGTGATCAATCCCCATCAATCCCTATCCAAATGCAACTTCTGTCAACTGCTCATGTCCATAGACTCAATAAATATCAGGCACTGTCACATAAATTATGAAGTACACAGCAGTGATCTCATACCCATGCTGCCCATTCCAGGGTCTACCCCCGTGCCTGTGTCACAATAGCTGCAATGCCACCATGCAACATCACAGGTGTCATAGTGCCAAGACAACAGCATTGAGGGGGAGGATATATGTGTGTGTAGGTAGGCAAACACACCCACACTCATAAGAGGAACTAGAACTCTGCCAGGCCCGTCGGTGCAATGCAATGCAGCACACATACGCCAACATCAACATGAGAAACTACCAATGGTGACACCTGTATTGTTTCATGGAAATGCAATACATGGTATGGTGCTAGGTCTCAGCAACGTATGGGTGTGTGTGAAAAATGATAGACTGGGACAGGGCCATATTGTTATGTGTGGTGCATGTGGCATCAGCATACCGACAATCTTTGCAAGGCCTCACCATGGTAATTGAAGTAGAGGGAGGGTTGATTAGGACAAGAAAGTGGCAAGCCACAATTTGGACAGAACCCACTCCTAGAAGATGTGAGACAGGCAATTCCTCAAACTGCCCACACTACAAGTGACATGCAGGTGGGGCATGGGGCTGGGAGACTGCAAAAATTAATGACAGAAACAATGCATGAGAACCAAGTTTACACTGTACCACCAATAGGAAGTCAGTGATGTCACATTACAACTGGCACAACACAGACACACTAATTGTACAATATCTCATTTCAGAGGACAGTGGCTCGCCAGTGGATCTGTCTGTCCTGGACTACCCTGAGGACCTGGATGACCAGATGACAACCATCAGCCAGGAAACCCTCAAGATGTCCTGGGAACCCTCCAGACACCACCTCCAGTCGCAAGGAAGAGCACACATGTAGCAGCCATCCCAGAGGACCCACCCACCACCCCAATAGTACAACCTGCCAGCTCAAACACAGCTGAGGACTCTGATGACACAGAGACCACATTTGAGAGGACAGTAGTGGGAGTACAGTGGGAGCTGGTCAAGGAGGTGTGGGTGGGGATGCAAACTATGGCATCCAGCCTTGAGGGAATGCACATGTGCATGATGACGTCCGCAGAACAGTCAGAAGCCATACAAGTCACACAATACCCACTGCAAGGACTCCAACAGTGTGTGAGGGACCTCACCACTGCTGTGAGGGAGTTGCCACAACACCTACCCTTCCAATCTTGAAGCTGCATGTATGACAACGATCTGGACTCCCTCAGGGCAGACATGGCTGCCTACCACAGGGATGTTGCTGCCATACTCAATATCAGCAGCTCCTCCTTGCTGCAGTGATGCCATATGTAGTTCCACAGATCGCAGCTGCCAGGAATTTGGAGTCCACTTCTCTAACCACTGAAGTGTGTGTTATCCCCTCAAACCCACCACCACCATCAAGGGCAGAGGAGATGACAGACACATCAGAGGATGAAGATGTGGAACAGATAATTTTCACCCGTAGGAGTACCCGGTAGCACAAGCCCATGCCACATGGGCACTGATTTCACTTTGTCCTGTGCTTGATAGCATGCCAGTGTTGCTACAGTTGGTGACATGCACACCTCACCGACACACTGCAATTGTTTCTCACTGCTCAATTGGCAATTCATGTTCTTCTGCACTGAATGACACTTCATCTCAGCATGTCAAATGACATGTCCCTCAACCGTGCACTTGTGTTGCGTTATAATAGAATGCTTCACACTAATGGGCTCACAAACCTGGACTATATAAATATTGCACTGCAGCACTTTAAAATAAACAGCACCCACACCCCCACTTTGTCTCTGTGTAATGTGACACATCTACTTTGCTGGAGATTTGTGATGCATGTAACATGTCTATGGTCAAAGAGTGTCAATACCAGAGTGCAGAAATAATGTGGGCTGATATTTACGCACAAGAGCCATGACTTCTAATTCTTCTTTGCTGCATTTGCCTCATTTTTGAAGTAAAAGCAGTACAAAATATCATTGTAATTTTTAAGTTTGCTTTGGTTCTGCGTCAAAAAATGAGGCAAAGGTAGTTCAATAATAGTATATTTCTGGCCCAACCTATCTACAAGATGAAACTCAATGCTGGCCACATCACCTACAAAAAAGTCATTGTGTATGTGACATTTGCTTTAAAACATACATGTCTCACCCACAACATACAGCAAGAATGGCTGTGTAAGAGTGTTTGGCCAATAACATCAGCTGGGAGTACAATTAAAACATATAGGCGGGAAATGTGTATACTTGACCTCATCTGAAATTGACACTACTCAGTTTAGCAGTGTTCCCATGAACATCAGGCTGCAGGCAGACGTCCCACAGTGGCCAACATTCCGACACAGGACCCAAACGATGACAGCTTTAAAACCACACCTACCTGTCCAATACATGGGAACCATAGTCACGTTGAGGGATGGGTACAATGGATGGCAGATGCATAGCAATTTAGATTTGTTGTAGCTGCCAATGTGACAGCTCAGTTGGAAGTGGGAATTAACATGTCAAGAGTGGGATGTGGATGCAGGACGGAATACACAGGCCAACAGACAATTGGCACTGTACACTCATGCAAAGACCCATTTAACAACACACTCTAAACATTTGTCCCCCACCCTCTTATATGACGAGACACATGTGGGACAACATATGCTAACCTAAACATATACTAACTAATACTAAAATATATATATTTATATTTTTTTTATTGAAATACACAACAGCCCCAACATTAACCCCCAACAAACTAACATGTAATAATATGAAACCCCCCACCTACTTATCCTATCTAAACTACTAACCTATCACTAAACCCCCTAAACCCACTAAAAAACTGGATAAGGAATGAGGGGGGAGGGGACAGAATTTGGGTGAGGAGGGAGTTCAGATGTTTGCCCTCCTCAGAGACTTCTTTATAGATTTTAGCCTCTGGCCAATTTTTGTCCATGTCCCGATGGGGAGTGTCAAGCTTTTTCCGTACTTTACGCATGTCCCTCTGGAGCGGGGAAATGGCGGCCATGTCCAAAGCAGCAGATGTGGTGGTCTGTGTTCCAGATGTTGTTGCTCCTGCAGGTGTGGTGGTCGGTGGTGCTGAAGTGGAAGATGCAGCAGGTGTAGTGGATGTTGATCCTGAGGTTGAGGGTGCAGCAGGTGGGGCTGATGTTATGGCGGCCGCGGTGCTACTGGGTGCAGTTGTGGTGGTAGCTCCACCCGTTGTGGCCAATACCGGTCCCCCTTGGCTAAAAGCCAGCCATTCTGCTGTTGCTCTCTCTCTCTGATGGCGTCTTGCCATCCTCCGGAACACAGACTCGACATCCTAGGTGTGTCTGTACCTCACTGCCCGCTTTTGGAAATCCCTGATCTCCGCTGCATTCATGTTGGCAGCTGTAAAAATGAGACAGGCAACCATCAGTGTCATCATTGTGTGATGCATGTACAGATGATAATCTAACACTCTCCCTCAATATGCACATGCAGTCCAAATCACAGTACCGATGTTATAATGTCCCTGACGAATGAAATGGCAACGCTGCCTACCCATCAGGTATTTAACAGCACAGCAAAGCACAACAGGAGGTGCACCAAATAAAGTGATCTGTGCATTGATGTAGTGCAATGTGTCACAATGCAAATGCAGCACGTACTTCACATGGGCCAGGCCGACTAATCTTTATCATCTGAGTCAACTTCAAGGCACCCAAGACCAGTGATTTGTAGATGTAATTGGCAGGATGGTATGAAGTTTCTAATCATAAGGAGTCAGTGTTGTTTAGGACACATGCATGCTTGAATGAGCTGACTGTCATCTACACTGTGACCATCACATCTACCTAAATATATGTTCTTCCCCTACCCCTGTGCCTCAGGGGGGATGGGCATGCAATACATCATCACAACTGTCGAGGACAACCACGAAGCCATGTCCACTTGTACATGGATTCAGTGAGTGGAACACATATAAGGAGGGCTGCCACCTAGGAATGAGGAATGAATAGGTCAATCACATCTACATTCATGTTTCCATTTGTGGACAACCATCAACACCTGATCTGCCAACACAATTCCAAAATCACCCACACTGATGACAGCACATGTCTGGCCTTGACCTGCATGCATGCCTATTACATACCACATAAGTGTCACATAAATGGAGTACAACTTATGAGGCTAGATGCTGGGGGACAGTTACCCATACAGCTCTACATGTACATTACAATACAGGGATGTGCAATTTTGTGCGGAAAACTGATGCATCACTGTCTTGTGAAAATGAGGTTATGACTCAGTGACAATATTCTGACACTGGAGCGCTTCAAAGTCAAATGTGGGCCTATATGTGGCTATAAAATCACCTTGTTCACATGCTGCTGCCTATTGCGCAGCACAAGACTCCCAAGATATGACTCTCTGCCTGTGAATGTCTAACTCTTGCATGGAACACTATGTCAACCTCCAGTCAAGTAATATATCAGATCACATGCCAGCTCATGATATCTTGCAATGAGTGCAACACACAAGGGTCACTCACACAACAGCTGCAATCACTACACAGGACAGACATTTTCACACTTACTGGATATGTCTGGGTCCTCAAATCAAGCCACTTCCCAATGGTATAGGGGGCCGGTCTACCTGTAAGACATCGAAAGGAAATATATGCTCAATGACAGATCACTGCACAAAGTGCGGACAACATATCACAGTGTGTAACATTTTGTATGAGTCAGCTGCTGATCCTGCATGTCGACATTCTAGCAGACATAACACTGCAAACTTGCATTGACACTGACACTCCAGTGAGTGATAGACACACATATGCACACATGCACTGGGCCTAACAATCATGTGATGCTAAACCTGACTACAAACATTTATGACTAATCCATTTCAGATGGTACTCCATGTCATGATTTGTAATTGGGTGACAATTTCGATGGTACTTCCCTGGTGCACTGCAATACAAGTGACTCAGGTATTGTGGCTTGTGCATCAAGGGACAATGAGTAACTGTGTGATGGACATGTGGGTCAATTTTCAGTCAGCAATTTTCGTGCATTCAGTGGTCCATAACAGATGTGGCACAGTTGTATGTAGGTAACAAATGCCCCATTGGCAGTGTCCCCGAAGCCGTATATGTCCCCTTTGCCAACATGATGGCAGGAATCATGTGTGTGTGTGTTATGTTATGTTATGTTATGTTATGTTATGTTATAACTACTTATATAGCGCTTAAAACTGCCCGGAGGCCTCGTAGCGCTTTAGCTGCAAAAACGGACAGTGTCACCATCTAAATTCGTAAAGAGATTAAGCTTTGAATAGCCAGGTTTTCAAGGCCTTCCTGAACAGAATCTCTTATGATGTCGATCTATTATTAAAAGGAACGCTATTCCAGAGAATGGCCCCTTGATAGGATAAGGATCTTCCTCCCCATCTCGCTTTCTTTACTGTAGGAACTGTGGCCAGCATAGCTGAGGAGGATCTCAGTGGTCTGGTCGGGCTGTAGACAGATGCCAGGGTTTTGAGCATTTCAGGGCCATGGTTAAATATGGCTCTATGAAAGTGACATAAAGCATTGAACTGAATTCTTTTATCCACTGGAAGCCAATGTAGGGATGAAATTGCGGCACGTATGGAATGATGTTTAGGGGTATTTAGAAGTAGACATGCGGCTGCATTTTGCACCCTCTGCAGCCTCTGGATCACATATCTAGGTGCTCCTACAAACAATGCATTGCCATAATCAAGACGGGAGCCTATCAGTGCCTGGATAACCAGTCTCCTGGCAAGTGGTGGAAGTATTATTAGAGCCTTCCTCAAGGTTCTAAGCAGAGCAAAGGAGGTTCCAGCTATTCTGTTGGCATGTTGTGACATTGAAAGTTGAGGATCTAACCACACCCCTAGGCTTTTAATGAGACATTTAGGGGGCGGGAGAGTAAGAGCTCCTATTGATGCGCTTGGATTGGTGGAAGAAGCTTTTGGTAGCCCAAAAAACATGACTTCTGTCTTATCATCATTGAGTTTCAATTTACTTCCTGACATCCATGTTGCAACTGCTTTCAGACAGGGACCCAATGCTGTCCCATGTCCTGATAAGAATTAGAAAAGGAGACAATCAGTTGAGTGTCATCTGCGTAGGATACCAACTTCAGTCCAAATGATTCAATAATTTCTGCTAGAGGTCGCATATAGACATTAAAAAGTAGTGGGCTCAAAGAAGACCCCTGTCGAACTCCACAGTTGCTAAGGGTACGTCTAGAAGTACACGATCTATCTAGGACCTGGAAGGATCTTCCATGAATAAACGAGAGAATCCAATCCAGTGCAACTCCCGAGAGGCCACATCCTTGTAATCTATCTTTAAGAATATTCAGATCAACAGTGTCGAACGCCGCACTCAGATCTAATAGGATGATGGCGGTTTCCATTCCTTTATCCATCCTCTTTTTAGCTTCTTCTGTAATCGCAACCAAGGTGGTTTCCGTCCCATGCCGTGGTCTAAAACCCATCTGAGTAGGATGTAGAAGCTTTTTTTCTTCCAGAAGAGTGGATAACTGAGTGTGTATGTACTTTTCTGTTATTTTGGCCATTATAGGTAGCAAAGAAATCGGTCTGTAATTGGACAATATTTTAGAGTCCAGATTAGTTTTTTTCAGGAGAGGCTTGACAATAGCCAATTTCCAAGAATCGGGTACAGTGCCAGAGACTAGCGAGGTATTAATGAGATTTGTAATTACCGGACCTAACACTGGAATTCCCAAACAGAGAATCTGTGGGGGAGCAGGATCAAGTGGGGAGCCCAATTTAGTTGAACCCAGTAATCTAGTCACTATGTCCACGCTAATTGGGATGAAGTTTGTTAAAACAATTTCCTTCCTGACCTCCAGGTTGACCACCACCTGCTCTCTAATCTGGGTGTCAGGAAAAGAAACATAAATGTCCTGAATTTTACTTAGAAAAAAGCTTGCGAGATCCTCCACATGTTGCTGCGGAGACTCTATAATTGTTGGCTCCTCTTTAGGATGAATAAAGTCTTTTAAGGCATTAAAATTTCCTTAGGAGAGTTAGCTGCAGCTTCAATTCTGCTAGAGTAGTAAGTAGCCTGAACCTTTTTAAATTCTAAATGATATGCTCGGATCATATTCTTATATTCTTTTTTCAAAGAATCATCTAGGGTATGCCTCCATTTTCTTTCTTGCTTCCTACATTCTCTTTTCATCTCAAGTAAACTTGTGGTAAACCAAGGAGCTGATTTATTTCGAGGCAATTTTGTTCGTAGTAGAGAGAGGTATGATTTCCTCCAGGCTATCCTCTATCCACTTGTTTAGAGAGCAAGTGAGATCGGTTATATTATTTGAATCTAGGTTTCTTGGTTTCTTCTTCTCCAATGAATTAATAAACTCTGTGGCCTTCAGTTTATGTCATTTCCTTCTATAAAGTGGGGGATTGATAATCAAGGATTTATGTCGAGAGATAGTTAGTTCTAGCTCTACCAAAAAATGATCAGACCATGCTAATGGACGTGATGATAGGAATTCTAGATCTAGCATATTGGAGAATACCAGATCAAGTGTGTGACCTCTGTTATGCGTAGGGCCCTGCACTAATTGCACTAGATTGCAGGACTTCATGTCTGCTATTATCATCTTGGTTGAGGCTTTATCTTGCATTTCTGCATGTAAATTAAAATCTCCCAACAGTAAGAAGTTGGATTTAGTGCATACCAGTTGTGAGATAATCTCTGCCAGTGAGGTCATAAAGTCTCCAATAGGACCCGGTAGTCAGTAGACCAAGACACCAGAAATTGTATAGTGAGGATTGACACTGATAGAAAAAAACATGCTCTCACCTCCTTTAATTAGTGTAGGGGCTGTTGTCATCCTACATGTGTCTCTATAGACAACTGTGATGCCACCGCCTCGATTCGGTCTGTCAATTCTGCTAAGTTTATATCCAGTAGGAAGAGTCATAGCAATATCTGGGCCAGAACTTTCATCCAGCCAGGTTTCGGTAAGAAACAGAGCCAGAGGTTTTATTTGTTCCACCAAAAGGTGAATATCCAGTATATGGGCCCCTGGCGAGCGACAATTAACTAGCAAAATCGAAAATTTATCAAATTCCCTATCTTTTTGGAGGTCCGTACCTATTTGAGGGGACCAGGCACAAGCGGGGCATCTATAGCTTTTAACACAAGGATCTAACTTTTGCGTACAACTATTATAGGATTTATTGTTCAACAAAAGAAGTGTGTCCTTAGCGTAGGTGATCATTACCTTCTCTGTGGAATATGAGTCATAATATCTTGGCTATTGGCATGGTCTGGCGCGGACGGGCGCAGACGGGCTTGCCTTTGGCAGGCCGCGGTCATGTGGGCTAAAAATAGCCCAGCAGCAGTAAAAAGCTAGAGCGCTTACTCCCAAAATGGCGTGCACAGAGGAGAACACTAACATAAAATGGCGGCGGTATTTCCGTTTTCCTACGACTTAATAGGTTCAAAGACTGACAAAGTATCTATAAAGAACACTTTTCGTTTCAGTTTTACAATTTTAACGTGCAGATCAGCAAATGTGCAAAAAAGTGCCTCCGTGCATTAAAACATCAGATTCAAATACATTAACTCCAACAGCTAAAAAGAATTGATAAATTCATAAAAAGGTGAACTTGCCGCTTGCAGCGAGCGTAGGTAGTCAAACAACACCTAGGACCACCTTCCGCTGCGCGCTGAGGTCATGTGGGCTAAAAATAGCCCGGCAGCAGTAAAAAGCTAGAGCGCTTACTCCCAAAATGGCACTCACAGAGGGGAACACTAACCTAAAATGGCGTTGGTATTTCCATTTTCCTTCGACTAAATAGGTTCAAAGACTGACAAAGTATCTATAAAGAACACTTTTCGTTTAATTTTTACAATTTTAACGTGCAGATCAGCAAATGTGCAAAAAAGTGCCTTCTTGCTTTAAAACATCAGATTCAAATTCTCCAACAGCTAAAAAGAATTGATAAATTGATAAAAAGGTGAACTTGCCACTTGCAGCGAGCGTAAGTAGTCAAACAACACCTAGGACTACCTTCCTGTGTGTGTAATGATGACAATGTAGCGCTAAACATGGACAGCCCACTTTGCTGTCCCAATACAGTGAAATGTGGTATACTGACAGTGTCTTAGCTGATCATCATTTGCAGAATGCATGGGCACAGGTGTTGTAATTGCACCTGAAATATGTTACTCAGGGTACCAATATCAGATTTTGTGAGTCACACATTGTGAAACTTAGCAACTAGCAATTTGCAAGTAGGATGATCTGAAGTACAGCACTGTCAATGACACTGTTTGCAATTCACAAATGGGTTAGCAAATCATCTACCTCATGAATTTTGATGAGGGAGGTCTCATTTTGCAAACTCCTTGAGACTGGAGGCACTCACAGTGATGCTGGCCTGCTGAGCTCAGCAGACCACCATGTCTGTGACTGCTTTCAAATAGGGATGTATACTTTCGTTTAAATGCAGCCTTATTTCAGCAGGGGTAAACAGAAAGCATTTCAAAAACCAATATTATGACTCAAATAATTTTTTGGAAGCAGTCAGTGGTCCGTGGGACAACTTCCTGCTCAGAAACAATATAGGGCATGGATTCACAAAGGGGAAGGGATCCCATGGGGACCCCTCCCCTTTTGCAAATGGGTTAGCACCAACTTGAAACTGATGGTAACTGCAATTGTTTAGTGCCAGCATTTGTGGTCAAGAAAAAATCAATCAGCGGACTGCGACTCGATAATAGGAAAGGAACGCCCCTTCCTAAATGTTACTACCAAACCGCAAACCCTGTTTTGTGATTGGGCAATGTGATAGCAGAATGGGAAAATTGGGGGTGTGCATTTGAATGAACATTTTTCCTGACATAAACACAATAAATCTGAAAACGAGGCCATGTGTGAGAATTAAAAATAGCTTGGTACATGTGGCCCTATTTAATAGTCGGACATGACTCAACAAAGCTCAGGACTGCTATGTTAACATGTATAGACATGTGGAATATATCTCAGTATTGGGACACAAACAGTTTGTTCTACTTGTATTCAACATGGCCACAAACATTGCATGCAGCACGTCAAGACATCTGCTACTGCCACTCAGCAGCATTCTACTATACTCATTTGTCAATGTGATACTCACAAACAGGGCCACCAATCACCACATCCAGGTGGTCCAGCAGGTCCTGTTCTCGGGCCACCAGGTCAGCCCAGCGATGCTTCAGCTGGTGCTCATTCCTTGTTGTCTTGAAGACACGTTTGAGGTGGTAGAGCACCTTGCCCTAAAGCAGCTGCAGGCATGCCTCTGTGTGATACCCCTGTATCACCACCCACCTCCAGCATCATCGGCAGAAAGTGGCACACCAGCCATACAAAGGCCCCAAGCTGCTCCTCACCCATGCGGGTCAGCCTCGCCCTTCCCGACATGTTCGTGCACAACAATTTAAACAGAAAAAGGGAAAAAGAAAGGAAAATAAATCTGAAAAAAGGAAACTTACAACCCAAGATACAAATCCCAACTAACCCAACTAATGTAACCCCCAAACAGACACCAGACAGGACAAATACAATCCAAAAAACACTAAACTAAACAAAAGCACTTTAACAGGTACAATATGCAAATAGAATACACAAAAAGACACAAGAGAGACACCACAAGATACAAGAAACCCAATCCAGACACAAGCGACACAAGACGCAGCCACACAGTCAAGAAAAAGCACAGACTGTAAAGTGAAAGTGAAAGTACACCCACAGTACCATGTCTGTCAACAGGATTTCCTATTACATCACTTCCTGTCCCCTTTGCGGACCGTTTTCCGTCTTGCGTGTATTTGTTTTTTATGCATACGATGTTTGCGTTAATATATCTGACACATAACCCTACTTGTGTGGCAAAATACATTGCTTTACCGGGAAACTTCTATTTGAATGGATATCACCTTCTGTGCCGCGTGCCTAGGACGCAACCATAACGTCCTGGGCACAGAGCCCAGAGGGAGCGCTAGCGCTCCCTCTGTGGGGTTCCCCCCACCCCCCCAAGGAAGTGATGGAAGGGGAAGACCTTCCCTTTCCACCCCTGACCCCCCCACACCCTTTCGCACGCTGATTGTCACAGAAGGCCTCCTCCAGCGCGATCGGAAGAGAAATGCAAAGTATGTCTCTTCCGATCACGTGGAGGAGGCCCGGAGAGGCTTCAAAGGGAAGGAAATGTATTTCCTTCCCTTTGAAGTCTCTCTGAGCATTTCAAAAGCTGGATTACTAAGCAATCCGGCTTTTGAAATGCTCACTAGACACCAGGGATGGTTTAAAAAAAAAGGAAATTGGCATGAGGGAGCGACCCCTTGGGCAAGGGCCGCTCCCGGGGGGGGGGAGGGGGGCATTTTTTTTAAAGGCCTCTAGGCACCAGGGATAAAAAAAATGTTTCGATTTTGATTTTAGAGGTGGGGAGCGACCCCTTAGGCAAGGGTCGCTCCCATAGGGGTCAAATTATATTTAGGCCATTTCTGCTCCACTTGGGCGCAGATTGGCCTATTCTTATGAGGCCAATATGCCCCCCAGGGGAACAGAAACCACTAGACACCAGGGAGTTTTTTTTTTTTCCGTGAATTTCACGCAAGGGGAGCGACCCCTTAGGCAAGGGTCGTTCCCCTAGGGGGGAAATTTATTTTAGGCCATTTCAGCCTATTTTTAGTTGGGACGATCTGCCCCCAAGGGGGGCAGAACCCACTAGGTACCGGGGATTTCTTTTTGTTGTCTTACAGATTGGGAGCGACCCCTTAGGCAAGGGTCGCTCCCCTGGAGGGGCAAATTGTATTTAGGCCATTTCTGCCCACTTTGGGGGCAGATCGGACGATTTTAGGTCAATCCCTATGTGTCTAGTTTTAAAAAATGCGCTGGTTTGCTAGGTTTCCCCAGGTGCCGGGTGAGCTAGAGGCCAAAACCCAGAGGTAGGCACTTTGTAAAAAACACCTCTGTTTTCTGTGAAAAAATGTGATGTGTCCATGATTGTGTTTTGGGCCATTTCCTTTCGTGGGCGCTAGGCCTACCAACACAAGTGAGGCACCATTTTTATCGGGAGACTTGGGGGAACGCTGGGTGGAAGGAAATTTGTGGCTCCTCTCAGATTACAGAACTTTCTGTCACCGAAATGAGAGGAAAAGGTGTTTTTTGGGTCAAATTTTGAGGTTTGCAAAGGATTCTGGGTAACAGAACCTGGTCAGATCCCCACAAGTCACCCCATCTTGGATTCCCCTAGGTGTCTAGGTTTAAAACATGCACTGGTTTGCTAGGTTTCCCCAGGTGCCAACTGAGCTAGAGGCCAAAATCCACAGGTAGGCACTTTGCAAAAAACACCTCTGTTTTCTGTAAAAAAATGTGATGTGTCCACGTTGTGTTTTGAGCCATTTCCTTTCGTGGGCGCTAGGCCGACCCACACAAGTGAGGTACCATTTTTATCGGGAGACTTGGGGGAACACAGAATAGCAAAACAAGTGTTATTGCCCCTTGTCTTTCTCTACATTTTTTCGTTCCAAATGTAAGGCAGTGTGTAAAAAAGACGTCTATTTGAGAAATGCCCTGTAATTCACATGCTAGTATGGGCACCCCGGAATTCAGAGACATGCAAATAACCACTGCTTCTCAACACCTTGTCTTGTGGCCATTTTGGAAATACAAAGGTTTTCTTGATACCTATTTTTCACTTTTTATATTTCAGCAAATGAATTGCTGTATACCCGGTATAGAATAAAAACCCATTGCAAGATGCAGCTCATTTATTGGCTCTGGGTACCTAGAGTTCTTGATTAACCTACAAGCCCTATATATCCCTGCAACCAGAAGAGTCCAGCTGACCTAATGGTATATTGCTTTCAAAAATCTGACATCGCAGGAAAAAGTTACAGAGTAAAACGTGGAGAAAAATGGCTGCTTTTTCACCTCATTTTCAATATTTTTTTATTTCAGCTGTTATTTTCTGTAGGAAACACTTGTAGGATCTACACAAATGACCCCTTGCTGAATTCAGAATTTTGTCTACGTTTCAGAAATGTTTAGCATTCTGGGATCCAGCATTGGTTTCTCACTGATTTTGGTCACTAACAGGAAGGAGGCTGAAAGCACAAAAAATAGTAAAAATGGGCTATGTCCCAGTAAAATGTCAAAATTGTATTGAAAAATTGGGGGCCGTATTTATACTCTGGTTGCGCCGAATTTGCGTCGTTTTTTTCGACGCAAATTCGACGCTAAACTAACGCCAACTAACGCCATATTTATACTATGGCGTTAGACGCTTCGGGCGCCAAAGTGCCCGGAGTGAGCGTCATTTTTTAGCGTGAACCCCTTCCTTGCGTTAATGAGATGCAAGGGAGGCGTTCCCGTCTAAAAAAATGACTCCCATGCCTTTACGTGGTATTTATACTCCCGGGCAAAAATGACGCCCGGGAGTGGGCGTGGCCAAAAACGGCGCATTTGCGCCGCTTTTTAACGCCTGGGTCAGGGATGGCGTTAAGGGACAAGTGGGCTCAAAATGAGCCCACAGTGCCCTCCCCTGCCCCCAGGGACCCCCCCTGCCACCCCTGCCCACCCCAGGAGGACACCCAAGGATGGAGGGACCCATCCCAGTGAAGTACAGGTAAGTTCAGGTAAGTATAATTTTTGTTATTTTTCAATTTTTTTTTGTGGCATAGGGGGGCCTTATTTGTGCCCCCCTACATGCCACTATGCCCAATGACCATGCCCAGGGGACAGAAGTCCCCTGGGCATGGCCATTGGGCAAGGGGGCATGACTCCTATCTTTACAATGATAGGAGTCATGTTGATGGGGGATGGGCGTCGAAAAAAAATGGCGCAAGTCGAGTTACGACGATTTTTTCGACGTAACCTGACTTGCCCCATTTTAAGACGCCCATACGCCATTTTCCCCCTACGCCGGCACTGTCTGGTGTACGTGGTTTTTTTACACGCAAACCAGGCAGCGCCGGTCTGCTTGCGCCGGCTAACGCCATTCCATAAATACGGCGCCCGCATGGCGCTTCAGAATGGCGTTAGACGGCGCAAAAATTTTAGACGCTAAACTGCGTTAGCGCAGTTTAGCGTCAAAAAGTATAAATATGGGCCTGGGTTTTCCAATTCAAGTCTGCCTGCTCCTGAAAGCTGAGAAGATGGTGATCTTGCCACCGCAAACCCTTTGTTGGTGCCATTTTCAGGGAAAAAACCACGAGCTGCCGTCTGCAGCCCTTTTTTCCCATTTGTTTGAAAAAAACAAAATGTTCACTGTATTTTGGCTAATTTCTTGGTCTCCTTCAGAGGAACCCACAAAGTCTGGGTACCTCTAGAATCCCTAGGATGTTGGAAAAAAGGATGCAAATTTGGCGTGGGTAGCTTATGTGAACAAAAAGTTATGAGGGCCTAAGCGCGAACTCCCCAAATAGCCAAAAAAAGGATCGGCACAGGAGGGGGAAAAGGCCTGGCAGCGAAGGGGATATCCGCATATTTGGGGTGCGCTGGTGGAATTAACATTAAGGGCCCATGTATGTTTAGTTAGCATTTGCATTGTTTTTTTATGCATTTGCGGCAACATTTTTGACTCAAACTGGGTTTTCGTGATTTTCAATTATTTAACATGCATGCACCCTGTATCAAGATGGAGATAGGATGGTATGGCATGCAGTGTGTGGTATAGTGGTTGGCCACGTGTGGTAGAGCATGCAACTGCGGCTCAGATTTATACTATCTTTGTGCCACATTTCCTTCAATTTCTGATGCAAAAGTGGCGCAAACTTACAAAATACAATTGTATTTTGTAAGTTTGCGCCACTATTGGGTCAATAAATGACGGCAATGCAGCGCTATGAAAGTATAAATCATGGCCTGTGTGTTTTGTGTGTGAATGAACTGTAACAACAATATGTGTGCTTCTGAATGAACGGCATGCAATACATTTGACATAATGTTCATGTATGAATGTGTTCCCAATGGGTATCTACATCAGATGGCAATCAGTGATGTACAACAGTCATGATATGTATTTGTAATATGTGTTGACTCATTTGATGTGTGTAGTTGTTTGACTTTGGGGACATTACATTTCCCACAACAAACAAAACACAGGGATGATTGAGGATGGCTGATGAGGGCTATGTCGGATATGTTACCCCTCATATGTCATTAATTGTTGGCTACGGCTTCATGGTGACTTGTGTGTGAACTACTCATATGTCGGCCATTTGTACATATTTGGTATGTACAGTGTTTGCGACACTGTCCCTTAATTTCACTCATAAAATTGTTATGTACACGTCAGTTTGACTCATGAAAATTACCTATGTTACTCATGTTGCTGTGGTGGACCTGCTGCCCTGGCTGCATGTGTTCACGTATTTTCAGATGTGCATTCCACAGAAGTGTCCTGTTCAAGTGTGTGGGCATGTGTACCCTGTGTCAGGATTGGGCTCCATGGTGTTACAGTTTCATGCGGATCTAGTCAGAAGTCTGTTGGGGCAACCCTTGAATTCACAGAGTATCTTGCAAGGAAGAAGTGTACCAAAGCAGAAGAGCATCTCAAGGCCTACAAGGGGATAGGGCAGCTATGGTAAAGCAGATAATACAGAAGAGTGAATACAGAGCAACCTTAGTGTGGACAAATACGGAACGGGTCAGTAAAGGACAAACACGCAAGGCTTATCACTAAGATTGTACACAGGGTAGGGCTCAGAACTTCCCACAGCAACAGGGAACATCAGTGCCTCTTTGCAGATTAATCTCACAGCTAGTCACCACGCAACCCCCATAGAAAGGTGGCACCAGAAGTGAATCTGTGTCTGGAGCCTTAGGGCACAAACAAGGATTGTACTTACATACACAAGACTAGCGCTTGTTGGTCGGGCTGGAGACACAGTAACAATTCCTGAAATACAGCCATAGCACACTGTCACTGTTAGGCACTAATGTCTACATGCAATACTAGACAAAGGATGAGGGCTGTATTAGCCTCCTGGAAACCAAGGCCCATATTTATACTTTTTGACGCTAAACTGCGCTAACGCAGTTTAGCGTCAAAAAGTTTTGCGCCGTCTAACGCCATTCTGAAGCGCCATGCGGGCGCCGTATTTATGGAATGGCGTTAGACGGCGCAATCAGACCGGCGCTGCCTGGTTTGCGTGGGAAAAAACCACGTAGACCAGACAGCGCCGGCGTAGGGGGAAAATGGCGCATGGGCGTCTTAAAATGGGGCAAGTCAGGTTACGTCGAAAAAATCGTCTTAACCCGACTTGCGCCATTTATTTTCGACGCCCATCCCCCATCAACATGACTCCTATCATTGTAAAGATAGGAGTCATGCCCCCTTGCCCAATGGCCATGCCCAGGGGACTTCTGTCCCCTGGGCATGGTCATTGGGCATAGTGGCATGTAGGGGGGCACAAATCAGGCCCCCCTATGCCACCAAAAATATATAAAAAAAAAAAAATTATACTTACCTGAACTTACCTGAATGTCCCTGGGGTGGGTCCCTCCATCCTTGGGGGTCCTCCTGGGGTGGGCAAGGGAGGCAGGGGGGGTCCCTGGGGGCATGGGAGGGCACCTGTGGGCTCATTTTGAGCCCACAGGCCCCTTAACGCCTGCCCTGAGCAGGCGTTAAAAAGTGGCGCAAATGCGCCGTTTTTAGCCACGCCAACTCCCGGGCGTCTCTTTTGCCCGGGAGTATAAATACCACGTAAAGGCCTGGGAGTCATTTTTTAGACGGGAACGCCTCCCTTGCATATCATTAACGCAAGGAAGGGGTTCACGCTAAAAAATGACGCACATTCCGGGAACTTTGGCGCTATTCGCCTCTAACGCCATAGTATAAATATGGCGTTAGTTGGCGTTAGTTTTGCGTCGAAATTGCGTCAAAAAAAACGACGCAATTTCGGCGCAAACGGAGTATAAATATGGCCCCAAGTGCCTGAACAAATACAAAGTTAAACACTTCTAGGCAGATGAGGACTGATAGTACACTTACCAGACACAATACCCCAAGAGGAAACAGAAAGCAAGGGAACCAACTAGGAGGCAAAGCCAGGTACAGGGAATAGGCTCTGGTTGACGCAAAGGCTGGAACAGGCCTGGGTAAAAGAAAGGAGGCTCTGGCAGAAACAACCATGAACAAGGCAGAGAAACAGGGAGCAGAGTCTGGCTGGAACAAGCAAGAACAGTACTGGGTAAACAGAGGGCAGGTTCAGGTGTAATGAGGACTGTAACACAATCCAACAAGGGATCTGAAACACAAATGAATCATACTCCAATGCACAACAAGGAACTTCAGGGAATGACAGCTTCTAAGCAGTTCCAGGCAGCAGCCAGGGCAGAGTCACATGGCTAGACTGCACAAGAGAGGTCACAGTTGTGTGGCGCTGCAGTCTCTCACAAGTCCTAGAGGAGGGAATACAGTATAAAGGGACAACTGGACTTTTCCCATAAGAAGCAATGGACAGAAGATTACAGGTCTTACCGACTACCAGGCAGTGCATTATGGGACCTGAAGTCCATGCAGGCTAATATAGTTCTTCTATAGCATGCCAAATGGAAAGGGAGGCAAACAGGAGTCAGAATGGGAGTCTGGATGGGTGTTAATTATGATTTCCAGGGTACAGATATTCCATTAACAACGCCCCCTAGAGATAGGAGGGCAGAGACTTAACACATTGCACTGGCAGGAATTATTTCCAGGGATGGACTGCGCAGGGCATGTGTTGTGAACATTGCTTGTCATACCAGGGACACTCATGCTATCCACTTTCAGAAATGATGCACCTCTTGTCACACAAGCTCCTTGCAGAGATGGCAAATGTCACACTTACTAATGTCAGGGGTCTGTTCATACATTCCTGTTACCACTGATATTTTACATCTACTGCCTCATATATAAGGCGCTTATTTACCTTATGATTGGAGATAGTTGTGTGTCATGTGCTACAGTAGACCATGTTGGCAACGTGGATGTGTGTCATATGCTGTGGTCCTAGGATTTCGTCCTTCATATGTGAAATTCAAAAGATGTTTTTTTTTAGTATATGTTTCATATTTGATGTACAATCATACGCATTGCATGTGATGTTGCATCAGAAGTAGTCAGATTTGTCTTTTTGACATGCTCCCTTGGTAATACTCACATTCCTAAAGAACATGTGATGGAGAAATAAGTAACTAGAGCAGGATTGTGTGATAAAGTGAGGTGTTTAATTACATATCCTAACACAGTGTTTAGAGTGACTATTGGTGAAAAACGTTTTGAACAATCTGCTGTCTGCGGCACATTCCTGCAGCTGTGTTTGGATGTTCCCCTTAATTTTCCCTGGCACCATCCTCCTCCTGATCCTCCTCAGACAGTTCATGCTCGGGTTCATATAGGAGGCTGTTCCTCCTCACACAAATGTTGTGCAGGATGGCACAAGTCAATATGATCTTGCAGACCATTTCTGGGGCATATAGGAGGCTGCCTCCTGTGATGTCCAGGCACCTGAATCTGGACTTCAGGATGCCAAAGTTCCTTTCTACAATGGTAAGTGTCCTCCGATGTGCCTCATTATAGGCACGCTCTGTTGCTGTGCTTGGGTTGGGGAATGGGTCATCATTCATGGCTGGATCCCATAACCCTGATCAGCTGAAAAATAAAATAGGAGTAGGTATTTTGTTAGTGCTTGCACCAGAAATGTCCTGTAGCATGGCAGTTGATATCTTGTGTCGTATCTGACTCATATGTGTTTGTGGTATTGTGTGAGATCCTGGGCTTCTGTGAGTTTTTTTTTGCAGTGGGTTGTTTGACTTGACAATTTGTGTTTGGCTCATTGACCTGGTATGTATGGTTTTGTTTCCAAACTGCTGGTCAGTATGTATGTACCATGCGTTGAGCAACATGTTTTAGTGTGCTTTCACTGGAGGGGACATGATACTTCTACACACGCAATAGATTTCAATGTAGTGGTAACATGGTTGTACTACATACATGGCCTGGACATCCCATCCAATTAGACATATGTAATTGCAGATGAAATGCAACAGTGAGGCCCTTTGATTATGCTTGTTGACAATGCACAACACATCTCCATAAGTTAGCAGCACTGAGGTGTTCAGTATTGACAATGCACAATTGTCCTATGTGTCACTTGGTTCTATGCAAACCTTTGTAGTTCCCTCTGCCAGTGGCTCATGTGCAACCGTGCACCTATACTACCACATTTGCTTCATGTAACCTGGCTAACTGCCTTGTGGAGGTGGATGTATCCGTGCAGGAAGGGCCATCTCCCTGTACATCTGTTATTTTGATGGAAAATTGGCTCTTTCAGTGTGTGCAGCAGAGTGCAGTTTGCATTAGTGGCACATCAATATGTGTTCATAGCACAGTTCACTTCCTTATTGCTACCTGGCAACGGTACCCCAGGAGTGATGTATGATGTTGGGACTGCCTCAGTATTTCAGTCTCACCTACATGCGAGTCTGCATCATCATGCTATGTGTCTCATGGTGTTTGACCTGCAGCAACACACATTCCACACCCCTTCCACGCTACATATTGCTTGGGAGGGTGTCGGATGACTATGTGGCCTAATGTAATTGTAAATGGTTCATCTTCCAAGTTGTACTTCCTGTGAAGGCCTTGTCATTGTCACTGTGTGCTTTGACATTGGTCCCTTGTAGATCTAGAGTGGCAGCTGTTATTGGCAGCCGTCATTTGTCCATAGGTGTTTATCCCATTGTGTCAGGGTGTGCAACATAACTACCTGTGTCACACCTCAGTGTCTTCCTGCCCACATGTCAATGTAGTGATGTATGTATTGTGTGTCCTACAGGGTTGCTGTGCCGTATGTATATTGCTAGGTTTATGGACTTACTGACAAGAAGCCCATTGCCATATCGTCCATCCTGGAAGTGCTGATTGATGGTGCTGTGGCGAAAGATGAAGGAATCATGTACACTCCCAGGATACTTGGCCAAGAGGTTGGTAAACAATCCCTGGTGGTCAACTATGGTCTGCACATTTGTGGAGTGGGTGTGCTTTTTGTTCCAGTATAGATGCTCTGTAACTGCAGGTGGTACAATCTGGACACGGGTGCAGTCAATGGCACCAAGCACATGCGGGAAGTCATGTATTTGGTAAAGGCCTTGTTTGACCTCCTGGTGCTTCTGCTGGGTGTTGGGGAAGCTGATGTAGTAGGGTGTGAGGGACATAATGGCATCTAGGACCTTAGGAAGGAAGGCAGAGAATGAGGGCTGTGATACCCCAGCGACCAGGGCACCCGATGTTTGGAAGGAGCCACTTGCCAACATGTGCAGGACAGCTAGCAGCTTGGTCACCAGTGGTATATTGTATGGTGTCTGCAGGCTGGCTGTTATATGTGGCTGAATGTGGCACAGCAGCTGCTGGATGGCTTGCCGGTTGAGTCCATACCTCTGAATAATGTCCTGTTCTCTGAGGCCCTGAGGGTTGTCCTGGTCCTAAAGACCCTCTCCTGCCTTCTGCTTTGCCTTTGGGGGCCACGTTGGGGTAGTGGTGGCTGCTTCTGTTGGGCCTGTGCTCTGCGCCGTCTAGCATGCTGCATCAGTATCACCTCCATGTTGTCCTTATTGGGCAATGATGTTGCTTGTGTGTGTTTTCCTTAAGTAGTGGTGTGTTTGCCTCATTTTAACACCTGCCATGACCCAGGCGTTAAAATTTGATGCAAATCGGGCTTAGCGTCATTTTTCGGGTCCGCCTCCCACCCGTGCGTCATTTTGCCCTGTTGGATAAATATGGTACTAAGGTGTTTGAGTTATTTTTTGGACGGGAACGCCTACCTTGCATCTCATTGACGCAAGGCGGTTTCACGCATCCTTAAAATGACTCAAACTCCATATTTTGGACGCTAGATGGGTCTAGCATCTAAATATAAATATGGAGTTAAGTTTGTGCAGGATTGGCATTAAAAAAAATGACACAAATCCGGCGCAAACAGAGTACGAATATGGGACTTAAAGTGCAGATTATACTTTATCATACCCCCAGACCAAACTTCAGAGAGCACCAATCCCATAATAATACAGGAAAAAGTAAAAATGCAAATGTCATCAGTCACAACAAAGTAACTATTATATGTTATATATTGTCTAGATCTAGAGATTCTGTAGTGGACATTATTGCCAACTGAATATTAACCTAGCCCGGGTCTGCCACCCCACAAACCAATTCTATTTAGAATATCACCTAAACATTTACCATTCCACTAAAGGTCCCCAAATCTGTTCCCCTTTCCTCTTTGCCCTCCTGTTGTGTGTGGTGTATAGTGCTGCTGCAACCCCTGACGCTTGCCTGTAAGGTCAATTTGGTGCCCCCACCCATCTCCCTCCTGCGTTTTGTTACCTGACACCATGTTCCTCCTGCCCTCCCTGATCCAGTGTACCATAGTTGCCAACACTTTGAACTTATTAAGAGGGAGATTTTGAAAACATAACACCTGGGGAATTGATCTTTCCCATTGACTTACATAAAAAAAGAGGATATTTCAGGCAGGAGGCAGATTAAATAAAACTCTTTTGGGCTTAAAAACATCAGGAATCTCTCTTGCCTCTTTGCTTGCCGTGCATTGTTGGTTTGCCCACTGCCCCTCCCACCTGCTCAGTGTGATCATCTTGCACCCCCCTCCCTACCCTCAATTATATGAGTCTGTGCCCCTTACCGCTGCCTCCCCACAGTATTTTAATGAACAACTAGATTGCTAACATTCTATATATATTACAAAATTCTGGAACGCCTAATGTCATGTTGATATAACCAAAACTGTAATGCCGAAAGAATTTCCTTTACAGATTATAAAAATGAAAGGGTCCTATTCCCATAGCAATTATGACTAGTGCTGTAAAAACAAAAATGAGGACATATCTTCTGAGTTCCCAAATAATGACAAAGCACTTTTAAATTCTTCCTATCTTTGTGTTTTGTTTTTTTATCAAGTCAATCACTTGATTTTTTGTCACACTTAGGGGAGAGATGTGGCATTACAGCTAGAGGCGCAGACTCTGCCACTGGTAAACCATGTTCCACTTTCAGCATCAGCTCAACATCTTGTGATTTTGGGTAAATTACTTCATCTCCCCATTCCTAAAACCAAGATCAATGTGTCCTTATGTGTCCTTGTGTAACTGACGCTCATGTAAAATACTCCAGTACCTTTGGGTTAAGCCTGTGCTGTGTAAAACTGTAAAAAAAAAAAAAAAGAATTAAGGGCCTCATTACGAGTTTGGCAGTCTGACTGCCAGACCGCCGCTGAGGCGGTCACCAAAAGACCACCATGCTGGCAGTCATACAGACCACCTTATTACGAGTTACTCAGCCACGCCTGCCAAAATCCAGTCAAAATCCTGACACTGCCAGGACTCTGGAGGGTGGTAAAGAGGTGGTCTGTTTACCAGAACTGCCAGCCCACCAACCAACCACCGAACCTATTACATGTAAAAAATCACCATTGCAGTCTTGCCATGGTGGTCTTCCAAAGGCGGTGCAAACTGCAGCAGTCGGTGGTCCCCACAGTAATACAAAGAACCACATTAGCTAGATTTGAAAACAACACAGCTGAGACAAATTCACACACTTGACACAATTAACAACCACACTATAAAACACACCCCTTCACACACCACAAACCTTTGTATCTACAACGCCACACACAGCAACAGCAGTGCAAAGATTGGACAAGGCACCACACCACCTCACAGAAGCCACACATCCTCACTACACCCAACTAACACATATTTGCACCCTATCACAACAGTAACTGCATGTCACCCTATCATCACACAGCACCTACAATTTTTTCCTTATTTTCTCACCTTTTTTTCAAACACCATGTGACCACAAAAACATCCACAAAACACAGATGAGGAGTTGAGGGTCATGTTGATGAAATCATGAGAGTAGAGCCACATCTATTTGGAGCCAAAGTCCAGCAGACTGCTATCATTAAGAAAATGGAAATGTGGCAAAGACTAGTCTGCAGAGTGAATTCTGTAGGCAGCTATCCGTGCACAAGGGACGACATCAGGAAGAGTTGGAATGAACTTGGGGGGACGGTACGTTCCATGCTCGCCAGGCACCAGTTGGCAGTACACAAGTCTGGCAGTGGTCCCCCACCTCCTCCCCCACATCATGAGAGGAGAAGGTTTTGGCCATCCTGCGGGCTTGACAGGAATACTTGGGGAAGTGGAGTCAAGTAAGTCACAACAATAAAAATGGCACCAACATGTATTGGTATGTATGCTCACTGCACACCTTTTGCCACCTTCACTGTCATCCCATTCAATAGCCCGTTGTCCACCTGTCCATATACCCCTCTCTGGACTCCAACATCTCAAATACACTCATCTGGGGAACAACATCTCTGTATACTGGGTGTACCTCAGGGTTTGACAGCACTATAAGTCCCAGCAGGCACTGTTTCCCCATCACTAATACCAGAACAGTGTATCCTACTAAAAATTACCTCCTTTGACAGCTCTACAGTGGAGTGTACCAACCTGATGTGCATTTAAATGTATAATGTGTGGGTAGAACAGGCTAAGACAGCAATGATAAGCCCAGCAGGCACTAGTAATGTCAATCCATTCAGCCACAACTGTGTTCTCTCCTACTATGACCATTGTACCTCTAATCAGCTATTCAACTGCACTCTCCTGAGGGGATTTCCAATGTATAGTGTGCGAGGAGGGAAGCCTATGACTGCAATGATAAGGCCAGAAAGCACTGGTAATGTCACTCCACTCAGCATCCACAACTGCCTTCTCACCTACTATGACCACTGTACCTCTAATCAGCTATACAACTGTACTCACCTGAGGGGATCTCATCTGTATAGTGTGTGGCGAGAACAGCCTATGACTTCAATGATAAGGCCAGCAGGCACTGGTAACGTCACTCCACTCAGCCACAACTGTGTTATCTCCTACTATGAGCATTGTACCTCTAATCAGCCATTACAATGTACTCACCTGAGGGGATTTCCAATGTATACTGTGTGGGGAGGACAGCCTATAACTGCAATGACAAGGCCAGCAGGCACTGTCTACCCAAAGCAAAACACTTGCCTGCTCTGCATCTGTTCAAGCATCCTCCCACATCAACTTGCAATGAAAATCTACTCACCTGAGAGGATGACTTATGTATGTTGTTTGTAGTACTTGGTGTAACATTACTGAAAATCCCAGGAGGAACAGTCTCTCTTCCTACAGCAACCAAGACACTGTCCACATGACATTATGCTGCTATCTGTTAATTCACTAATGCAGTTTCCACACTTGGGAGGGTGCAGGAAACAGACATTGCTACACTCTGTGATGTACACAATCAACTAGATCCATTGTGAGCTACTAAGCCAAGATGTAAATAGCATGGACAAGAAGGACAGCCCAACCTATGCGCAGAAACAATGAAAGCCAAACAAAGGTACCAAGATGCCTCATCTAAATACATGTGGCAGTATACAAATTCACAATGCACTGACAACTAACATGTGCAACTACATGGTTCTCGGTCTGCATGCATGACAGTCTACTAGGTCCCAAGGTGGCCTAAACCATATCATGCCCAGCCATTGTTTTGATTGCACTGCTGGAATGATAGGAGTCCATGAACAGTCATGCAAGTACCAAAATACTCACATAAACTGTAGCAAGGTGACTTGAAATAGAATTGCTCACTACCCCAAACGTCAGGTCCATACAGTTCATAGCAGGTGTGCCTTTCATATAAAGGGAAAATGCAAAGCCAAACTGTACTTGGAATTATGCAAATGTGACTGTAAATTGCTGGAGGTACATGTCACTATACAATCTGTAACACACTGTCTCTCACTTCAACAGGTCTGTCTGCCACAGGGAATATGGAGATCC